>NW_026526810.1:2592500-3255000 GCF_024362965.1 Panthera pardus
GTTGTAAAAAAAAAAAAAAAAAAAAAAAAAAAAAGTATTTCATTTGTAGAGGGGAAATGCCTTCTGACTTTCCGGAGGGAGACCAAGACAGGTGTTCAAGAACACAGTGAGTGAGTTTATAGTTGCAGAACCTGATAAATGCACCCCAAACTTTCCCTCTTTATGAGTTCTTATGGTCGTTTTAGTTAGCAAATCACCACCCGTATAAACCTTCTCAACCAGTGTTAGCCACAGCCACCTGTTCTGGGGCATCACTAACCATGAAGTGTCCACTGCCCACTGGGACACTTTGGAAACTGGCAAAGAAAATGATTCTAATACAGACAAGCATCAAGGAGCTGCAGACGGTGTGCTTTACAAGACAAGTGCCTTCCTGTCCCAGGGCCACGGGCCTCCTCCCGGTCTGGGGCTAACAAGTTACTCATCCTCTTGAGGAAGCTCCAAGTATAAAGGTAAGGACCCCATCAAGTAATTCATTGGATGGTTATCACTGACTTTCCTATATTAAAAGGTAAAACACTCATTTTATTTTGACACTTTTTCTACTTAAGAGGGATTTCAAGTCATAACTACAGTCTATTCTCCAATGTGTCCACAGCCCATAAAGGCATTCTAACCCTTACCTTCCTACCCCAAAAAAGGAACTCAATGCTATCATTTCAAATATTCCTCTCTTCTTCTAGTCTTCCCATTGCTACCTTTTTTTTCTCTACTAAAGCCCACTTAGGCTAAGTCTTGTACTTTGACTTCTCCATTCAAGTACTTTGAGTCTTAAGTTCAAACCAACTAATGACCTGTCCTGCCTTCAGCACACGGGCGAGCCTGATTACTGACAGTTTCTGCTACCTGACCAGATCCATCACAAACCCCATGAAACTTTAGGCAAGTCCCTCAATCTCTCTGTAGCTCAGTTTCTTCACCCTTCCAGAAGACTGGGCTCATCACCCCAAAAATACAAGGATTCCTATGACTCATCACACTGTTTCCAGTCCTGACCTCCCTCACAGAGTCCGTTCCCTCGTGCCAAGCTGACTGTGGGACACTCGCTTGGGTTCCTCATCACTAATTTTCTTCCAGAAAAGTACGGTGATGAGAAAGAGGAAGCGATTTTCTCCGGCACATAAAGTATGGATTAATCCAGTTCTCCTTATTCGCCACATTTGACCCTCATTGTCTCCCTGTACCCGACAGAGCTTCAGGCCTGGCCTCATCAGGTCTCTTCCAGAGCGAGCCTGGGGCCTCAGATAAGAGGCATCCAAAGAGCTTTCCTCCTCCTCCCTCGGAAATTTTAAAATCCTGCTTCCTTTTCAGCTGTTAGTCTGGGGGAGGGTTTGTTTACCGTTGCTAATGTCCAGTTGCTTGGTTGCTAGGGTGTGAGGGAGTGGTGGTAGGGCCTATTCTGTTTGCTTGCTTTATAAATACCAACCTTGGCTTCATGTGCATGGCGTTTTCTTTTATCATCTGACGGCATCCCTCGTCCCCTACCCCTTCTGGGAAAGGCCTACGCTTTTATCTTGACAGTGAGAAGGGCTCTGGAGCTAAAGGGTACATGTACTACGTCGGTTTAAAAAAAAAAAAAAAAAAAAAAAAAATCAGCAGTCACACGGTTTGCTGTATGTAGTCTGCTGTAAACAAGAGGCTCAGACAAGAAGCCCCCCAAGGATGCGAGCATAATTCAGGACTCAGGCACTATCTCCAGAGTGCTTTCTCAATGTGCTAAATGAGTAGCTAGGTAACTTATCTCAAAGAACACATCTGTAGAGTAACACCCTATCAGACATTCTACGTCTACAAATACTTCGTAGGGACGCTGCAGAGTTCCTTCCAGTTGTAAGGCAAGTTACACGTGTACAACAAAGACATCACTAGTACATTTATTTCCTCGTGGGCAATACCTCCAGTCACAGAAATGGCATCACTGAACTATTCACGGCCCACACAGGGTAAACTAACAGTGAAACTTGGGAAACAAATGAGCAACTTTAAGAAAGACAGCTGTTTTATCAAAACGAAGCAAATTTTACTGAAATTTTAGTAGTCTCAGCTGAATTGCATTTCATTCACTCGCTCAACCAATGTTCACTGAGTGTCTACTCTGTTCCATGTGAAATGCGCTCGGTCCAGCTTAGGTGAGAACTACATTTATTTAAAAACCCCGTGTGTATCCACAAGGGCAGAGACGATCCTCTGTTCGAACCTCAGGCAATCAATTACCACCGTGAACTCTCCCCTCGTCCACCTACATTCAAGGGCACACCTTGCAGAGAACAGTGCCCTTTTTAGGAAAATCCAATATGCAAAACATATTAGAGGGGGAAAGCAAACAATTACACTGTCTTCTTTAAATGCTTCATTCCTTTAGAACAGATAAATTAAACACCACCTGAATCAAGGGATTGAAGTTAACATCTCCAATAACCAAACAAGAGTATGTCATGTGTCCTCCTAACGTGGTGTGCCAAGAAGGGCATCTTTTTCGTAGTAGTCCAGCCCAAATCAGGAGAAAACATCATATAAAACCCAACTGCTACAAAACAATGGACCAAAATGTCAGTATCGTGAAAGACAGAGAGGCAGAGGGCCTCCTCCTGATTAAGAGACTAAAGAGACATAAATACAATGTGTAATCCTGGATTAAATCCTGAACTGGGAAGGGGAGGAGAGGGGAGGGAGGGGACAGGAGGAGGATGCTATAAAGGACATTATTGGGATAACTGGAGACATTTGGATATGAACTTACATTACATAAGAGTATTACATCAGTGTTACAATTCCTGTTTTTGTTAATTGTACTGTGGTTATGAAAGAGAATGTCCTAGTTCTTAGGAAATATATGCTGAAATATTTAGGGGGAATAGGGTAGCATGTCTGCAACTTTCAGACAATTCAAAAAATATGTAATAGAATGATAAGCAAATGGAACTAAACGTTTATTAGTAAGGGATGAGTAGAGACAAAGTATTCTTGTAACCTTTCTGTAAATCTAAACTTAAATAAAAGATTTAAAAAATATTTTTTTAAACACATGAAATGGAAGATTAAATCTGGGTTACTTATAAGAACAAAGGCCTTGACTTGTACATATTAAGTGTTGTGACATTTGTGTCTTCTGGAACAACTGTGTAAGACAGCTTGGTCTGTCTACAGAAAGAAGAAAATGGGTTTGAGAACCACAATTTCTGGGTGAAGCCCTACCTTTTGCATCTGCTAAATGAGCCATCTTGAGTTTCTGCTTCCTTAGTGTGACAGGGTCACAATGTAGCTTCCTCTACTCTCACAAGGTTGCTGTGAGAAGCAAATGCCATAACATATGCAAATGTGCTTTGTAAACTAGAAGGACTCTGCTAACAGAGCTCTTGTTTCTAAAGTATTCCGGGGAAACCACGAAGAGAAAGGTATCATACCTCCTTTACTTAGGTTCTCAAATGGACTGACAGGAACAAATAATTTGGAAATATGTTGCTTTTTCTCTCCCAAGAAGCAATTCAGCCATGAAAGAATATGAAAAACAAGCACATTTTTTATTACACTCTCCTCTGATAAGTGAAAGCCAAATCTGCTTAAAAAAAGAAAAAAAAAAAAAGTTCCTCAACTCAAGAATATCCAATTTATATGGAAAACATGGATCTTAAATGAGTACAACATGTTCAAACTGTTTCCAAGATACTGTGTTTAAACTGCCCAAGAAGCCAGCCTGCCCAGGGCCAGCACCTCCACATCAGGATGAGTCCCGAATCCCTGAGAGGTCTGGCTTGACCCCAAGCCACGGAAAGTGCTACAGCCTTCAGAGCACGCCCGGAGATGGGTGCTGAGCTGGGACGGGAAGCAGGTGTGGAGAAAGGAGGGCCCGGGGACATGGCCTGTGTGCGTGAAATCCCCCGCCAGGCTTTTCCCTCCTCTCCTCCCCCAGAAGGAAAGATTGTGCCCACGCCCCCTTTGTTCTGAGCCGCGGCCACTGTCCTTTCTGTTCCTCCAACTGATCGAGCCGGCCTTCATTTCAGAGCCCTACACCTGTTCCCCCGGCCCGAACGCTGTGCCAACATCTCCGCATGGCTGGCTCTTCCGGTCAGTCGGGTCTCAGCTCATAGTGGCACATCCCTCACAGGCCTTCCCTGACCACGCAAACTAAAACAGCCCCTCATCAGGCACTGGCACACCTCCTTGTTGTGTTTATTTTTGTAAAGCTTTTCCTCCTGACGTTTCTTCCTGTTTACGACTCGTAAGCTCCCTGAGAGCAGGGACTTTGGTGTTTCGTTCATGGCTGAATCTGCAGCAGCCAGAACAGAGCCTGGAACAGCGCAGGCACCCGAATGGAAGAGTGAATTTCCAGTTCCATGCCCACACGGCTGGTGGTCAACAAAACACCCTTCAACATGTCCAGAGGACAAGCTCAGGGACCCTTTCTTTCCCGCATCTGGCAAAGGCATCGGGTGTCACTCATGTTCTAATTCTCAATCAACCGCCATGGTCTCTCACTCGCCACATAATTTGGTCCTGCTGCTTCTTTGAAAATATGTCTTGCATTTGACAAGGTCTCTGTTTCACCCCCACCGAACCCTCTAGGCCCTCATCAGCTAGAAGGATATCCCTCAACCTGTCAAAGTCTGTACCTCTTCAATCCTTAGAAATTCCTCTGGCAACAACCGACGCCCTTGTGGAGGCCGAGTGGCGCTAGTGGAACCGCGAGGCTGACGGACCAGAAAACCCAGACGTGGTCACATCAAACACCTGGTCTCCCGAGTTTCAGGTCGCTGTCTTCACATTCCACTGTGCCCATTTCAACAAAAATAAGTCTGTGAGCAGCTTCCTGCAGGCACACCTGGGTGGCTCAGTCCGTTAAGCATCCAACTTTGGATATCAGCACAGGTCATGATCTCACAGGTTGTGGGATCGAGCCCCGCATCGAGCTCTGCGATGCTTGCTTGGGATTCTCTCTCTCCCTCTCCCCCACTTGTGTGTGTGTTCTCTCTCAAAATAACTAAAGAACCATTAAAAAAAAAATATATATATATACATATATATATATATATATATGCGCGTGCGCGCACACACACACACACACACACACACATATATACACATCGTTCACGGGTCCAAGCCCCGCTTGGAGCCGACAGCTCAGAGCCTGGAGCCTGCTTTGGATTCTGTGTCTCCTTCTCTCTCTGTTCCTCCCCCGCTCGCACTCTCTGTGTCTCTCTTAAAAATAAAAGATTTTTATTTTTTTTTAAAAATGTTTTAAAAAAATAAACAGCTTCATGCAAACATTCACCAGCCCTGCCACCTGTACAGGCTGTGAACTTTCTTACATTTGTAACTACTACAACTCATTCTGGACACATCTTTATGCAAAGAATGATAAAAATATTTATTTGGAATCCAGCTAATTTTGCTTCATTTATGGATAAAAGTTCTTCTCAGGATCCAGTGTTTTTTTCTTATTTATGAGCAGTTTTCTCTCTTCTGCTGATGATACATACCCCTGGCAGATCCCAAATGTAAACTCAAAGAAAAACTTCAACATACTCGTTCTGTTCTTTTGTTTCTCTCCTTCTCTAGGTACAGAGAACTGACCTCCAAAGGACTGTCACGTAACAGTTCCTTCCCTTTAACAGAATGGCCGAGATCCCCATAACCTGACTCAGTTCACGGAAAACCAAGTATACACTGTCGCTCTCCTTTTAAAAAAGGGGTAACAAACTGCCCCAAGGTATTCTTGCTAACAGACATACTTGAAATGTGAAGTTTAAAATATTCTTCGGGAGGACCTGCCCAACTAAGCACATAATCATATACAAAGGACTTGCTTTATGAAGAATATTCCCCAGAACTGATTTCTAAAGAGCCTTGCTTTCCCAACAGAACGCAGCTTTAAGCTTAGCAAGCTTTACAGTGGTTTCTATTACTAAGCCCCAAAATACAGATTTAAATCACAATTTTACCACTGATTAGCTGCACCACCTCATCAGCTCATCTTCAGAACTCATGTCCTGACTCTACAACAGTGAGGCTGAAGCACATATAGTACCTGCAATCCTTAGTAATTCTAAAGTTCTTGGATTCCATGATGGCAAAGATCAGAAAACTTCTAACCGATCTCTTTTTTTATCAGTTTATTTATTTTTTGAGAGAGAGAGCACGCACATGCACACGAGGGAGGGGCAGAGAGAGAGAGGGAGAGAGAATCCCAAGCAGGCTCTGCACTGTGAGCACAGAGCCCCACGTGGAGCTCGATCTCACAAGCCACGAGGTCATGACCTGAGCCGAAACCAAGAGCCACCTGGGCGCCCCCTAACTGATCTCGTTGCAGCTACTCTCTCCCTAAATTATCCTTCACTCTACCGGCAACTAATTTTTCCAAACTACCACTGGGTTCATTTCCTATTGCTGTTAAAACAAATTACCTCAAACTCTGAGACTTACAACAACACGGATTTATTATCTTACAGGTCTGGAGGTCAGAAGTCTGAAACAACTTTCATTGGGCTAAAATAAAGATGTCACGGGGCTGTGTTCACTGAGCAAGCTCCGAGAAAAAACCGTTCCCTTGCTTTTTCCAATTTCCAGAGGCTGCCTTCCCCGGCTCATGGCCCTTTGCTCCTCCTTCCAACCCAGCAGTGTGCCATCTGCAAATCTCTCCGACTCATGATTCTCCTCTCTCACTTATAAGGACCCTTGTGTTTACACTGGGCTCCAGATAATTCAGGATAATTCTCCAGATAATTCAGGAGAAGCTCGCATCTCAGGGTCCTGAACTTAATCAAACCTGTGAAGTCTCTTTTGCCATGTAAGATAAACATTCACAGATTCTGAAGATTAAGTCACGGACACACGAGGGAACCGCTCTTCTGCCTATCACAACTACTGAGTAACGTAGGCCACCTAATCAAAAATCTGCAGTGACTGAAACCAGACAAGGACACCAGGAGAAAACTAGAGACTGTATCTTTTACGTACAAGACACAAAATTCCTCAACAAAACATGAGCAGACCAAATCCAGCAACAAAGGAGAAGGATTATATACCACAACAAAATGAGACTTATCCCAGGAATGCAAAGTTGGCTTAACATTCAAAACCAATCAATCTAATACACTACACTAATGAAATGAAAGGAAAAAAACCCACATGATCATCTCACAGACACAGAAAAACACATTCAACAAAATCCAATGCTTTTTCATGACAAAATAATCAAACTAGGAACCGAAGGGAACTCTGTCAACTTGATAAAGGCACCTACGAAAAGCCCACAACTAAGAACATCATACCTGATCAATGGGGAAAGTCAGAATACTTTCCCGTTCTTTAAGATCAGAAACAAAACCAGGATGTCTGCTCTCACAAGTTCTATTCAACACTGTACTGGAAGTTCTTACTCAGGGCAATTAGGCAAGAAAACCAGAAGGCATTCAGATTAGAAAGCAAAAAACTAATCTGTATTTTCAGATGACATCATCTGTATGCAGAAAAATCTCAGGGATCCACTAAAAAACTATTAACCAATAAACAAGTTCAGAGAGGCTGTAGGTTTAAGGTCAATACACAAATATCAACTGTATTTCTATATACTAGCAGGGAACAATCTGAAAATGAAATGAGAAAACAATATCATTTATAATAGCATCAAAAAGAATTAAAATACTTACAAACACATTTCACAAAGGTACAAAGTTTGTACACTGAAAACAATAAATCGTTGTTAAAAGAAATTAAAGATGACCTAAAGTAGAAGAGAATTAACAGTCCAGAAATAATTCCTTACATTTATGATTGATTTTTAACAAGCGTGCCCAAGAAAACCCGAGGTGGAAAGAAGACTTTTCAACAAATGGTGCTGGGACAGCCAGATGTCCACATGTCATAAAATGAAATTTGGAGGCTTCCTTACAGCATACAAAAAAAACGTACTCTGGAGCCATACACTTAAATGCAAGGACTTAAACTGTAAAACCCCTAGAGGAAAGCACAGGAGTCCATTTTTTGTGACCCTGAGTTACATAAAGCCTTCTTAGATATGATAACAAAAGCACAAGTGGTAAAGGAAATGATAGGTAGGTTGGACATCATCAAAATTAAAAAGTTTTGTGCTTCAAAGGGTACCATCAACAAAATGAAATGATAACCTTACAAAGGGAGAAAGTTTTTGCAAATCATATATCTGATATGGGATCCAGAATATATAAAGAACTCTTAAAACTCAGTAATAATTTAAAAAAAAAATTGTTTAAATAAGCCAGGAATCTGAATAGGCATTTCTTCAAAGATACATAAATGTCCAACAGCACCTGACAAGATGCTCACAATCATTAGCCATTAGGGAAATGCAAATCAAAATCACAATGACTTTCCATTTCACCCCCACCAGGATGAACAATCCAAAGTCAGATTAACAGCAAGTGTTTCAAGAACGTGGAGGCACCAAGACTCTCAACATTGATGGTGAGATCTGAAAATGTGCAGGTACCGTGGAAACAGTGTGGCAATCCTCAAAATGTTAACCAGAGAGTTACCATGTAAGCAAGCAATTGTACTTTTTTTTTTTAAGGTTTTATTTTTAAGTAACCTCTACATCCAACTTGAGACTTGAACTCACAACCCTGAGATCAAGTCACACGCTCCACCGACTAAGCCAGCCATGCGCCCCAACAAGCAAATATACTCTTAAGTACACACTCAACAAAAATGAAAACATAAGCCTACCGAAAACTGCTGCTGACAGCATCATTATTTATAATATTCAAAAAGTGGAAACAAGCCAAATGCCCATCAACCGATGAATGGATAAATTAGATGTGGGATACCCATACGACAGAGTATAATTCATCAACAGAAAGGAACAAAGTACTGACACTTGCTCTAACGTGTACCTTAAATACATTCTGCTACATGGAAGAAGCCAGTCACAAAAGACCACGTGTTGTAGGATTCCATTTACATGACATTTCTGGAATAATAAGTAAATCCATAAAGACAGAAAGCAGATAAGGTGTTGCCAGGGGCTGGAAAGGCAGGGAATGGTGAGTGACTACTAACAGGCATGGTGTTTCTTTCTGGGCTGATGAAAATATTCTTAAGGTAGATGGCAGTTACGATTACACAACTGTGAATATACTAAAAACCACCGAATCGTATACTTTAAATGTGTGAGGTTTATGGGGTGTGAATTATATCTCAATAAAAGCTGTTTTTAAAAGCCCAAGTACTCAGTTCATGTGCAAACCCACTGTTGAACGTAATAAATTTTCAAGAAGTCTGGAAAGAAAATAAATACATAAAATATCTTCTAAGAAATACATATATTTTTATTTGTTACATTTAACAGAAAAAGCATCTATGCAGAAGAGTGATCCCAGGAATGCTCTATCCTAGAAAGGTATAGGACTATTAGTAACACAGCATGATTTAAAATAAACAAATCATAAAATGAACAGCAGATTTCAAATAAACACCATCGAAGGCTCCTGAGTGGTCTCCACGTCTCTGCCTTCACGACTGATCTTCAGTCACCTTTTTAGACTCGCCTCCCTACCCCTCACACAAGTTCAGCTGGGCTAGGCTTTCCCCTGCTCACCTCCCACCACTCACTGAATGCCCTGCTCACCCCTCTACCACCTATCTGCCTTAGATCTTGAATGAATTCTGAGGACTTTTCACCCAACCAAATGCTTCTTCGTCTTTAAGGATGTGTCCCATCAAAGAAATTTTCCTCACTCTTTCCAGACTATACCAACCTATCCACCGACCTCTGACAGCTTGAACTGTCCATACCTCTAAAGGGACTCCTCACCACCCCCATTCAGCTAATGCACTCTCACAATAATTTAAAAAAAAAAAAAAAGAGGGGCGCCTGGGTGGCTCAGTCGGTTGGGCTTCCGACTTCGGCTCAGATCATGATCTCACGGTCTGTGAGTTTGAGCCCCACGATAGGCTCTGTGCTGACAGCTTGGAGCCTGGAACCTGCTTCAGATTCTGTCTCCCTCTCTCTCTGCCCCTCCCCTGCTCATGCTCTGTCTCTCTCTGTCTCAAAAATAAATAAAAACATTAAAAAAAAAAAAAAAAAGAGACAGAGACAGAGACAGAGAGAGTCGCCTATACTTTACCTTTCCAGCCTTGATTCATTGATTTATCCATGTCATCTGCCAGCTCCCTCACTTTGGGAAGAGAGCAGATCAGCTTTCACCCAGAGCCCTAATGTAAACGGCACGCTTGCCAATGACAGAGCGCCACCTAGGTGCAACGCAGGGTAACTCTCCATGGCCGTAGGAAGACCTCCACACCACTTTCACAGAAATGTGCTGACCGGGAAAATAAGAGCCCCCGTATCGTTCCGCAGGGCAATGCAGTTGTGTGATAAGTGCGTCTTGCACCTGACCAGTTTACCTCACATCTTACAGGTATTATCTGCCAGCTCAGTGCCATTCATGCAAGTCATTTAGTGTTCACCAAATCAAATTCACTTTCTGAAGTACACTACTTGGATAGATGGCTAAAAATTCCTGGGATCATCACATGACAGCAGTTTTGAGTTTTCTTATAACAAGTAGAAACCATGGATGAGTGCAAAATGACAAGAAACCTCGCGATCTACTCACATATAACGGAGCTTGCTGTGGATTAAGTTTCATGACCCAGGACACTGAAACAGAAAAGGGAAAAATAAATGAGAATAGAATTAAAAGTTATGATCACAGCAGTATAAAAGCCACAAATGCTAGGTGTCGAGTACGGCTCTATGACCACAATCAAAAGTCTGAGATGATGGGATGCCCAGCTTTCCTTAGAGGTGTGGGAAGGTCAGAAGGTCAAGGACCGCAAAACGTCTTGTAGCCCAGAGTCAATCTCTTTAACTGGGGAGAAAGACTTTGATTGAAAATTAAAGACAAAAGCCTTCACTGTCCTGGGAGAATTTTCAACAACCAACAGGATATTGAATGCAGTTACCAAAGCAAAAACAGCGTATGGTCAGTTACACTTTTACATAATCCCCCAAATTTCACAAAGTGTCGCTTGGCCAGAGTCTCTTCCAGTCACCAGGGAACATGGGGGGAGAGACCGCAGAGGTCCAGAGAGCTCTCCTCCTCTCCACCCTTGGAGAAAGGAGAGGCTGGCCTCCACAAACTGCAAGTTCTTACCCTCCTCAAAATTAACAGCCAGATTCCCTGATGTTATCTTCACTAAATGAATTCACACAAAAATCTTAGGAAGAATTTTGAAGAAGACTTCCAGGCTGGTTAATACATTTCCCAAATATCAAGAAAAGCATACTCTCGAAAGTTTAACTTGGTGATTTGACCAGGAGTTCATGCTAAAATATCATAGTCCAGAATCACGGACTTCAGGACAGCAGGCCCTTTGCCAAACACCCTGAATTTGAGTATAAACTGATCCTGTCCTCACAGAAGTCATAGAGGCCGACCCAAGGGACTTTATTATAATTCGATCTAAGGAAGTTTCTTACTCTTAGCAGGTTAAATGAATTAAATTAAGGGGCATGTACTAACTAACCAGTGATGTAAACAACAGTATAGAAATGTCATTCACACGTGCAAAAATATAGCTGAAATCACATTCTTTGTGTTCTACCAGATTACAAAAACCTCACTAACAGTGAACTGAAACCCAAACAGCATAAACGAAGGCAGGTTATCAATGACTAAATGTTTAGAAGAAAGAGCAATGAATGTCCTAGCCACCACGCATAACTTACATAACAGATTCCTCTTAATATTAAAATCCTCATAGATCTACCAGTTTGGCCAGGCTGTGTATGCCCGAGATGAAGGCTCACCCAAAAAGCAGTTAACACATACTTAGGGGAAAAAAAACAAAAACCAAAACTGTAATCAGGCTCCTAAACCCAATCATCTCCAAACCACTCGCAAGCCATAGGCTTTTCAGCATGTTCTGAAGACAGCCCAGGGGCTCCGCCACAATGACGGCCTTCACAACCATCCCTGTTCTTTCTCTGGTCCGCTCCCCAGGCTGTAAGACACCTGGCTCAAGGCACTCTTCCCTTCCTGTCTTCATTTAATAATTTTGTACCCATAGGTGCTAAAAATCACCTGCAAAAATCCACAGCGAAAAACCAAGCTTGAGAAATGTAGCAGTAACTAACTCGTTCAGTCGAAAAATAAGGTAGATTTCCAGCCCATCAAATTCAAATAGCAAGCGTGGATGGAAAAGAAAGACTGAAGCATCTGAGTACTTTTCTCAATGCATTAACTATCCATTTAATTTAAAATCAAGTTTCCTGTGCTCACGAGCCTTTTAATCAGCTTTCCAGGTCCTGCCCAGACTTGCCTGGGACAGAGGATTGAAAGAACCTATAACTTTAGAAACCGATTTGCCTTACCTAACTTGTGACATGTTCCTGTCAAGAAGTATCTGTGGAAACTGAAACAGAATTCACACTCGGGTAATCTGCAACAACTGGAGACATCGAGGGAGACACGCTAGCGACTTAGGGCCCTCTGATGTTTGTCCATCTGCCAAGAAACTTCGGGCAACTACGTTTGAAGAGACCACAAACATCAAGCTATCTGAGCGGCCCCACTGCACTCAGCGGGAGGAGCTGGGGGAACCCACATGGTTCCAAGGAACGGCTGATGCCACCTCAACTGGTGGGTATTATGAACTCGTCAGAACCCATACAAGTTGTTCTGATATGAGGATTAAGGAGGAATGACAAAGTGTCTGTCCCTGACACTGGTCAAAGGGACAGGCCATTGTTATGCTGGCAACAGAGGCTGTTGAAAGAATAAATCTGTCAAAAGTCATCAAGGCAATGACCCCAGAGGCAACAGATTTGTAAATTCAGATTGCTTTAAGCTTCTTCAGTGCTGACACACAAGAGGAAAGGCAGGACTAATATTTATAGCACTAGAAAGCTCTATAAATGAACTGAATATAAATTCAATATTACATTTAATCCCCATAAAAAGACATTATTTTTCCCCGTTTCACTGGTGAAAAAGAATTGACTCTTTCAATGTTAAATTATTTATCGCCAACTGTAAGAAGTGAATGAGCCTAAATTCAAACCCCATCTGATGCCCAAACATGTGCTTTTCCCCCTTATCAGGATAGGATCTCCTGAATGACCTCAATCTACAAACTGACTCCTCCTCCCCTGCCCACCCCCACTCCCCCCCCCACCCCCGTCTAGCCCCCAATCGACACACACTATAGACTCCCCTTGACTTTGTTACTTTAACTATCACTGTGCATCTATAATGTGTCAGGCATGGTACTCCCCAAGGCACAAAGGGTACAGAAGGAGTAAAGACAAAACTCCCAACCTTCATAGAGCTTATTCTAGGAGTAACACAGATAAATACAATATTAAAATAAATGGTTTTCAAATAGTGATAAGTTCCATGGAGAAAAATAAAGAGAAGAGGGAACAGGAAATGAGAGGATCCTGTTTTAAATATGGTACTGAGGGAAGGCCTCTCTGAGGTGACATTTACCCCCCCAAAAGTGAAAAGAGATTAAGAGGGACACCTGGGTGGCTCAGTTGGTTAAGCGTCCGACATCCACGCCGGTCATGATCTCGCAGTCCATGAGTTTGAGCCCCGCATTGGGTTCTGTGCTGACAGCTCAGAGCCTGGAGCCTGCTTCAGAGTCTGTGTCTCCCTCTCTCTCTGCCCCTCCCCCATTCTCTCCCTCTCTCTCTCTCTCTCTCTCTCTCAAAAATAAATTTAAAAAAAAAAAGAAAAGAGATTACAAAAGCATGTAATAGAGGTAACAGGTGGAAGGTGTTCCCAACTCTCAAATTGGCCCCAAAACTGAGAAATGAGAGTTCCAATGCTTAACCATCAGAAAACTTGTTACCTATAACGCACAACTTACTCTACACATTTATAAGCTTACTTTACTGGAGTGAGAATCGTATTCTAAAAGACGGAGCACACTGCAGGAAGGCAGTCTCTGGATCAGAGTGAACACACTTAAAACCCAAATTTATTCTCTAAGGCCAACTGAAAGTCTTTGCTCTGTCGATGGGATCTTTGATCGAGCCTTCCCCAAAGGAAAATTAAAGAGGTGTACTACTTCCTTCAATGATTTCATCAAGGAATTTTAAGAGGGAAAACCCTACAATTTCCTTCCTACTCAGTAACCAGTGAATGTCTTTGACCGAGTCCACATTTCCCTGGGCTGCTTTCGTGTAACACAAGTACCACACGAGACAGGCATAGGGGGGGTCATAAAGGAAGGCTGCGTGCCATGAGAAAGGCAATGAAATGAAAAGAGCAAAATTCAGACACTTAAGTAGGATGTGATGTCAAGCATGTTCTCCGAATCTCCCACTCTGCAGCAGCCAGCAAGAATTCAGGGTCATACTTCCGGGGCGGGAGGGTGAGAAACAGAAACTAGGTAAGTAAGTATTCTCGTTCTCCCATTTTCCATGTTATTTCCAAATGCTGACAGAAAACAAATGGAATAATTTGCTGTTGTAGAAAAGTAACACATTCACTTTATGCCAAAACAAGATCTGTCCAATCCGAATACAACGGCCTCAATGACGGGTCCAGCTCTCCTGCAGCCCTGCAGCTCTCTTACAATCCTGCAGCTCTCCTACAGCCCTGCAGCTCTCCTATAATCCTGCAGCTAGCTCTCCTGCAGCCCTGCAGCTCTCAGGGCGCTGGATAAACCAGCACAGTCTGGGCCTACAGCCTCCTCCTCCTGCACTTTAGAACAAACCACCATCAGCCTTTTCCTCACAAAGAGCCAGGGGCACAAACCATCGTCAGAACGGACCAGTGTTGGATATGCAGTGCTTACAACAGGTTAACAGTGGCAAAAGTTTTGGAATTTTTTGCAACTCACACTACCTGCAAAGGATTATGAAGAAACTCAGTCTCTATAAAGGATCACATGGAAACTCAGGTATAAAGTGATACGGCTGTTTGACTGGTTTGGGAGGGGCGGGTAGTGAGGGACAGAAAGCACTTCCATAGGTTAATGTGCCGGAACAAATGAATGTAAAACTCTAGAAGCTACAGAAACAGTACACACTTTAATAATAGGCACACATTTTCTGTAAAGGGCTAGATGGTAAAGATTTCAGGCTCTGACTGACTTATTTCACTTAGTCTAACACCCTCCAGTTCCATCCACGTTGTTGCAAATGGCAAGATGTCATTCTTTTTCATCATCAAGTAATATTCCATTGTGTATATAAACCACATCTTTTATATCCATTCATCAGTTGATGGACATTCGGCCTCTTTCCATACTTTGGCTATTGTTGATAGTGCTGCTATAAACATTGGGTACATGTGCCCCTATAAATCAGCACTTCTGTATCCTTTGGATAAATTCCTAGTGTGCTATTGCTGGTCAGAGAAAGACAGATATCATATGTTCTTACTCACATGTGGAATCTGAGAAACTTAACAGAAGACCATGGGGGAAGGGAAGGAAAAAAAAATAGTTACAAACTGGGAGGGAACCAAACCATAAGATTAGACTCTTTAAATACAGAGAACAAACTGAGGGTTGATGGGGGGGAGGGGAAATGGGGGATGGGCACTGAGGAGGGCACTTGGGATGAGCACTGGGTATGTTACATGTAAGTGAGGAATCATGGAAAGTTATCCCTGAAGCCATATACTCTGTATGTTAGCTAACTTGACAATAAATTATATATTAAATAAAAAAAAGATTTCAGGCTTTGCAGGTCATATGGTCTCCAGTACAATATGTAAATGAACGGGTGTGGCCATGTTCCAATAAAACTCTATTTACAAAAAGAGGCAGCAACTAGGGGCGCATGGGTGGCTCAGTCAGTTGAGTGTCCAACTTCGGCTCGGGTCATGATCTCGCGGTTCATGAGTTCGAGCCCCACGTTGGGCTCTGTGCTGACAGCTCAGAGCCTGGAGCCTGCTTCATATTCTGTGTCTCCCTCTCTCTCTGCCCCCCCCCCCACTAGCGCTCTCTCTCTCTCAAAAATAAAATAAACATTTTAAAAAATTAAAAAAAAAAAAAAAAAAAGGCAGTGGACTAGATTCCACTAGTGTGCCATAGGGTGCCAACTCCTGAACAAAATCTAACAAAATACCTCTTAATATGCCAAAGAAGCAGGGTGCCCCCATTTAACAGCTCTCTATGTCTCAAAGATATTTTCAGCTAAAAAAGACTTCTCAGTAAAGTCATAGGGTGCTGTGCAATATCCTCTAGACCAGCAATCAAATTACATGGGCAGGCATCCCAAATTCTCTACTGAGTAACTGTATGACCTTGAGCAAGTCACTGGACCTTGTCTAACCCCAGTCTCTCCATGTGCACTGAGAGTTTAAGAATTCCTGCCTACAATATGAAGTTGGTGGAAGAATTAAAAGAGAATCTAAGTGAAGTGCTTAAGTGCACTGCCAGGTACAGATCTTTCTGCAGTTTCTGGGTCTCAATGGAGACTACCAAGGAAAATACTTGGGTAACTGTCAATGGTCAAAATAAAAGGCATCAGGTATCCAGAGATACATTTGTCTAAAAATACACTGGTGGGTAAATCACAATTCTAAGATACAACAAAATAACCCCAGAAAGCAATCTGGAGGAATAACAAAATGTTAAATGCACATATTTCTGGGAATTAACAGGAAATGTTCATTCCTAAATTATGTTTCGTAATTGTAACTATTCAGACAACGAACAGATACCACTTTTATAATCAGGAAGAAGACATTATACACAGCACATCTGTTTTAAGTCCCCTGTCATTCAATGAATCACAACTCAACTGGAAATAAGTAAAAAGACATTTTTCCTAAATGTGCAAACTGAAGACATCTACAATCTTTACTAAAGATCCCTAGAGATGAAGGAAAAGCAATTAAAATAAGAAAGCCTGCACCTATAGGTATGTAAATATAAATCATACTCATTATTCTTTAGCCATATCCATACATTATACTAGGGAACCCTTTAACAGGTGCTCCACTCTTAGTGAAATGT
Source organism: Panthera pardus (assembly GCF_024362965.1). NCBI lineage: Eukaryota > Metazoa > Chordata > Mammalia > Carnivora > Felidae > Panthera > Panthera pardus. Next base: position 2,609,457 of record NW_026526810.1, read on the forward strand.
CCCTGAAGAGGAGGTGGGGAATAAAAAAAAAAAATCACAGGCCCAGCACTGCCATCAGGACTTACAGCAACCTTCAAACTCTCCCTGAATCTGTTAGCTTCTTGATCTCGGGCCATTTCCTAAGGACCAGCTGTCCAGGTCTGCTGAACCTACCACTTCAACAGACATGGTTTTGGTCATTCACAACAGGGAAGCTTCCAAATCCACAAGAAAAGATGCGCACACCACCTCCACAACCAACCTCAGCCCCAAAAGGAGGAGGGCAGCTGTCTCAGACAAGTGCAAATAGAGGATTTATACCTGCAGGGTACGTCCCTGGCAGAATATGCCTTCAAATGAATCTCCATGGCCAGGAGATTCACTAAAACCCGGCTGCGGTAAATCCTTCGAAACCCACAAAAATTGGGGGCGAGGGTTAACATGGAAATGGCAGTGCATACCCTGGATTCTTGTAAAACAGTCAGTGCCCTGCTCTTCAAGGAAAATAACAGGATCCGAAGACTCTTTCCTTCATTCCTAAGGAGTCTGGGCTGGTGGCTGTAAACATGCTCCTCGCTCATTGTGGGTGGGAGCAGGGAATTCTAAACAATAGAAGAACACAGCAGGGTACAAAGAGCGAACAGGCTTTTCCTGCTGTGGATGTCAAGTTCTGCAAAATATATATATAAACGACTACAGGCACCAAATAGATTTCCTGAATAAGGACTGAGGAAATCTTCCAGGAGCCTAATTTGTCTTCTTCTCTTTAAAGGTGCGTTAATTAATAATTGAGCAGTTTGCTTCTCAAGCACTGATTCTCAAACCTTAGAGCACATGAGCATCAGTTGGGGGCTAGAGAACACAGATTCTTAGCCACCCCCCCAACCCCCACAGCCCCTGCCCTCCCCGCCAAGCCTCCGCATCCTCTTCCACCAGCAGTGAGTCCAAATCAGGAGACCGTCCCTGGTGATGTTTCTGCTTCTGAATCATGGCCCACGCTTTGGGAAGCAATGGTGTTGAGATCCACAGCATGTGTCTGATTCTCTTGTGGCACAGTTAGGCCTCTGTGTCCCACTATCCCATGACACGGTACTCTAAAAACCACCAAGAAAAACAGTCAAGCACTGGTCACACACAGCTGGGGGGTGGGGGAAAGGGGACCCCCGGCAGGGAGGACAGGATAAGAATCAAGAGTCCAACGTGCAGCAATACTCACAGTGAAACAAAAGGACACGGCAGATTAAAACAAAAACCAGGGGTGCCTGGGTGGCTCAGTCAGTTGAACGAGCGACTTCGGCTCAGGTCATGATCTCACGGTCCGTGAGTTCGAGCCCCGCGTCGGGCTCTGTGCTGACAGCTCAGAGCCTGGAACCTGTTTCAGATTCTGTGTCTCCCTCTCTCTGACCCTCCCCCATTCATGCTCTGTCTCTCTCTGTCTCAAAAATAAACGTTAAAAAAAAAATTAAAAAAAAAAAAAATAAAACAAAAACCAAAAACAATCAAAACACAAACACCCACATTCACTCATTTATTATTTATCCGTGCCGAATTATCCAAAAGGCAAAATGATCCTGAACTCGGGGCAAAAATACACACACGAATAATCAAAGTAATTAACGCGGAATTAAAAAAAAAATCAGAACTCTTACCAAAATAATTAAACAATGAGAGAGATTTCTTTTTTGAGAGAGAGTGCAAGCAGGGAAGAGGCAGAGAGAGAGGGAGACGCACAATCTGAAGCAGGCTCCAAGCTGTCAGCACAGAGCCCGACACGGGGCTCGAACCCACGAACAGCGAGATCATGACCTGAGCTGAAGCTGGATGCTTAACCAACTGAGCTACCCGGGCGCCCCAAAGAAATTTAATTTAAAAATGAGAACGCTGACTTCTTCTACTCAGAGTTTACTTTGAAATTCATACGGGAGAGAACATCGGAACTTTTCAGTACTTAGGGCCTCCCTTTCATTACATATGTTTATGATATCTGCCTGGCACAAAAAGACTCAATGATGGCAGATAATCTCCTGATACTTCTGAGCCCCTGAAATACTCCATGTACAGTGAGCTGCTGAGCTTTAGAGATAAATAATACTAAATTGGCCCCTACCAATTTAGTAAGGGGCCTATAGAGGGAAGCGGATCATTACGTTAGAGTATTACAAGGGCAATAATAAAAATGTTACAAGAGTCAGGAAAAAAGAAGCCCCGACAGTTTCCTGGAGGAGGTCAACCCAAAGCACGTTTCACCCAGTGGACCCAGGAGGAGCACGTATAGGACAAGACAGCACAGTGGGCTGCTGGGAACCAATCGGGATGAGAAGTACAAGCAGGGGATGAAGGGAGAGGATTCAGGAGAGGCACTCATGTAAATCCACACGCCTCAAAGATGTTTGGTCTCAGAAGCCAAGGAAGGGAGACAGCAGAAAATTTACAAGCCGCCATGACACCACTCTACCCTGAAGACCTTACAGCCTTATAACGGCAACGGCATCAACCAAATCTACCTACACCTTTTTCCCAGCCCCTCCCTTTTTTTTAAGTGCAGCTCAAATGTCTATTCTTTCACAACTGCAGGCTCAAAGATTCACAAAAAGTAGCCCTGGGAGAAGTTTGTATCATGGAGCCTAAACCCAGACCCAGCAAGTGCGCGTTGTGGGTCACAGGCAGGGAGGCCAGGCCAGCCTCCCACCGTGGCTTCCCTGAGGTGCAGCGAGCGAAGGCTGGCTTCCCGATCAAGTTCCACGGGCCCCGGAGTCCGCATCCGAAACCCTAGGCAAATCCAGTCGGCCACAAGGCTCTACAATTATAAGAGGGTCTCAGAAGCAGCCCATTCCACCCTTCTTCCCCAAGCAGGAATCCCTGCGGGTCCACCTGCCTCAGCTTGCTGACCTGAGTGCCAGCGCCTTATCACCTTGAGAAAATCTCTCCGTGCTCCACCGGCTCCTCTGACTCAACCTTCCTAAAATACTACTCTCCTTCTGTAGCTCACTCTCTGCCTGCACAGCAGAAAGTAACCCTTCAGAAAGGCTCCTTTGAGGCACCGACCTCTTTTCTTTAGGGAGTTCTAGCGGAGGGCGCCAAGATCCGATCTGCCCTGCCTCAAGAGAGTAACAAATATTTTTATTTATTCAAAAGAAAATGTGATCACAGTTTTGGGGAGACATTTAACGCCTCTTAGTGATTCTAGAGCTTCCAACCTCCAGGGCTTAAAGGTGGAGCCCTGCACCCCGGGTTCACAAGCTCAGATGGCACAGTGACAGACACACACATGGGCAGCCTGGGGCCGGCAGGTGCCGGCAGGGAGATGAAGCTCACTACATTTCCTCTGCTAAAAAAAATTAAAAATAAACCAGTATCATATTTAATTTACACGAATTCTCCATGAGCCACTCTGGTGAATAATGACGATATTAAAGGACGAGATGACCGCTAAACTGAAGACAACCTGCTAGCATTCAGGAATTCATTAACAACCCCTCACAGAAGAAGGTAAGGATAAAAATCCGACTGCTAGCATTCAGAGGAGACAGACTTGGATCTGAGTTGTAACTTCAGCACTTCCAGACAAGTCACTTAACTGCTTTATTTTCATTAGTTAACCGGGTAAAAGTAAGCATAAAAGATGTGTGTAGGGAGCGCCTGGATGGCTCAGTCGGTTGAGCGGCCGACTTCGGCTCAGATCATGATCTCATGGTTTGTGAGTTCGAGCCCCGTGTCGGGCTCTGTGCTGACGGCTCAGAGCCTGGAGTCTGCTTCCGATTCTTGTCTCCCTCTCTCTCTCTGCCCCTCCCCTGCTCATGCTCTCTGTCTCTCACAGATAAATAAACATTAAAAAAAAATTAAAGAAAAAGATGTGTGTAAACTGTTGAACACAGTAGTAAGCAACACAGACATACTCAGGAAGTTCCTGTCCCTACTGTCTAGTATGAATGACACGAGCAGCTGCGGCACTGACCTCGCATGACACGCAACGGCCAGGCCCCGCGGACCACCCCCATCACTGTGTTGATTCCAATTTCTAAACAAAGGGTGTCCAGGAGGGGATGCACACCCCAGCAGACGAGGTCCTCTATGAAATACGTGCCTCACTGTCGGTGAGCTCTCAGAGGCCATCCGGGCTCCCCCACCACCCTGACAGTGTTCAGTGGGTCGTCTGTGCAGATGACCCTGCTGGCACTCATTCCCCACACCCCCATCCAGCCCTGTACACTCTGGCAGCGTGTGCCACGCTTGGCCCGGTCCCCACACTTTGCTCACGATAATGTCCTCCCCACCTTGCTGGTTCTGATTGTAGGACGATTGTGGGTAATCTAACCCAAGCAGTCAGCAAGAAGTCACTTCTTTTTTCTTTCATTTTCTTTCTTTCATTTCCATACTTGCCTTTTCTGCTCGCTTTGTTTATTCCACTCTGTCACACTGCAGATGTCTTCCTCAACGCTCCTGCCTCAGCACATAGCACAGTGCTGTGCACCCGACAAATACTAAAGTACCTGACATGAACATCAGAGACGGAAATCAATCAGCAGCTTTCCTGCACCATTTGACAGCAAAGGATCCGCAGCTATAGCTTTAAGAACAAAAACCAATCTATCAAAGCCAAGATAAGTCAGTCTGGTCCCAGAAGGTTCACCTAGTAGGTCATCAAAGGTAGTAGGGATCCTGCCAAGTGTTAAGAAATCCAGCCTGTATCAATTTGCTTAATCGGCCAGAGAGGCAACAGGGACCAGAGTGGAGGAATTCAGCATCGTCTAACTGGAAAACCTCAAAGCCAAAGGGAGGGCAAAGAGCTGCTTAACACTACACGTGGGCTCTCATGTGATGGTTGGCACCTCTGGGGAGAACACAGCACATGTTATTTCAATTCCCTTTTGGTGTTTAACATAGGTTTGTGGTTTCCTGCACCAAAAAAAAAAAAAAAAAAAAAAAAAAGTTTCTGCTGCTTTGCAGAGATCTACAGAGAAGAAAACTCCAAATGGCTATTACAGGTGAGAAGCTTGCCACCAGCTGTATCCTGTTATCCAAAGGAAACGGAACTGTAAGCTGCCAGAAGGTCCAGGTACCGGACAGCAAGACCATCCATTATTAAGTGCTGACATGCTTGTCCCCGTGGCAGTAAGAATAAACTATAAATTTAGAAGAATTTGTACACAGCTGGGCTTTATGTAAATTAACTTCAGTGGGGGGTTAAAATAGATATCCGGTAAAGAGACTGACAAATTCAAGCCTTTATACTTCCTTCATCCTTCCCAACCTGTCATCCGAAAAGCAAGCAACCCAATGGGCTCAAGCGATTGTAACCCATCTGGAAAAACTAACCACAGGCAAGTGAGCTCTCACACAAATGCAGACATGACTGAGCTGGGTGACCTAACCTGAACAAATCCCAGGGCCCCGAGTGGCTACTCTGTTAGGAATCATTTCACAGCGACATGCAGCCCACCTTCTCGGACACATCATATGACAGAAGCACAACCACATTATTCCCACAAGTGGCAGGCAGAAGGTACTATAAACACATGCTAGAAATGTCCATGTTGGCTTTTAAGCTGCCAAAGTGGTTCTCATATCTCAAGGATAAAATACTGCCTTCAATGTTATAACTCTTCAACACTGAGAACATCTTGAGAACAATAACACCGTAAAACACAAGACAAGTGGCTGGGTTGTTGTTGTTGTTTTAAACCATCTCAAAATCGGAGGGAAAGTTTTGAACAGCAAAAACTTCAGGTAAAAAATACATATTTTGGGGCCCCTGGGTGGCTCAGTCGGTTAAGGATCCTACTTCGGCTCAGGTCATGATCTCACAGCTCGTGGGTTCCAGGCCCGCATCGGGCTCTGACAGCTCGGAGCCTGGAGCCTGCTTCCAATTCTGTGTCTCCCTCTCTCTCTGCCCCTCCCCCCCTCACTCTCACGCTCCCTCGCCCTCTCTCTCTCAAAATAAACATTAACAAAATTTTTTTCAATACATATATTTCATAATTAAGTGAAAATGTTACAGAGTCAAAGGAACTCCAATATTTTCAGCAACCTTCTATTAAGGTTTTCTAAAAATATCATTTTAACTTCTTAAATGAAAAACTTGATTTTTAAAGAAGAATTTCTATTCCTAAAACACCCTTAGCCTGAGTTATCCCTTGGGGAGTCATTCTTGTTTTTATAACATACAATGAACAGAGTATTTTTAAAAATCATGAATAGGGGGGCACCCGGCTGGCTTAATGGGTAGAGCACGTGACTCTTGATCTCAGGATTGTGAGTTCAAGTCCCATGCTGGGTGAAGAGGTTACTTTTAAAAAATTAAATAAATAAATAAAAATCACTGATGCATTCGCTGTAGGCGGAGCAAACTAGGATCCGTCAACTAAAAGCACATGAAAAGCATCCCACCACTTCTAACAATCTAGATGCCACAGAGAACAAGAACATGCTACAGAGCCTATGATAACGTGATTAGCAGTTTCAGCAAAGAACTTAGCTTCTTAAAGATAAAAACTTATCAGTATTCTGAAACGACAGAACTGTTTCTCAACCACTAGATGGGAATGGCATCCCTCAGTCATCTCTGCTCAATAACATGCAGGATGAAGTGAAAAAGAAAACGAATCTGTGCTCATCAGTGCCTAGAACAGAGGAGCAGGAAGTACCTACGCATTTTGAAAATGGTAACTTACATAACAGTTGTGGCTAATTCTGTTTGAATGTTAATAAAGAAGGTCACTTTCAATTTGGACACACTGGTTCACCAAAACAATCATAACAAGTGCTTGACAATACGAAGGTAAAGAGTTGGTAAGATGAGATCCCAACTAAGTTAAATGTTCAGCTGCTAATTGGATCAATTCATTGAAAACTGCTTTAAAAGAATGATTAAAAAGGCAACTTTTCATCCAATTATTAAAAGTTATTGCCAGGCTAAATAAGGATGATATTACACTTCTTCTGGATTTAGAAATAAGAAATTTAAGAGAAACTTTAGAGATTATTCCTTAAATTTCAAATTTTCTGAATTCCTCTTAATAGGAAACCCTTAGAGGGCAACATATGTTAATAACTTATTATACAATGCAAGAATGGAAAATTAATTTCTCCACTTGAACTAATTTAAAAAATAAGGTTGTCATAAAAACTACAGAATTGTTGCTTTAAAACATTTACTTTTCTAGGTATGTGGAGAGAAAAAAGATCCATGACAGAAATGCATAATGATTAATTGTTGTTTCTAGTACACAGAACATGTTACTATGTACATAAGATTTCAGATATTTAATAGATGCTGAATACATACACAAAAATCTAGGTAGAGAAAGTCAGACATCTACTACACGGTGCTCTTTCCTTTAAAATTACAATACTTCAGCACCTGGGTGGCCAGTTGATTAAGCATCTGACTCTTGATCTCAGCTCAGGTCTTGATCTCAGGGTTGTGAGTTCAAGCCCCAAGCTGGGTTCCATGGGAAAAAAAGAAAAAAAAAAAGAAAGAAAGAAAAAGTAATGATAAAAATTACAATACTTTAAAAAACTTATATATAGGTGTCTCATAAAATTAATGTTATCACAGAATGACCCAAGTGCTAATAATTTGGTCATAATGAACACTTCAACTGGCTATTCTTCCTGAAAATCTTTACAAGCAAAAAGGAATTTAGGGGAAAAAGACTAAAATTTCCAGGCACACTGTGCTACAAGTAAAACCGTTGCTTTTGTCAGGTAGGAGTGAGGGTTGGAATGAGGGGCAGGTATCTGTGTGTGTGTGTCTTCAAAGAGTCCAGACTTGATGTGCAAGGAGATGAAGAAGAGATGAAAACATGCAAACAAAAGGTATTTGAAAGGCAAAAAAGGGAAATAATTCAATTCAACAAATATTTGAGTGTGGACTCTAGACACAGTCTGTGGCCAGAACAACAAACTATAGATAGTGCGGATAAACTCTCTGGAGAGTCCTGAGATCCTAGCTGATTGTCCACATAAATTAAATAGGCCCTAAAGATGCCCCCCACCCCACCCCGCCTACAGTAAACAGCTGGTTCGTGCTACCTTAGGCATGGTCAGAAGACAGCTAGAATTCAGACTGATCTGGAAGACCAAGGTTGGTGGCTCCAAAGATCTGAGATGGACAAACTGAAGAAACCAACAGCTTACTCATCACATCCCATGCTGCCTGACAAGTGGATGAACAACTCTGGCCCCGCGAAGAGGGTCGGAGTTGGGGTGGGGGGAGCAAGCAGCTGAAGTCCAACCCCTTGCTGGCTAGGAGGCCCTTCTCCTCTGTAGGAAATGGAGTTAATAATCACTTGCCTCTGAACGCTGTAAAGCAAATAAATCTGGGCAGCACTTGAGGGAGGTGGGGACACTGAGCAGATATTCTATAAACTTGGTCTTTCACTGACACAAACCCAGCAAAAACAGGAACACCTGACCTGGAACGACCAGCAAGACATCAAGAGTAATGCAAGATGGGAAACAATCAGGAAACAAAATCCTTGCTCCTTACTTAGCAGCCACAGCAGAATCCTTGAGAAACAGAGGCTACTCAATTAACCACTAGCTTGGAAGTCCCAAGTTAAGACATCCATGATACCGACGCTCCTTCTAAGTGACATGAGTAAGAAGAAAAAAAGGTACTCTGGACTACCAAACGTGGGCCCAGTAACAGCTGCCATTGTGGCTGGCTCTCCATCAGCAGGAAGTAGACGTGAAAACCACAAGCCAGCACAGTCTCAGCCTCCACTCCACAAGGTAGAAACTCACATGTCAAAAAAAATTTTTTTTCAGTTTTAAAAATATGTTCTTGATTCCTCTTTCTTTTCCCTCTGCTGTTCCTCTCCCCAAATGCTGGCATAAACCAAACTAAAGATCACACTCTACACTAACCTCCAGAAGCATTTAAATAGAACAAAACTGCCCTGGTACCTACTAGGCAAAGGTGAGGGCTGAAGACTGCCGGCTCCATGCCACATGCCCCTCCCTCCCTGGCTCCACACAGGACGTCTCTATGCAGAGACCTAGTCATTTTCAAGCTATGTTCGTACAGAAATAGGAACGCCATAAATGTTCAGAGAACAGAGTAAAAGGATTATCAAATAGCCCCAATTATACCAACTGATCTCACCCTCTTGTTACAAGCTATGTCCTGGCATCTGAAATCCATTTCTGAAACTCAACCAAGGACATTAAAAAAAAAAAAAAGCACTCCTCCCGCATTCTCTCAAGCATACACCAGAAATATACTGGATGGTAAACATGTGTACTCACTGGTTTTCAGAATCTGTACTCATCCAAAACCACACAATATACATGTACTTCATCATCAGATTACTGCCTCCTGTTTTGCTCCTCAGTAGATGCTCCTACCTGTTCATCCATAAAGTAACCACCTTACTTCTATAGTCCTGACGTCTTAGTTTCTCAACCACGGAGATGTAACTACCATCGTCATCATCTTCAATGGCACCTGTAGGAGTTTATTCTGTTCAGGCACCCTGCGAATCCTCACATTAATCCATTTTGCAAATGAAGAGATTCATGGTTCAAGTTAACTTACCTGCATGAGATCGCACAGCTAGTCAACAGCAGGAGCCAGAATCTGAACCCAGATCCGACTCTGAAGTGCTCTCAACTTCTAGACTACTGCATTGCTGCTCCTAGTTTGTAGCAAGCCTTACCAGCCTCCATTTCTTAGGCTGCGAATGGAAGGGGTTGGACTGGGTAAGCTCGACAGTTCCTCCCTTCTCCAACACCTCATAATTCCACCTACGGAAACACCGGGTGTCTTAGCTACATAAACAAATGAGGCAAGGTGATTTTGTAAGATGGGGCCTGAACAGAGTGACGAAGGGAAGGACGATGAGAAGCTCTCCTCACTCATTTTATTGGAAAACGCTTGGTAGAGGAAGTAGCATTTCACTAAGTGAAAGACTGAAGGGAGAGGAAAAGGTAAAGACGTGTCTCATGTAAAAGCTTCTCTGCAGACACACTCATCTCCTTCATTCCCCTGAAAATTTACCACGTGGACTAATTCACAGATGTGCCGTGTTCTGTTTTGCCAAAGTAATAGGCAATGGCTTGCAGAAAAAGCTGTGCAGTTACCCAACAAGCAAAGCCACTCACCAGACCGACATGTTCCTCCTCACATCCAAATGGAAATGTTTACGAGCTTGAGAATCAGCTGGGAATGAACTCTCTTCTCTCCCTTCTACGCAAACACGGGCTAACATCCGCCAACTGAAATCTGCCCCCAAAATTTCGTTGCTCTTACATAAGCAACAGGAACTTCTCAGAATGTTTTTCCCCTAAATTCTACAAAAATCTGCTGAAGAAAATAATCAGGCTCTGGACCCAATGCCCCAGCTTAAAGAGAGGGAACAGGGAACAGTCTTTAACATTCAGAAGTGCAGTGAAAGTGAATGGTAATGTTTCTGTCAGTACTGTACTAAATCTCACAAACTGTAATATACCATCTTACTGCTTCATGGCACATACTGAAAAATATACTGGCTTTTCATACAGGTAATTAGTATTCTTTGAAGTCTGCTATTAAGCTGAACTGAAAACTAAAAAACAAAGCAGTTACAAAGCAAGATGGACAGACCAAAGAGACATGTACCATGACCTCCCATTATAGACCTTGATTGCTATCCCAGGTCAGAGCAAAGAACAAATAAAGAATGCAGCCACCCACAGAATGCCTCCCCACCCAGTACAAGAGAAAAAAAAAAAAAAATACCACATTGCTGGGGAATCTAAAAACTCAGTTATGGAATCTCCAAGGAGACACTCCTGCTTAGTTGATATTCAGATACCGGCTAACAGCCCCAGGCCTCCAGTTCTAACAAATAGGACCGTAAACCCCCCACTAAGGGTCAGCATTAGCTGCACTTACCAAACCCAAGGCAAGTTCTGACTTTCAAGGGCTCTTGTCAGAACAGAACTAGAAGCAAGGAAGACATTTTTTAAATCTTGCCAATCAAATGAACCTATTCCTTTTACTTTCAAATATCTGAGCTCTTAAGTTAGGTTTCCAGTTCCTCGTTAGAAGACATACACTATGGAAAGTTAACTGGAGACGACAAAGTTTTGGAGAATATTATTTAACATGCTCCGTAAGTCCTATACTGCCTTCCTGAATGCAGGAGAAGGGGGGGAGGAGAGGAGGGCCCAAATGAAGGAAAATATGGACATCGAATCCAGCAGAATGGATAAGTAATGATGTTAAGACTAAAACAGAGCTCTACTATTTAAAAAGTCAACAATAAAGTAAAGGCAGACTACCCTGTATTAGACTATTGCTCTTATAAACCATTGTAACCGAATAAAATATGAAAAGCTACCACTTGAAGGCATTAGAAGGAGATGTGAGTAGACAACTGAAAGAAGAAAAAAGTACTGAGTAAGATTCACTTTTCTACTAAGGCCCAGATCACATGACACAGTGGACAGAAAGCTGCGGTCTCAAAATCTGTATCTAAGTTCTTCCCAAATCCTTAGTAGAACCCTGAACAGTACATACCGGGGAGAGTCCAAGATTTCCAGCAAAAAGCAAATCATTAGGCTGAAAGAACTGGGCAGGGTTCAAGCTAAAGTGGGAAGTTTGGGGCCAATCCAATTAGCTGCCTGCCAGGACAAAAGTTAACATTATCAAAAGATAAAAACCATGGTGGTCTCTACAACACACCATTCACAATGTACAACATAGAATAAAAATTACTAGATATGTGGGACCAGTTTTGACATCTTACTGGACCCCTCAATAAGTGAATTAGATAAAATTCTCAGCACATGTTTAATTTATGCTTGCATAAGAGTAATAAATTTAACTTTGAGAAGCTACAGACAATACCTACAAACCAGGGATGTGATAAGGAACTTCTATCCAGAATTCATAAGAAACTTTTCAAACTCAATGCTAATTCATAAGAAACTTTCTGAACTCAATAATAAGATGACAGCCCAACTAAAAACACATAATATACCTGTACAGACATCTCACTAAAGAAGATACACGAATGGCTAGCAGGCACATCACTAGTCATTAGCAAACAGCCAAATTAAAACTACAGAGAGATGCACATCTACCAGAATCACCCTATATCTATTAAAGAACTTGAATTCTTAATTAAGCTTTATCACAAAGAAAACTCCAGGCCCAGAGGGCATCAAGGTGACATGTTCCAAACATTTAAGGGAAAAATGACACCACTATCAAAAGGTGAGGAGGGACACCTGGGTGACATCCTGGTTAAACATCCCACTCGTGATCTCAGCTTAGGTCTTGATCTCAGGGTTGTGAGTTCAAGTCCTACACTGGGCTCCACACTGGGCGTAAAGCCTACTTAAAAGAAAAAAAAAAGGCGGGGGGTGGCAGGGCATCTTCCAACTCATTTATGAAGCCAACATTACCCTGATATTAAATCTAGATGAAGAGATTAAATGAAAAGTCGAAGCCCTCATGAACACGGACACAAAAATCCTTAACAAAATGTTACCATTTCTACCCCAGAAATATAAAAAGGACAATACACAATCACCAAATGGGCTTTATTGTAGGAATACAATGTTGGTTACTTTTGCAAATTAATGGACTTCACCACCATGAACAAAATAAGAAAGAAAAAACTATATAAATGTCTCATTAGATGCAGGAAAAAAAAGTTTTTAACAAAACTCAACCCTGATCCTTTATAAAAACCTCTCAGCAGTCTAGGAATAAAAGGGATACTTCCTCAACCTGATAAAGGAAACTTACAAAAACCTACAGCTGACATTATACAGAACCATGAAAGTATGAATGCTTACTCCTCAGGTGGGCAATAAGAGTATCAGTTCTCACCAGGAATCTATAAAAGAACTACTAGAAATAACAAGTGATTTTTAGCAAAATGGTAGGTTACAAGATCAATATACAAGAATCCATTCTGTTTCTATATATTACAACACACTGGAAGTTGAAGTTTCAAACATTTATAACAGCACCAAAAACGTGAAATACTTAAGAATAAATTTAACAAAATATTGTATGTAAGTATAAATTTAAGAAAATACTGCAACGGTAAACATGCTTTAAAAAAAACACTAAAAATAGAGAGATACACCAAATTAATGGAGTAGCTCAATATATATAGGTCAACCCATTACAAATTTAATGCATTTCCAATAAAAACTTCAGTATACCTTTCTCATGGAAATCAACAAGCTACTTGAAAACGCACACACAAGTGTAAATAACCTAGAATATCCAAATCAATTTTGAAGAACAAAGTTGGAGGACCTACACTAACTACCTGACTTTACGACTGAACTATAGGCACCCGACACTATAGTACTGGTCTGAGGACAGACAGGACACAAAAAAGCACAACCTAAAAGGAAAAAAAATGGATAAACCGGACTTTTTCAACAAAGTAAGGAACTTCTTCCTGTTCTTCAAGACACTATTACAATGAAAAGGAGAAAGTGGAAATTTATTTGTAAAACATATCTGACAAAGGACATGTATTCTGAATATATGAAGAACTCTTACAACTCAATGACAAATTATCTCAAAAAAAACAAACAAGCAAAAAGGCCAAAAAACATTTAATAGACCTTTCACCAAAGAAGACAGACACTCAGTATGAGTAGTCATCAAGGAAATGAACATTCCAACCACCAGGAGATAAGGACTATACAGCCACTAGCATAACTTAAATTTACAAGACTGATAATACCAGTATTTGAAAAGTAAAGAGTGACTGGAATTCTCATATATTGCTGGTGGGAATGGAAAAATGTATAGGCGCTTTGAAAAACAGTTTGATAGTTACTTCATAAACTTAAAGATACACTAACTATGTGACCCAGCAATTCTACTCTTGGGTATTTACTCAAGAGAACTGAAAATACAGGTCTATATAAGATGTATATGCAAATATTTCTAGAAGCTTTACTTGTAATAGCTAAAAGCTAGAAACCATTCAAATGTCTACCCAAACACTAAGTGGATAAATTAATTTGTGGTACGTGTAACCATACAATGGAATACTTTTCAGGAAGAAAAAGGGACTGCTGATACATGTACCTGTATCAGATTTCAAAAGTATGATGGAAATGCCAGACACAAAAAACCATATGCTATATGATCTCACTCTTAGGAAATTCTGGAAAAGGTAAAACTGTAGTGACAAAGTAGATCAGTGCTTGCCTGGGCCCTGGCGTGGGGGTGAGGAGACTGACATAGGGGCAAGAAGAAACTTTCTGGAATGACAGAAAGGTTCTTACCTTGATTGTGGTGGTGGTTATATGATCGTATGCAGCTGACAGAAGTAATTAACTGCACTGTACACTTGAAGTGGATGAATTTTATTATATGTAAACTGTAACCTAATAAAGTAAATTTCAAAACAAATTTTTTTTTCACTTCTAACGACTCAACAGTCTGTTATAAAGCTGTAATGTTCTACACCAGTGTGCTGAACATTAATTATCTCTGTTCCATGGCTGGGCCAGGACAACAAAGTGTCAGCTTCTTCACAATGTATGGAGTAACAGGCTGGCAACAAGGGGCGAGCAAGGAGTCACAGGAAGCATGGAAAGTGCATCAAACTAGTAACTAGTTTTTGCCAAACTAGATATTGCCAAACTTTTGGTAAAGAGCATGAAGGAGTACACAGATCACACGGATAAGAAAGAGGAGGGTTACAACAACACCCAACCAGGAGCAGCCCCGTGATGCTATGGCTCACAGGAAAAGTAGAAAATTGAACGTTCCTGAAAGATGCAGCTCTGTTCCTCCCCACATCTCCACAGAGACATAAATCACTGAACTCTCTTCACTGCCGATGCTTAAAGCTCTGATCCTTTGTCTAACTGCCAGCCTGCTGGATGCACCCTGGCTACTCAGAACAAAAGAAAGTGATCAGGGAACTCCGACTTTATTAGAGTTACAGAATCAAAGGCAGGGAGGGACAACAGAAGCTATTCTGAAAAGGAAAAATCTATTTAAAACACACACACACACGCACAAAGCTAGAAGCTAGAAAAATATGTACAAGCCATTTCATCTCTCTAGGCCTCAACTTATTACTCTATAAATTAACTCGATAATAACCTCCATACTGATATATTAGGATTTTCTGTTCAGGGGTCCAAAGTGTCTTGGCCAAAGTCTATACGCATACTTATTAAAACAGATCAGTTGTATTATTTATTAATACATGCTGTTTAGGGGCGCCTGGCTGGCTCAGTCATCAGAGCGTGTGACTCGTGATCTCTGGGTCGTGAGTTTGAGCCCCATGCCGAGTGTAGAGATTACTAAAAAAATAAACAAACTTAAAAGAAAAAACACACACACACACACACTGTTTAACAGTCATGGTGTTGGGTTGGGTCCCTTCATGGGTTGAAAGGAAAAGAGGTTAGTAGTTAAATCCACATCTGAATGGTAGCTGGTTCACCAGAAATGACCTGCAAGTGATATGCAGAATTGCACCCTATGAACCATGAAATAATGGCGGCCATGTCATCTCCATTTCCAGGCAACTATTCCAGAAGCACGCTTAGGGATGAATGATAAACTTGACACCCAAAATGGTACCTGTCTATGGATTATCTGCTTATTACAATTCGGAGCAACCTGGTAAGAGGGGCCTTGATGACAGTAACACCCAACAGCAATGCACACTGGACACAACAACCATAGTCAGAACTTCAGATCGACCTATTCTAGAAGGCACGCTTAAATGAAACTTCTTCCTACCAGAAGCACTTTCCGGTCGTACAGGACACACACAAAGGTACAGCGTCTCTCGGTTATCCTCTTAAACATTTGTGCATCTAACAAGGGCCAGCAACTGCACTCTTGGACACAGCAACTAATCAACCGGTAGCCACTGCCCTGAGAGAGCTCTCAATCTATTAGAGAGACAGATACATAAACACCTAATCATAAGGCAGGGATGATAATTCTGCAGGTATTCGCCAAGTTAAAGTGTGGAACACGACCCACTCTTGACTTCTCAGGAGTAGTGTTCTCTGACCTAAAAAAAATTAGTAAAGACTAAACGCCTTCCCAAATATTAATTTAACAAAGAATTCTACAAATCTACGGCCCTTTATATTTGTTCTGCTTTGTTTAGGTCTCTTCACAGGACAGAGAACAAAACTTCTGAAAGCAGAACTCATCCGACAACCAAAACGTCTCTACATTACCCAAATCTCCTTTACAATATCAGAGCCGGGTTGTTAAAATGCTAGCATGACTATACACAATCAATCCAACCACAGGGTCGTCTTATTTCACAGTCCTTTTACAAAGAAGATCGCCTTTCATCTGCTCCTGGAGATTACAACAGTCAAAACTTACAGGACAATTATTAAATCCATAAAAATCATCGTGACACAGTGTTACTTTCCAATGTCTATATGCTTCCAGAAGGGTTGGGATCACCAGCTCTGAAAGGTCGCCAGCCACAGTGAGTGTGTTCAGGCTAACTTAATTAAACAAGTAATATAACTGCGAGCCCAGCTAGATAAACCAGAGAGCAAAGACAAGATCCCCAATTTCACTTCCTTGCAGCAAGGGTTTCCATGCAGATATCGAAATTTCCTTTACCCTGAAAGATGCAAGGAAGCTTTTCCAATGTGGCCCCATAATATTCACTCACCTGAGACAGGGGTCCAGAATGACCTACCTGTACGATATTTGGGGAGCAAATAATAATAAACAGGCTTTCCATCTGGGGACAAAACAAGCTATTCTGAACTATTCCTACACCATCTAAGCCACAAAATTCTAAAAGTTTTTGTTGTTGTTGCTCTTTCATATTATTCTGAGACAAAAACACAGAAAAAAAAAATAATATGTAAATTTTAATCCCTGAAGAGTAGCAATCAGGCCTTAGTCCTGCCTTAGGACTAAGGCAGCAGCTCGGGCAGAGGAGAGAAAGAGTGCTGACCAAGCCTGCTCAATCTGTTAACAGATAAAGGGCTGAATAACAGAGCCCAGATCCAAAAAGATTACGACCTGGAACATCAGGCCTTGAAACTGTTCATTTGTTTATTTATCCATTCACGCGTTCACTGAAGCTTAGTATGAAGCTCCCGCTACACGTGTTGTGTTAGGTGCCGCAGATGGAAATCATAAAAATACAGTCCTTGCTCTCAAAGTATATACACTCCAAGGGAAACACATCTGAAAACAAGCAAGTGGAATGACTCACCCTGTTATCCAGGCAGAGGCAGACCCAAGGGGGTGTGGGGAAGAAAGGGTAGTCAGGAAAGAGAGAAGAGGGGACTCTTGAACAGAATCTCAGAAGCTGAAATACAGCAGGGATAAGAGGGAAGAGGACTCACTCCAGAGGCAAAACTGTGCGCATATTCACACACAGGCACAGCCAACTCCTCGCTGTGCAGGGCATAATAAATGGCAGTTCAGTAGGGCTAGAGCACAGATTCTGTGGCGATGATGCAAAGGAAGGAAGGAATGGAGGAACTCAGGGATTAAGGAAATTCAGGGATAAAAAGCATAATCATTCAAACATCTATTAAGCACCTACTATCCACCAAGTACTGAAAATATGCAAGGTCTACATTTGGAATCAACTGTATCACATAAAAGCAGGGAAGGTATGGTACAGCAGAAGCACCTGTAAATTACACTGAAGGGTGGGCTGACATAAAACGAAAATCAGTAGTGGACGGCATAAAATGGCTACCAAAATTACTGGTATGCGTTAACAGATGTATAATTAACACAGTTATATACGTGTGTGTGTGTGTGTGTGTGTGTGTGTGTGTGTGCGTGTGTGTTTGGTTCAGTACAGTAAGAGATATTTTGCGTCCATCCAAAGGAAGCTGGCAGGTGATTCCAAACCACTACTTATTCAACAGGCCATTGAACCCTCCAAGATAGACACAGATAAAAAAGGTTGGGAACAAAATGAAGGGGAAAGTAAGAGAAACGAAAACCATGTTGTTGTTAAGTAAACTCTATGCCCAACGTGGGGCTTGAACTCACGACCCAGAGATTAAGAGTCACATGCTCTACTGACTGGGCCAGCCAAGAACACCCTGAAAACCATGTTTTAAAAAGTAATGGTCCAGAAGCACCTGTGTGGTTCAGTCAGTTAAGCATCTGATTCTTGATACCTACTCCGGTCACGATCTTATGGTCATGAGATCCAGTCCCACTTCCATCTCTGAGGTGAGTGTGGATGGAGCCTGCTTGGGATTCTCTGGCTCCCTTTCCCTCTAACCCTCCCCCACTCGCACGTGCACTCTCTCTCCCTCTCCCTCAAAACAAACATTAAAAAAAAAAAAAAAAGTAACAATTCATGAAACTCGAGAGGTTTAACCAGGAGAAAAAGGTCCAAGGATCTTTAGATTAAAGGATCTTCAAGTTTCTCTCAATGCCAAGATTCTATAGCTGGCAACTGAGTACAAACTTTAAAAGCTTATTTATGGTGTTTCAAAGATGTTCCAGTCATCACTGTCACCAACGAAATGTACTGGTGTCTCTTTACGAGTGAGGTGCAGTGCCAGAAAGCAGAGGAGGAAGATAGATAGGGTGCTGAATCCTTTAAAGGATCTGCAATTGCTGAGGCACAAGTATCTGCTTTTAAAGACCTCTGGTCTACAGTGCATGAGACAGTTCTACAAACAGATATAACAAGGTTAAAAATAAATGCCTTAGACATCAATCATTACATTTCAGTTTAAGGATAAAATGGATAAGAAGCTACCAGTTTTAAATTCTCTCTGTGAAACTACTTCCTTAAAACAGAATTACACCAAAATGTACAAGATTAAAAATGACCTGGAGGGCACCTGGGTGGCTTAGTTGGTGTAAGCGTCTGACTTCGGCTCAGGTCGTGATCTGACTGCTCTTGAGTTCGAGCCCTGCGTCGGGCTCTGTGCTGACGGCCCGGAGCCTGGAGCCTGCTGCGGATTCTGTGTCTCCCTCTCTCTCTGCTCCTCCCCTGCTCACACTCTGTCTGTCTCTCTCTCTCTCTCTCTCAAAAATAAACAAACATTTTTTTAAAAATTAAAAAAAAAAAAAGAAAAGAAATGACCTAAAGTAATTAGCTACAAAAAGCCAAAAGGAAATCAAGGAAATAAATATTCATGTGGGAGGCCTATTATTATATATAGATTCTTTTAAGCTTCAAAAACTCCTGAGAAATAGTTATCCCTATTCTAGAGGAAAGTGAACATCTGGGTTCAAAGAACTTATCTAAAGATGCCCTGTTCAAAAGTGGCAGACTCCAGAATCGGTATGACTCCAAAACTCTTTCCTTGTCAATCCAAGACTATACTAACTCCCCAACATCTGTAACTGGATTTCTAACACCTATGCAGGACACATACTGGCACACAGCGGCATGGGCTCAGGCACTTAAGGACAGGCAAGAGAGACCTGTGAATATTTATCAACAGGAGAGTCACTGGCCTGATAAAACTTAATAGGGAGAGGCACCCACCCCCACTGCAGACTTTAACGCTTTGGCTGCTGGGTCACAGGGCCTGTGTTAGAAGGGAAGGGACCATCTGGGGGGAGGTCCAAGGGCAGCCAGAGCAAAGAGAAATGGGAACAGGGGCTTGGGGCAGTATTTCAAACTCTGAGCAATCACGATGGCCTCACCAGTGCATACTAGCTGGGTGTGCAAGCATGCATCTCTAACAAGGTTAAGGTCAGAGTCACAGGAATTTGGCTTCCACATTTCAACCACGGCTTAAGGACAACTCATTACCCAGTGACTCCCAGCTTCTGCCACCAGCAACACCATCTAGTAGAGAAAAGCAAAGCCCCAACAAAAGCCTCCCCAGAGGTTGCTCTCTGCCAAAACGGACTCCCATCTCAATAGAACTCACTGTCTTTGATGTAGCCAGTCCAGCTCAAATGCACCAGTCTCCTTTTTGCCCTTTCTCAGAAACAAGAAGAGGGTAGCAGGAAAGGAAAGGAGAAAGAAGAAAGGCAGAGGGAAGAGCAGCACACACAAAAAGACCCAGTGTTTGCTGCAGAGCTCCAAAGGACCAGCCCGGGCACGGTTCAAAAAAAAACACCATATTCTACCATCTTGCACAGTTTAGTCTTGACTGCAATTTAATCTACTGATCTCCTAACAGTGTGGATTTGTAAGACCCAGAAAGGAACATGACAGTAGGGACTGAAATCAGTCAGGCTTGTCGATGAGACCAGACCTTTGGGAGGAAAGTGGGCAATAGAGCCACAGTTGTTTCTGGGCTCTATGCTCACCAGCCTTTCCACCGCCCTCTTCTCACAAACCATGTGAAACACTAGTAAGTTCTATGTAATTCTCTCACTGCATTTGGGAAATAGGTGTCCCTGTTCCTTCAAGTAACTTTTTCTATGCATTCGCCCTCTCTTCTCTTGCTGGAACTTGGATTACATGCATATTATAGACCTTTTTTAAACTGTCCGCAAGTCTCTGGGTTTCTGCTAATTTTTGTTTCAATCTCTTCTCTCTGTTCTCCAGATTTGATCATTCTTATTGATCTAAAAGGCCGGTGACTCTTTTCTCTGTTATCTCTGTTTGGTTAAACTTATCCTGCAAAATGTTCATTTCAGGTATTTTTTTCTTTTTTTTTTGCTATTTCTGTGCTGGTTTCATAACTCTTCATTACAAGTGAGTCTCCCTGTACACAACTGAGTATAGTAATAATAGCGGCTTCTCCATCTTTATCCACTAAATCTACCATTCGGATTGGATCTTGGATGATCCCAAGATCATCTTGGGATCAATCTCCATGATTAGATTTCTCTCAAGAATGGGTCACATCTTCCTGTTTCCTTGAGTTGTGAGAATGTTAGATTGTTCTCTGAGCATATTGGCAATTCTGGATCATCTATTCCTCCCAAAACATCTTGATTTTTTTTTGTTTGTTTTTTGTTTTAGCAGGCAGTTAACTGAACTAAGAGCCAACTTCTGCTCTTGGATGGCAGCTCCAAACTGCATTCAGTTAAAGCCTTAGCTTGGCTGCCCCATTCACGTACAGATCACCCAAATGTTCACCAACTGTTGCCGAGAGGTGAGAATATGGCTAATTTTTATTTTTCTACTTCGTCTTCTAAAATTTCCATAATGAACCATGTTCTGCGTATTTCTCAATTCTCATAATGAGCATGTTTTAAAAAGCAGAATAAAGGGATACTTTTAAAGACTACTTAAAAGTTAGCATTTTTTTTTCATCACTGCTTAAGGCAGGTGCCTCACCCCTCACGCCCTCCAGGAGAGGCCTACTACTATTCGGCCAACATTCAAACTCTTTTCACGGTACTCAGGCTTAGGAAGGTCAAGTGGAGAATTCATGACACTTCGGCAATGTAGTCACAGCTCAGTGTCACTTGCCACCAAGGGCTACAGTACAGCTCAGTATGTGAAGACAGACACAGTAAATGAAGACCCTAAAAAAAAGGCAAATCAGTTTGTCTGTTACCAGGCAACAGATGTCTACAAAGGACAAGGCCTGAGGAAACAGCTGTGTCCACGTGGAGTGACTCACAGACCACGGCAAGGAGCCTGGGGCTACAATGAGATGGGTCTACAATGAGAGTTGAGATGGGTCTTCTCTACCTCTGTCTACCACACGGATGAGCAGATTCAACCCCGTGCTTCCCAAAAGAAGAGGAGACCCTCTCTTCTCAAAAATAAACCTTCAATGGCTCCCCTAACCCTTATTTTTTTTAAAAATTTTTTTTTCAACGTTTTTTATTTATTTTTGGGACAGAGAGAGACAGAGCATGAACGGGGGAGGGGCAGAGAGAGAGAGGGAGACACAGAATCGGAAACAGGCTCCAGGCTCCGAGCCATCAGCCCAGAGCCTGACGTGGGGCTCGAACTCACGGACCGCGAGATCGTGACCTGGCTGAAGTCGGACGCTTAACCGACTGCGCCACCCAGGCGCCCCGCCCCTAATCCTTATTTTTATAAACAGCCTTTAAAGGCTGGGGTGCCTGGGTGGCTCAGCCGGCGACTCTTGGTTTCAGTTCAGGTTATTGTCCTGTGATTCGTGGGTTTGAGCCCTGTCTTGAGCTCTACGCTGGGGGCATGGAGCCTGCTTGGGACTCTCTCTCTCTGCCCCACCCACATGTGCTCGCTCTGTCTCAAAATAAATAAACTTTAAAAAAAAAAAAAGCCTTTAAAGGCCAAGAATAGGTTTTCTTCAATTTCATATCCTCCAAAGCACCTGGCCCAGTCCCACACCACAACAGGCCCTCCACAGCAGGGAGAACAGACATTCACTTTTGAGGTCACTTAGACCGAGGTGAGAACTTCAGTATGAATGCCTCTCACTTTTTTATTTTAGAAGAGTTACTTCTGAAGACTGATAAAAACGCAGATACAGAATATACTCTTCTTCCCTTGAGGTCTGGAGGAAATCACTTAACCTCTCTGAGCTTCAGGCTCCCCATCAGTAAAAGGGGGACCACACCTCTCTGACCACACTGTTGAGAGGGTTCGGCAAGAATACTTAAGTGGATTGCCCAGCGACAGTCAGGCGTGGCACACCACAGATAATACATGATAGCTGTTTCGTGACAGCACTGAACAGACCGAGAGCTGCCTCCGCAGACCCACAACTGCACGGAGATTCCCGGGAAGGCTCGGGAGCTCAACAAGAGCTCACGGCCAACAGCTCTGCAGGAGTTAACTAGACCCATGGCGGGTGCAGGAGCTGACTGAGCTACCAGAGAATAGAAAGCAAGGGCAGTGAGTCTCCTACAGACTCTGAGGCAGCATAGTCCTTATTATCCAGATTCCGGTGAAGGGCCGGTCAGGCTTAGTTTTCATCTCTAACACCTTATGAATGGTCCTCTCCAACTCAAAGCAGAAAGGCCTGCTGAACTAAAATCTTCAGTGTCTATATCTGAGTGACTCAACAATTACACAGTTCTGATTTTGCTGACAAGAAGAAGAATCATCTCACAACAGTTTAGAGTGTAAAAGCAGAAAGTGTAGGATTCTTTGCTCCCAGAGTGACCTAAAGCTTGGGAAAATGCCATGCACTACAAAAAGGCCTTTTCTGGTTTTCTATGTTGGAGGTCAGACAAATACGGAAGATCTAAGAGCTGCTGCTCAGGGTGGTGGTGTACAAAAAGGAGTACACAAAAGAGTCCCTTATCTGTTTTACTTCCCCTTTTCCCCAAGGAGAATGAACTTCAGACTACACGATGCAGAATGAATAACAGCAAAGCAAAAATTAACAGCCCGAGACCTGGAAATACTGCCAAAGCGTCCAACTTAAAAGAGTCTGTCCCAGGCCAGGAAGAGATTGACTTCCCGAGTCCCAAAAAATTATTTAGGAGTAAGAGAGACAGAAGAATATGAAGGGACCATGGAAGTTTACACTAAAGGAGTAAATTCTATCAACTATGACCTATTGACTTTTATGTCAATGTCAGCCACAAATTATTAAACAGATGCTGTGAGCCTTCGAAAGGGAAATGATCTAAAAACCCAGCATACACCCTAAGACATACCAAGATAGAGCTCTTTCTTTTTCTTTTTTGTTTTTAAGTAACTTGTTTACTCCAAGGGATGGGGAGTATGTCTATTGCAACAGAACACCTGTCCAAAATCTCCCATGACACTGTAAAAGAAATGAAGAAATCTGGGTTAAGAGGATGTGGTGGCCTCAGTTTAAGCACAGTTATGACTAAAATTCTCCCTCCCCCAGCACACGCCACTGCCTGTGCTTCGAGTTAACTCATGTTGTTTTTCTAGGAATTTGGAGAAGCACTGTGGAAGGGGGAAAACATGCCCCATTTCCTGCTGTTGCCATCCTCAATCCTGGCTTCAACAACAAAGCAAAATGAACTGATGAACACCTGTAACAAACAAGGTCTCTGTTACAGGCAACTGCGAGTCTTCCCCACCCCACACACTTGGTCTAATCCTGATGGTCCAATCCAAACACTTTTAAATGATCTTGAAAAATCTAACAATACAGTGATCAAATACACAGACTATCTGAGGTTCATTATGAATACTAATATACTGAAAATCAGGCTGAGGATCCAGGGACACCTGCCTGGCTCAGGCAGTGGAGCATAACTCTTGATCTCAGGGTCATGAAATGGAGCCCCATGATGGCTGTGGAGATGAAAGAGAGAAAGAGAAAAAGAGAGAGAAAGAAAAAAGAAAAGAAAAGAAAAGAAAAGAAAAGAAAAGAAAAGGAAAGAAAAGGAAAGAAAAGAAAAGAAAAGAACGACCAAGGATCCAAAAATCCCAAAAGCCCAAGAAAGATGTACCAAGGACATACACAAGAGGCCACATGTGCCAAGGTGAAATTTAATATGGATATAAATGACTCCTACACTTCTGTGTCAACATTCAAATGGACAGAAGAAACCTATCTTATCAGAATCTGAATTAAGAGACCTGTGACTTTTGGTGGCCAATAATCTCTCCTCTGTCAATACGATGAATTAGGGTTCTTGGGTCAAAGAAAGGGCTGACCTAGTCCAACTTCTTGCTAGCTGTTAAGAGAGAAGCTGGGAAAAGTGATGTAAGCTTCAGAGAGGTTAGCGGAGTTATTCAGGACAAAACAGTTATTAAATGTCAGAGCAGGATGATGGCTCAGGGGCACAGGGTTCCTTTTTGGGGTGACGAAAATGTCCTAAAATGGACTCCAGGCCATCACTGCACAACTCTGAATATATTAAAAGCCACCGAATTGTACACTTTCAATTACTGAAATACTGTATTATTTGGTATGTAAATTATATCTCAATTAAAGCCTTTAAAAAAAGAGTTAAGACTCAAACCCAGGTCCATATCCTTTCCATCTTATTGAAAAATTTGTATTTTTTAAACAAATCTGTTATTTAAAAAAGCAAATCAGAGGTTCTATCCTTTTATGAATACAGATCTACTTTTTTGGCTTAACCCACTCTCCATTCCTTCCCTTAAAGTTCAGAAAGCAGAAAGTTCTTCCCTTAAAGAACACGCAGTCCTGTCAAGTAGCACACCAAAACCAAATGAGGTCACGGAAACTGTGGCTCAGGTCTCCCCACACGTTGTTTGATTTGGCATTGACTTTGCTCCAAAACAAAAAGAAAATCTCATTTACTTGACTTGCATGTCCAAAGGTATGACCAACCTCCACAGTCTATAACGCCATGATCCAATGCACAGATTAAACATAAGACCCACTGCCTGAGGTCATCAGTCTACACTACCCCCAACTCCCTTTCTCCTTATCCCCCAACCATAGAAATTATGGCCACACCATTTTGTACTTTACACCATCAGAATGCCTCTTCTGTGACCTCTAACCACCTAAAGCTCTCGCATGCAGTCAACATACAATTACAGAGTCTGTGCTACATATTAGGAGCCATCCAGGGCAGTGCGGGTACAAGGCTGAGTCCTCTGAAACCTGTGCTCTCAAGAGGGCTTACAGTCTAGCAAGGGGCCAAATCAAATCATCACACCAATCAAGAGAAAAGCCTAACAACATTACAAAGATGAGGTATGTGTTATCGTGGAAACAAAGAGCAGGGAGATTTTACCTGTCTGGGGAAGTCCAGGAAAAGCTTCCCTGAGGAAGCGAGTATCTGAGCTGAGAGACAACGGTCAAAGAGAAGAATGCTACAGGTACAAAGACCCTAACAAAGCAGGTGAATTGGAAGGATTAAAAGAAAACAAAGGTGGTAAAGCAGAGAGAACAGGAGAGAAAACTGCATGAAATAAGGCTGGAAAAGAGCAGGAGCCAGAACATTCAGAGCCTACTGGAACCCGTCAACTACTGTGGTCTTTACAAGGATCACTTGTTTATACACCGAACAACAGAGTGAAAGGCAGCAGGCAGTGGGGCCAGGGATGCCAGCCTGAAGGCTGCAGCAAGAATGCAGGGAAGAGGGCAGGGCCGGGGCTCAGTGAGCGACGAGGACAGGAATAAGGGGTGGACAACACGTTAACAGCCTGTTAAACCCAACAAAGTTTGTGGACAAATATAATCAATATGGGGGTAAGAAAAGGGAGCATCCAGGATGATTTCTAGAGCTCTGCCTTGCAGGACGGAGATGGACAGCGGTGCCATTTATCGAAAATGTCAGGGAGAGAGAATCGGGAATTTATGCGTCCCTGTCTCCTTCCCCAATTCTAGGACAGCCACAGCGGATGCTCACATGCTAACAAACCAATGAGCACACACACTAGTGAATGCCCTATCTAAAATTTCCTTTCAGGGGTCAATTTTCTGAAAAATCCTAGCCGAGCAATAGAGAAGTTTTCACGAAAACTCTCAAACTTAGCTGACAGGGAGTGGTGACCACACATTCCAATTCAGAAGGCACACTTCACAAAAGCACGGGACAAAATACCAGGCACAGCCCCCCAAAAACCAGAGAGCTGTCCAGGGTCACGTGCTGCATTTCTGCGTCGGGCACGATACCTCTCTCCCAAAGCCATCTTCCTTCTTGCACTAAATCATCAAGTGGATGACATTCTCTCATAAAACCATTGAAACACCAATCACTTTACTTTCATGTTTAAATGCCCTCCTTTGTCCTCTACACTTATTGCTAGGATGAACTTACCTTTTGAGACCTATTTCTAAACAACAATATCAAAGCTAGAAGGAAATGATAATAGAGTTCCAGTCCTCTTTATATTACAGAAAAGGGGGGAGGCCCCAGGAAGTAACAAAGTGACTTGTTCAGTGACAGAACTGAATGGGACTTGGGGCACCTGGGTGGCTCAGTCAGTTAAGCGTCAGACTTTCACGCAGGTCATGATCTCACGGTCAGTGAGTTCAAGCCCCACGTCGGGCTCTGTGCTGACAGCTCAGAGCCTGGAGCCTGCTTCGGATTCTGTGTCTCCCTCACTTTCTTGCCCCTCTCCCACTCACGCTCTATTTAAAAAAAAAAAAAAAAAAAGAACTGAATGGGACTCAAACCCTGGCTATCACATACCCGTCCCTACCACATTGCCAAAGCAGGTTTTCCCAACATAAAATGTTACTTTTATTTATTTGACCCCTTCTGAACATTTCTAATGATTACAGCAACTGACTAGAAGACTGGAAATTAAAAGTTCAATGAACTGCAGCCCTTCAAGACACAACTCAGCCCATGTGGGGCACTGACAGCATTATCCACACAGACAAGTGCGATGAGGGAGGGTAAGAAACAAAGGGTCCAAAATCTGTTACTGCTGTGGCTATGCTTCTACAACCAAAAGGTGCACAAAACTGTTCACCTTCCCCCAAAGCCAGAGCAAGGAAAAAGGAGGGCAGAAAGAACCTTAAATCAATGTTTGCTCATTAGTTTTAAAGGGACAGGTAGCAAAGGAAAGATCTGGGGACAGTATGTTTTAACGATGAATCATTAAGACTCCGAATGTACCAAATTACTATGTGGATGTGTTTAGAACAGGTATCCGAGCATATAGGGATGACAGCTAATAACTATGGCTGGAGCTTACAACACACCAGGTTCTGTCATGAGGGGTTTATACTAAAAAAGCTATTTAATTTTTTTTTAATGTTTCATTTTATATTTTAGAGAGAGAGCGTGCGCATGTGCGAGCAGGGGAGGGGCAGAGAGGCAGACACAGAATCCGAAGCAGGCGCCAGGCTCTGAGCTGTCAGCACAGGGCCCGATGCAGGGCTCGACCCCATGAGCAGTGAGATCATGACCCGAGCTGAAGTCGGATGCTCAACTGACTGAGCCACCCAGGTGCCCCTAAAAAAGTCATTTAATCCTCACCCTAACCATCAAGGTTATTTCTGCTGTACAAAAGAGCCAATGCAGCACGGAGGCTGAACACACAAGATTGCACTGCCAGTAGGGTGGCAGCTAGAAACGAACAGAGAAAGGTTTAGAACCCAGGCAGTCTGGCCCTCGTCACCAAAGCTCTTCTGCCTCTCACAGTACAGACATACATGGCGAAACCCAAGTACATGTGCTGGCATTTAGCTGTGCAATGTTTACCGGGGCAATGGATTTTAAGTTAAATTCTCTTCATCAGCACCCAGAGCTTCAGGAAGGGCTGGGCCAAGTGGGAGGAAGAAAAGGCACGTTTACGTGGCCGGGTAACCCAGACAACTTCCCTCTGACAGCCCTCACATCCAACAAATACCTTTCCATTCCGTTCCCTCGGTTTCAACCACCTCTTACGTGCGGATTGCTCTTGACACGGACTCTGTGGCCCTTCTTTCCTGAGCTCCATACCCTAACTGCCAGCTGCCTGCCAACTAGACATCCCATCCCCATGGATGCTCTCCGCCAAACCAATCCTCTGCACTCTCACTCTCTGCCTTCATCATTACTGGTCTCACTTCAAGCTCTCAAGCAACTACTTCCCTCTCCTTCACCCTCCACACTGTATCTCAACAAACCCAATTTATTTCACTCCCACAATAACCCCTTAACGATCCCCACTGTCCCAAGTCCCCATCCCCTCCCTTGGACTATGGCTTCCTCACTCTTCTCCCTGCTTCTGAGCAAGGTCTGCCCCCACACCATTACAAGGTTCAACTCCCCCCCAGTGTGGATACGATTTGCATGCCAAGTCTCTGCTCAAATCCTTCCAAGGACCCCTTGCTTTCTTTCTTCACCATAAGGCCATACTCCCTAGCCCCAAACTACTGCCCACCCCACCCCCATGTTTATGCCCTGCTGCTATCACAGGGCTGGCAACACCAGCCTGCTTCACCAATCCTGGCACCTCTACAAATGAAGCCAAAAGAATCGGAAGGAAAAACTCCAGGTACAGTGCCATTATAATGAGACCAATATGACTGCCTTTTGGCTCTCTCCATTACTTCCTTAATTTAATCGACCGAATTTCATTAATTTAGTTATGGCCTGACTTTCATCGCAGTCAATGATACCTTTCTCCCCCAGTCTACAAGTACTGTAATAAAGGTAAATCACAGTACTGTGGGAGCCCAAAGGAAGATGTAATTAAGTGAATTCTCATCAAAGCACAGTGCTATATAAACTAATTCCATAGTACAACAAGCAGATAAGACAATCAAATCCCATGTCAGGACACAGAATGGCCTAAATAGCACACTGCCTGCACCAATGATGGTTTCTGCATCAATGATCCCTATAAATCCTAAGATGTTATCAGTTTACTTTCCTGTCTTCAAAATGCGAACACGTCAGGCTCTTGGCTGGCCCTCAGACGTGCCATCTGAGACTACAGCTCCCACTGTGAGCTCTAGAAAGGTAGAGACAAAGCACCTTTCACTGGTAAGGTGCCAACTTGGTCACCGTTTTCTTTGGTGCTCTACGGGCCTCAAAAACCAGACCCACACACCGTGCTAACCAAATACTGATTAAAGTTATCCAACATCTTTAAAAAATGTAAGTAATAACCCTAAGGAGATTCATTCCAAAGAAACATTTTGATCAGATAATTTCCCAGAATTTATCAGAGATCAGAGGATAAGGGCTTTTTGATTGAGCAAGCAAGTGGAGGGTGAGGGGAAAGGAAGGAAGAGTCGGGCAAAGGTCTTACAGACTTGAAGAGCAGACGGACGACGGACATTAAATGGGAAAACAGTATGCGCGACCCCATGCCATTTCTCTCTACCTTAATTTCCTTGGCTGGAAACCAGGTTTTAAAACAGCTATGATGACTGTACCATATGAAGAGTGAACTTCTTCTGTGGTAATAGAATACCTCAGGGCAAAGGGGCTGGAGAGACAGCTCCCGGGACACAAGGGGTCCAAAGTGGAAGGCAGAGGCCACTGAGAGCAAAGTCCCCTCACCAGGAAGCGTTGCTAGAGTCCTGACGGGAAACTCACAAAATTTTAACCGAATTATAACCCCTCTCCTCCCACAAATCTTTGGGAAAAGATGAAAATGGATTCTGTACTCCCTCCTCGACATCCTAAAAGGGCTGTTCTGTTGGTTGGTATTTTACCCAACCACCAATGCTTTTCTGTCCCATTTTCCTGAACGCGTGAAAAGCAAAAATAACAATCAAGACAAAATAAAGATTTGACTCTCAACAACTTGTTACTCCCGCGGGGACTGCTCCTGCAGCCACGTCAAAGCTTCACTGGCACCGGAAGAAGAGAGATGAAAAGAAGTCACTTTTTGTTTCCTTTAGGATTTCTTCTCCACGCCTCCTGAACCACCTTCTATCATTCTCTGCCCTGATTCCCTGGTCCGAATAGCGGAGGGGACCACGGGAAGCGGGGACTCCTGGGCTGTTTTCTGTTCTGCTGTTTGTTTCACGAACTTGACGTCACGGTAAGATGCTCGGCTCTGGCCTGACTTCCCATGTGCAGCCCCAAAAGAACATTTGTCACGAATAAATACAATTTACATAAGTAGTTGGCTTAAGCGTGAAGCCCCAAATCACTGAACAAAACAGCTTAGTAATTAACAGGGTAGGTTAACACAAAGAAACCTGCCTCTACCTGTCCAGAGTCCAAACACCCCACCCTCCCTTCGCACTCATTATACTCAAGTTTTAGCCTAAACCACGAAGAAAACAATTTCTGCTGACAAACGTCAACGAAGGGGCAGAAAAATCTGGATTCCTGTACAAACCCAGCAACCCCCTTTCTGCTTCCAGACTGGGTACCATGGCAACAACAGAAGCAACAGATTAGAATAAATTATGCTGTTTGATAGAGTGAAGGTGCCGATGGGAAATCCCAGCTGTCAAGACGGCCCTGGCAGTTGTCAAACATCTCCTAAATGAAGGAGGAAGAAAAACGAGCTCCAGGATCACAGATAACCAACGCACACACGCACACCCCTTGTTTGTGTTAAAAGAGTATGCTACGATTGAGGTTTCTTACCCATTAACTCAAAAACACAAAGTTTGATGAAGTGAGATTCAAGGGTAATCAGGAAAACATAGAGGTCCTTGTGGTAGATACTCCTGACCACATCACCAGAAACTTACTTCATGGTTCCCCTAACACGAGAAATCAGGAATGCTGACATATGA
Source organism: Panthera pardus (assembly GCF_024362965.1). Taxonomy (NCBI): domain Eukaryota; kingdom Metazoa; phylum Chordata; class Mammalia; order Carnivora; family Felidae; genus Panthera; species Panthera pardus. The sequence goes on from NW_026526810.1 coordinate 2,640,354, forward strand.
TAGAAGGATCTTTGTTGGATAGCTAGTCCATTTTACAGATGAAGAAACTGAGTGGCTTGCCTGGAAATCCACAGCTACTTATTAGGTAATGCTCAATAAATTAAATCAGTCCAGTTCAAGGAATTTTCATTGTTAAAAAAAGTAAAAAAACAACCCAGATCTCTCCTTTATCTTTCTATTCAGCTAGTAAATACCAAAGTTAAAATTAAGGCTCTTGAAGTTGAAAGCACAGGACAAAAAGGAGAAGAGAAACGAGCCTTAATTTGGGCAGCACATAAGGGGATCTTGGAACTTCTCATTCTGGTAGAGAATAAAAGAGAGACCACATGGGCCAGAAGAGAAAGAAAAGAACTCCTGCATCCTTTCTTCTTTTAAAGCCTTCCGAACCATAAAAGAAAATACAGATTAATGATTTGAACTGAAAGATGCTTAGGTTTTCTCCCCCTGATTTCCAGATCTACCACATGCTACCTAAGGGACACTGGGCAAATTATTTAACTCAAGCCTATAAAAGAGAAGGGGGAAGGAGGAAGGATGTAGAGAAGGAATAGATTTTCATGACTATTTTAGTGATTTTAGTACTTCACAGAGCTTTGTGAAGTATAAAGACTGGCTAATTGATGCCCTTCAAGTATTAGCTCCTAACCTTTTCCCCTTCCATGAGACGTGCAAGAAAACCAGCCTGCATCTATCAGTAGATCCAAATACTGTCTCAAGAAACTATGCTGTCCAGCATCCGCAGACCAATCGCACAAAATTAAGAGTACTGCCATGCCAAAATCAGGATGACAGTGATGGCAGAAGAAAGGTTTTTCTTTATACTCTGGTAACTTCCAAAAGTGGCTGTAATAAACAGGTTTTACTTTTATAGCTAGAAATAACTGGAAAAAGAAAATGTTTTAAGATGGGTTTCATCAGTTTCACGTTAGAACTATTTTTAACAAATATTCAAGTTGGCTTATACCATCCCAGGCTTATCTGACCCAAACTGTGTGTTAAAATAAGATTTCATAATCACCCTCCAAAGGTGGGGGATAACAGAGCATCTTTGCTAAAGCCAAGCTGGCTAACTCTGCTCATTGTTTACAAAGACTCAGTAAATGTCTCATAGAATTAGAACTGAACTCTAGGAGGAGACCTCCCTACAGTAAGGCCAAGACTCAAGACAATCCCCTTCCCTCCCCATTCCTCCAACTCACAAAGGAAGCCTTCTGCTCCTTAGCATATCCAAAAGGGCAAGGCAGAAACAGTGCTTAAAGGAAAAGAACTTTTAAGAGTCTTTTCAATAAATGGCACTAGAACAAGAATATCCATCCATGTGTGGGAAAAAGAACAAACCCTCCCCTCACTCCACAACAAAATTTAACCCCAAAATGGATCATAGACAGGAACTAAGAGTTACCCCAGGAAAAGGGGTAACTTGACTCCTTCAGACCACATATATGACCAGAGAAACCGGATGGCTCTACGGAAGGAGGCTCCCTAAGAAAAAGAAGAGTGTGAGAGAGCTTTGCTGCACCACCCCGTTGGCATCTTGGTGACTGCTTCGAATCCCCCCTCCCTTTTTGGTACCTGATTGGCCTCAAAGTAAATGAAAACAGATTAATTCAAGGAAAGATTCAGCCACGCAATACCAAACAGGACAATTTCTACCGATGAACAGAGAAGAAGAAAGCTCTCTTATCTCTACAACAGCTGCCTGGCTTAAGATTTTGTCACAGTTCTTTCTCTTTCTCTCCTTCCCTCCCTCCCTCCCTCTCTCCTTTCCTTTCTCCATCTCTTTCTCTCTCCCTCCCTCCCTCCCTCTCTCCTTCCCTCTCTCCATCTCTTCCTCTCTCTCTCTCTCTCTCTTTCCCTCTCTCTCTCTCCAGTGTCAAAGTCAGGTCCCTCCTGGGATCCCTGAGTTTACAATACAGTCACAACACCAGCAACATTTCAGAACACATGAGTAAATTCGAGAGAAAGAGAAATTTACATTAGGAAAAAGTTTCACCTATACCACAGAAATACATATGCCCAGAAACACATATGGAGCAGCAGTTGTTGTATGAACAAGTCTGTAACTTACAAGGTAGCTGAGAACTTGCTAGTCATAGTCAAAAGAAAAGGCAACAGCCAGATGGCCGAGGTCCTTCTTTGATGAAGGGAAGGGCAGACACATGTGGACTGGTTCTTCTAGATGCACAAACTGGTTCCTCCAAAGGCATTGCTACATACATAAAGGATGAGCCATAAACACGGATAGCTTTGTTGGGTGTTCTTTTTTCCTTCACAGGGAATTTCCAAATGCTTGCTTAGCTATTCAGCGACAACCTGCTTTTCACGAATCCACTCCAGACCTGGTGTAACACAAACACTCATCTGTTTAGGAGACTATGCTAATAATATGAAGGGATGATCAAGATGTCCTCGTGGTTGGGTCCAGACCAAAGTGAAGGCCAAGGAGCTTATGAACTGACAAGCAGTCATAGCATTTCTAAGCAAAGTGTCATCTCATTGCACTTCTCCCCTATAAATCAAGAAAGAGTAGGGAAGCCAACTGCTGACAACAAGGAGGCAGAGACCAACACGCCTACATTCAGATGACGGGCATGAAAACATGGCCGTTGTAAGCATCTTGTATAACATTTAACAAGTTCATCAGTAAGTATAAAGAAACCTGAAAATGTTTAAACTGTAACACAGTAATCTGACTATTTCGTAAGGATATAATGACAGAATGGAAAGGAAAACTTGTATTGGAAAAAAAAATTAACTGTCCACTAATGGAGAATTAGTTGAATTTGGTAGCTCCAAACAAAAGAATTATGCTATCCCTTAAGATAATATTCAAAACACGAGGGGTGCCTGGGTGGCTCGGTCGGTTAAGCGTCTGACTTCAGCTCAGGTCACAATCTTGTGGTCTGTGAGTTCAAGCCCCGCATCCGGCTCTGTGCTGACAGCTCGGAGCCTGGAGCCTGCTTCAGATTCTGTGGCTCCCTCTCTTCTCCTACCCTGCTCACATTCTGTGTCTCTCTGTCTGTCTGTCTGTCTCTCTCTCTCAAAACTAAATAAACATTACAAAAAAAATTTTTAATTAAAAAAAAAAGACGTAACATGGGAACACGTTACTAAATAGAAAAAGCAAAAAATTGTATATACAATCTCATCTTCTCTACTACGTGTTTTTAAAACCACAGAAAAGGGAGAAAAGGGCTAAAGGAAAACCAAAATGTTAACTATCTCAACTATGTCCAGGTAATGAGACTGTGGGCAATTATTCCCTCTTTTATAGATTTGCCAAATTTTATTTATCATTTGTATAATCGGGAGGTGGCAGGGGGGAGGAGACAAGCCCACCACCACAGCCTTAAAAAAAATACAATAGCAGTCACTTTTGACCATAAGAAACAACACTGCTGGAAATCTTCCCGAAGGCTCTCTCGATGGTTTTCTGCTCTTCTAACAGGATTCTAAATGATCAAGACCAGTCTGGAGCAACTCTGTCGGGATGGTAGGTCATTTTTTTTTTCACCTATATTAGTTGATAAAGTCCAATTTTGCAAAGTGAGTGAACATCTCTCACATACATTCTCCTAGATCTTTTTCAGACAACAAAGTAAAAGCTTTTCCTGTTTTCTATAGTGACGTAAACCCTAACAGACTCGTTCTAAACCTGGAACTTTCGCAGAATAGTAAAAGCACGAACAGTCATCTCTGTGTCACCAGGAAACGGCTACTGGATGATGCCTTGCGAGGGAATTCAACAGAATTCGCCCACTTTTTACAAACCACTGTCGCATAAAAAAAGGTTTCGGTTATCCTCAAACTCAATAAACTTTTTAAAAGACTGGCAAAAGCACGAACAAAGCTCAAGGGGTTAGGAAAATAACGGGAGAAAAAGGATTATCCAAAGTAAATATGTTAGCTTGCATTTTTTCCCCTCGTTGAAGGAAAAATACATTTTTACAGCAGATAAAAAGTGGGCAGGATTTTGCAGCCAAGATAAACGAGAAAGTCAGGCTCTGTCAGGAATGGACTTAGGATGAGTTGAGGCAGCTAAAAGAGAAAGATGTTTTCTGCTGTTCTGAGGCTAAAGTACATATTCTTCTGAAAAGGGAGAAATGAGAACTAATCTGGTGTGTAACCTTCAATACTCAAAACACAGACTCCCAGAAACAGTGAAGACACTTCCTCACCTACCCTGCCTCCCAGTGAAAGTCAGAAGTAATTAGTAAACAAGAAGTATTTCTTTCTATTGATCAAAGAACTCCAGAATTTTTTTCAAGTGCCCGGTTAATACTTCAGTCATTAGTTCTATCAGATGATGACAAAGAATCATAAAATCCTAGACCTGAAAAAATTCTGAGGCTAAAGTACATATTCTTCTGAAAAGGGAGAAATGAGAACTAATCTGGTGTGTAACCTTCAATACTCAAAACACAGACTCCCAGAAACAGTGAAGACACTTCCTCACCTACCCTGCCTCCCAGTGAAAGTCAGAAGTAATTAGTAAACAAGAAGTATTTCTTTCTATTGATCAAAGAACTCCAGAATTTTTTTCAAGTGCCTGGTTAATACTTCAGTCATTAGTTCTATCAGATGATGACAAAGAATCATAAAATCCTAGACCTGAAAAAATTCTTAGAAATCATGCGTTCTAGTTCATCAGCTGATCCAGATGCAACCAAAGGTGAATGTCATTTTTGTTGCAGTGGTTACAAAAACACAGGGGAAAAAAAAAAAGTACAAAAGAAACTTATGATGCGGGCGATGCAGCACTGTGTCCCCTTTTGGTCTAGGGAAGGTTCTGGGGAAGGTTCCGGGGAAGGTCCTGGGGAAGATTCTGGGGAAGGTTCTGGCGAAGGTTCTGGGGAAATCATGAATACACAGACAACTATAAAAAAAGTCACCCCCCCACCTGACCACGATGTATAACAAAAGCATGTTACTCCTTAAACAGTTTAAATAGTCTACATGTTCCAAAAATGGAAACTGAAACGATCACCAATTAAATCACTTAATGAGGAGATCTTGCAAGGAATTTCTGCACAGTTCAGGAGCCTTCATTAAATAGTAAATGGTTTCCCATCCCACCTTCTGCAGCAAGATGGTTTTCCCTAACAGTTCTCTTTTGAAAAAGTACAGTGTATATAAATAGCATACAGGAGACAAAACAAGACCATTTGGTTAAATACTGTTACTTCTTGAAGTCATTTTAACACTTAAAGGCGTCTTTTTCACACACCAAGCCCCAGATCTGCGCAATTACACCACGTACTTCTGATCTACAACTGCCACTTGACATCTCTTTTGCCAACCAAGCACAAAATTCAGGCTCACACTATCTTACCTCATGTTTTTCGAGCTCTATCTGTCCTGAGGTCAATCTGATAAAACAATCTGGTAATCAACTATCTTACCATCTACTTCACTTTCATATTCTCTGCAAGCAAGAATATTTTAAGACATAAATCACTTTAAAATGTTTTAAAATATTTAAAACCTTGGAATTTTCATATTCCTACAGGCTGTAATGACAGTCCTTAGGACAACCAACACGAGCCTGCTTAATTAACACTAAGGGACAGGGCAGGGTAAGCAGCACCTTCTCCCTTGACAGCCCCCACCGCAGCTGTTATACAGGCTCTAACTGTAACACCACTCTGACGTTTCCTATTGGCTCGCAAGAGTCAGGCAACATCTGAGGCCTACTCTGTGCAAGATACTCCGGAAAGTACTCCACGCTGTCTTACTGCATCCTCACGATCTCTCTTTGGGGAAGGTACTGGCACTACCCTGGTTTTACAGGTGAGGAAACCGAGGACTGGAATGGATGAATCACTTGCCTGGGGTCACAGGGCCAGAAGAGCTGCTGAAAGAATGTCAACAGTCCGGCTCCGGCCGAAGCGCCGAATCACCGCACCAGCACAAGCAGAGGTATTTCAGAGTGTCCCGGTTCGCCTGGCTCCTAAATCTGCAACAACCGTGCTTCTGAACGATGTTAGGATGCTGACTGTCCCGAGCTGAGCAGCAGCCTCCACACCGACAGTGTGGATGTCTGCGAAGTAATACATTGATGGTTATTCCATTCCCTGGAATCATGTCTCCGATGATTACAAAAGGAAAAAAAAAAAAAAAAAATGCTGACTAGTCACTGATATGACTTTTACCTCCCAGTGTCACCAGAACACATACAAAGGAATACAGGTGCTTACAATTTGATCAGAAAATAGAAAACTAATGGTGTAGCTCTGGCCTGGTCCTGGCGCAGGGAAGTTAAAAGCATGGGTTCTGAAGGATTTGGACCTGGGCTCTTGAATTTGTTAGCTCTACCACCTAGGGCCAGTAATGAAACTTCAAAACGCCCGTTTTGTCATATGCAAATATAACAGTACTACTCACACAGGCATTGCTACAAGAGTAAGTGAATAAGAGTCAAGTCATGAGGCACAAAGCCTGGGTACAGTAAGGATGCAAATGCTAGTGGTTACATGGAATGATCAGGACAGGAATGAAGAAAAGGGCAGATAAACAGCAACTGACAGGTCAAAACAGGATGAAAGAGAAACACTACAAAGACCCACGGCATCACTTCAAGCACTGAGACCAGGAATGACTAAGAACTTCAGGACAACATAACTGTACAGCTGGAAATCCAACAGACAGGTTCAGTGAAACACAACGTATAGAGTTTGAGAAACAAATCCACCAAGAGCCGCTAACACACAGACCGCTCATCTCCCACTGATGGGAAAGACTCAGTCACACCAAACATCTCTCTCTACAATCGAAGAGAAAGTATCCGCATACTTCTATACAGAGAATAGAGTTTATAGTCTGAACTAACTTTGTAAACTTGGGAAAGATAATTGAGTGGCGAATGTTAATGAATTTAAGAAATTTTTACTACTTTAACGTCGATAATAACTTGAAACTAGGAGCCAATAAAGCATGGCCAAGAATAAGTTCTAGCTGACCTGCTACAATGATTAAAACGTGAAATTAGCACACTTAGTAAACGATGGTACCCTTACTAAGGATAAACTTTACCCGAGGCTGCCTCCAAAATACAAATTTAAAATAACAAACTCCAAATTAATGTGAGTTTACAGAACATGATGCTTTGCTATTAAATACACAAATTTATTTTTTTTAACTTAATGTTTTTTTGAGAGACAGAGAGACAGAATGTAAGCAGGGGAGGGACAGAGAGAGAGGGAGACACAGAATCTGAAGCAGGATCCAGGCTCCGGGCTGTCAGCACAGAGCCCGACGCGGGGCTCGAATTTGTGAACTGCAAGATCGTTACCCGAGCCAAAGTCGGATGCTCAAACGACTGAGCCACCCAGGTGCCACTTAAAATACACAAATTTATCCCAAAAGATACACAAATAAATGAAGTCTACTAGGTTCTACAAATTAACTCCTAGAAAGGCTGAAATTTACTTCCACGTTGCAAATTCTGCTTACGTCAATCATAGATTTCATTCACAGATTACTACCACCAGACCAGAGGAATGAGCCAAAAGGGACCAAAATCCAACGATTCCCGATTCAGAGTAAAGTACAGGATAAACGCCAGGCGAAAATGCAAAAGTTTACTGAGAAGGTAAGTACAAATCTACTTCTGAGAACTAAAATAATAAAAGATTCTCCTTGACTGTATAAATGACTGTGCATTTCAGAATCATAGATTACCTGCCCCACTCCAGACCTACTGAATTAAAATCTCCCCAGGATGTTGTGACCCAGAGCCAGGGTTACTGTTTTCCTGGGTGCCTAGCACCAAACCATGTCAGCAAAGAGCACTCTAGCAGATGGCTGAGCCAGCCAAGGAAATTAGTCCAACAAAAACAAAGTATTAAGAAGCAGTTTAGGGAATTACCTCCCATGCTTTCCTCTTCCCTGGCCTGAAAAACAACTCCCAGATGGACCATTAGCCTTGCAAGGCAAAGAGGAAGGGATATCATCTGGGGAAACTCTAGAAGTAAAACGTGACCCTCAATAAGAAACTCAAGAAAACTAAGAACTCAAGATAATTCCCTAGGAAAAAAAGGGAAAACAAAGATAAGTGCCATAGGAAGTACTAAAGTACATAATTAGGTAGAAAAGAATGGTGGTTGTTAGGCCATTCTAAACAAGAGAAATATAATTTGTCTTCTGTGGTCATAAAATAGAGGTCACATAAGATCAAGACACAACTAAATTCTAATTCCAGCTCCACCAGCTATATGACATTACTTCATTCATGTGCCACATGAACGGCACATTCACCTAAAAGTGTAGTAAGAACACTCGTATAAGGCAAGGAAACATGAAACAGCTGTAAAGCATCTGGCTCATTATCTGACCCATCCTAGGTGTTCAATAAAGATTGGTTCCCTTCCTCCTCAAATGGAGGTAAGGTAAGAAAATAAAAACTGATGATTACTTAATAGAAAAGGATCAAGTGGTCATTCTAGCACAGTTTTTTGACTGTGTGCCTTCTCAGATGTCTTTTGGTTTTTCTATTCCTGAAGGTGGGTATCCCACCCTCAGACTACCCTCAGCTATCATCTTTTGAGATGCAATGGAATCACAGGAAAGCTGTAAAGTCTTTGCAATGCCCATAAATCTTTTTAGAAACAAGACCATTAAGGTGCACAGGTACAAAGCCAAAATGACCAGGTAAACCCCCCAGTCATTTAGGGGTGGGGACAGGCATGGGGAGAGATCTTAACTTCATCTTTACTAAGGCTCAAGGCCTGACTTTGCAAGACACTGAGAACAATTTCTAACCTTCACAGCTTTAAACAAGGGAACTATGTGCTAAGCAGGCCTCTAGGAATGTAAAAGGTGTTCCTGGGATCTTTGTACAGTACAAAAGGTAAAGAAGTAAGGTTAAGGAAGACAGGTAAGATGCCAGCCTTGTTCAGGTGGCCAGAAACAACATTTGAAGTCAATTACGGTGAACCGATCATCCAGAAGCAACTGGGGAGCTGGCTGAGCTTCTGGTCTCAAACGGTCCTAGGGAGTGTAAGCTACATGGGAAGACAAACTCATCTGTCAATGTTCCCCTGAAAGTGGGTGATCCAGGACTGAACACAATACTCTGAATCTTTCGATATGTCCCTGTCTTCTCTTAGAGATTACCAATGTCCTTCTGTTTTGGTTTTTTGTTGTTTTTTTTTTAACCTTATACTTTTATTACTGCAATTCAAGATCACTTGAGCGATTCTGTCAGCCAAAGTCACTCATGACTAAAATAAGCTTATTATGGTTAACTAATGCTCTCATTAAACCAAGACTTCCTTCAGCTGTACTTGCACAACTGGTTTTCTGGGCCCAAATGCAGATCTTTACAAATATGTCTACGACAATTAGTCTTATCAGAATTAGCATACTATTTCAGTCCCTTTTCACCACCTTGGCCCTCAGATTTCACATCAATAGAACAAACCTGACAAGGTGACTTCAATGGTTTCTTCCAGCTTCAAAATAACATTTTTAGCATTTACCAAACTCATATGGTCAACATTTTACGTTTTTACTTTTAAAGCAATTTTATTTCCACTCAGATTTTTCAAAGGACTTGCCCTCCCCTCCAACCAGAAACAGCTAGAGATTTCTGCCTACAGGAATCACTGTATTTGCATGTTCCTCATACTCCAGCCTATCAAGCCTTTATTTTAGGAGAACTCAAAGCTTCTCAAAACTTCATGTACTAGAAGAGAAAAGGAGAACAAACTTCAAAATTTCCAATGACCAGCGTTCTTATCCCTATGAAAGCAGAATGCAGAAATAATAAGGCCGAAAGAATTAGGAACAAGGAAGGTCTGAACTCCCATAAACCAGAAAACACTACCAAGGAGACCGTGTTGTTCTTAAACAGGTACAATCGACATCTCTAATCAACACAACTGTATCTGCAAATGATATCCACAAGAATTACTTGGAAGAAAATTCTTCAGGGGCGCCTGGTTGGCTCCGTCAGAGGAGCGTGACACTCTGGATCTCAAAGTCGTGAGTTCAAGTTCCATGTTGGGTGTAGAGATTACGTATACAAATAAAACTTAAAAAAAAAAAAAATTCTTGAGATGGTTAGGAAGGAAAGGGTTGATGTGAAAATAAGTCACAATCTTCTGCAGCACACCAGCCTCTAAAAAAAAACATCTAAGGGTGGAAATAGGGTAGTGACTAGAACCTCTCTCCTCTCAGGACTTTAAATGAGAAAATACGGTAAATGAGTAGAAACTGTACTAGGTCAAAAAATGGACACCGTCACATACCATTTTCCACCAAGTTTTCCCTGTGTGGCACTAGGAACTCAGAATTATCTTCTCTCCTTTACATTTTCATGATCACTTCATGTGTTCCTCAGCAGAAGTCAAGAGGTTTTCAAAAATAAACTTTAAGTATGTGCAACTATGTCCATGATACCAAAAATTTTTTAAGAAACTATGTCAGTTATGCCAAAAAAAACTTGAACAATTTATCCACAGACTGTGTTGCCTCAAATACAAGTGAAACTCTATACACGTCTTTGATGATCCTTGCTTCTAAAACTGTCAGAGGCCCCAAACCAGTGAAGGCTCATTCATTCACTGCAAGAGATAATCTAGTCCTCACCTCACAGGCTGGACACTGTTTCTTTAGCCAGCTGCCCTAATTAACACTTGGCTTAGTAGTTATCGAGGTCTCATGCTACAGTAAAACCTTACACTTAGATTAATTAAAAACCAATACAGAATATTAAGAATTTTGATTACACAGAATTCTAATCGAAATGGGAAATGCTTTGGAGAACCACACCTTATTTTCAAACTAGCCATTTACTACAACACCATGAACTTGAAAAGCCAAAATTGGAAATTATTCTATTCAAAGTCCTTTCTGAAGAGTCAACATTTAACTCCACCAACGCTGCTGTTGCTCAAGGTATATTTGGAGCTTCTCTTTTACAAAGATCTTCAGATAGCATTAGAAACTCATTATAGATATATCTCTTATTTTCTTTCTTTACACAAAACAGTTTTTTGCAGTTTATTAATATCAATCTTTACACTAATCTTGTTTCTAAATTTCTTTTGGGCTATTTTTAAAAACCAAAACTATCTCTCACCTGCTCAAAAAACTTATACATCCCACCAATAATTAGTATTTTTAAAAGGCCTTGCCTTAATTCTCACAGAATGAGGAAAGGAAGTCCTGCCTAGTACAATTCCTTAGAAGACTTTGGGATGCATGGGTGGCTCAGTCGTTAAACATCTGACCTCAGATCAGGTCATGATCTCAAGGTTCACTGAGCTCGAGCTCCATGTCAGGCTCTGTGCTGACAGCTCAGAGCCTGGAGCCTGCTTCAGATTCTGTGTCTCCCCCCTCTCTCTGCCCCTCCCTGGCTCATGCTCTGTCTGTCTGTCTCTCTCTCTCAAATATAAATATTAAAAACAAATTTTTTTAAGATTCTCTAAAAAAAATAAAACTAAATGAACATATAGTTTGATACTCCCATAAATTAAAAGAAATCAAAGTTTTTACCTTAAATAATTTAAACATGCCCAGTAACATATCATTTATAACCCTGCTTTTCTGTACAAATATTGCAAAGGTAATCCCAATAAAAATAAACAATAAGCCTGGGTACATAATATTGTACTATATTCAAGTAGCTCACTGGTATCCTGGCCATGCAATATATCATAACTAATAAGGTGTTAAGATCATATTAATTAAAAATACTGTATTAATAAGGTGTTAATAAGAGTTTTCAGTCACCCATTTTACTTCAGAGCTGAGTTATTATCTGTGTTACTGAGATAAATCTGTCACCAATATTAAGAAATTATACATTAACACCAACTTCTACCAATAACAAAGCTCTAGATTTTGTTCCTTAATTTAGAATCATGTACAGGGATGTACTGAGAAAGAAGGAAGGTTTGGTTTGATTAGGTTAAGTTTAGTTGATTATGTTAGCTTAGCTTAGTAGGATTAATAACAGTAAGTTCTTATTAAACTGCTCTATAGAAAAAAAACTTTGCTCAAATTGTAAGAGGAGTGAAGTCCAAACTAAGCCAATTACACTTCCATACAGAAGAGTCAAAATGGCGCATAACCTAAAAACTGAAAATAGTTCTTCCCTGTTGCAAGGGACAAAGTTCTTTCTCCTCCAAGCTTTTCCTAGTCTAACCCCAACTGTTCCCTAGCTAACTCCTCCCCATCCTTCAGAACATGGTAACAGAAACACCACCACCTTCAGGAAACAATCCCCTAATTCTTTCAATTCACGCTGAACGGGGTCAAGTGGCCCACGTCTGCACTCTCCAGAGCACACCGTCAAACCTCTTACCAGACCTCCGCCATACTGTAACTGGAAGCCACCTAGTGTAGCCTCTCCTACCAAAATGTAAGTTCCTTGCGGGTGAGATGAGGTCCTAAAAATGTAGAACCCCAGGACCACACACACTGCTTGGTACCTAGTAATTATTGAAATGACCATGGATAAATCACTTGCAGATGGAGATTATGAGCAAGCCCACCATCATGTGCATTTCTCCTATCAATCTTGGGGGGCAGTGGGGACAGTGACGTTACTAACACAAATGTTCTTAAAGATGGGGAGATGCAGTTGTGTAATAATGCATACACAGTGAAAAATTAGCAACTTGAAAAATAAACTTACTCAGAAATTTTAAAACAATAATAAGCCTCTGAAGTAAAACATTCCCTCTGTTGCCCTCCCTGGACCTGTGAGTGCGATGCATCAGCAGAGGAAGAAGTGTCTTTGCCTCTTCCATCACACTGTCAAAGTCTCGACAAGAGTGAACGTTAGATTAGAAGAGAGGCAAAAAGAAGGGGAAAAAAGAACATGAACACGAACATGAACACATACCCCTCTATCAAAGCATATGCTACTCTCAGGGCGCCTGGGTGGCGCAGTTGGTTAAGTGCCTGACTCTTGATTTCGGCTCAGGTCATGATCTCATGGTTTGTGAGTTTGAGCCCTGTGTTGGGCTCTGTGCTGACAGCATGGAGCCTGCTTAGGATTCTCTCTCTTTCTCTCTCTCAAAATAAATGAATAAACTTCCAAAAAAAAAAAAAATATATATATATACACACGTATGTATGTACACACACACACACGCGCGCACACACATATGCATGCTACTCTCTTGCAACCTCTCCAACCAAATGCTGCTCTTTTTCACAATGGCAGAAAGTGCCAAATATTCCCTGCCATTCATTCCACTTCCTGTGTTCTCGTTTCCGGCCCATTCATGTCTTGCTCAAAAATGCCCTCAGAGCCAGGGAGGACCTCTCCATCAAGCTGATAGCAGACAGGGAGAATTATTCAGCTGCAAGGGGCAGGGAGTAAGAGACCCACTCCAGCTGCTCCAGAAGTTCAAATGTGCACATGAGCCTCCAAGAGACACTGGAACGCTACAAGAGCTCCAATGCAATCTAAAGCCAACAGTCCCCCTGACTTGATCCCAATTCTGTGTGTGCCATGGACGGTTGTGACACTTAGATTTCACAGAATACTTGCTTTCCCTGAGACTGTCACCATTTTGTAAAAACTTGAGAATCCATACAAACATAATCAAAATTATTGCTTGGATTACCGAGTCATTGTCCACCTGGACCTTTTTTAATGAGATCTTACTGGAAATGGTTCATAGACTTCCAAATAATTTAAGTTTCCTAACTGAAGAAACTAGTAAAGGCCAAAACTCCTTTAAATGCAGTATTCTAATTTTTTAAGTGTGGTCCTTTTAAAATTTTCAAAGTTGAAGAAAATAGTGAAAAGAGAAATCCCTTTTTTTATACCTCAGTTTCTCTGCCCTACAATTCCATGCCATTCAGATAACTTCTCTCATATAAAATGGCCAGCTCTTGACCCCCTTCAAAATGTATCTCTAGTCCCGAAAGTTTTATCCTCAGGGAAGTTTTCTGGCACCGTATTCTCATAAAACAAGGCACTCTTCTTCCAGATCTCAGTTAAGGTGTAAGTTTTATGTATCAACTTCCAACCTGTATTTGTCTTTTCTATCTCAGGATACAGTCAACTGACTGCTTTAGAAATAACTAGACAGTGGTCTCCACACTGAACTAAAAACAAATAAAAAAAATTATGCTGTACCCATTTTTTCAAGCAGGAAGGCACAACAGATAATTGTGCCCCAAGTCATGTTCTGTTCTGTTCTACAGCTCATCATATAAATAAAGTGACAAGAATCTGCACCTTGAAGCTACTACTGCTCTGTTAGAGCACTGTTTCAGGGATCAGACACTCTCTTAAGACATCTAGAAACCTAAGGGTATGAAAGGTCAGTCTTTTCGCCCCCCCCCCTCGCTCTTTGCAACCACAGAGAGAAAATAAGCTGCCCAAATGTCCCTTCTCATCACCCTACTTACCCTTCGACAATGACACTCAGCGACAGAGAATAGGACAGATGTACATGTTTGTTACCACTGACAAAAGGCATATACTATCTTCAAGAGCATTAAATTTCTTGAAATAACAAATGTTGGTTAACTAATGATTGCACTCTGTTTTCTCTAGCTCCTCACCAAAAACAACATTAAACTTGGAAAAATATTACTCTCCCCTCCCAACCCAAAGAAACTAGAATACCAACAAACCTTAAGTGATTAGGCAACTATATTTCCTTTTTTTTTTTTTTTTGCAACCAAGCAATTCTATATATAATGATGCCCAGTTCAATACTGACATACAACCATATTCTACATGATGTCACAGGTATAAAAAGCTTGGTCAAAAATGCAGACCAAGTTCATCAATATTATCAACGGGTCTTTATCAGGAATAGAAATGTGGCAACATAACGGTTAAGTCACAGACCGTCAAGAGAGTAGGATTCTATAAACTTACTATGGGACTGTCACAATTCAACCCTCCCTGTACAATATAAAACTTTTTAAAAATGCACACTAAGAAGTTTGTAGAGCACTAGTGTGTGCAAAGTGCTTTTCTGAAATCCTATAATGCTATGGGATAAAGTCTGTATCCAAAGCAAACACTGTTTTCATGGTGAAATGTCCTCAAGAGTTTGACTCTTCCCATCATCCCCCAATTTTTCTTCTCAAGCACAATCAGATAGGAAAACAATACCATTCTGGAAACAACTGTTCTAAATCAAACCCTTGAGGGTGAGACACTTGAGCAAAGGGTCCATTTCTTATTTTAATCCCTAAACATATATACAAAGCCTGGCATACAGCAGACACTAACAGTAGATTGCCGAATTTAATAATCTACCTTAAACCCACGTACACTATTTCAACTGTTTCCCTTTTGTGCTTAAAAGTGGTCTTAGCTGGGGCACCTGGGTGGCTCAGTCGGTTAAGTGTTCAACTTCAGCTCAGGTCATGATCTCACAGTTTGTTGAATCCAAACCCTGCATCAGGCTCACTGCTGTCAGCTCAGAGCCTGCTTCAGATCAGATCCTCTGTCCCCTTCTCTCTGCCCCTCCCTGGCTCATACTCTCTTAAAAATAGGGGCGCCTGGGTGGCTTGGTCAGTTGGGCGGCCGACTTCGGCTCAGGTCATGATCTCGCGGTCCGTGAGTTCGAGCCCCGCGTCGGGCTCTGGGCTGACAGCTCAGAGCCTGGAGCCTGTTTCGGATTCTGTGTCTCGCTCTCCCTCTGCCCCTCCCCTGTTCATGCTCTGTCTCTCTCTGTCTCAAAAATAAATAAACGTTAAAAAAAATAATAATAAAAAATAAAAATAAAAATAAAAAACATGAAGACAAAGAAAGAAAGAAAGAAAGAAAGAAAGAAAGAAAGAAAGAGAAAGAGAGAAAAAAAGAAAAAAATAAAGAGAAAGAAAGAAAAGAAAAGAAAAGAAAAGAAAAGAAAAGAAAAGAAAAGAAAAGAAAGAAAGAGGGAGGAAAAGAAAAACAGGAAAAAAAGTTGTCTTTAGCGAATCTGGACTTTACTATTTTTTTTTTTTAATTTTTTTTCAATGTTTACTTATTTTTGAGAGAGAGAGTGACAGAGTGCAAGCAAGAAAGAGGCAGAGGGAGAGGGAGACACAGGATCTGAAGTAGGCTCCAGGCTCTGAGCTATCAGCACAGAGCCTGACGCGGGGCTTGAACTCACAAACCGTGAGATCTCGACCTAAGCAGAAGTCGGTCGCTCAACCGACTGAGCCACCCAGGTGCCCCTGGACTTTACTATTTAATGCATTTTTAAAATTTATTTTTTATTAAATAATCTCTATGCTCAACACAGGGTTCAAACTCACAACCCCGAGATCAAGAGTCACGTGCTCCACTGACTAAATCAGCCAGGTGCCCTAATGTGATCTTTATTATTGAGGCACCTGGGTGGCTCAGTAAGGCACTCAATTCTTGATCTCGGGTCTTGATTTCAGGTCATGAGTTCAAGTCCTGTGTTAGGCTCCACGCTGGGCATAAGGCCTACTTTTAAAAAAACAAACAAACAAAAAGGATAACTATGTGACTGCATTCCTTACAAACTTCAGCCTTGATGCAATTATTTGCCTTTTAAAATACTATTTGACTATTTTATTTTAACCTACATCATCTACTACCGTGCAGAGGAGAATTTCTCAACACGGGAAAGACAACCAAATATCTGTACTTCTGTAAGGCTACTATGCCAGTCTTTGTAACGAGCGATTTTATTAAACTAGCCAATTGTGACTGAATGCTGTAAGCGGAAATCATTCAAAACTGTGCAACAGCTAGGTTGCTGGTGAGGTGTTGGTTCTTCGGTCCTTACGCATTTAAGAGAAGCAGATGGAGTGGCAGCAGAAGCACAGGCACAAGAACTTCACGAGCCAATGCAGAAGCCGCCAGTCACCTGAGGGCACTGACGCCTGGAAAGCAGCTGGTCCCACCTGAGATGTGCTGGTCATGTAAAGTACACACTGACCGAAGAATTAATACAAAAAAAGTTTGTATTAAGTTTGGGAGTGCCTGGGTGGCTCAGTTGGTTAAGCGTCCAACTTTGGCTCAGGTCGTGACCTCACA
Organism: Panthera pardus; assembly: GCF_024362965.1. Lineage (NCBI taxonomy): Eukaryota > Metazoa > Chordata > Mammalia > Carnivora > Felidae > Panthera > Panthera pardus. The sequence continues at coordinate 2,657,332 of NW_026526810.1, forward strand.
GCTCCTGAGTTCGAGCCCTGCGTCCGGCTCTGTGCTGACAGCTGGAGCCTGGAGCCTGCTTGGGATTCTGTGTCTCCCTCCCCTCTGTCTACCCCTCCCCCGCGCTCTGGCTCACTCTCTCTCTCTCAAAAATAAACATAAAAAAATCCTATTGAAAAAAATCTCAAGTTTGTATATCAATCACATGTTTAAGTGATAATATTTTTGTACATTTTGATTTAGGAAAATATTACTAATTTCTTTTTTTTAACCTTTTTTAACTTGACTACTAGAAAATTTTAAACTACTTATGTGGCTCACAATATACACAGTGGGCAGTGCTGGGTTGGAGCCCCAGGCCTGGGTTCAATGTCCAGTACCAGTAACTTCCTGGGCCTCTTTTTTTGTTTTGGTTTTGGTTTTTAATGTAATTTATTGTCAAGTTAGCTAGCATACAGTGTATACAGTGTGCTCTTGGTTTTGGGGGTAGACTCCCATGATTCATCGCTTACATACAACACCCAGTGCTCATCCCAACAAGTGCCCTCCCAAACGCCCATCACCCATTTCCCCTCTCCCCGCGCCCTCCCCCCCAATCAACCATCAGTTTGTTCTATTTAAGAGTCTCTTATGGTTTGCCTCCCTCCCTCTCTCTATTTTTTCCCCCTCCCTTCCCCCATGGTCTTCTGTTAAGTTTCTCAAGTTCCACATAGGAGTGAAAACATAGGATATCTGTCTTTCTCTGATTGACTTATTTCACTTAGCCATTTAATACTTTCCAGTTCCATCTACATTGTTGCAAATGGCAGGATTTCATTCTTTCTCACTGCCATTACTTGGCTTACTTTAAACAGCTGATTAATATTTGGGCTTCATTTCCCCACCTATAAAAGTAGGATAATGAATGGCACCTCATCTGGGTCATGGTGAGGATTAACAGGCACTCAGGACATAATGGCTGGCACTCAGTAGAAGTTAATCAGCAAGGAAAGGATTACAAACCGCCAATGATGCTACTGTTCCCAAATAAGTACCTAAAAAAGTTTGTCGATGGGGAAGTGACAGACTGTTCTTTAAACAATGTATGACTTGTCATTATATTACAACATTTCCCTCCCTGACAATAACCCCTGAGCGCCCTGATTAACCCCGCTCTACAACACTGACCAACACTCCAAAACCACAGTCGTGATTTCTCGTTTATTTTTACATAAAACAGTATTTTCTAACTTAATGATCTATTGTTTGAATGCTGTTTCAAGCATATTAAAAAGGATTACATCAGAGAGATTCACTGGGCCATACCAAACAATTTTAAACTAAGACAAAGAAAAAAGCAGCAAAGCCACAATCCCTCCCAAAAATGAGGTTCTTAAAATCTCCAAGTCCAAAAACTACTGGAAGTTCACTGGGTGTACATTTTAATATTTCCAAAAGCAATCTACAACTCAGTAACAAGCAACCGGCAAAAAAGGAAAAGAAAAAAAGGTACCTTTTGTTCTAATTTAGCAGCAAGCTTATAAGGGAAAGCTCATTACAAAAATCAGTTGTTCGAGTTAAGCACTGATATTCTTTTGAGGAAGGAACGGTGCAAGACAGTTAAACCGACTGACGAATAAGATTCCACATTTCATGTTGAAACTTTCCACCCCTCTAACAAACCAACCACCACCACAGATACCAGACGTCAACTCAGTAAGCAGATAACCCGTGGCGGTCAGGCCATCTTTCCTATTACAGTACGATTTTAAGGGAGCACGCGTGTAGAATTTACTAAAATGCCTGAAACTTAGTATCTTTTACTGGAGGGGGAGGAGGAACATCGACTGCGGTGAACATACAGCTTTTCAGGTGGGTCAGTTCTCAGCAGAATGACCCTGACATCATCTCTAACATCCAAACATACAACACAAGCCCCATAATCTTAACAGGTGTGATCTGATACTTCATATGTCCTGCAGGTTCAAGCAAATTACCTCACTGCTCTCAAATCTGCTCTTCCCGCTAAAACCTAGTTGGTTGGCTACAGAAGAAATTAAACACCTTGGACACACTCATTGACCACAGGAGTCCCCAAAGTTACCATGGCTACCAGTCAGGCCCACGGGTACTACCGGGGAGAAGCATACGGTGTGACTGTACCTTAATGACATGTGGGATTTCGAAAGTGGCTTAACAACACGGAGGGGAAAATAAACACAATGAGCGAAAAGGCACCAGCCTATCACAGCACCTGGCTCCCCACAGCTGAGTCTTGAACCAGATGCTATTCAGGCAGCTCACAAAGTCTGCTCCCCACCCCCAGCCTCTACCCCACCAAATTACGGAGGTAGGCCCACCACATATTCTTTTTGTAACTCCTTCCCCAAGCACGCAGCACACTGCTAAACATAAACTACACAATGAATGAACACAGCTGTCCAGACTAGCTCATCAGTGTCACTTAGAGAAGCAGGCAGTCCAGTGAAGTCTGAGTTACGAAAGGGTGACCGCATCCCTTTCCTCTTTAAGCCTCTCACGATTTTAGGATGTCCTTCCCTCCTCCTTCCCTCCCAAGCCCTCGAAGCTGCCCTGTCATCAGGTCCCATCTCCCTTTGTTCAAATCTCTCTACTGCCATTTGCCAGTCTGACTCATTTTTCTGTTTACAAACTGCCTGGGCCCCTGAATCCCGAGCTCCAGTCAGGGGCGCTGCGCACAAACCTCCTTGTCACTCTAGAAGCTAATGATCAGCATACATGAGTCTGACTTTAAAATGTCACTTCTTTCAGAAATTCCTCAGGAGACAAGAAAAATTACCAATTTCTAGAGTAACCTACCACCCCAAACTTAAAAGTAACATTTAGGAAGCAAAACACTCTAGTCCCAGAGACCCCGACTCAACGCCACACTCTGAAGCTACATGCAGGTGCCACGCCCCCATCCTAGAGCTGCAATTCCACGTAATTTACAAGCCCAGAATCCGCTTCAGAGAACAGAACGCTAACCCTACTCCCAGACCATTTTTGTCACGTCCAGTCACTTACCAAATACAATGGGAAGACTAAAAGAAAAAGTCTCCAGCGAATGCCAACAGTCTCAGGCCATCTTCCTAATGTGTCATGTGCTCAAAGACAGACATTGAAAAGAACCAAGAACAAGTCAACCATTCATCTTAGAAACGCATCCACCATGAGAAGGCTTGCCGTAAGAATTCACAAAACATGTAGTTTTTGTGAACTCTTATCCAACTTGCTTATCCAACTCTGGAGGCTCTCTAACTCTTTGCAAATGATGAAATACAGGAACCTTCTGTACCTTTGTACTAACAGTGTATTTCCCATCTTTAGTCTCTATAGCACCACCTAACATCGCACAACTCATTTCTTATTTATGTACGGAAATCTTTTTTGTTAATGGTCATTAGAATAAAAAGCTATTGACCATCTCAGGGTAACAAAAGCATGATGATCTTATTCTTCTTCTGTTTTTTTAATGTGCAACTATTCAAGAGTTTTCATTTTGTTTCCCTTCGTTTTAAAACTCCTTCAAGCAATTAGCTATTCAATCCCACCACAAAATGCAGTTTTAGAAATGAATGGGCAGTCTTTACAACCAGCTTAAAGTTGCTCCCTGTCAAAGCCTATTTACATAACACAAATCCAAAAGACAAGGTCCAACCATAAAATGTCCACAGAAGTGCTGAGTGAAAGACAGACTGGGGTTGAAGGCACAGGATGAATGTCCGAGAGAAATCTGGGAATAAAGCTGGAGTTAATCAAAATCAAAATAAACAAGAATTATACCTCCTTTCTCTGCTTTTCGGGCTAAAACAGGTACCCTTATTTCCATTTCCCCTGAGGTGGTAAAAATGCAAGATAATGAGAGTTTAATCATTACAATAAAGTATAAAAGAAACATGTGTACTCTTTAATGAAGAGGGATAATTTATAATATAAGGATGTTCACGTAATTAATTTCAAAACACATTTACCAGGACAATTTTAAAGCAGGGACCTGTCCAAGTAGCAGAAAGTCAAGCTGCACAGGCGCGCAGGGCACCGTGAGTACAAATACTGATGTTTGTTCTCTGGTCAGCAGACCCACCAAGCAGAGACCGTGTTCTGCAGCTGGCGCCAAACCAGAGAAGCTGACAACAGCAACTGCCATTCTTCAGCATCTGGGCACGAAACCATGCAACGCACATCGTGGTGCGGGGTCCCCTTCTCTCAATCTGTGCTTTCGCACAGCTCACCCCTCAGCACGACACGCTCACCTGACTTCACCTCCATTCCCATTTCCCTTTCTCCTGATGGGAAAATTCCTTTCTGATCCAAAGTAACACTTTCAGACCATCTCAGCTTTCCGTGTCTCTGAATGAAATCCAGGAGGGCCGCTAATGCAAGCAGTGGCCCTGAACAAAAGCCATCCTGTCAGCCTTTCGGATCCTGAGCTACATTTACATACTAACTACTATTAACCTATTAGAAATTAAGCCTAAGGGCTTCCAGGCAGGGTCTGTCCTAAACTGCTGCAAACATTCTGAGGACCTGGTTCCATAAACGGTACAAGCCTACGGCCGGTGTTAAAAGCAAACATGGGCGGGGCACCTGGGTGGCTCAGTCGGTTGGGCGTCCGACTTCGGCTCAGGTCATGATCTCACGGTTCGTGAGTTCAGCCCCGCGTCGGGCTCTGTGCTGACAGCTCAGAGCCTGGAGCCTGTTTCAGATTCTGTGTCTCCCTCTCTCTCTGACCCTCCCCCGTTCATGCTCTGTCTCTCTCTGTCTCAAAAATAAATAAAAAACGTTAAAAAAAAAAATTAAAAAAAAAAAAAAGCAAACACGGGCAGGACCAGCAGCTACTGCTGGAGCCCTGCACGAGCAATCTTCAGGTGACGACTGATCTACAGCGTAGATACAGAGCTGATTTATAGCATGCGTCACTGCAAAATAAAGGTTAGAGGAAACAATATAGGTACTTTGCTTGGCACAGAGCCAGACACATATTAAGTGCCCAATAACTCAGTATAACACAAATAGAAACGAATTATTTCTCTTTCCTCCTGTGTTGCTCCTATAAAGATTTTCAAATAAGCCAGAAATGACTATTTCCTCAGCTTATTCCAGTCCACTGTAACCTATAATCATGATTTCAAACTTCTTGGTTTTCTGAGACTCCTCTTTTAAACTTAAGGATCCCAAAGACTTTTTATTTATGTGAGTTTTTATTGAGTTATTGTATCAGATTAAAACCAAGAAACTCAGATCTCACAGTTGAGACTGAGCCCCAAAGTGGGCTCTGTGCTGACAGCAGAGTATGCTTGGGATTCACTCTCTCTCTCCCTCTCTGCCACTTTCTCACTTGCGCTCGCTCACTCCCAATAAAAAAATAAACTTAAAAAAACTAACATATTTTTAGGGGCGCCTGGGTGGCTCAGTCAGTTGAGTGTCTGACTTTGGCTAAGTCATGATCTCATGGTTCACAAGTTGGAGCCCTGTGTCAGGCAGGCTCTGTGCTGACAGCTCAGAGCCTGGAGCCTGCTTGTTTCAGATTCTGTCTCTCCCTCTCTCTCTGCCCCATTCCCGCTCATGCTCTGTCTCTCTCTCTCAAAAATAAAAAATATTAAAAATTTTAAATTTTTAATAAATTTTTTAAAATACCACATTTTTATTATAAAAATAACTACATTTTCCGAACAAAACAGAAGTTTAATGAGAAAGTGGCATTGTTTTACACCTTCACAAATCTCTTTAATGTCTGGTTTAACAAGATACAGTTGGGATTTCCGTATCTGCTTCTGCATTCAAACTATTACATACAATGTTTTGGCTGAAGTACACGAAAAAAATTCAGCCTCAGATACATAGCTGGAAAAGGGAGGAGTATTTTAATAGTCTTTTCAAATAATTGCTAATATTCTTCTCGACGCTACACTAAAACCTGACAAGTGATAGTTTCTTAGGTTAGTTGTGCTATAAAATCTGAAACTACAGCAATGGCTCTTTTGTATGCTGTGACATTAAAAGTCACTGGTCTCTTTTTCTACCCACATGTGATTTAGCAACATCATATACTGATCCCCTGAAAACTACAGGTTCTCTGACTCACACAGATCTTCCCCACGTTGGCACCTTCATCACACAGCATTAAAAAAAAAAGTACACGTGTGGGGCGCCAGGCTGGCTCAGTTGGTGGAGCATGTGACTCTTGATCTCCGGGTTCTCAATCCGAGCCCCAGGTTGGGTGCAGATGCTACTCAAAAATAAAAAAATCTTTAAAAAAAAAAAAAAAGTGTACTTGTTAATACCATTACCAAATTCATGAGGAAGTTTTTAAACACTGAGAAGCCATCAAGCTCAGGGTGGCAAATACAAGTTTTCCAAACTTCTGATTTTCACTTCAAAGCCCAGTTTTATCACTGGTAACAAATACGGCCCATTGTTTTCCTTGAAGAAACAGACTTGCTTTTATTCATTGTCAAGAAACTGTTGGCCAAATACCCAAGTCTGAATACACACAGTTTGTCAACCTTCCCTTCAAGTAAAACTGGTGCTCCAAAGAAATAAAAAATAAAAAAATAAAGGCAGTTGGTCCACCTCCCAAGTCACACAAATGCTTCAGGGCTTTTCCTCAAGACAACGGACACACTTAAGTGTGCAGAAGGGCTTTGTGCTTACTTCTTCTGTCACACAGACCCTCAAAAAATGGCTACTCAAAGACTGAGATTTGGGTGCCTGGGTGGCTCAGTCAACAAAGCGTCAGACTCTTGATTTTGGCTCAGGTCATGATTCACAGTTCGTGGGTTCAAGCCCCGCATCAGATTCTGCGGTGACAGCGTGAAGTCTGCTTGGGTTCTCTCTCCTCCCTCTCTCTGCCCCTCCCCAACTTGCACGCTCTCTCTCCCAAAATAAATAAGTAAACTTTTTTTAAAGACTGAGATTAATTAATTAAAAAATTAAGTTTTTACTGCTTCATGGTTCTAGAACACTAAGTAAAACCCTCACTACTTTTCGCTCAGAGCGTGTGACGGGATACCATGACGGCTCGAGTCCAGTTTGGTGCCACTGTCTTGATTCATGCTAAGACATCAGCAGTTTGCCCAGACTGCTTCAATGCAAATGTCTGCACAGTATAAAAAGGTAAATATTGTTTCAATATTATTAAGCAAATAGTGTTGGCCGCACACGGCACCACAAGGGTCTCAGGAATCCTCAAGGGTTGTCCACTTACTACACTTTGAGAACCAATGTTATACGTCATGAATAGCTATCAATTACCTATGTACATGGGATCGTAAGAGTATAAGACATGGTTAGCACCTCCAGGAACTAAGAGGGACGGAGGATATACATATACACACACACTCACGAAAAACCACAATACGAGCAGTTACAACCACTGCCCAATGAAACAGCACAGAAAACAAACGCTACAATCTTTCTAAGGAAGGGAGATGATCCCCTGGGTTGGAGCAGCTGGAGAAGGACTGAGGGAGGAAAAGGATCTGACTTGGGCTCTGAACAAGGGAGGCAGAGGTGAGAGCACTGCAGGCAGAGGGCACGGTGTGGGCTCAGGGATGTTCAGGGCACAGTGAGAAAATCTGGAGAGTCACAGACACAGAGCAATGTCCCAGCTGCCAGCCACCTTAGCACAGCCCAGGAAAAGTCAAATGCCTTGACCAAGGACACCAACAGAGTAGTGACCTAGGAAGTAAAAAGGCTAGAAAGGAAGACTATAAGGTCGAGGTGAAAGAAGTCTGACTGCCAAGCTTAGAGTACTCTGAACTTGACCCTGGAAACATCACAGAACCCCTGCAAGAATTTTCGTTTGAATTTCCAAGGTGTTTTGGAAAGGCCAATCTGAACTGTGTTCAAGAAGAAAAGTAAGAGAAATCTGATGCAGAAGCCCGACTTGGAAGCCGGTGCCATAACCCAGGTGAAAGTTAAGAGCAAGGGCATGAACAAGCCTCAAGACAACCGCAACAGTAAAGGACGGCCACAAAAGATGGTACGACAGGACCTGGCTCGAACGGGACAGCTGGTGAGGAGTGACTAGCCCAGGAAAATAATGGGCATGACGCTTATTCTAATAATCACAGACATGGGCCACAGAAAGGGAAGCAACACGATTAAAGAGACACTGGGTCAGTAAACCACACTAGCAGGTAAAATCCCAGAAAGAGAGAAATACTCAGGCTTTAAGATACAGTTCAGATGTCACGTCCTTCATGTGCGTTCCTTACAACTTTGTACATATCACTGCCACACCACAAAATTCCATCTCTCTCCAAACACCCCGAAGTGACTTCTGCATTCCTAGTAGCTGATTCCATTCACTGCGCTCGAACATTTTTGTTCAATGAGTTAATACTACTTGTACTTATAATTGGCATATCTATTCTTTTTGTTTTGCAAGCAAGATGCTTATCCTTGAGCAATGAGCTTTTAGTGAACTGGGACTGTGTGTTACTCTCCCTGGGTTCTTCCAAGGCCTGGCTTCTAACATGCTGTTTCGAATGTCAGTTAAATAGAATCCCACAATAACCTGTCCCTAGAAACAAAAATCAAGTTAGCTTCATGCTTACACACTTTTCCCTCAAAGCGTCTATGCTCTGCTTACACAAGATGTTGATTCTGAAACCTCGTTGCATTTACAAAAATTAGCTAAAAAACCCACAGTTGCAAATGACTCATTAGAGCACTAAATAATTCATGTATCCTAAACTGGAACAAACCAACCTCACGGCTAACTTATTTCTTACCAGGAATGTACACTGGGAAGGTCAGTACCTGCTGTGTAAGTCTTCTTTCAATTCTCCCGACGACCCAGACCATGATCCACACTTTAAAAAAATTCTTCCCAGTCACAGCTACAACTACAGATGAAATCTAGTAACCTGCTATACAAAGCGGGTATTGTTTTTCCATTTTAAACACAAGGCAGCTACACATCAAAAAAGCTAAGTATCTAGTCCAAGATCACAAAAACTAGTTTAAAGAGAGCAAGGCGAACCCACATTCATGAAACCATGCAGTGCTGTGGGGACTTCAGTCAGATCATTCATCTCCGACGTAAAGCACACCAACAAAAACAAGGGATCTCCTCCACTATTACAGTACAGAGAGAGCAGTCTCAATGGCAGAGCCAGAAAAAGAGTTTATCCAGACACTCTCCTTTGTAACTTAATATGATTTTATAAAACACTATCATCTGCAACATAGAGTCCTTTCTCCAAAAGACACCCAAACCATCCTTCATTTGGCTCTAAAGGCTACTCTGTTAGCAAAATGTAGAATTCCTTGCAATTAACAATAAAAAGGACTTTGGCTTTGGAGTGAGAATGACTTGGCTCATGTTCTGGATCCTGCTCGTACCTGCTATGTAGCTTAATACAAGTACCCTAGTTTCTCTGAACCTCAGCTTCCCTTAACTGAAACAGATAAAATGAATAAAGTCAATAAACACTGAATAAAGGGAATAAGCATTGAGTAAGCACTCAATAAACCTGAAGTTTCCTTCATCCTACCCCAACTTCACCAGAATTTTGTCTCTAATTTCAGCATTCATACTACATTAGAATTCCAGTAACTTACCTGGTCCTCTGTAAAATCAGGATGAGAATCTTAGAATTCTTGTCAAACCCACTTGTTCTGTGGATACAAAGTTCACAACCAAAGTTAAAGTTAGCTGGTACTAGCCAAACCAGACTAGAATCTGAATGTTAACTACCCGATTCAAAACTCTAAATCAAGGGCACAAAGACTATCAGTAGGGAAAACAAAACACCAAGACAAAGTGTGAACTGTACATCTGACCCATACATTCAGAAGCCCTAACCCTATCCCATACCTTCCATTAAGCAATCTTACGGTAACTCTTTAAGGAAACACAAAACAGACTTTGCACGGGGGTAGAGAACACCCATCGGTGTGTCACTTTCCTAGGATACAGCAATCTAGATACAGTCCATGGGATTAAAAAAAAAAAAAAGTCATTGTCACATAAGGCCCTACTACATCACTCGGCCTTAGATGGCTGAGAATATACACATACAGTGATAACAGCCTGAAAGAGGCGAGTGCAGGCAGGGAAAGCAGAAGAACTTTAAAGATAACTAAAAATTTGTTTAAACAGAAAAGCCAATTAAGGGCCGCCTAGGTGGCTCAGTCGGTGAAGCATCCAACTTCAGGTCAGGTCATGATCTCACAGCTCATGAGTTCGAGCCCCGTGTTGGGCTCTGTGTTGACAACTCAAAGCCTGGAGCCTGCTTCTGATTCGATCTCTCTCTCTCTCTCTCTCTCTCTCTCTCTCTCTGACCCTTCCCTGCTCATGCATGTGCACTCTCTCTCAAAAATAAACATTAAAAAAAAAAAAAGGCAAATTAATCACCAACTAGCTTTTCACCACAGCCACAATCTAACAACCACTTATTCAGTAAATACTATGAGTCACTAACATATACTTGGGAGCTAAGTGCTAGTGAAAGGTGGAACACCAGCCCAGTGCAGGGAGTAAGACATTAACATAGAAGTTTATAATACAGGATAGAAAGCAGTATGCCAAAAGGCTTGAGAGGTCAGAGAGATTATATCCAACTGTAAGAATGAAGCAGAATTAACATAAGAAATATCTCAACTTCAGGGGCACCTGGGTGGCTCAGTCGGTTAAGCGTCCAACTTCAGCTCAGTTCATGATCTCATGGTTCATGAGTTCAAACCCCACATCAGGCTCCGTGCTGACAGCTCAGAGCCTAGAGCCTGGAGCCTGTTTCAGATTCTGTGTCTCCCTCTCTCCCTGCCCCTCTCCCACTCATGCTCCATCTTTCCCTCTCTCAAAAATAAACATTAAATAGATAGATAGATAGATAGATAGATAGATAGATAGATATCTCGACTTCAGTTCAGGTCATGATCTTGCGGTTTCTGGCTTTGAGCCCCACGTCGGGCTCTGCTCTTACACTGCAGAGCCTGCTTGGGATTCTCTCTCCCTTCCTCTCTCTCTGCCCCTCCCTTGATCAAGCTCGCTGTCTCTCTCTCTCTCTCTCTCAAAATAAATAAGCTTTAAAAAAAAAAAAAAGAAATATCTTTCAAGGCTCCTATCAAAAACTACATCGAATTTGGACATGCAGAGATGAGAAGCAATATTCTGTGTGTCCCAGAGCCCAATATCAGTATTCGTATACAAAGCGATGGATATGTGTTTCTCAAATGCATGAATGGGCCAGGGCACATGCTAGATGTACAGTTGAACGTGGCCAGAGAACAGCTTTTAAGGCATGTCAGGATGAAACTGTGGCAAGCCTCACTCAGATTTTACTCTGTGGACACTGTGGTCAGTGATACAACCAAAGCTGTGCTTCTGGAAGAATAAACTGACAGAACATAATGGGTAACAGCTAAAGAGAAACTCTGCCATTCAATATATACAGTTGACTCTTGAACAAAGTGGGGGTTAAGGGTGCCAACCTCCAGTGCAGTCAAAAATCCACTGTAACTTTTGACTCCCCAAAGACTTAACTACTAACAGTTGACCAGAAGCCCTAGCAATAGCAGTCAATGAACGCATAATTTATATATCATACATACTACATTCTATTCTTACAATAAAGCTAGAGAAAAGAACATATTAAGAAAGTCATAAGGAATAGAAAACACATTTACAGCACTGTATTGTATTTATCAAAGAAAATCTACATTAGAAGTGGACACACACAAGTTCAAACCCCTGTCGTTCAAGGGTCAACTGTATTTGTAATATCACTGAGCTTATCTGCATCCAAAGTAATTTTGCTCTGTTCTTGGTCAGTCCCTCTCCTCAGCGGTTTATTACACTAATGATTACTGATGATGCATGAAGTAACATCAGGACAGGCTAGGTTACACCATGAAAACAAAGGACTAGTAGTTGTAAGAGGCAGATCACAGTAAAGTTTACTTCTCACTCACTCCAAGATCACCATGTCTCCAGGCTACTCTCCAGGGCAGCTGTCCTACAAGCCCTCACTCAGGATTCAACCTGCTTTAATCATATGGTACGATTCCAACAGTGGGGAGCACGGGAGGACTTCCCATTGACTTTTAAATGCTTCTTTCCAAAAGGAACACCTCATTTCTGCTCACATTTCATGGGACAGAGGAAGTCACAGGACCACATGCCTTGAAAAGGAAATGGATCCTCCACACATGTAAGAAAAGACAACTAGAAACCTGATGAGTGGCGCCAAAGCCCATCAAAATGTGACGTCTTTCACAACACCCAGTAATCAACTATTACGTTTTGAAGAAAACACATGCCCAGTTTCTTTGCAATTAGGTAACCTGTTCTTGAGGCATTACATTCCCATGCAGCCTTACAAGTGTCATGAATCTCATGAGGACTATGAAACAACCTAATCTGTGTATATTCACTAACTCTAAAGAATGTAGCATCATCTGTGGTAGGTTGTTCTGTTTTTTTGTTTTGTTGTTTTTTTAGTTTTTATACCTACTATTCTTTTAGAAACAGTTTCTAAGCTACTGAAAAACCATACAGACTATTCGTCTTGCTCTAATCTGAGAAATTTCTCATTTAATCCATATTTATAAAGGCATAAGAGATAAGGAAGATATATGCAGCCTGATCAAATCATTTCTATCTTATTAGGATCCTTTGGCATAGGAGCTCCTGGGTGGCTCAGTCACTTAGGCGGCCAACTCTTAGTTTTGGCTGAGGTCGTGATCTCACAGTTCATTAGTTCATGTCCCACATCTAGCTCTGTGCTGACGGCACAGAGCCTGCTTGGGATTCTCTCTCTCCCTCTGGCTCTCTGCCCCTCCCCCCATCTCAAAATAAATAAATAAACTTAAAAAAAAAAAAACCTCCTTGGCATAATCCAAGCAATTAAGAACAATAAAAGTTGCCCATTACTTGATGACCAGATTTAATTAATGAGAAACATGAGTAGCAATGGTGCTATTAATGATTTCTTCAAGCTACAAATCTCCTATACATTTAAGAGACAAGCAAACAGAATAAAGAATGCACACATTTTAGAAACACAATCCTACTTGCAAACCGCAGCTCTCCCTACATGTGGGCCGTCAACCAAGCTACAGAATCTCTGTGAACCTCCATTTCCTCATCTACAGTACAGTTAATTCAGCTACTTCACAAAACCAGCCCCAGATGAAACAAGACATCTTACATAAAAGGCTACAGGGTAGATATTTTTTAAAGTGGCAGATAGTATACGTTTGATAAGCAAGGAATATGATGGCTTTCTTTACCTTTTTATCAGGATTCCCCAAGTTAGGAGCAGGAAAAAGGGCTTTAATTACCGCTTAGTTGAGAATATCTCATAAGCAGTTGACATCAGAGCATAGCCAAGCAGACACCACAATTATCCATCGTACTACACGCTTACTCGGCGATTGAGCCAATATTTCCCTAACTTTGAGAGAATTACACCAAGAACAAAGACAATGGGTGGGTATTCACAGACACCAAATCTTAGCATCAAAAGCCATTTTTAAGATGTTTTCGGTTAGATGTCTCCAAACTGATTTTTGACCATGGGACTTTCAGCAAACATTATAGGAAACCCACAAAAGTAACAGAAGAGATGGGGCACCCGGGTGGCTCAGTCGGTTACGCGTCCGACTTCAGCTCGGGTCATGATCTCACGGCTTGTCAGATCGAGCCCCACGTCGGGCTCTGTGCTGACAGCTCAGAGCTTGGAACCTGCTTCAGATTCTGTGTCTCCTTCTCTCTTTGCCCCTCCCCTGCTTGTGCTCTGTCTCTGACTCTCAAAAATAAATAAATGTAAAAAAAAAAAAAAAAAGTAACAGAAGAGGGTAGAGATGCTATTGGGGACAGGTGTGGTCCCCTCCCCACGCTCTCTCCAAGTCCATTTGGCTCTCTGCTGTAATTCTAAGGAACCCCGGGGCTTGAAATCACCTTTAGGGAAACAAACAAACAAACAAACAAACAAAAATGGATACTTCCACTTTTTATGGCAGAAACTAGAGGTAGGGGAGTCTAAGTGACTCGCCCAAGGTTGTCAGCAGCAAACTAAGTCTAGAACCCAAACTACCAAATGCTAGAGCTGAGTTTGTCCGCTATTGTCTACTAATAATCAAGTTTTTCTTGCTCCTGAATGCTTTGCATCAGAATTTGCCCTCATTTTTATCATGGTCTGTGCATTTCAATCTCCCAGCTTTAATCGGGCATTCTTACTTGCTTAGTACTCTTACCCTCATGTTACTCATTCTCTTATTAGTGCCTTCTCTGTTAGTCTTGTCATGTATCCAGAACAACTGCAGTGAAACATTTCACTCCCAACACTGATTTACCAAACCTATCATATTTGTGCCCAGCAGATCCATAAGACAGCAAAGAGAAAATAATGAGACGCAAAGGGAGTATCCTCTGAAATGTCAGATGCCAAGATCCTATTCCTTGCCTGACCTACTCAGTGTTATCACTCCCTGTCCTGTATCTCCAAAAAGGCAGTTTACCAATGAAGGCTGGGATAAACATGACTAGTGAGGAAGAAGGATGACACACTTGTGAGAGTCAAGTCTAAATGATGTGGATGTGGGGGCGCCTGGGTGGCTCAGTCGGTTAAGCATCTGACTTTGGCTCAGGTCATGATTTCACAGTTCGTGGGTTCGAGCCCCACGTCGGGTTTGGTGCTGACAGCTTGGAGCCTGGAAGAACCTGCGTCGGTTTCTGTGTCCCCCTCTCTCTCTCCCCTCCCCTGCTCACACTCTGTTTCTCTCTCTCAAAATAAACATTAGAAAAAAATTTTTAATAATGTGGATGTAACAGGGAAAAACAGAGACCCTTTGGGAATTCAGGTTGGCAGAGAGATGTCCTCAAAATCCCACAGAAAAGGGTCCTTCTAAGCCAAAACAACACCCAGACAGATAAACAAAATCTGAACAGTTCAAGAACAGGGTACGCTACATCAAACCTGGGCCATTCCAAGATGACCACAGAAACTCTCCCATAACAAAATAGCCACCTGTGTGTTCCAGGACAACATTATAATGGAGGCCTCTTTTACTTCTAGTGGTATGATTTATCTACTAAATTAACCAGCTCTTTCTTTGTAACCAGGAACAGGCTAAAGATGAGTGAAATAAGACTCCTGAGAATGCCCAACAGAAGCATGAACAGTGCCGCAAGATCAGCTTATGCACTTGACTTATGACTTGAAGGCAACAAACTCTTCCTACCCATTGCACAGAAAATCCTGACAAGCGTTATCTGATTGAAAATCACTGCTATCATAAGGGGGACCAATTAACTCATCTTTGTCTCAAAGAAAAATGTTGGGCTATATTATATAAATAAGTCAAGAGCACAGTGCAATATTTAGTTTGCTTATTTTCTTGCTTATTTAAACCAGAATGTCAACACTTGACTGTGATTTGGGGAACATACACGGATTATGCATCTTCCTAACTAAATGAGATAGAACATTACTTTTATTTATTTTTTTGACTTTATTTATTTTTTTAATGTTTACTTTATTTTTGAGAGATAGAGGCAGAGCACAGCAGGGGAGGGGGCAGAGAGAGAGAGAGAGAGAGAGAGAGGCAGGGAGGGAGGGAGGGAGGGAGACACAGAATCTGAAGCACGCTCCAGGCTCTGAGCTGTCAGCACAGAGCCCAAAGAAGGGCTCAAACCCACAAACATGAGATCGTGACCTGAGATGAAGTCAGAAGCTTAACCGACCGAGCCACCCAGGTGCCCCTTAGTACCTTATTTTTTTTTTTTTAGCTAACCTCTATACCCAATGTGGGGCTCAAACTCACAACCCCCAGATCAAGAGTCACATACTCTATTGACTGAGCCTGCCAGGTGCTCCACGTAACATTAATTTTAAAAGCTTCTAATCTGCATTTGGATATGCAACAGAATGGATACAGATAATCTCTCAGGAGCACTCTGTGTAGAGGGGACCTATCATCTCTATAAATTTCTTATCTGAAACTCTTCCTTGTCTCCTTGTTGGAGTTAATTTGGACTGAAAAGAGCAGCCAAAAGAATTTGAAATCAGTGACTCTCTTTATTGGAAAGTTTCCTTTATGTGCCTTTAAATATTGAGAACTGATCTTAGATGAATTCTCAGTGCTTAGGAGTGATGACCATACTTCACAAATTTCTTCCTCTTCTTTTAGAAATACAGAGTTCTTTTATTTATAACTGGTTGCCAGTAATCCAGTAATTCTATGAGTAATTCTATTATGGCATTTAGAACTTCCTTTTAAATGCTGGATTTTTTTAAACTTTCTTTCTAAAGGTTAGGGAGAAATGGTACACAGATACTCATACCGGACCAATGATCTAAGCTTTCTGAAGATAAACTTGACGATATCTATTAAAAAGCTGTTGAAATGTACAGGCTTTGCCCTAGCAACTTCATTTCTGCAAGAAAGAGATAAAGGATATAAAGATGTACATACATGGTTGTTCATCACAGCAAAGTTTACAACAGTACGAAGGAGGAAGGGAAGGAGGGAATAGGGAAAGAGGAAGTGAAAGGGAGGAAAGAAAAGACAACTATTCAACTGAGGGTAATTTGTAAACTGAGGATAAATCTAAATCCACACAATGAAATACTATATATAGCCACTAAAATAACTATGTAAGTTACTTGACACATATAAAGGTAGAGTCAAGAAATGTTTTATAATCTGCTTGTACTCAGGAGCACACAGAATATGATCACACATGGTGTGTATATGTATACGTACACACACACACACACACACACACACACACACACACACACAGCCTCTACAAATTTTCAAGTCCAGAAAGAAAAAACATCAGATTGTACCAAAAAAAAAAATTTTCTAGGTAGTACCCATTTATTCACAGGTATACTTTGTTCTTTTTATGTGTAATTCCTGAATTTCTAGAGGTACATCTACCATTCTTAATAAAACTATAATAAAAAATGCCTTTCATGAATCATGAAAACTGAGGACTTCTTCAGCAAGAGCAGAAAGTTAACCATGAAAATAAATCTACCAGCCAAGTAAAAGTTACATAAAGTTCTGCCAAAATCACAGCTCACAACGGATGTCCCTTTCACATGATTACTTATTTCAAGTCTTGCTAGAAATGTTCTTGACGCACACAGAAAAGGGCTTGTGCCCTAGAGTCAGAGACCCATGTTCAAGGCCCAGCTCTGCCACATACCAACTGTGTGACCGCAAGGAAGTTGCTTAGCCTCAGTCTCCATGAAACCCAAAAGTAACAGACCCCACCTCTGAGAGCTGTAGGGATTAAAAAGAAAGAAGGCTATATAGAGCACCTAGTTCTAAGCTCGGCACATGGAAAGAAGTAATAAAATGATGGCAATTATTATCGTTACTATTCCTGCTCTCACATATTAATCAAGAAACACTGGGGCGCCTGGGTGACTCAGTCAGTTGAGCGTTCGACTGCAGCTCAGGTCATGCATGATCTCACAGTTCGTGAGTTCAAGCCCCGCGCCAGGCTCTGTGCTGACAGCTCAGAGCCTGGAGCCTGCTTCGGATTCTGTGTCTCCCTCTCTCTTTGTCCCTCCCCTGCTCGCTCTCTGTCAAAATAAATAAACATTAAAAAAAATTTTTTTTTAAACATGAATGCTTTAAGGGCAGCAACCGTGTCTTGTTTGTGTTCCTCCCTGGATCCCTGGCACCTAATACTGTACCTGACGTACAGCAGGCCTTCATTAAATGCTTACTGAATGAAGTATACCTGAAATTAACTAATTAACCTCCCTGAACATCAATTTCCTTTCCCAGCAAAACCATCAAAACACCCTGCAGAGGTGAGAACTGGTAAACATGAGACACCTAGTTCAGGAAGAGGCTCCCAATAAACGACAGCTATCATACCCGTGAACTTGTCCCTGTAGGTTTCAAAAGGCACCAAAGCTGAAGGGAGAAAACAGATAACAATTTTTTCTCTGAATTTCCCTTCTTATTTGGGTCTATTACTTTTATTCGGACTCAGGAAGGAAAATTCTCTCCTTCCAGGCACACATCCTAGCAGGCTATTAAAGTGATAATCTTCAGACGGCCACAAGCACTTTTGGCCAAGCAGCCAAAATAGTACCTTAGAATCTGTGAGCTTAGGATATAATATAAACAAAAAGGGACCATGAAAATCAGGAGATCAGTATTTCCAGGGGATTCAAATTAAAACTTTTTTTCCCCCCAAATTAAAACTTTTAACATGATCTGGATTAAGAAAGCACAAGAAAAATCAACACAATTTTTATATACATTACCAAATAATTAAGGAAATACGAGATTTATGAAGCTATTCAATTCCCTGACAAGCATTTTCTTCACAAAAATCAAAATAAATGGGAATGCATTTTGAGAAGAAAAGCAGATCAAGGGAAAAGAAAGTCACTAAATTCTACACAGGGAGGTGAAAAAACTACAGACGTGAAACCAAAATTCATTTTGTATAAATCATAACATTCCTATACTGGTATTAAGAGAGAAACAGTCATCTGAGGAGAAAGAAAAAAAAACAAAAAACAAAAAAAGCCTACCATAAAGGAGAAGAACTCAAAAACTGCCCAGATCAGTCATTTGTGTAGCTCTGCTTAATTTCCCATATCTAATTTGACAGAAACCTCAGATTTCATACAGAAGTGCTTAATGGAAGGTTTATGGTCCTAGTCCTGCAGCGATTCTGTCAAAAGACAAAAAGACTACTCAGCAATTCTTTCGCTTTGAGTTGAAGTTTTTGGTTCCATATCCCTGAAACACAGCATGCCGTGATTCAGAGACGGCTTATGGTTTATAGTATTATACACTGGACTAAAAATACCATTTAAGAATCCTTATTAGGAAAATGATAGTTTTGTAGTGACTTTCAAGACAACTAGAATAAATATATTCAAGGGGTAAATTTTATATGAAATGTCTCAGTGACGCTTCGATTTAAAAAACAGTGTATGAAAAAAAGGCAAGATCTTGCTAATTTTCTAGAATCTGGCATAATGGGTACACAGGGGTCAATGCTACTGTTCTGAGTATTTTTTGAGTATGTTTTAAAATGATTATGTGATATTTCTTAAAAATGAGGCAGACAAAAGAATTAGGTAGACAAGCCATACCTACAGTCTCACATCAGTCACCCACATGTCAGTGTGAAGCTGCTGAACAGGTTCAAACGTAAAGTGACAGAGACCTGCCCTGACCAAGCACAAAAACCAGGTAAGAGTTGTACAGATTTTCCCACCTGACTTGGTCTACACTGGCCATCTTCCATTTAACATGGTGCTTCTCTTCCCCAAAAGGGATGATGTAACTCACCAGAATCAAACTACAACTGATGCTGGGAGGAGAAAACTAAAATCTGTTTATTCTCAACGGGGTAGATTTTATTAATGGTTCAATATAATATGTATATATAGTTGTGTCACAAATTCATCCATCCATCAGCAATCCAAGTATTTCCTGCATAGCCACTAACATCTATATGCCATGATTGATGCCAGGTGATGAACGAAACAGATGAAATCTACCCTCCAGAAGCTTACAATCCAGAGGAAATACAGATATAAGTGATTACCTCATCCCCACCGAGTCAAGTGAGCAGTGTGACAAATGAATCCTACTGAATTAACTAGAAAGGAGGAAAGGTACAGTGAGCAAAGACATTATGGAAAAGTTAAAGAGGTGACCAAAAACCGTACAACCCAAGATACTTAATGTATGCAGGAAAAACAATCATTCGTCCTGGTTGCTGGCACAGTTTTTTAGAAAAAACACTTATTTCTACAGTTTACGATACTGTTCTAACCAACTAGGTGTTTCCAAAAGAAAACTCCCATCTTTTCTAATTTATATACATAATTTATCCTGGGGGGGGAAAAATGTCTCATTCAAAAAGGTAAAAAAAAAAAAATGTTACCTATAGCCATCCTTTAAGATAAAAGTGACTTTAAATATTTAAGTCAATCCCAATTATTCAAAATTCACATATAGCATTGTTCAAGGTTCAGCTGTACAACGTTCCTTCCAAGTTACCAGAAATCTTGGTGGAAAAGGTTGAAGTTTAAACCTGGGTGTATTTAACATTACAAAAAGGTTCAAAAGCCAATTTATCATACTTTTAGGTTTTCAGATTTTCCAGAAGTGAAGAAAAGGGAAAGAGGAAAGAAGAGAAAGACCTGAAAAACAATACTATTTGACAGAGGGAAAAATTCAGGGCCATTCGTATCTGGCCCAATAAAGAGAACAGATTCCCACCGGTGATAAAGATTTAATCATATACACATCCAAGCTCTCAGAATTCTTCTCCTTTCTGCCACCACATACTAAGGTTTCTCTGGGATCGTCATCTAGACAAAGATTCATGAGGAGGTCCCTCTGAATGACTGGGCTATCAGCAATGATGAAAAGGAACTCACACGTCCTGTCCTAGGAAATCACCCAGACACAATATTTATCAAACAGTTCTATTTATTGCTCTGTATTAGAAAAAGAAAGATATTTAAAGTGCAGCAATGTGGCAAGCAACAATAGCATAACATAATTTAATCATTCCAACCAAAGTAGGAAGGAAGAAGTCACGATGACTTTGAAGAATCCTCACTGATGTTAAAACATCCTCTGTCTCTCTTCATGCCCAAGACCATAAGCTTCATATCCCCCTTCGGCCACCCTTGTAGCACTCAATGAAAGGTCAATACATGACTTCACCGAACAAAAGAACTCAGGGGCAGAATAAAACAGTACCCCGCTCAAGGTTGCACAGCTAGTTATGTGACAGAAACACAGCCGAACTGGGACCAGTCTCCTCCAAAGTCTTCCCCGCTCGCTACACAACCTTGCCAAGTAAAAACTGTTTTACTGGGGGTAGAGGGGAAAGGAGATGGAATCAGGTGACAAGTGGGAGTGAGGAAACCAGCAAAGTATTCAGTTACAGGATTATTATCTCCTAAGCCAGGATTGAAAAACAAAAAAAAAACACCTTTCCCAGAAATTAGCACATGTAACGACTCTGTTCCTCTGCCGGAGTCTCCGCACCAATCACTTCCCATCCCCTAAAACCCCCACAGGAAGTAAGTAAGGACAATTCACATTTAAGGGACTACAGAAAGGAAACTTGCAACGCAGTTCAGTGAATCACCTGGGTCTTTCCCAGACTATCCTGAACCCTGTCTTTCTTTCAGTTCACCTAATTCCTTTGCGTTAAGCAGAAGATGTACACCCAAAACACACGCTCACTACAAGCTGATCCTGGCACAAAGCGAGGGGATTGAGGAAAGGTGCTGCAGAGACTGCAAGGTGCATACCTGCATTGTCCTCAGCACCCACCCAACCACTCCTGCACCACTAAAATGAACTTAAAAAACTGGTTTTTCAACTTCCAATATAGGTTAAACATGAACTAATTAACTGTTTGTAAAACACTTTGAAGATGTGAAAGAGTACGTAAATGTTAATTATTAATGTTGATCCACAAAGCTCCCCGCATGTCAAGTAAAATACAACCGTACTGGTAAGTTTCTGCTACTTTCAAGGCACAAACATGGAAGCCCAGCATGTTTTAAGAATTCTAGGAAAACTCTAAGGGCAAACCACAATGATTTTCTATTTACAACATGAACAAGCTGGAATTTTAAGCTGGCTATTCTGGATATAATTATATGAGTTTAAAAAAAAAAAAGTGACTTCTGGCATATATGTAATAAAACTAGAGTATGTTTAGAGTCACAAAGTCCTGGATGAAAATTACAGTTCATTGACCTGAAATGGGCAAAGTAAAATCTCTGAACCCCCGTTTTCTCATCAAAAAAGGTGGGGGTGGGGATAACACCTATCTTATAGGCTATTGTAAGGAATTAAGAGAATGTAAATGAACACACAAAACACTCGTAGGCACCTAGTAAAAGTTTCTTCTTCCTTTTAGTGACTTTACTTTTTAGAAAACACCGTTTAGGAAATACCCTTTGTCAACAAATCGTTCTAGACTGCGAAAGTCTTTTGAAAACACTATCATGCTCTAACCATACGTACAGCACCATTTTGGCAGGAGAGCCCAGGCAAAAAGGCCGGTCATTCCTATCCACTGACCCATATATATCCTTAATCCTCAAACAGAGAAAGCACCTCAGTCAGGCCCCAAAGGCCTCATGTGACCAAATAAACAATTAGAACTCTACTTCTCAACTCTTGTTGCCACATTTTTCCCTAAATAATTCCCAAACTGCAAGGTCTCATCCAGACATCCTTTGTATTCTGAAGCCCAGACATGCTGTGCACCGTGTACCCAGGAAGCAAAAAAAAAAAAAAAAAATTTCTTCCAGCTTGTAAAAAGTAACAGAAATTATTTGTTACATCACAATGCACCTACCTGCTCCCACTCCAGAAACACACTTCCTTTAGACAGGGCAGAACTCAACTGGCAAAACCAGGTAGGTGGATGTATTTACAGATACTGTTCAAATGATACTACGTATTTTTAGAAGGGATTCACGAATTACAGGAAATGTCAAATTTGCAAAAAGCCCCTGATATATCTACCTCCTTCAGCTGTGAAAAGGAATACTTCCAGAACACTAAGTAAATGCTGATGGTATAATTCAGATTTCAAAAAATATGTATCATGCTCAGTTCAATTCATCTCAAATGATTTGTCCAACAAATTTCAGGTGGTGAGTAATGCCCCCTTTGAACAAAATGGTGCCACATTTAGCCAGGTGGGGCAAACATGTGTTAACAATTTTCCCAGAAGCTGTTACGGACTCCTGCCCAAACCCCCACTCTCCTACGTGATGCCCCTCCCTGTGATCAAGGGCTCAACTTTTTAAGACAGCAGACCACAGTCAAAGACCCAGCTATGGGAAGGAGTGTTAGCAACCACAAACAAATGAAACTCCTCAGCCCAGAAGCTCACCAACTGAGCAGGACTCTCCAAAAACACAAACTCCCTTTATTAAAAATGAGACTAGGGGTGTCTGGCTGGCTAAGTTTCTGGACCATGCACCTCTTGATCTCAGGATCGTGAGTTCAGGCCCCATGTTGGAAGTAGTATTTACTTAAGAAAAATAAATAAGACTAACGAAAATACATACATCGCAGAACATTTAGAAGATGAAAACTACCCTACCATCTCACTCCTCAAACACAACTAAACAATCTGCGATAGCCTCCTTCCAGACTCTCCTGTGTACTAGGTGTATGTGAAATACATGCAAATGACACCCCCACATCACATTACAAATCATAGATATGCTCACAGATTGGAAATGTACAACAGATCTCACGACTAGTTTTCTCATGCTCAGAGGAGGGCAGCTTTCAGCACGTGTACAGTCCTAACCGACTCTGATTTAAAAGGCAAGGCGTTATTTAGGTCACCACCTTCCTCCTTCACGCGCATCCAGCCCCTCAGAACTAGTAGCTGTTGTTGTTTACCACGATCACTACCATTACTAGCTACCCTGCCAGGTGAGCTGCCAGGTGCCAGGAGTCTAGAGATTCCTAATTCTCGCAATAACCCCTCTTCTTTATCTGTAGTTCTCTAGATCTTATACCCAGTCCAGACCTCATTCCCGAACCACAGATCTGCACAGCCAATTACTTAGTGGTGTCTTCACTTAAAATCTCACTGAGCTCGGGCCCCTGGGTGTTTCAGTGGGTTAAGCGTCCGACTTCAGCTCGGGTCATGATCTCACAGTTCATGGGTTCAAGCCCCGCACCGGGCTCTGTGCTGACCGTGCAGAGCCTAGAGCCTGCTGCGGATTCTGTGTCTCCCTCTCTCTGTCCCACCCCCGCTCACACTCTCTCTCTCAAAAATAAATAAACATTAAAAAATTAAAACAAAAAATCTCATGGAGCTCAAGCTTAACATGTCCAAAAAGAGAAACGACGACGTCTTCCTCCCAATAAACTCACGCACACCTTCCCCACTGAGGAAACCATTCCACCATTCACCCGGTTATTCAAGGAAAACACCCGGCGATCGTCCTGGACTGCTTTCTTCCCTTCAAAGCCTTTTTCCAATCCATAAATAACCCTATCAGTCCTACCTTCAAACGCACACCGACTCCGACCTCCTGTCGGCACCTGCGCTGCTACGAGCTGGACCTCAGCTACCATCCTCCTCCCCCAGAGCCAACTACCAGACTCCCGGCCGCCCTGTTCGCACTCCGGCCCGCCACCTCCCCAGGGATCCCGTAAACCTGAAATCAGCTCTCGTGGCTCCTTGCTCCAGCCCTTCGGCGGCTCCCTGTCATACTTAAAGGCCTATGTGACCTGGCCTCTGCCTCCCTACGCGTGACCTCCTATAGTTCTCCTTCCTCGGCCATCCCGGCCACACCAACCTTCCCGTTCATGCTCCCACCTCAAGCTCCTGGCCTTTTGTGTCCCTCCTGCCCAGAACGTCCAGGGATCTGCAGCTGGCTTGCTCCCTTCACTTCCTTCGGGTCTCTGCTCCAATCTCCTCGCCTCCGGAAGGTCTTGTTTGACCGCCCCAATTTCTGCTAATACTCTTCATATTCTTCCTAAACTTATCACCACGAGACATCACCAAAACTGTTCACTTGTTTACCTTCTTCTCCCCTCACTAGAATATCAGCCCCTTGATGGCAGCAACCACCTGTTACTTGTCACTGCGTCCCCATCACCTGCAACAGTGCCTGACAATACAGAAGGCCCCCTTGCGTGCTGAGGGAATTCAATCAGCAAACAACGCCCCAAGGAATGTCACGTGCCCATTTTACAAACGAGAAAACGGAGTTACCTAAAGCCACACAGCAAATAAGTTGTCAAATGCATCTGAAAGAACCAGTAGTCGTCCACTGACTCACTACATCTTGTGCCATAAGACTGAATTACACATATATGCTAGGGACCAAAAATGTAAAAGAAGGCCTTTCTGTACGAAAATATCGGACCACAGTGGTTTTTCTCTGTCTGTTCATCACTAGAGCATTTCACATCTTTGATTTATCCTATGTATGTGCTATGTATGTACTCCTCACCTGGAAGAGATCTACTCATCTGTATTCCCCACCGGATAAGGGCTCAGCTACAGACGGCAGGCACCGAACAAAAGTTTCTTTGATATTTATACGCCCCCCCCACCCCAAGATTTGAAGAATCCTGTAACAAGACTTTCAGCACCACCAATAAAGTATACTCTTCAAAGAGAGATCGAGTAACTGCATCCAGACTTATCCTGCCAACGCCCCCTCCAACAACTAGGGAAAGACAAAATACGTAAGGTGACGTCTTTGAGACCCTGGACAACAGGCACGAGGGACTGCCATCCCTAACTGAGGGGAAGAGAAGGGACGGGCCACCACCACTCCAGCTTTCTCAGCCTGGAGGCACTCTGGAGTGCAGAGTGCGATGAGGAGGATCCTGAGCAGAGCGTGGCAATCTTGTCAAAGGGACAAGACCTAAGAGTTTGGGGAGGCTGAGGAATCTGAAAACTCCAAAAATCATCACAGGGAGGCCTCCTAGAGTCTGATACTAAAACATAAGCTACGTCTCTCAAAAATCATGACCAACCCAGGATTATCACAAGAATGCAAGGCTAGTTCAAAGTGCCAAAATCAGATATCAACAGAGTAAAGAAGAAAAAATATATGATCGTCACAAAAGATGCAGAAAAAGCCTCGGCAACATTCAATATGCTTTCATGATAAGAACTCCCCACCAACTAGAAACGGAAAACTTCAACTTGATAAAGGCCATGTACAAAAGCAAACTCTAAATACAAGCATGCCCAGTTTTATCACACTTTACAGTTAATGTATCGTTTACAAACAAGTATTTTTAAAGTATGTGCCTTTTTTAAAACAGAATGCTTCTGCATACTTAATAGACTACAATATAAACATAGCTTTTACACGTAATAGGAAACCAAAAAATTAATTTGGCTCACTTTATTGTGATACTCACATTATTGCAGGGGTCTGGAATCAAACCCACAATCTCTTAGTATGCATGTAACATCACATTTATGGTGAAACACAGAATGTTTTCCCCCCTTAACATGAGGACAGGATGTCCACTTTCAAAATTCCCATTCAGCACCATCCTGGGGGTCCTAGCCAATTCAGTAAAGTAAGAAAAAGAAACAAAAGGCATACAGACTGCAAAGGAAGAAATCAGACTGCCTGTACTTGCCAATGGCACTATTGTCTATGTAAAAAAAAGTCCAGGGGCACCTGGGTGGCTCAGTCCGTTAAGCATCTGACTTCTGCTCGGGTCATGATCGCGCAGTTCATGGGTTCATGCCCCAGGTCGGACTCTGTGCTGACAGCTCAGAGCCTGGAGCCTGCTTCGGATTCTGTGTCTCCCTCTCTCTCTGCCCCTCCCCCACTCGTCTCTCAAAAATAAATTTTAAAAAATTAAAAAAAAAAAAAAAAGGGCCCAAAGATCTACAAAAAGGATTCTAAAACTAAAACTGAGTTGGGGCACCCGGGTGGTTCAATCAATTGAGCGTCCAACTGCTGACAGCTCAGAGCCTGGAGCCTGCTTTGGATTCTGTGTTTCCCTCTCTCTCCACCCCTCTCCTGCGCACTCTCTCTCTCTCTCAAAAATAAATACACATTAAAAAAAATTTTTTTAACTAAAACTGAGTTTAGCAATGCTGTTAAGATCCAAGGCTGGCATATAAAATTCAATCCTATTTATACTAGCAATGAACAACTGGAAATTGAAATTTTAGAAGCATCATTTACAACAGCACCAAAAAGCATGCTGTGTGTGTGTGTGTGTGTGTGTGTGTGTGTGTGTGTGTATTTTACAAAATACAGGCAAGATGCAAGTACTGAAAATTATAAAACACTAATTAAAATATCAAAAAAAATTTTTAAGAAAAAAATTTTTAAGTATATTTATTTATTTTGAGACAGAGAGCAGGACAGGGGCAGAGAAAGGGGGAGAGAGAGAATCCCAAGCAGGCTCCACATTGTCAGTACAGAGCCTTATGCAGGGCTCAAACTTACAAACCACAAGATCATGACCTGAGTCAAAGTTGGATGCTTGACCGACTGAGCCACCCAGGTGTGCCAAAAAAACAGGTCTAAATAACTATACCATGTTCATGACTCAATATCATTAATATGTCAATTCTTTCCCAAACTACAGATTCAATGCAATGCCAACCAAAAATCCCACCAGGATTATAGATATCAACAAGCTGATTCTAAAATGTACCTGGAAAGGTAAAGCAACTAGAATACTCAAATATATACTCAACTATTTCTGAAAAATAGCACAATTAGAGAAGCAACATTACCTGATTTCAAGATTTACTATAAAGCTACAGTAATCAACAGTGTGTAAAGGACAAATGGAAGACTCACATCAATGGAAAAGAATCCAGAATCCAGAAGTAGACCCAAGGTATATGATCAACTGACTTTCAACAAAAGTAATTCAATGGAGAAAAAACAGTCTTTTCAAACAACAACAACAACAACAACAAACACATTGGAACTACTGCTTATCTAAAAACAAAAAAATAAATCTCAGGGGCGTCTGGGTGGCTCAGTTGGTTCAGCGTCTGACTTTGGCTCAGGTCATGAGCTCACAGTTCATGGGTTCTAGCCCCACGTCAGGCTCTGTGCTGACAGCTCAGAGCCTGGAGCCTGCTTCAGATTCTGTGTCTCCCTCTTTCTCTGTGCCTCCCCCGTTCATACTCTGTGTCTCTCTGTCTTAAAAAATAAATAAACATTTTAAAAAATTTAAAAAACACAAATATAAATCTCAATCCATGCCTTGCACCATTCAGAAAAATTAACTCTAAGTAAATCATAAACCTAAATGTAAAATTTTAAACTATAAAACTTATAGGAGAAAATTCAGGGGAAGTCTTTTTGTTTAGGTTAAGCAAAGATTTTTCAGATACTACACCAAAAGCACAATCCATTAAAGAAAAAACAACTGGAACATTACCAAAAGAACTGCTGTTCTAAAGACAATTATTATTAGGAAACAAAAAGCCACAGACAAGAAGAAAGTATTTATAAACCATAATCATGTATCTGATTCTAAAATGTATATACAACTCTCAAAAGTCAATAATAAAGCAAATAATCCAATGTTTTTAATCGGCAAAATAACTGAATACATTACCAAAGAATGGCAAATAATCACATGAAAGGATGCTTAACATCATTAGTCACTAGGCAAATGGGAAAAAAAAAAAAAGGCTACATTCTGTATGTTTCCATTTGCATGACATTCTTAAAAAGGCAAAAAACCATGGAGACAGAAAACAGATCAATAGTGTCCAGGGTCTGGGAGTGGAAAATGGGTTGACTACAAAAGGGCTCAGAAGAATCTGGGGGATAAAGAAACCATTCCATACATATCTTGACCGAAATAGTGGTTATGCAAATGTATACAACTGTCAAAACTCCCAGAATGCTACTGAATTTTACTGAATGTAAATTATACATCAAATAAAGAATGAGAAAATAGAGACTAAAGAAGTAACAATGTACTGAGTAAACCTTGATCTTACCCTGGTTAAAATTTTAAACCAACTGTAAAAAGATATTTGCAGGACAAACAGGAAAAGTTGAAGATGCACTGAATAATATTACTAGACTTGTTAATTTTTTTATATGTGACCATTGCATTTGGTTATGCTGAGCACAAAGATCCAGATCCACAAACATTTTCTATAAGAGGCCAGATAGTGAATGTGTGGCTTTGTGGGCCTCATGGTCTCTAGTAACTATTCTGTCACAGCAGCACCAGATTAGCCACAAGCAAATGAGTACTGTCATGTCCCAATAAAACTTTATTTAAAAAACAGGCAGTAGGCCAGATTTGGCCTGAGGGCTACAGTTGGAGAACTCCTAATACAGACAAAACTACAATGACGTAAAGCAGAGTAGCGGTTGCCTGTGGTGAGGTAGGCAATGGGTAAGGGTTGAGGGGAAGAAGTGGCCAGAGACCGGCATGAGGGAACTTTCTGGAATGATGGAAATGCTCCATATTTTGATTGAATTGTTATCTGTATGGATACATTTGACAAAACTCATCAAACTCTATAAACTTAAAATGGGTACATTTTATCATACAAATAGTAATTCAATAAACTTGATTTGTTTTAAAAATTAGTCTTTCCAGCTAATAGCATCAATAATGTGAAAAGCACAGCCTTCGAGCCAGAATAATCTTGAGTTCAAATTTTAGTTTAATAGATATGTGATCACTGTCAAATCACTTTGGGGGCTGTTTCCTCGTAGTAAAACAGCTTAATAATGCCTGACTCATAGGCTGATTTTCAAAATTAAGTAAGAAATGTAGGTATCAGGTGCCTGGGTGGCTCTGTCAGTTAAGCATCTGACTCTTGATTTCAGCTCAGGTCATGATTTCACAGTTCATGAGTTAAACCCCATGTCAGGCTCTGCGCTGAGAGTGCAGAGCCAGCTTGGGATTCTCTCTCTCTCCTCTCTCTGCCCCTCCCCTGCTCTCCCTCTCTCTCTTAAAAAAAATAAATAAATAAAATAAAATAAAATAAACGTAGGTAAGACACACAGTATAACATTTGGCACATAAGAGACACACTCCTCTGATCTGAGTAAACCAATTAAAAAAAATAATTGAAGAAAATGAGTCAGTAAAGATCAGACAACCACACTAGCCTTCTTTTGTACTCTTGAAATATTCTGACATTCTTTGTTCACTGTTTATTGTGGTTTAACCTGACTTCAGGAACTGGCATCCAATGTCAGTTTCTGTGATTTCACAGTAACTTGGGTCCAACAGCACGCATCTTGAACTGAAATTTCTTTAGAAATTTACTCCATGACAAACATGTTATAAAAGGAAAACTGAGAAGAGCCGAAAGTAAAATGTATCAATTTTCCCAAGCAAGGAGAACAACAATAAATATGGTCTATTTTAACTATCTTTTATAAAGAAAAACCAATATAGTTGGATGTTTCCCCCTTTTCAACTAGGATTTAAATTTTATCCAAACCGCTAAGCAACCAATAAAGTTACCAAATGATACAGCATTTTATCTCAAGGTTTCACACAACAATAGCATGTAGTAGATAGAAGATGATTTATATTAAACGTGTGTTTATTTTACAAGTAAGAATCTTATGTCTGAGACAGATGAAGTGGCTTGTTCAAGGACATACAGCCAATAATGGCAAAGTCTGAATGTGCAGTCACATAGGCAGCTTCATATCATGTGATTTTTTAGAGATCACCATCTGAGAATCATCTTGGGTTCTGCAAAATTCTTTACCTAACTCCTATGTGCTTTCCCCCTAACTTGGCATCTTTAGTTGTCTAAAAGATAAATCAATTACATACAGTGTGACACACCTAACCCTTCAGGAATAACTAACTCACCATTTGGGACTGGTAGAAGCTACGGCAGAACACGGGCTTATGATGTCACTAGAAGTGAAAATTCAAAAGCATGTTTCCAAAAGAGCCTACGGGGTGACATAAATGGTAAATTGGTAGATTCCTCACACTTTCTCCTTCTCCCCACCCCAATAACCACATCACAGAAACACGTTGATATCCACCTTTCCCAGGCTCTGGACACTGTTCTGCGGGGTGAAAAAAAGGAAAGTATGCCATCACTCCACATAAATGTGCAAACAATCATCTCACTACCAGGTAGTCCACTGTCCCAAAAGGCCTGACAAAATGGGTTATCTCTTCATCTTCTATTTATTATGTCCCAATCAACCCATGGGTGGATTTCAAGACCATAGATGTGAGGATGTCCAAATGAAACCAACTCCCTTCCACTAACAGCTTCCTCCTCTCTCCCCATTTACAGTGGTAAGACAGGCTGACAGTGACTCAGGAGCCTGCTTCCAAATGGATGCCTGTGGCCACCGGTAATAACCAAGTCTATTCAAGTGCACTTAAATATTAACTTTGAAAGAAAAGATTATCAGAAACTTCAAGTTTATTCATCTCGCTTTGTCAGGGATGTTTTTTCCTCAATCTGAGAGTCTGATCAGATAAAACTTTTAAAGGTTTACTATAAACCCTCCATGGCTGAACTTTTTACCCTTATTAAAAAAAAAAAAAAAAAAAAAAAAAACTAATGGCAAGATGAGCTTCAATATACACAAATGTCTATCACAGAGGCACCTGGGCGGCTCAGTTGGTTGAGCATCCAATTCTTGATTTCGGCTCAGGTCATCCTGGGGTCATGGCATTGAGCCCCGTGTCAGGCTCTGCACTGAGCGTGGTGCCTGCTTGAGTTTCTCTGTCTCTGTCTCTCTCTCATTCTTTCTGCACCTGTCCCTCCACCCCTGCACACTCTCTCTCTCAAAAGAATTTTTTATTAAATTTTTTAATGTTTATTTTTGAGAGAGCGAGAGAGACAGAGAGAGAGAGCGTGCAAGCAGGGGAGGGGTAGAGAGAGAAGGAGAATCTGAACACAGAATCTGAAGCAGGCTCCAGGCTCTGAGCTGTCAGCACAGAGCCCAACAAGGGGCTCCAACCCACAAACCACAAGATCATGACCTGAACCAAAGTCGGGCGCTTACCCAACTGAGCCACCCAGGCACCCCCAAAATAAAATTTTTTAATTAAAAAAAAAAGGAATGCCATTACAGATTAATAGTTCTAAAACAGATCTATTCTATTTGGTGCTGTGAGTATTGTACACCGAGCCAGTAAAACTGATTTGAATCACTGCTTCCTTCCGCAATTGGTGGCACCTTCAAAGGTGTTATCTTGAAGGGGAAGTAAGCAATTTGCTCACGTCTCTGAATTGTATTAACACTGCCCACTCCAGTTCTGTCTTACACAAATTTGAGAAATAGTCATAATCCCTCTCTCTCTCTATCATGTTTCAAGACTAAGGTAAAATAAGATAGAAAAGGTGGAACGGACTGAAAAACTCAGATATCCTATTACAAGTGTTGAAGATAATCCATCTCTTACCATTTCCTAAACACTGGAAACGCATAAGGTCCTACACTCCCAAGCCATTCTGCAAATCCCACTCCAAGACCTGTACGGTGAATGAGAAGATAAGTTTCTACTGCCATTCAGGTCAACTAGCCCCTTAAATGAAAAAAATAATTGCATTTAACTAAAGAACACTCAATTCTCCTTTATGAAAAAAACAGCTAAACCGCTAACCTCAGAAGCATCAGCTTCTAAAACTGCTTCAAGTCACATAAAAAGGTTTCAAAATTATTATTACACCTACCAGGTAATAGGCACTTACTTAATGTCTGGCACACTATTAAGTACCTCATAGTTTCAGTTTTTACAAAGAACACTGCCAAGTATGGTACCTTACACGGTAGGACCCAGAAGCTCGGTGGGATCAAGTGACCTGCTCAAGGCTCACAACTAGTCTGTGGAAGTGTGGGGATCTGAATCTCAGTTGTAACTAGCTCCAAAAATTGCGTGTTCTTTCAAAACTGCGCGACCTCCCCATTTCACAATAGAAGAAGAGGCAGAGATGTGAAATGCTTTGTCCGGTAGCCTTAATCATTTCACCAAAAAAGGGAGAAAATTTCTAAATGAGAACCACTTTTTGAAAATCCAGGGTGCACTATTTAAACTTCACTTCTTCTCAAGATGTAATTAGCAGATAAAAAGAGACGTCAGAAATCCTTTTTAAAGTTAACTAAATTTCATCACAGGTCTGCAAGGGAACAGTCGTTCTGGATAAGGTCCCAGAGTTAGTGGTTCTTACGTGCACTATCGCTAACTCAGTACCAAGCACTTCGCCCGAATCCAAACGCACACTGAACACCTGTGCTGTGTTAAGGCTCCTTCTTGGCAAAGAGGGTACAAAACTAAGGAAGAAATAAGGCCCATCACAGCCCTCAAGGAGTTAACAGATTAGGAGTCCATTTGTACTACAG
Organism: Panthera pardus; assembly: GCF_024362965.1. Lineage (NCBI taxonomy): Eukaryota > Metazoa > Chordata > Mammalia > Carnivora > Felidae > Panthera > Panthera pardus. The sequence goes on from NW_026526810.1 coordinate 2,690,136, forward strand.
ATACACTGGTAACTGTAATTAGGCAAATAAATGAAGTGTGAGAAATCCTAAAAACAAAAAGTGTGTAGGATGTGGTATCACAGCTCAGAGAAGGAAAAAGCAACTGGCCTAGCTGTCCCATTTCGTTGGAAGTCCTTTTGTTTACACGATGCCCTTCCCTGACAATCCCTTCCAACCTCCGTCAACCTCCATCCGAACAATCGCCCTACGCAGGCGATTGCTCTAAGAGCAAGGATTGTGACTCCTAAAAGTGACCTTGTTGTTGTCGTTTAAATGCACAACGCTGATGCCACAGACACATTTTTCGTTAGCTTCATCAGGTGAAGAAAGTTGGTTTTTCAAGACAAAACAAGGCCAACCGAACCAGAAAAAACCAGGAACCCTAACTTCCCCACATTACTCACTCAGCATGAGAAATCAATCAAAGCAAACTGGCACACACAGTATTTCTCAAATTTTGCTTTTTAATTTGGCAGATGGCAATGGGATGTAACAACTGGTATTAACGCATCCTGGTCGGTGCTCCACTACCCCAACTGGACAGGCATTTCAGCTGGTCCACCTAGGGGACTTAAACATCGTAAGCCAAATTATTCTCACATCATAAGCCAAATGAACCGAATTCTGTAGGATTGAACCCAAAACCTGACAAGGATTGTATTTAATGCAGCCCGCAAATCACCCAAGAGACCAAGGAATACAAGAACTAGAATAGTGATTTATCTCAGCTGATCATTACTTCTTTGCAAACTTGCAAAAAAGTCATCTTTCAAAAAAGGCAGCATTTGTCCTGATCTGAGCAATCCAAAGGTTTAGAAAAATAGAATAAGATGCTTCTTCTGAAAATAAAGGGGCGGGGAAGTGGGGAGACTGGAATTAAGAAAAAAAGGCACTGCTTTTTCCTTTAGATGTGTATGCCTGAGGCAATAAACTCCCAAAATAACTTCACCCAGGAGTATAAAAGCTGAGAAGGAACACAAAAATATTGCTCAATCTAACTTTGATTGTGAATTCCTCAGTCCACAGTAACATTTAAAAACGTAAATGTGATGAAATCATTCTGTTGGAAAACTACGTATTTCCAAACAAACAAACAAACAAAAAAGGCCAAAAAACCTGTCTATCCTTCCTTCTGGCGAAAAAAATTTGAGTTTTTCCCATTTAAAAAAAAAAAAAAAAAACTCTTCTCATATTGGTTAACTTTGGAAAAAAAAAAAAGTGTCAGTAAGTCAAAAACAAATGTTTTGTTACGGCTCGAAGTATGGCTGCACTTGAACTAGGTGGAGAGCTGAGCCCGCTGCCCTGTCCCCGTGCAGGTCCCCTCCGGCGGCGCGGCCCCGACCCGCTCCGCCCCGGAGCGAGCGCAGGAGGCGCCCCCCGAAGGCGGGCGCGGCCCGGAGTGTTTACCGTCCGTGTCGGCCCGGGGGGAGCGGCTCCCTCGCGTCCGCAGCACTTGTTCGCGCACCCCGGGGACAGGAGGGACCCTCCGAGGAGCCGTGGCTCCCGGGACCGGGGGTGCGGGCCTCGCCCGAGGGGACCCCCGTGTCTGTGCCCCGCGGCCGCGCCCCCGGCCCCGGGAGTGGGGCGGCCCCGAAGCCGGGCTGCGGAAGCCGGGAAGCGCGCCGCGGCCCCGGAGCAGACAATGAACGAAGGGGCGATGCGAGGGGGAGGAGGGGGCCGCGGAGGCGGGGGCGCTCCCCAACGCCCATTCATCCCCGCCCGCCCCCTCCTCCCCCCGCGGCCCCGCCCCCCTCCCGGCCCCCGCCCCCAGGAGCGGCCACAGCGGGAGGGGCCCCGCGCACCGCGCCCGCGACCCCTCCCCAAATCACAAAACTTCCCCCAACTCCGCCAACTAAGTTGCGCTCTCACCGTGCGGCGCCCGGGGCTCCCCCGCGGGCCCAGCCAGAGCAGCTCCGCACCTTCGCCGCCGAGAAGGACAATAGGCGGCCGCTCACCCAGTAGCGGCGACGGCTTGAAGCTGCTACTTCGAGGCGACGAGCGGGCACGACGGTCTCAGCGGAGCCCAGGAGCTTCACCGCGGCTGCTCCGGCTCCGCGTTGGCCCTGCACACAGCCCCAGCCCGCTCGCGCATGCGCCACAAGCTGCTCAGGCATGGGCGGGGCACCTAGGGAGGGCGGTAACTCCTACGAGCCCTCCCGTAAGTAAACGCGGAGAGAGGGGCCGTGAGCAGGGATTGCCCTTCAGAGCTGCCCATCAAGCTCCGGGAGGCCAATAGGAAGACACCTAGGCGGTGCGTTCAGGTTGCTAAGGGAGGCGGAGGTTGACCGCCGCTGCTGCGCGGCGGCAAAGTGATCCAAGCCGGCTGGCTGGCAGAGGCTGCTCTGGGAAATGCCCTCCCACCCTCTCCTCTCCGCCCTATCTCCGGAAACCGCCCTGCCTGTGTGTGCCAGTACTTACCTGAGCTGTAGCAGTTACTACACACATACTGAAATGATTTACTATTCTATTTCCTCCCACTTGCAACCAGAGAGTGAGTTTACTCTTCTGTGTGTCAGTGCCTCTGAGAGTCATTGTTAGGTAGTCAGCAAGTGTTTTATTGGATGGATGACTGGATGCATGGATGGCTTCCTGGCGGCATCAGGACTGTGACAGTGCATCCCATGAACTTTTGGCTAAGCGATCGCCACAAAATCTTACAATCCTCCAGTTGCAAAGGACTTCAGAAATTAGCTGGTGGCTTTTGAGAAACAATATGCGGCCCACTGGTTCGAAGAAACTTCATTTTGATAGTTGTGTGTGTGGGTGCGCCTGTGTTTCAGTGTGCATTACACTGTGTATTAGGAGGGAAAATGCCTATTATATCAGACCATTATTTCACTGATGTTATTTCTTAGATTAAACACAAAGTTATAGAAAATGAATCCAATTAAAGAAAAATATTAAGTAAAAAATGAAAACACTTTTTATGCAGGTCAAGAACGTCCAAATTGATAGCAATTTAAGTAAGAACAATGGTTACTAGGATTAAAGTGTATGATTCTCTTTTTGGGAACCCTGAGTGAGGCAAGCTCATGACCCAGGACCTGAGAGAGAGGTATTGCATATACTTACTGCATGTTCCATTGTTGAGTGGCTTTGTGTCTTAGAAGTGCTCCTAGACTTGAGCTGAAATTTGCTTCCCTGTAAGTGGACCTGGTTCTCACATATATTTTCCTAGTTTACCTTCACAGAATGAAAAATCTAGGCCAAACATTCCCAGTGCTTCATGTGATATTATTTCCCAACGACCTCATTGTGCTGCCCACCATCCTCAATATTCACTCTAATCTCTCCTTGTCAATATTTGAAAGGTGGCACACAGAGAGGAGTCTCCTAGATCCCAGCCCTGACTCTGCCACAGAGGAGTCCACCATGAGCAGGTCACCCCTCAAGAGCCTCTGTCTCCTGTAAAGCAAGGGACCTAACCTAGAAAATCACTTAGACCATAATATGTGATAATCCCATGGTCTTCTCCTACAGCCTGGCTAAGTCTGTTACAAAGGCAGCAGCAAATAAATGTTACCATGTCATCTTTCTAGTGACTGCTGACAATATCATTTCCTGTTCCCTGCCTCAGCAGGATTTACACCTTTCTGGTGGGCTGCATGCTACATCCAGGGGCCAGGAGGGGAGCAGCACTTTTTTTAAAGTTTACTGTGCTACAAATCACCTGGGTAGTTTTGTTAACTGTGGATTCTCAGTACGTCTGGGGTGGGATCTGGGATTCTGTTTATCTAACAAACTCCCAGGTGATACTGATGCTACTGGTCTGGGACCCTGCTTTGAGAAGGGTCTTCTCTAAATTTTCCAGACAGCTGAGTTTTGCATCTTCTTTGGGAAGTCCTAAGCAGTTATCTACAAGGCTGGCACTTTCTTGTTATTCAGATATTAGTTCTAATACCCCTCCTTAGAGGAAACATCCTTGGCTGGCCTATTGAAAAAAACTCATTCTCAACCAGTCCCTCTCATGCGTATGACTCAAATTGTTCCATAGCATTTATCCCAGTCTGAAAATAGCTTATTTGTGTGTGTTTATTACCTCTTTCCCCCACTATAATGTATGCTCCCTTAAGTCCGTTTTGTTTAACCCCCCCCCCCCATTCTCTTTCATCTATCATAGTGCTGGTGGAAACAGGAAGAACTCAAAAGTTTTGCACGAGTGAATTTGTACAGAAGGAGCTAGTATGAGGGGTCCTCAAACTGAGTGTCCCTGATACTAAAGATTTGTTCTTCCAAAGGACACCAAATATCCACATCCAATGTGCCCCATTTCACCAGAAAGTGATGTAGTGGTTAGTAATTTTCTCACTTTCCTTAAGTAACTTTATAAGCCAGGAAAGATACCAGGGCCTTATCAAGCACTGGTAGGATTTTATGTCTCTGAACTATCTTTCCAGTTGACTTACAACTCTTGTTAACCTTAGAAATAATGTTGGCACAGGGCACCTGGGTGGCTCAGTCAGTTAAGCTTCTGACTTCAGCCCAAGTCATCGTCCCACAGTTCATGAGTTCAAGCCCCGAGTCAGGCTCTGTGCTGACAGGTCAGAGCCTGGAGCCTACTTTGTATTCTGTGTCTCCCTCTCTCTCTGCCCCTCCCCAGCTCCCAATCGCACTCTCTCTCTGTGTCAAAAATAAATAAACTTAAAAAAAAAAATTAGAAATGACTTCAGCACTTTTATTTTTCCAGCAAAAATAGGTTTATTTGGGAACAGCAGAGAATTGCAATTTAGGACACATAAGCTACAGCAGAACCACAGGGAAGTTGCAGGACAGAAGGGAGTCACTCTTTTATACAGAAAAGAGGGCAGTGGGAAGGTTGTTATAAACAAAGAGTCCCCTTCGGGGCGCCTGGGTGGCTCAGTCGGTTAAGCGTCCGACTTCGGCTCAGGTCACGATCTCACGGTAGGTGAGTTCGAGCCCCGCGTCGGGCTCTGTGCTGACTGCTCAGAGCCTGGAGCCTGTTTCACATTCTGTGTCTCCCTCTCTCTCTGACCCTCCCCCGTTCATGCTCTGTCTCTCTCTGTCTCAAAAATAAATAAACGTTAAAAAAAAAATTAAAAAAATTAAAAAAATAAACAAAAAGTCCCATGAAGTAAACTGGGAGTTCAAAGTATAGTGGCTTTTCATTGGCTGAGTTGTGAGAGTCTCTCATTGGTTGGGCTGTTGCCAGAAGAGGAAGAAACTCTTCTTCCTACGGGGATCATGAACTAGCATCCCTGTGCAAGGTCTGGCTCGGATCTACAACTCACAAGGAGTGGTGGCTCATAAGGCCTCCCCTTGCCCACCCACTGACTCCATTCTAAATGAGGTCTCCTGTTATTAATTTTCACACTCTCTAATCGATTTACATGGTTTCTAATTTCTAAAAATATAGCAAGGATAAGTTCCAATTTACAGAGTCAGTCCCCAGTAATGCCAAGTAAGGGGAAAACAAAATCAACACAGTTGGAAGGGACATGAATCTCTCTTGGTTTCTAAAATGTCAACTTTTGGAAATAAATAGATCAATCAATCAGTCAGGAAGCACTAGAACAAACTTGTCTCAGGGCTCTACTTTCATAGCAGTGGACATTTTATTGCTTTTGTGGTACCAATAGTACCCTAATGTTGCTTTGAGGTAACTTTCACTTTCAGCCCTTTGCTTGGAGAAAAGCCAACACCACCCACTTCCCCAATTCCATGGCTTTAGCGTGTGATCAGACCAGAGACAGTCAATGCATTACATACAAAGGCAACAATTATTAGTTCAGGGTTGGGCACTCGACCCCAAACACACCAGTTAGGGGCAACAGAAGTAAATTCTACCCTCTCTCTGAACTATCAGGGTAGCTGATTGTGTTTTTCTCAAGTGGAACCTGGAAAGACATGCTCGTCACCCATCTTGTCACCAGGAGGAAAGCATCTCTTTCAATGAAGCCAGCACGGTGAAAAGGGAGAGAAATGACGAAAAACAATGTCTAGGTGGCATTGATTGAACTGAATCTAGCAACACCTGAAGCCAGAACAACACATAGAATTTTCAATCACGTAAGCCAAAAAAGCCAGCCAGAGTGGAGAATTCCATCATTTGCATCCACAAAGTTTGTGGTTACTTATCACTGGTCAATTACCTGACTGGCTTTCCCTTTCTTTTTTTATTTTTTTAAGTTTATTTATTTATTTTGAGAGAGAGAGAGAGAGATAGAGATGTGGGAGGGTCAGAGAGAGGGGGGGAATCCCAAGCAGGCTCCACACTGTCAATGCAGAGCCCAGTGCAGGACTCAAACTCATGAACCGTGAAATCATGACCTGAGACGAAACCAAGAGTCGGATGCTTAACAGAATTAAGCCACCCAGGCACTCCTCCCTGGCCAGCTTTTCAATTCAGTTAGCAAATAGATTAGCTATTGAGAGTTTACTGTGTGCCATGGGATTAGAGATGAAGAACAAGGTTCTTGGCTTTCAGGAACTCACAGTCAAATGAGGAAAATGGGCAAGCAAGCCAGCAAGGAAACAGAAATGTAAGCACCCTTATAGAAGCAAACTCAGGGTTCTGGGGGCACAGAGAGAAGAACTTCTGCTTACAAAGTTCAAGAGAGCACTCAGGAAGATGTGACAGTTATGCCAGGTCTCAGAGGACAATTAACTGGGTAAAGAATGGCAGGGTAGTGCAGGAGGCTTGGGTGCATGTGCACAGGTAGCAGAGGACATTCCCAGAAAAGGAAGAGCAAATTCAAAGACATGGAGGTATCAGACATAGAGCACACATAGGAAACTGGAGAGGGAAGGAGTAGAAGTGAAGAAGTGAAACTGAGGGTAGTTAGCCAAAGCCAAGTTACTAAGGAGATTGGCATTTACTCTAAAAGAGGCCCCAGGGGTGGGGGGTGTGCCTGGGTAGTTCAGTCGGCTAAGCGTCCAACTTCAGCTCAGGTCATGATCTCACAGTTTCTGGGTTTGAGCCCCACATTGGGCTCTGTGCCGACAGCTCAGAGCCTGGAACCTGCTTTGCATTCTGTATCTCCCTCCTCTCTCTGGTCTTCCCTCATTCATGCTCTGTCTCTCTCTCTCTCTCAAAAATAAGTAAAAGTTTAAAAAAAATTTTTTTTAAAGAGGCCCAGAGGAATTTCAAAAGATTTTAAGTAACAAAACAATGATGAGAACAGATTTTTCATCTTAGAAAGATCACCCTAAGCACCCAGTGCTTCGGCTAAATTGAAGTGGGGGATGAGGATAAGGGTGGGGGACACGGAAATTTCCAAGAGAAACTCTCCAAGTGAGAGGTTTTGCAGTCCACAACTAAGTGTTCACTTCTTGGACGCCAGAGGGAAGCTTCCTTTGCTGCCTAACAGCAATGTATAGTGAGCCACGTATGTGATTTAAAATTTTTGGGGAGCCTGGGTGGCTCAGTCGGTGAAGTATCCGACTCTTGATTTCGGCTCAAGTCATGATCTCGAGATTGTGGGATTGAGCCCTGTATCAGGCTCCACGCTGACAATGCAGAGCTTGCTTGGGATTCTCTTTCTACCTCTCTTTCTTCCCCTCCCCCTCTCGCACTCCTGCTTGTGCCTGCATGCTCTCTCTCTTAAAATAAATAAAATTTAATACATTAAATTAAATTAAAATAAATAAAGTTTAATAAAGTAAAATAAAATATTTCTAGGAACCACATTTAAAAAGTAAAAAGAAACAGATGAAATTAATTTGGATATTTCACATAACCGAATATGTCCCAAAGAGTATGATTTTAACATGTAACACATAAAAAATTAGTAATGAGGTATTTTACATTCTTTTTATCATACTAAGTCTTCAAATTAATCCAGTGTGTATTTTATACTTATAGCACACCTCAATTCAGACTTGCCACATTTAAAATGCTCAAAAGTCACATGTGGCTGGTGGCTACTATACTGGACAGTACAGGTCAGGCTCACTGATTCACATATTAAGTCTCCATCTGGGAATTTGTTCCAAATCACATGTGCCTGGGGTCATAATTCCCCCACTATTTCTCTTTCACTTGCATTACCTGATTTATTTTTCACAACCCTGGGCTAGCGCCATCATCCCCCTTTTCAAAGTCACTCAGGCTTAGAGAGGCTAAGTGGTTTGTGCCAAATCACATAGCCACTGATGGGCACAGCTTACCTTCTAAGGGTTGAAAACTAAGAAAAGGTCACTAACTCCAGCTTAGAATGGCACAATGACTAGGTCCTCCCTCATTTGGGCTCTCTCAGCTGCCCTCTTCCCATCTCCATTTAGAATTATGAGGGTTCAGCCTATCTCAACAGAGGGGGTGCTTCATAAAGACCTATTTAAGCAACCAATCCTTTGTTCATGATATATTCCCATCACAGATTTCAAAAATTCTGCAGGTACGAACTAAACAATGTTGAAAAAACAGCATAGAGTTAACATGTTGAATTACAGATAAATGCATAGTAAATGGTGTTTATCATTACAACGATTACCACCTGAGACAGTTGTAACCTTTTTAGGGATCTTGATGTACATTCTTTGCAAATAGTCCCCTAAAAAGGTTTTTGCTGTTTTATATCCCCACTGTTAGGGTGTTAGAGTGCCTAACCTCTCTGACTTAAGTTTTTCTAGTATTAGAAAGACCAGGGCTTGGGGTGCATGGCTGGCTCAGTCAGTGGAACATGTGAGTCTTGATCTCAGGGTCGTAAGTTCAAGCCCCATGTGGGTACAGACATTACTTAAATAAAAAAACAAAGAAAGAAAGAAAGAAAGAAAGAAAGAAAGAAAGAAAGAAAGAAAGAGGAAGAGAGAAAGAAAGAGAGAAAGAAAGAAAGAAAGAAAGAAAGAGGAAGAGAGAAAGAAAGAAAGAAAGAGAGAAAGGAGAGAAAGAAAGAAAGAAAGAAAGAAAGAAAGAAAGAAAGAAAGAAAGACAGACCAGGACTTTAGAAGCAGTCAGGGCTGGGTTTAAATCCTCGATGCTCAAATTCCTTGTGAAGTGATCACTCCTACCCAATAGCCACACAATGATAAATTGATAAAACAACACATGCATAACCCTTAGCACTTTGGCTGGCATGGAGTGCTCTGTCCACTTTATTTTTTCTTAATTTTTAAAAATATTTATTCACTTTTGAGAAAGAGACAGGCGTGAGCAGGGGAAGGCAGAGAGAGAGAGGGAGACACAGAATCTGAAGCAGGCTCTAGGCTCTGAGCTGTCAGCACAGAGCCTGACACGGGGCTCAAATCCACAGACCGTGAGATCATGACCTGAGCTGAAGTCGGACACTTAACAAACTGAGCCATCCAGGCGCCCCTTGCTCTGCCCACTTTAACTCCCTCCTCCACATCTCCCTCTACAGACAATAAGAAAATGACAGTCTAGGAGTAGATCCGATCATGCAAAAAAAAAGTGCTGTTAGAGAAATTCAGGGAAACATGGACCCCACAACAATTATAACGAACATTTCCCAAAAGTGCATATTATCATGTATCGGCCTCTCCAATAGATGTGACAGCCACCTAGTTTCCTGCCCCAAAGGGTTTCCTAGCCTTTAATTAATATGGGCCAGATGTATGCCCTTAGTGATAGGGCAATTTATTTAATTTCTGAAACCTTGCTTTTCTCCATAATGACCCTTCCAATAGTAGATTTGCTTAAAGGCTGCTCATGTGTTCAAATCAAGCTTCTAAAGGCATTATATTTCCAACGGTAGAAGAGTTATGGGCTGTTGGGTTGATGCAAGGGAGGGAATCGCAAAAGACTCAGGATTAAGGGACCACCCTGGCCTCAAAAGAAGTTATTGCCATATTTCTCAGTCTTGAGTCAAGGGAATTTAACTTTAGACATGTAAAAGGGTTTAGAGATTCCCTCCCCATAACTGGAAAGGAAAACCAGAGTCACTTCGGGGGGAGGGGTGACATTATTTTGATTTGGTTAGGTTTGGCTTGGTGTTTACTTGGAAACGTGGGTTCAGTTTGGGGAAGGTGGAGACTTATTCTGATTTCAGAGAGATTTATGGGCTGGCTCAAGAACCACACATTTCATCCTATTGCTTCTCTCTTTATGCCCAGCCTTTTCCAGTTTATTCAGCTGCTCTCATAATTACCCCAATTATTTATAATGGTAGGCTTCTGAAGCTGGCGTTAGAGAAACACCATGTTTTTTGAGCCCTTAAACAGCATTTAATGGAAATGGAGGTCAACAACTCATGTGCAGCCCAAACTCGGGTTTTCTTGGGCAGATCTTTTTTTTTTTTTAATTTTGTTTTCAGCTTTAATGCACTATCTTCCCCCAAATTGTATGGAGTTTGAAATATTAAAAGAGAACAATTTTCATGTGCACACAACTGTTACCAATAACTACAGTTTCAGCATGGCTTCATCCAGATTTTCTTTTCTTTTTTTTTAATAGAGCAAATATACCACTTGTACTTTTAATGTTTTTAGGTCTTACAATATATGTATTCCCAGATACCAAAGTATTTCAGGAAAGAGCTGGTCAATTTGAATATGACTGAGTCAGACCCTTATTTTTTCCCTACTTTTCATTATCCAATGTACAGTTCATATTCAGGCTTTACCAGTTGTCCCCATAAGATAATAAGTTGTCTTTATAGCTGTGCTTATTATTTTCTTGGAGGATCTGATCAAGACTCATGCTTTGCATTTATTAATAATGACTATTCAGACTCCTTTAATTTAGAAAGGATTCCCATCTTTTTTTTTTTTTTTTTTTGCTTTTGCTTTTTGTCTTAGGTAACATTGACCTTATTTAGGTCAATTGGCTTTTAGTTCATTGCACAATCTGAGTTTTGTCTTATGAAGCATCGTTTACTATTTATCCACTGTTATGGACTGAATGTTTGTGCCTCCTAATACCCATATTTTGAAGCGCTAACCCCCAGTGTGATGATATTAGGAGATGGGAGGCTTGGGGAGGTGCTTAGATCATGAGGATGGAACCCCCACAATGGGAGTAGTTCCCTGATAAGCAGAAGAGGGGCGCCTGGGTGGCTCAGTAGGTTAAGTGTCCAACTTTGGTTCAGGTCATGGTCTCGCAGTTCGTCGGTTCGAGCCTTGCGTCAGGCTCTGTGCTGACAGCTCTGAGCCTGGAGCCTGCTTTGGATCCTGTGTCTCCTTCTCTCTCTCTGCCCCTCCCCTGCTCACGCTCTGTCTCTCTCTCAAAAATAAATAAATAAATAAATAAATAAACAAACATTTAAAAAATTTAAAAAAAAAGAAGAAGAGACACCAGAGCCTCCTTTCTCTATGTGAGGATACAGTGAAAAGTGGTCATCTGCTAGCCAGGAAGAGGGCCCTCACAAAGAAACAAGTCTTGTAGCACTTTGATCTTGGACTTTCAAACCTCCAGAACTGTGAAGAATGAATGTCTGTGGTGCAAGCCACCCAGTCAGTGGCATTTTGTTACAGCAGCTTGAGCTAACCGATACGCCCACACTGCCATCATTTGAGTCGTTTCCTTAGTCAAGAAGGGAAAACAGAGGCTTCCTAAATCTCATCTCCAGCCTAATCTGATCACTCCCGTGAGATTTCAACCTGCATTCCCACCCACCACAAGCACCTCTTCACCTGGATAGTCTGCTGAACCACAAACTCAGTTCCAAAAGGGAGATCTTCTGTCTCATTTGCTCCAATTCCTGCTTTCTCACCTCCTCGGTTCCACCCACTCATTTCCCACATTCTGCCGTCACAATCACTTTTGCAAACGAGGGCCAAGGTTTCCTTTCCTGCTTTTCTCACGTTCATTTAACCAACTTTTGATGGAATGATTGCGATCATCCCCAGCTGGTTTCCCTACCTCTAAACCGTCTCCACTAGTCTATATTTCTCTCTGGCACAGAGTGATTTTCCTCGAGTTCAGCCCTGCTCGTCCCTTCCCTGCTCAAAAAACTTCAATGGCTCCCAGCTGCTTGTAGAATAATACTAAACACTTTCACAGAGAATCCGAAAGTAATTGACTTCCAGTGTCTGTTTGCACAAAAGCTTCATTAAACATCTTCTCTACTGGCACCCAAATCCCTGCTCAAAGCCTCCCACTTTCTGCACGTAAACAGGTCTTCTGCTTTCCTGAGAGCATCAGAACTGAGCTCTTGATTAGCTGTGCTTTCTAGGAAGGCTTCCACCGTCTAACCCTCCTGTTTAATGTCATTTATCTCCATCCTCTCTGGAATTTTATTTTGTAATTCACGCTTTCTGTTTTATATCTTTAGTCTTACCCTCTGCCTTCAAGCTTCCTCAAGTTTCTCCTATCCTAGAAATAAATAAATAAATAAATAAATAAATAAAACTGCTACTTAACTCATAGAGTTGCTATGAGGTGAAATAAGAGAATATAGATGAAGCCCTTAAGAACAATATCTGGCACTGAGCAAGAATGTGACAAATGTGGGCTCTTATTATTGCTTTAACTATGTGAATGACCACCAGATCTTTATCTAGAGCTCAAGGCACCTTGTCTAGTATTCAAGGCACTAGTTCTCCTTTATTGACTGCCCGGTGACTCCCGGTACCTTAAATATAGATGTCCAGAAACAGCATCTTTGTACTCATTAAAACTCTTGTGGTTCACTGGCTCAAGAAAAAAAAGAAAGAGGAAAGGTTGAGTCCAGAGAGAGATTTCGAGCAAATGGCCAAGGGTACCATTAGGAATCTGTCTCTCCCCACCACCTTCTTTGTCTCTCCCCATCTCCCTCTGCTGCCCTCTGTCTCGGTTTTTCTCTCTCAGAATGCTCTTCTCTGATAGTGACAATATACCCACAAGAAGCTCTAGGCCCCTGCTCTATCAGCTCTGTACCCCCTAATGAAATGAGAGTTTCTGTACCCCAATACTTTCATCGAAAGTCTCAGGCTGGGGCACCTGGATGGCTCGGTCAGTTAAGCATCAGACTTCGGCTCAGGTCATGATCTCCTGGTTCATGAGTTCAAGCCCCGTGCCGGGCTCTGTGGTGATAGCTCAGAGCCTGAAGCCTGCTTCAGATTCTGTATCTCACTCTCTCTCTGCTCCCCACCCCTCACTCACGCTCATGCCCTCTCTCTCTCTCTCTCTCTCAAGAATAAATTAACATTAAAAACTTGTTTTTAAATTAAAAAAAAAAAAAGTCTCAGGACTGTCTTTCTTTGGCCCAACGTTGATTGCATGTCTTTCCTGGAAGACATGGCATTGCAGGGAGATCATCGAAGAAGGCTTAGCTCCCCATAATCTTTAACATCCCCCCAGTTTCAATGATCTATTAATCTGACAAATTGATGTGCAAAGAAAGCTTAAAATTCTACCACCCCGCCATTATATTAGCACTCTTAAGCAATACTATATGATATTTGTGGAGTCAGCCCTGCCGGCCTGGGAGATACAACATTCTCTTTAGTCAGACCTGGGTCACGTGTCCTCCCATTGAGTCAAAGATGGTGTCAGTTACATCTGAGCCACTTGAATTGAGAATGTGGGAAGGGATGTGTATTTAGAGGAAAAGTGAAACAGGTATGGATGCTGGGAAGGCGAAATCAACAAATGCCTATCTCAATCACCTTCCCTCCCAAATTCATTCTTTCTCCTATGTTCCATCCTTCACCAAACTTCCGAAAGTTCACCAAAGGCCACCACTTGGCCTGAAACCTGCAACTCACCTCGGATACCTCCCTCTGCCCAGCTCCAAACATCCAGACAGATGCCAAATCCTTCTGACTCTCTAAATTCACATGCCCAAAACATGTCCTCTTGCCCTGTTGATGTGGTTGCCTCTACACACAACTCCCTCCCACGGCATCCCTGCCTGGCTAATTCCACAAAGCTGAAAAGCCAGCTCAAGCCCACCAGCTCCATGAAGCTCCCAGTCCAGGAAGAGTCAGAATAGTCACCTCCTTACAGAAAGATAGCTCGGGGTCTCACTTTCTTTCTGGGAGCTGCTTTCACAAATGTATCAACATATCTCTAGACCAAGACCTTTGGAGCTAGGAAGCCTTGGAGACACATGTGGGCTAAACGCTGGCCTTCACCTCCTGCCCCTCTCTGCCCTCTCACCACGCATCCACTGCTCTTCACACAAAGCAAGCTCCTGGCAGATGCCAAAATTGCCTAAATGTGGAAGCCTATTCATCGAGAACTAAGGCATCGGAGAACGTTTGTAAAATTTCACATCTGTGCCTCAATTTGTGAAACTTCATTGAAGTTTATGAAAGGACTATTTGATTTTGTTTTCTTTCCCTTTTCTGGCTTCAATTTGGATTTGATGGGTCTCCGTCACATTAGCTTGAGGAGGCCCTCTGTTAATGCACTTAAATGTTGACCTATAGACCCCAGCGGGTGTATGATTCCCAGCTGAGCGGTGACTGGAGGCTTTGGCCTCGGCGTGCATTAGGGACAAAGCTTGTGACACAGGACACTGTTAAGCTGGGGTAATTTTAGCCAGTCTCTTGAGGTAGATATCAAATCTATTGGGAAATCTGCTTTATTCTCTTTGTTTTTCTCTTGAAGATCTTCGTCTCTCTTCTTTCATTTTTAGTACAACACTACCTCCTGATTTTCTACTTTAAGTATTCGGTGACAGAAAGACAGCAGCTGTGTAGAGCACACACACACTCACACACACACGGAGACGGATTTTAAAAGTCAGCCGAACCAGTCTAACTTCGGCATTGTTGCCAAGTGAGAGAGGAGCCTTCAAAATAACTTTTGTGTTGGGACCCTGGCCTGTGTGTGCTGACAGTTACACATTCCAGCTTGTCATTTGTCTCTGACTTGCTTTCCCAAATGCTTCTACTGAGTTATGCCACTTATCGCCTGCTTAGTATGTGACACTTTATCTGCCAAGACAAATGTCAATTAGAAAAGCCTCCCAGTGAACGAGGGCAGTACAGCACCGCAACACAGAAAGTCTGGGCTGTTTTTTCTCCTAATCCACTTTCCAAGTTGGCTTTCCAGATCTTGCCTGTTGCTGGCGTTGGTGGGATTTTTATTTTATGCGGGCCTGTTGTATTTAGGTTACAGAGACAGAGCCTCTCTGTAACCAGGATAAACGGGTCCTGATTCGTAGCACAAACTGCCCTTGAAACTCCAAAACCCTGACAGTAAATTTGATCAAAAGAAGCGACCGTGATTAAAAACAAATGTTCATAAACGTTGTGGCGCTACCAAGCATGAGGTCATCAGATTTCCAGGGCACTTCTATGGATTTCTCACAATCATAATATTTTTTTGATGACTTGAACTTAATGCTCTTGAAAGTGAGATGCTGACAGCTTCGGTTAGGGCCAGAAATAGAAAGCAGGCACCGCGGTGTCTTCACGGCGAGACTTTATAGCTATAAACTACTTCTGCTAATAAATTTTCAGGGCTGGGTTACAGTCCTCACGCTGTCTCATGCCTGACAGCCTCTGAGAACCCATTTTTTTGGAGGAAGATTTGCTAAAAACCATGGCTCTGGCCCTGCAGGTAAAAAGAGAGCCCATCAATCGGGTCTTGGAGTTAATACTCCCAATTAAGTCCAACGCTATCACCTCCAACACCCCCCCACCACCAAATGAACCTCAAATCCTATCTAGCATGAGGTTCTTTGACAATTTTAATTTCTGCAGATGTAACTTCCTCTTTTCTGTCAGCTTTGGGGGGTGGACATGGGGCAGCGTCATGAATTCGTGAAAACAAATCGTAAAAAGCAACTCTGGGGGCACTTGGGTGGCTCAGTCGGTGGAACGTGCAACTCTTGATTTTGGCTTAGGTCATGATCCCAGGGTCATGGGATCAAGCTCCATGTTGGGCTCTATGCTAGGCATGAAGCTTCTCTCTCTTCCTCTGCTCCTCTCCCCGCTGGTGCTCTCACACTCTCTCTAAAATAAACGAATTGTAATAAAAAAAGATTTAAAAAAGCAACTCTGACCATGTTACCCTCCTGCTTGGAATGCTTCAAAGTCTCCCCATACTTTTCACATTAAAGTCCAAATTTTATAGCTCAGCTCCCCAGGCCCTCTGTGATCTGACCTCTACCCACCTTGCCAGCCCCTTCCCGCCCCTCCCCCCCCACCATCTCTGTGGTCCTGAGGCTCAGAACGAATGGTGCTTGCACACCCCATGCCCTGGGTATCTGCTGTTCCCTCTGCAGGCAAAGCCAATCCTTACCTTCCTCGTGCACCTGTGTACAGCTGCTCGCTTTTTCAGGCTTTCATCTGCCCCCAGTTCCCACCATGCCTTATTCCTCCCCAACTCACTCCACACACCCCAAGCAGATCCCGAGAATCCCATCTAGGCACTCTTCCTGGGACATGCTCACCACTCCATTTTTGCCCTTTGCAGATCTCACCACAATAACCTTATTTGTCTGTTTCTTCCCTCCAGTCAAAGATTCACAACTCATTTATATATCCTCATCTCCTTCCTGGTTCTGTCCCTACCACAGAAAATGTGCTGAATAATTTTTATTGAATGCAAGAATAATTGAATTGCCCATTCCGCTTCTGGAGCACAGAGTATCCCAGAATGTCCAGTGCATTTCTAATCTATAAGCCTTATGTTAGAAACAACAGACGACATCCGGGCTCTCGAAAGGTCTTAACGATCCACAAAGAGGAACAAGTCAGCCTAGGAGATTGGGTGACAAGATAGAACAATGACCCAGACACTGTCCTGGGCACTTTATATGTATGTATGTATGTCCTGGGCACTTTAACGTGTACTTTCTCCTGTAATTTTCTCAACAACTTTCCAGGGTCGGCTTTATTTTCTCCACTGTTACAGATGAGTAAGCTGCTCAAAGCCCATGTACCCAGGAAGTAGCAGAGCTGGGATTCATTCCCAGATTTTTATGATGCGAAAAATTCTCTTCCCCTTCCACATAGCACGGATACATAAGTCCTTCTTCTTTCTCTAAGAGGGTCTGGGTGAAGAAAAAATTTCGTGGTTTCTGTCTTTTGAAAGAAAGAAATACAGATTATTGAGACCTACCGGAGCCTAGGTCTTTCTGGGGTTGGAGCAGAAGGTGATCCTGAAACCTTACGATCTCTGAGTTTACTCGCAAACTTCAGATTCAAAGAAAGAAGTGGATCTGGAGACATCGGGATAAAAGGCACAGCACAAGGAATATAGTTGATGGTATTGTAATAGGTTGTGGGTGACAGCTGGTAGCTACAACTGTGGTGAGCACAGTTAATGTGTGGACTTGTCCAATCACTACGTTGTACACCTGAAACTAACGTGACATTGTGTGTCAACTATACTTAAGTTAAAAAAAAAAAGCCTGGAACAGGACATGATGGGAACGACGAAGGACGCACGAACTGGAGCAAGGTTTTTTTCACTTTGGTTACGTCTCTGCAAACGCAATTCATTGCTTTTAGCATAGCATGCAGTCATTGTTACTGACATGCTAGTTTTGGCTAGTTCAGGTTGCAGATATTATTTAATAATACAGACACATCTGTGCCCCTGTTTCAGATGCATTATATGCACCTTTTCTCAGTGCCTGGGTACAATGAAGAGCAGACACCACCGACATGATTGTAAGTCTGTCTTCGGCCGCAGTCGCCCCCAGAGAGGTTACTCAGTGACCGCCGTCCCAGTGACCTGCTGGGTTTGTCTCTCTCAGGCGCGGGTAGAACCGCCCTTTCTCCCCAGGGCAGTCCACTCCAGGCCTCTGGAGTTTGTGAAACCAGCTGCACCTTGGCAAGCCCTGGCCTGGGATTAACTTGGCAGGAGATTATTCTGAGGCTTCTCTGACTCATAACTTTGGGGCTAACTCTGAGCACCAAGCCCCAGCCCTGCCTTCTTTGCTTTTTCTCCGTGCTGATTCACACTGGGTTGGGATTTTATTGTCAGCAGTCATAATTGTGCATGGGTGGGTTTTAAAGACGACAGGAGACCAAGTCTAGGGCTTCTGCTAGCTTTGTTATTCACTGTGTCGTTTTGCTTCATTAAAAGGAGGAAAGGAGGAAGGAAGGAAGGAAGGAAGGAAGGAAGGAAGGAAGGAAGGAAGGGGAGATAGGGGGTGGGGAAGAAGAAAGAGAAAAAAGAAAAGAAAGAAAGTCCCCCCTAACCCAAGCTGGAGCCTGTTCTCTTCCACCCTGTATATTTCTTCCCAACCCTAGGAAAGGTTTGTCCTGGATCTAGTTCAAGAGAGAGGAAGCCAAGCATAGTAAAAATATATATATGGGTTTTGGAGTTGGCACATCTGAATAATTGTGTGATGGTGAGCAAGTTGATTAACCTCTTCAAACCTCTGTTTCTTTGGCTGTGGAAGAACCATGATGCTATTTACCTTGTAGTGTTGTCATGATGGTTGGGAATATGGCAGATAGCATGCCTGGCACATTAGAAAGCAGATCGTGAATAGCAATTATAATTGTTACAGCTAATTTTATTAAGAGACCCTTTGAAACAGCGAGAAGGTGGCTTCACAGAGCAGACTACACAATGCCATCCCTCTGAGAGTGTGGTGGGTTTATGCTCCTCTTGAGTGGGGCGTGGGGTGTGTCAAGTGTCACGGTGGTTGGGTCCCAGGGACAGACTCGAGCCCATCAATCGGGTCTTGGAGAGAGACCTGGGTCTCTGTACGGGTCTCGTACAGGTCTCTCCATGCAGGAGAGAATTAGATAATCCATGGAAGTCAAGTCCCAGGGGAAAGCAGTAGAAAATGGGGGTGAAGGGATCTGTTTGGCTCAGTGGCTGGCAGTTCTTCCATTTGCTATGGGAATCATCTTGCCTAAATCATTGTGACTTGGTTCTCCTATCTGTATCTATCTCTGAAGATTAGAGGAGATCACACGTGCCAAAGTGCCTAGTACAAAGAAAGTGTTCAAGAAAACATTGTCTCCAGTGTTAAGGAGAGACTATTTGTAATGTATTAAGATCAAGTGACGTATGGCATGGGCTTTGGAGTGCTACCGCCTGGTTCAAATCTGAGTTCCACTGCTGTCTGCCTCATTTTCTCATCTGTAAAATGGGTATAACAGTAGCTTGCCTGTCTGTACTTATCACATACTTTTGTTACGAGGAATAAATACATGAGTTAATCAACTTGAGGCGTTTAGTGCATTACTTGGTAGATGTCCAAACACTATATAAATATTTGCAAAATAGGTAAATAGAGGGGTCAGGGCTGGGACAAGAACAGAAGACTAAACCAGAATGGTAGGAGACAAAATGAGTTGACCCTGGACCTGAACAGGGCAGAAAGAATAAAAGCAAGAGCTTCCGGGACAGTTGCCCTAAGCGAAGCTGAAATATTTATGTTTGAGGCGATTTTTTTTTTTTTAATTGGCTGCAGGCAGTGACGTGTGAAGGTGTGTCAGCCCTAGTTAAAGCCCAGGGTCTTGGTGGACACAGTTCTTCCCGACCATAGACTCCAGGAGAATGCCATGGTGTCATCGTTAACAGCAAGTCCTGTTTCTTTTTTCTTTTTTTTTAAATTTGTTTAAAATTTTGAGAGAGAAAGAGAGAGTGCACACAAGCAGGGGAGGGGCAGAGAGAAGGAGAGACAGAATTCCAAACGGGCTCTGTGCCATCAGTGCACGATGTGGGGCTGGAACTCACGAACGGTGAGATCATGACCTGAGCCAAGACCAAGAGTCAGACGCTGAACCGACTGTGCCACCCAGGTGCCCTGTGAAGTCCTGTTTCTTAGCTTCCCAGACCTGGTGCCTGAGAAGGGTGGCTTTGAACCTCTTCTGGGAGGCTGGGCTTGCTCTGGGAAAGCCCACTCCTCAAGGAAGGGCCGCCGCTACAGAAAGGCACGGGGCTGCCTCGCAGGTCAACTTACTGGGTCGATGGGAAACCGTGGCCACTTCTGCTTCTTCTGCTGTCTGACTTTGGTGCACAGGCAGGAACGTAAAATACTCAAATTCCACGGGTAGAGCCAACTGTGCAAATTCCTGACAGGCAAATTGAGGCCCATTATCTGCAATTACACTCACCCAAATTCCATCCCGGAGAGACTCTGTTTTCTGGCAGAGTCAGTAACACAGCCGCAGCAGCCCTGGTGCCAGATGCATCCCGGGAACGATGCAAGAATGGAGACAAGTGGCCCTCATGGGGTATTCCTTGCAGCCACCCTCAAGACCTAAATCTGCTCCTTACAACCTTCAAATGGCTCCCACTGCTCTTGGGAGGGATGACCTCTTTAGTTAGGCTTGTCATCCTCTGGTCCATCTCCATCTTCAACTTCCTTTCCCCTTTCTTCACTCAAGCTGTGCCCAGTGACTTGTTTTCGTGAGCGACCTGATCCCTGATTCCATCATATTGCCCTTCACGAAGGTGCTCTCCCACGTGGGACTGGGTCCTTCTGTCAGAAGTAACCTCCGTCGCTAACTCTGTGTCACCCTTAAGCACTTAGCTCTGTCCCTTCCTCTTCTCTGAGAAGCCTTCTTCGGCTTCCTCAGGCCGGATTTCACTCCTTTTCTCTGGGCTCACAGAACACAGCACATGGTTCTATGTTTGATTTGTGTGTTTCCCCCACTAGATTTGAGCTCCCTCGGGGCAGGGGCCACATCTTATCAGCTTAGCTTGGAACCCAACACCATTTCCAACATGATGAGGCATCCCTCCAAAGGATGTCGGCCGCATGAATAAATGCTGTCTTCCTTGCTTTTGCACTAATGAGATTGTTCTTTCATTTGGTTAGATCAAAGATTCCTCTTAGGATTGCTGCCCAAACCTACTTTAAACTCAACCAGAGGAAAACGCAAGAAGAGCATTTCATTGGTATTCTGAGGATAAATTCCACTCACCATGTGCCTTTCTATCTTTAATGATGTTTAATCTACGAGGGTTGGGTTCCCTAGGTATATAATAGGACATAAAGACTTAATTAACCTTATAGCTTCTGTGTGTCACAGTGCACTACAGAGGCCTTATTCAAATATGATTTGGTGTTAGTCTCTTTGTGGTTATTAACAAATCCAAGGGTTTTTATATGATTTCTCTCCACGGTATTTTTTGAACAGTAACTACCAAGAAATGTCTATTTGGAGTAGAAATACAAAAACGTTATTTATCCAAATGAATAGATTCACCCTCACTGCAGCCCCTTTGCGAAGCTAGCCACCTTTCCTGTGATAACACTGTGGTTACTCAGAATATTTTTTTGTCACTGCTTTTTCTTTTTCTTTTTCTTTTGCCTTCAGAGACAGTGATGATGCTTGCTTGAAGAGTGGTCTTGTTACCTTAGAACCCCAAATGACAACCATATTATCCAATGAACTCTCCACCTTATTTACCTTCTGGAAACAGTGTAGGGTTTTCCAAAGGTTGATTACGCACACCTAATAGGAAATCAGGTATGTTAAGTGGTACTGACACATTTTTAAATTGAAAAATTAATAGTTACTTAATTATTTTATTTTATTTTTTTATTTTTAGAGAGAGAGAGTGAGTTGGGGAGATGGGCAGAGGGAGAGAAAAAGAGAAACTCAGACTACACGCTCAGCCTGAAGCCTGACCTGGGGCTTGATCCCATGGGATCATGACCTGAGCTGAAATCAAGAGTGGGGTTCTCAGGGTACTTGGGTGGCTCAGTCAGCTAAGCGTGTGACTCTTGGTTTTAGCTCAGGTCATGATTTCGTGGTTAGTGAGTTCGAGCCCTGCATCATGCTCTGCACTAACAGTGTGGAGCCTGCTTGAGATTCTGTTTCTCCCTCTCTTTCTGCCCCTCCCACCCGAAATAAATAAATAAACTTAAAAAAAAAAAAAAGAGTCGAGGGGCACCTGGGTGACTCAGTCGGCTAAGCATCCGACTTTGGCTCAGATCATGATCTCATTGTTCGTGGGTTCGAACCCCACATTAAGCTCTGTGTCTGACAGCTCAGAGACTGGAGCTTGCTTGCTTCAGATTCTGTGTCTCCCTCTCTCTCAACCCCTCCCCAACTCATGCTCTCTCTTGCGCGCTCTCAAAAATAAACATTAAAAAAAAAAAAAAAGAGTCGGATTAACCAACCCAGCCACCCAGGCCCCCCTACTTAATTATCTTAACGTGTATTAACTATATGTATAGTTAATATTATATATATATATATATATATATATATATATATATATGACACACATTAAACCCATGATCTCATGAATATTCCTTTTCTAAGGAAAACTTAGAATATAGTGAGTTCATTTGCTGGAAAATGTTAAACAATAATCCGTGTTATGAGGGAAAGACAAAAGTGTGAAGGGAGCACATAAATGAGTAAAATATGAGAAACACTCATGAAAGGGGCAGAGCCTGTTGGGTCCCAATTATTTTACTTATTAGCTGGGAGCCTATGGATAAGGCATGTAACCTCTGTGAGTCAGGCTTGCTCATTCTACAACGAAGACAGAGAGTTGGGTAGATATAGGTGCACGGGGGGTGTCTAGCATGGGACCTAAAAGGCTCCAGAATCAGACCTTTTTATTTTTATTTTTAAATCACATCCACTCTTGGGGCACCTGGCTGGCTCAGTCAATGGAACATGTGACTTGATCTTGGGGTTGTGAGTTCAAGCCCTATGTTGGGTATAGAGATTACTTAAAAATAAAATCTGTTTAAAAAAAAGATCACATCCACTCTCATAGGACAAAGATAGGAGTCTCTTTTAAAGAAGTTGCCACGGGCTCAAAAGGGGAGACAAAAGAGACATTTCATTAAATGGGATTAGTAAAGATTGGCAACCCAGTGGGAAGCTTCCCAGTGGCTGCTTTGAAGGCTCAAGTATTCATTTGAACTTATTCTCTTTTACATGTTTGTTAAGGCCCCCATCACATAACAAAGGAGGCCAGTAGTCACACCTTATATAATGTTAAATAACTGAGGCTGTCCTTGAACTCCAGTTTTTAAACCGTTAGACTAAGCCAATGAGAGTCTGTCCTTTGCTGATCCTTGCAATGTTCTCCTCTGACTCTTTTCCTTTGGCCAACTGGCAGCTCATAGCCAAATTCACAGCTCAATTCTAGAGTTCTGTATCATCTTATGAACAACTTGCTCTTCCCGTTCACTTTCACCTTCTATGCTAATACACACTTTCCTTGGTCCTCAGATTTTTGTCCTCACTTTTATTATACAGATTCTCCTTTCCAATGAGAAAGGAAGTGTTTTGGCTGGCTTGTGCTGCCATGTAAGATATCATTAACTGGGTGGCTTAAACAACAGACATTTATTTTCTCACAGTTTTGAAGGCTGGATGTCTGAGATCAAGGTGCCAGCATGGTCAGGTTCTGTTGAGATCTCTTTTCTTGAGTTGGAGATGGCTGTCTTCTCATTATGCCCTCCCATGGAGGGGGAGGGAAAGAGAGTATGAGCTCTCTCGTGTCTCTTCCAATAAGGCACTTATCCCATGATGAGGGCCCCATTCTCATGACCTCATCTAACCCAAAATACTTCCCAAAGACCCGATGTCCAGACTACACATTGGGGGATTCGAGCTTCAACATATACATTTGGTTGGGGGACTTAAACATTTAGCCCCTAACACTAAGTTAGTAAGTAGATAATGAAATCATGTCATCTTTTGCCAGGAGCTTGCAATTTATCAGCTGTGCCCCACCAGAATCCCCACATCATCCAGAAGTTCTTTTTTAGATCAGCCGTTCTAAAACCAGGTAGTCATGCCAGAAATGGGACAAGAATATTGGTCCTCAGATGAAGTCAAGTATCTATCCCTGGTTTTTCTTCAGCCATCATAGGTTCATAAAAGATGAGGAAGATCTCCTAACGCATAAATTCAGGGAGTTCTCTTCCTCATTCTAGCTGGTTACCCTATCTGCAAATAGCCTATAATGAAGGCCCTACGATGTGGCAGGCAAGAGCAGGGTGTTGTAATCTCATCTAATCTCATAATAATCTGAGAATAGATTATTATTACACCCTGCTTTTAGGTGAGAAACTGAATAAGTTTATGAATAAGACTAAATAATTTTCACAGCATCAAATAACCAATAACTGGGGGAGTCCAGATTTGAACACAAGTCTGTCTGAACTCAAAGGCTCAGGGAGAATTTTGATGTGTCTGGAACTCCCTCTTGTATTACTTGCCCAAATATTCATCCACTGAAACAATGTTCATTGAGTTCCTACTGTATTCCAGGCTCTGCGTGGGCAGTGGAATATAGTAATGAATAAAACAGTCCAAAAAAAAAAAAAAATCCCTGTCCTCTGACTTGCTTTCCAGTTATAGGAGACAGACAATGAACAAAATAAATATGTGAAATTAAGTAGCGTATCATAAACTGATAAGTGAAAACTAGCTCAGGGGAGAGGGACAAACATTACTGGGTTGGAGAAAGTCACAACTGAAAATACGCTGGTCAGATCCCCAACAAAATATTAGCAAATGCAATTCAGCAATACACTAAATGGATTACACACCATGATCAAGTGGATTTATTCCATGGATGCAAGAATGGTTCAACAACCACAGATCCATCAGTGTGATACACCACATCAACAACATGGAGGATAAAAGTCATATGACCATCTCAATAGATGCAGAAAAAGCATTTGACAGCATTTAACATCCATTCATGATGAACACCCTCAACAAAGAGGGTATGGAGGGAATAGATCTCAACATAACAAAGGCCATACATGACAAGCCCACAGCTAACATCATGCTCAGCAATGAAGACCTAAAAGCTTTTCCTCAGGGCACCTGGGTGGCTCAGTCGGTTGAGCGTCTGACTTCGGCTCGGGTCATGATCTCGCAATTCGTGAGTTCAAGCCCTGCATCGGGCTCTGTGCCGTCTTCTCTCAAAGACGAATAAGCGCTAAAAAAATTTTTTTAAAAATAAATAAAAGCTTTTCCTCTAAGATCAGGATCAAGATAAGGATGCATGCTCTCAACACCTTTATTCAACATATTATTGGAAATCTCAGCTAGAGCAATTAGGCAAGAGAAAGAAAATCATCCAAATTGAAAAGGAAGAAGTAAAACTGTCACTATTTAATTTTTTTGTTTATTTATTTTTGAAAGCGAGAGAGACAGAGCATGAGCAGGGGAGGGGCAGAGAGAGAAGGAGACATAGAATCTGAAGCAGGCTCCAGGCTCTGAGCTGTCGGCACAGAGCCCGACATGGGGCTCGAATCTGCAGACCGCAAAATCATAACCTGAGCTGAAGTTGGACACAACCGACTGAGCCACCCAGGCGCCCCAAAACTGTCACTATTTATAGAATACATAATATTATCTATAGAAAACCTTGAAGGTTAGACCGAAAATTGTTAGAATAAATGAATTCAGTAAAGTTGTAGGGTATGCAATCAATATACAGAAATCTATCATGTGTCTCTACACTAATAATGAACTATTAGAAAGAATTTTAGGGGCATCTGGGTGGCTCAGTGGATTAAGTGTCAACTTAGGCTCAGGTCATGACCTCACGATTCATGAGTTCAAGCCCCACATCAGGCTCGCTGATGTCAGCACAGAGCCCACTTCAGATCATCTGTCTCCCCCTTTCTTTGCCCCTTCCCTGCATTCTCTCTGTCAAAAAAAAAAAAGAAAGAAAGAAAGAAAAAAGAAAGCTAAATTTAAAAAATACCATTTATAGTTGCATCAAAAAGAATAAAATAGGAATAAATTTAACTAAGGAGGCAAAAAGACGTGTACACTGAAAACTATAAGACATTGATGAAAAAATGGAAGAAGTCACAAATAAATGGAAAGATATTCTGTGCTTATAGATTGGAAGAATTGATATTGTTAAAATGCCCATACTACCTAAGACGATATACAGATTCAATGCAATCCTTATCAAAATTCCGACGGCATTTTTCACAGAAATAGAACAAATAATCCTAAAGTTTGTGTGGCACCACAAAAGACCCCAAATAGTGAAAGCAAGCTTGAGAAAACAAAGCGGGAGGCATCATTTCAAACTCTATCACAAAGCAATAGTAATCAACAGCATTGTATTGGCTTACAAATGTGCACCTAGATCAGTGAAACAGATTACAGGGCCCAGAAATAAACCCACACATATATGGTCCATTCATTTATGACAAAGGAGCCAAGAGTATATACAATGGGAGAAAGAAGAGTCTCTTCAATAAATGGTGTTGAAAAAACTGGACAGCCACAAGCAAAAGAATGAAAGTGGACCACTATCTTACAAACATTTGCAAAAATTAACTCAGAATGGATTATAGACTTAAATGTAAGACCTGAAACCATAAAACTCCCAGAAGAAAACATAGGCAGTAAGCTTCTTGACATTGTTCTTGGTAGTGACTTTTTTGGATTTGACACCAAGAACAAAGAGAATAAAAGCAAAAATAAGCAAGTAGGGCTACAACACTACATCAAAGTTTAGCAATGGAAGCCATCAACAAAATGAAAAGGGGGGCACCTGGGTGGCTCAGTCGGTTAAGTGTCCGACTTCGGCTCAGGTCATGATCTCGCGGTCCGTGAGTTCGAGCCCCGCATTGGGCTCTGTGCTGACAGCTCAGAGCCCGGAGCCCGTTTCAGATTCTGTGTCTCCCTCTCTCTCTGACCCTCCCCTGTTCATGCTCTGTCTCTCTCTGTCTCAAAAATAAATAAACGTTAAAAAAAAAAATTTAAAAAAAAACAACAAAAAAAAACAAAATGAAAAGGTAACACAACCCACTGAATGGGAGAAAATATTTGTAACTTGTGTTTCCAATAAGGGATTCAATTCATATCTGTAATATATAAAGAACTTGGGCAATTTAATAGCAAAAAGCCCCAAACATTCAAGTTAAAAAATGGGCCTTGGGGCACCAGGGTGGCTCAGTCGGTTAAGCATTTGGCTTCAACCCAGGTCATGATCTCACGGTTTGTGGGTTTGAGCCCTGAAGCGGGCTCTCTGCTGTCAGCCTGGGGCCTGCTTTTGATCCCCTATCTGCCCCCTCCTCTCTCTCTGCCCCTTCCCTGCTCATGTGCTTTCTCTCTCTCTCTCTCTCAAAAATAGTAAGTTTTGAAAAATAATAAAATTAAAGTAAAGTAAATTAAAAACGGGCAGAGGGGTGCCAAGGTGACTCAGTCGGTTAAATGTTCAACTTTGGCTAGGGTCATGATCTCAGGGTTCATGAGTTCAAGCCCCACATCAGGCTCTGTGCTGGCAGTGCAGAGCCTGCTTAGGATTCTCTCTCTCCCTCTCTCTCTGCCTTCCCGTGCTCGCTCTCTCTCTCAAAAATAAATAAATAAACTTAAAAAAAAGAAAAAAATGGGCAGAGGATTTGAATATACATTTTTCCAAAGAAGACATACAGATAGCCAGCAGATAAATGAAAAGATGCTCAACATCACTAATTATCAGGGAAATGCAAACCAAAACCACAGTGAGATATCATCTCACATTTGTCAGAATGGCTATTAGCAAAAAGACAAGAAAAAACAAGTGATGGCGAGGATGTAGAGAAACAGGAACCCTCGTGCATTGTTGGAGGGAATGTAAACTGGTGTTGCCATAATGGAAAAGAGTATGGAGTTTCCTCAAAAAAATGTAAAATAGAACTGCCATAGGATCTAGCAGTTCACTTCTTAAATTAAAAAAAAAAAAAAGTTTTTTAATGTTTCTTTATTTTTGAGGGGGGGAGGGGCAGAAAGAAATTGAGACACAGAATCTGAAGCAGACTTCAGGCTCTGAGCTGTCAGTACAGAACCCAACTCAGAGCCTGTTGTGGGGCTCAAACTCACGAGTCATGAGATCATGACCTGAACCGAAGTCAGATGCTCAACCCACCGAGTCCCCAGGGTGCCCCTAGCGGTTTACTTCTTTGTACAAAGGAAGTGAAAACACTACCTCACAGAGTTACGTGCATTCCCACGCTCATTGCAGCATTGTGTACAACAGCCGAGATAGGAAAATAACCTAACTGTTCATCAATGAATGAATGGATAAAGACATGATGTTTGTTTCTAGTATATATGAATATGATTCAACCATAAATAAGAATGAAATCTTGCCATTTGCGACAACATGGACAGAAGTTGAAGGCATTTTGCTAAGTGAAATAAGTCAGACAAAGACAAGCACCATATAATCTCACTTACATGTGGAATCTAAACAAAACAGGAAAAATCGAAACAAAACAACGAAGCTCATAAATCTAGGGAACAGATTGGTGGTTGCCAAAGGCAGGGGACAGGGGCTGGCAAAATGGGTGAAGGAAGTCAAAAGGTGCAAACCTCCAGTTGTAAGATAAACAAATCACGGGGGTAGAAAGTACAGCATGGCAGTCATACTGAATAATACTGTATTGCATGTCTGAAAGTTGCTAAGAGAGTAGATCTTAGAAGTTCCCATACAAGAAAAGACATTCTGTAATTTTATACAGTCGTGATATTAACTAGACTTACTGTAGTGATCACTTCACAATATACAAATATTGAATCCTGTTGTATACCTGAAACTAATAATGTGTGTGTCAATTATACCTCAATTAATAAAAAAGAAAACATCATTCAGAAAAGTCCTTATTGAGGAGGCAGTTAAGCAAACACATGAAAATGGTTAAGTTCTATCAGTTGCCATCAGCTCTGAGGCCTCAAAGACTCGAGGCAGAGGGATTTTCTTTGAAAAGTCATTATGGACTTTGTCCTCTTGCAAGTGATATGAAAATACACTCAAATGGACATAAGCAAAAAGTGGGAATTTATTAGCTCAGGGAATTGAAAAGTCCAGGCCAGCCTGGAGTCAGGCATCAAACAATATCGTTAGGACAACCTTCCTTATTTTGTGTTTATTTACTTCATTTAGGCTGCTATAACAAAAAACACTACAGAGTGGATAGCTTAAAGAGAAAACCCTTCTTTCTCACAGTTCTGCAGGCTGGGAGGTCTGAGCTCATGGTGTCAGCTGTGTCTGATGTGGGCCCATTTCCTGGTTCATAGATGACTATCTCCTTGCTGTGTCCTCACATGGTAGAAGGAGAGAGAGAAAGTTCTCTGGGGTCCCTCTTAAAAGGGCATTAATTTCGTCCATGAGGGTTCCCTCATCTTGACCATATCAGCTCCCAAAATCCCTGCCTCCTAAAACCATCACATTGGGGGGTTAGGATTTCAACATGGGAATTTGGGCGGGGACACAAATATTCAGTCTATTCAGTATCTCTGCTTTCCTCTGTGGTGACCTTATTCTCCAGCTTCTCACAAAGATAATATGGCTGTCAGCAACTCTAGAGCAGCATCCTGCCCAGTTCAGAGTGAGTGTGGAAGGAAAGAGAGTGTCCCTCCACCTATGGTCCAAGCAAAAGTCTCATTGCATGGCTTTGGGTTGCATGCTTATGTGGACACATTACTGTGGTCGGAAGGGAAACAGGCAGCTCTGACTGGCTGGGTCTGGTCACCTGCCTCGCCTGAAGTGAGAGGGAGAGTCACCCTATCAGCAGCAGGGGAGGGTGGGACCCAGAGGAAATTTAGGGTGTTGCCGGAAGGAAATGAATAGAGTGGAGAAAGCAACTAGTATTCACTGTATTTCTGATCTAAAACCAGTTCCTTTTATCCCATCGTATGCAGTGTTGATTCAGCGTGCTCCACGGTTAAGCATAGATTTCTCCCTAACAGATGGTTTGCGGAAGACCGTTCAGTGGAACTGATGGTTTCTGGAGTCTCCTGTCACCACATAGAACTTGTGGCAACATAGTCATGGGCAATCAGCCCCTAGGGAATGGCTAGCTAGGTGGTTTTGGCCTGTGACCTCTGTGTTTCCTCTGTGAGCTTCAGTGAGCCGCATCACAGTGCCTGACATCACATGCCAGAAGTTCAAGGTGTTGACTGATTGATTGAAATGTAGTTGGCACACAGCGTTGCTTGAGTTTCAGGTGTACAACATAGTGATTCCGCAAGTCTATGTGTTATGTGGTGCCCACCACAGTGGAGCCAATCCAATGCTATCGCAATACTGTTGACTGTGTTCCCTGCAAGGAGATCGTGGCTTTTAGAGTCTCACTGCATTCATTCTGACACCTTAGCCAGTGGGGCTGACAACATGCTAAGGACACGGTCTTAAATTCTGAAAAGGGACTCCCACTATGTTAGTGGAACCTCACTATTTTCCTAGGAAGTTTCATGCTTGAGCTTTGGTGCTAGATGGTCAAGGGGCTGGATGTAGACCCCAACACTTATTGCTCTGGGAACCTGGGCACGTCATGTGACTTCCTGAGCCTCGGTTTGCTCATTTGCATAATGAGGTCATTAGGAAGAGTAAATAAATGAGCCCCGTATAAAGAAGCAGCACGCAGTGCAGGGGGGGAGGGGGCGGCGGAGGCTCAGAAAATTTTGTTCTTTTTTTCTACTTCCTTGCCCTCTTTTTCCATGAGGCCATTATCAGGCTCCCTCGGAGTCCATGTTATGCAACTGGCAGATAAACCTGCCAAATAAAAAGAGAAGAAAATAAAGGGATGGGCAAGCGAGCCCCTGGGGGCAGAACTAGGGGCTGTGCCTTTGAGTGGAAAACCATGGGCTTTGGAATGAGACTGGAGTTTGAATCCAGAAGGCCCGGGGGAAATTATTTAGTATTCTGGAGTTGTTTTTCCCCTCTCCACAATGAGAAAAGCACTTATTGCTATTTATGATTACTGCGAGGATTAATTGAAATAATGTATGTTAAGGAAGCTGATGCATAGGAGTGTTCAGTGAATCTTAGTCCTGTTCGTTTTTCGAAGTAACCAGTGCCCGGATGAGGTTTGATGGGCGATCAGAAAACTCACATGAGAATGCCCAGAGAGAATTATTTATTTTTCTGGAGGCTGGAATGTCCAGAACTCTGCCTGATTCTCCTCCCTTTTGGCTTGTGCAATGTTTTCTCTTGTTAGGGGTTGGGCAAAGGAAATACAAGTTAGTCAACAAAGGTGTACTGACAATCTGCTGTACACAAAGAGAATGCTACGTGTTATGGGAGGGAAACCAAATAAGTAAAAGATATGATCCTTGCCCTTGAGACACTTCTGACCTAATGAAGAGAAATGAGCATGCAGAAGAGGCTATTTGAAACACTCGTGAGCAAAATCACAGCCTGCCTGCCAAGTGCCAAGGTTGACCATGAAGGTATGACCTGGGCAGGGTGTGAAAAGTCAGGGAGGTTTCTCAGGGCAGAGATTAGCAGCACGAAGAGGCCCCAGCAGAAGCCCAGAGGTAGAATGAAAAACCTGCACGCACACGGTGGCCTCCCTGACTTGTCTGCGCACCGGGAGAGCATTGCATGGGGGGTAATGAGATAACAAGTCAAGAGACTCTTGGGCAATTAAATGAGGGCAATCACAAGTCCGTGTTGTTACCTGTTACTGGCTCTGGTAGCAACAACAAATCCAAACAGTCTCCCCAGGCTGACAGGTTGGAAGGAGGGCTGGAACCGTCATCCACACAAGCCAGGGATTATCCCTATTATCGTAAATCTGAACTTCCTGGCAATTCTTATACAGTGGCAAGGTTACCTGCCTCAGTGTAGGGTTGCATTGAACAAAAACTGGAGGCGCATCAGGTGCCACATCTCAGCATAGATCAAGTCACAGTTCTACCTGTTACAGGGACTTAGGTCACGATCTTCCACTTGCACAGCTAAGGACAGAGGACACTGAAGGTGAGGCTTCTGCTTCCGGACGCCGGTCTGCAGTTTCAATCTCCCAAGCCCACCTTAGCTTCTGAACAGAAGCTTCTTCTGTGCTCTTCTCCACAGCTGCGTGACAGCATGGTGTGGCTCTGTCTCCTATTTGCTGGGTGGAATTCAGCCAGTTAAAGAAAAGGATGATGCTGATAGTGGTAATTCTCTCTTCGGATTGCTGGGCGGTAATTCACTTAAAAGGCTTAGCACAGTATCTGGCACACGGTAATCACTTACTAACCAGTAACTTTTGTTATCTTAAACTAGTTTGAGATTTGGTGAAGTTGGGTTACTATTTTTCTCTAAAGCACAAAGGGCAGATTTATATGGCCCAGAATGGACTGGACCTTAGGTTCAATCCAGATGTGATTCTAGCATGGTGGGATGGAGACTCTTCTAACTTGAACCTTCTGGTGATTTGAGTGGTTTGATACACTCTTCAGTAGAAGTTTCATGGAAAGACTCAGTGGAACAGAGGCCTACGTGTACGTTTGTTTGTTTTTTTGTTTTTTTGTTTTTTTTAGTATTCAAAGTGCAGTTCCTAAGTAACTTGTTTTCTTTTCTTCAGATGTTAAAATGAAGTTAAAAGGGATATAGAGCACTGTCATCAAACTCTTAGTGTCTTACCCAGTTTGTTTATGCTCTAGGCCAGTTTGGAAGAAATGATAGATTAAGAGAAAGTCTGCTTGCCTGAAGATTTGTTGAGAAAGAGAGCTGGGTGGGTGAACGCAATGAATGTAATGACAACTGGAACTTTCTTTAGACAGAAAATGATGTCATGCAGCCTCTCTTGGTAGGAGGTTTCAAAACAAATTGCCTAGGAAGCAGTGCTAATTATTTGGATAGCAGATTGCATTTCTCCTCTGGATCACCCCCTCTCTGGACCACAGGTGACAAATGGAAGCATCTGGATTCTCAAGGCTCTGGTCTGAAAGGCTGAGAGGGTGGAGTTCTGTAGCCCAGGGTTGGGAGTGAAGACTCATGAGTTCTGGTCTCACTCAACTGTTTGCCCATGGGCATGTCACGTCATCTCCGGGTCTCAGCTTTGGTGGGTTCCAACTGATGTGTTCTGAATTCCGTCCAAGTTCTGGTATCTTTTTAAAAATTTTTATTTTTTAAGTAATCTCTATACCCAATGTGGGGCTCGAACTCACAACCCCAAGATCAAGAGTTGCATGTTCCATTGCCTGAGTCAGCTAGATGCCCCCAAGTTCTGGTGTTTCATAATTCAACAAATGTGTAACTTGGTTCCTAGCTGAAGCATGTGGTCTTAATGGGCTAAGGCAACGGTGAAATGAAATTGCCTCATTCTCTTATGAACTTTCTCTGGCTTTCTAGGAGGGGCAGAGGAAGAGTCTCAGTCAGATTAATAATGAGGATGGGCAAATACATCACTAGACCCAGGATGCAGAGTCTGGACTTAATTGCCTTGGAAGTACTGCCCTCCTCGGCCTCCATCACCCCCACCCCCATGGTCTGCTTCCTCCAGGATGGGAGGAATAATTTTTTTCACCCTCTAGCTGAGCTTGCTCTCCTGTATTCAGAGGCAGCTTTCAAACCCATGTCATTTCAGAGAGGCTTCCCTCTGTTCTCAGACACCCAGCTGGGGCAGCCCACGACCTCCTTCCACTTGTGACTATGGATGGATGTGTCAGAGCAAGTCGAGTCACGGGGAAAGCATGAGCTCTCCTACATGCTCCCCAGACAGGTCTGTTTTCTCTGTAACCAAGCTCAGTCACTTGCCAGACTCTCAAAACCGACACATCTCTCAAATTCTCAGGACTGTTTGCTCCCAGGTGAAATACTGAGTTTGGGTGCATTTATAAAATTGATAGAAGACTGCATCTGAGAAAAGCTACCCATTGAGTGGCGAGAACCGACCACCCAGAATATAACATTTTCTAGCACATTTTTTTTTTTTTTAAGTATGTTCCACACCCAGTGTGGAGCTTGAACTTACGACCCCGAGATCAAGAGTCGCATGCTCCACCAGACTGAGCCAGCCAGCCGCCCCTTTGGCACATTTTTTAAGCCTTGCATCACTCTCTGAGTTTTACAACATTGCTATGTGGTAGGTGTTATTAAACCCATTTAACAGATGAGGAAAGTGAAGTTGGGGAGACTAAGTTTTGCCCGAAGTCACATAGCAAAATAAGGAGTGAATCTATGGACCTAAATCCACGTCTTTTGATCCTGAGTTCAGTGTTCTGACCATGAACACAGCAGAAGCAGGAAGTCAATTCAAATCCACATTCCCACATCAGCAGGAAGAATTCTGTGAACATTTCTTGGTCACTGATCTCATGACTCATAGGTCCAATTTGCCAATATCATTTTTATGGCGGTTTAGTCATTTTCCTGACACTGTATGTCTCATACAGAACAAAATTAAGTAGATAAGATTCTGAGGCTACTCATAAGAAGTTTACATTCCAGAGAAACAACTTGAGTGAGAGAACATTTTATATTTTTTGTTTAAAGTGAGCGCAGAATAAGGGGCAGGAGCCTTAAAAAAATTAAAAAAAAAAATAATCTTAGAGGAAAATTGTTCCACTAAGGCAAGTTCCAGTCACCAATATGTTCTTCCATTCATCACACGTTAACTAAGCATTTATTATGTGTCAAGCTCTGTTCTAGCCACTGAGGATGCAATCATAAGACTTAGTCCTCACCATCAAGTAACTGATAGTTCCATGGGGAATCTAGAAATGTCAAGAGGCACTAGGGTGTGAAAAGGGCTCCAGGAGAGCCCTGAAGTTTTGTAGTGCACTGAGACAGGGAAGGTCTGACAGAGGAGGTGATATTTTACCCACATTACTAAGGACTAATAAAATGAGGCCAAATAAATAAGGGGGGAGCAATCATTTCAGAAAATCATCACCATCCTAAGCACCATCCCATCACCCATATAATTACTTCTTATGTGCCAGACGCTGTTGTAAACATTCTGTAGACGGGGCTCCTGGGTGGCTTGGGGCGCCTGGGTGGCTCAGTCAGTTAAGCATCTGACTTCGGCTCAGGTCATGATCTTATGGTTGCTGAGTTCCATCCCCGGGTTGGGATATGTGCTGACAGCTCAGAGTCTGGAGCTTCAGATTCTGTGTCTCCCTCTCTCTGTGCCCCTCCCTTGCTCGCACTCTGTCTCTGTCTCTCTCCCTCAAAAATGAATAACATTAAAAAAATGTATAAAAAACATTCTGTAGACATTAACTCATCTGATCCTCCCAATCAATCACAAGGAGGTTCTGTAATTATGCCTATTTTTCAGGTGAGGAAAATGGACAGAGATTAAGTGACTTAGTGAAAGTCACCCAGCTAGGAAATGGCAGAATCAGGGTTTGAACCTGGGCCCACTTGACTCCGGAGAGTGTGTGGTTGACCCTGGTGAGGCCAACGACGGAAAGAACATTTGGCAAAAAAGATGAGAAGGTGTGCGTGGGTATTTGTGTGCAGAAGTGGATGCATTTCAGCATGCCAGGAGCATAGCCCACGATCGTGTCTGCCTTTGTTGCCCTCCACGCTCGTTTCCTGCACCCCTTCCTCCAGTTTCTCATCATTCTCTCCATGCAGTACCATTTTTTTTAAGTTTATTTATTTACTTTGAGGGAGACTGAGACAACGCAAGTGCGGGAGGAGCAGGGAGGGAGGGAGAGACAGAGAATCCCAAGCAGGCTCTGCACCACCAGCTGCAGAGCCCGACATGGGCTGGAACCTACAAACCGTGAGATCATGACCTGAGCCGAAATCAAGAGTCGGGCAGTTAACCGACTGAACCACCCCGGATGCCCCTTCGTTCAGCACCACTTTAAATCCACGGAGTGAGTGTTTAAACCAATAGGGATGCAGATTTAAGCTGCAAATCTACAAAAATACTAGCCTATCACAGACCAGTTTTCACTCTTTCCTTCTGACTCTGCTTAGCACCCAGTCTCCCCCTCTATGGTTTGTTTCTGATTCTGACTTCTGTCCTTCTTGTTCTGAGAAACCATGAAAACTATAGCTCATGTTCACAACTCGGATATCCCGGACGAACAAATGCCTTCAGAAGAAAAGTAATTTTGATGCTGTTTCTTTTTCTGGGTCTTTGATTTTTTATAGAATTAGACACGGATCTTTCTTTCATTCTATTTTTTTTTTTTTTTTTACCGTTTTGTCAATTCTTTGATGCTTTTATGAAGATGAAAAGTTATCCAGCATGCTTAGTTGTTTTCTGCCAGAGGGTTGGTCCAAATGATAAGTCCCTCAGTTTCAGGAGTCTTCAAGTTCCATGGCCCATCCAATGTTCGCAGTGACTCTATGATGTCATGAATCTGATTTTTCCAATGAGGCACGTGAGATTCAGGGAGTTTAAGTAACTTGCAAAAGTCACACTGCTAATAGACGTCGGGGCCAAGATTCCCATCCAGGTTTCTGTTCCTACTGGTCCCTCAGTGTTCTCAGGTTCACCACATGCTAGATGTCTGGTTTTGGGGGAAATCACTTCACCCATTCCATTTCTTCATTCATTAATAAAGATGATAAATAAATCTACCTCCAAGAGCCATGCAGACGAAATGAGTTAACATGTGTGAAGATCTACAGCTATGTCTTGTGCATAGAAATAAGTTAATAAATGTTTGCAGTTATTGTAATTCTGTAGGGAAATCAGTCCTGTCTAGAAGTTGGAAGTTTATGATTTGCTTAAAGTAGAATATTTACCAACCATTTTCTCTCTCTCTCTCTCTCATTCATTCATTCACCACTTAAGGGCCTTCTAGTGTCTAAGGTCTCCCATAGAGCATACATGTAGGCCTTCTAGAGCTTTGGGCCAAGGCCATGGGTGTCTCCCTATAGTGGAGTCCTATTTTCCAAAGGGAGGGGCTCCTTCCCTTCTGGTCTCTAGGTTACGCAAGGAAAAGCCTGTCTGAGTAAATGTTTTGTAATGACAGCATCTGTTCATCTGCTTCCCTATTTTCTTCTCCTATTTCTGGAGTCCTTTCTTTCAGCCTCTAGGGACACAGTGGATACGTACTAAAACAGGCAGTTACAATCCTGAAGGTTCATCCACCGGACCTTCTTGTCTCCCAGATTATAAGAGTCCTACAGCATATAAATTCATTGTCTTTTTGAAAAAGCTTTAGCCATACCTTCAGAGACTGCCAGGCCCTCTCTGAAAGAAGAGAAGCAAAACTCAGGTGAGCCAGAGAATCATCCCTGAGGTAGATAGTTGACTAACCACAGATATCCATAGAGTGGATAGTCGACTAACCACAGATATCCATAGAGTACTTGCTATGAGGAAGGCACTCTGTGTTGGCATTGTGGAGGGTAGGAAGGAGACTACAACATAGTCCTGAGACGAGGTGAAGGGCACAAAGATCATAAATAATCGTTTCATTAAACAGTAGATGATTGTCATACAGCAATATTTGGGTTCAAGTTGAACTGAATAGCTACTTGGTCTGCGTGCAAGGAATTCAGAGGGGAAGGAAAGGGAGGTGTGTGTGTGTGTGTGTGTGTGTGTGTGTGTGTGTGTGTGTTTCAGATTGGTATTAGGATCTCACTTGGGAAGCAAGTTGAGTAAGAACACTTCCTATGGGATGAAGAACAGGGCAATGGTAGGTCCAAAGGTCCAGAAAAATGGGGCTTAAGGCAACACATATGAAATCAAACAGTGTGTCTACGCTGATTTGGTTCATTTAAAGCCAGTAGACTTGCTCATACACCACCTATTTTTTGATTAAGCTATTCCTGGATTCGTGAGTACTTTTTGTGATAATCACCTAGAGATTGTAGTAATCACCTTGTCCTTGAGAATAGGAACATGAAAGACCTCCTCATTCAGAGACCTACTATATCATGAAATCAGACGGGTCAGATCCTAGTCATTCAAAAGAAATTGAACCTAACCTCTTTTGTTCTGGACCCTGAATTCTGGGTTTAGTACAACTTGTTTCTGTTCTTGTATTATTTCCTTCGGATCCTCACTCCCTTACACGTGATCTTGCTTCTGACCTTTGAACCTGCATGAAATGAACCATAAGGAAGGGGTTGAAGAAAGTGTTTAAGAACTAAGACCAAGAAAAAGGTTCATTCCATAGGGTGCCTGGTATGTGTTGCAGAAATGGGCATGGCCTCTTCAAAGTGTTGACTGGGTTAAACCATTTATGAGCATAAAACAGCGTTGATATATTTATTATTTTATTTTATTATTTTTAAATTTTTTAAATGTTTATTTCTTTTTGACAGAGAAAGAGAGAGAGAGAGAGAGAGAGAGAGAGCGAGCGCATGAGCGGGGGAGGGGCAGAGAGAGAGGGAGTCACAGAATCCAAAGCAGGCTCCAGGCTCGGAGCTGTCAGCACAGGGCCGGATGTGGGGGCTCGAACTCACAGACCGCGAGATCACGACTTGAGCCGAAGTCAGGCGCTCAACCGACTGAGCCACCCAGGTGCCCCTCTTTTTTTTTTTTTTTAAACTTTATTTATTTTGAGAGAGAGAGTATGAGCAGGGTAGGGGCAGAGAGAGGGAGAGAGAGAATCCCAAGCAGGTTCTGTGCTGACAGCGTGGAGCCTGACATGGGGCCCAAACCCACCCACAACCATGAGATCATGACCTGAGCTGAAATCAAGAGTCAGATGCTTAACCAACTGAGCCACCCAGACACCCCTGATATATATATTATTTAAAAATTGTACCAAGATGCAATTGCATTGAAGTTTTAAACACTAACAATTTCACCACTTGCTTTATGTTTAGGTATCACTTTGTATAAACCATAAATGCCGTTGTGGATCTAGTTGCTGTTAATCTCAATGCCCCGGTTGAATGGTCATGAGGTGTATTCAAGACACTTCTTTCCTGTGTTACTTTGAGAGAAAGGATGAGGGAATAAAAATAGCAGGATGAACAATGGAAAAAAGAGGGAGTGGGGTTTCACCCTGGGTCCCCAAGAGACAGCAACGGAAAAACAGCACAAAACGAATGAGAAATCCAGAAAGTCGTTGAAAGGAGCCGGAAATGGCTCAGGAAATGCCAGAGAAAGCAAAGGCGAGCAGTAGGAAATAGATTGAGACTGAGAGTCCCAGGCATTGGCCCTATAGGGACTGGGATAGTCCCAATTGGAGATGGAGACATTTTCTGGAAAAATGAAACCTCTCCCTGCTGGAAACAAAAAGGAAGTTGGAAGCAGAGAGCATGATGGGGCAACAGCTCTGCCGTGGTCCGTGTGAGAGACGCCAGCCAAGCTGCAACTGCGTAGGAGGTAAGAAGGGAAACTGTTCCTTCCACCTGGACAGATGCGTGCTGCAGAGCCCGGAAGTGATTCCAACACAGATCCCTTAAAAAAGGCACAATGGCATGTGGAAGTGAATTTCCAACGATTTACTAGGTGTTCGGGATTGCAGCTGGGTTGAGCTGGGGTCCCTGCAGATTCACAGGAAGTAAGCCTTTGACCGCAAAGAGGGGAATGGACATTTGTCAAGCAGCACAGCAATGCTGTGGAAAGGGTGTTATTCTCTCCATTTTAACAGGTGAGCCAAGGCATGGAGTAGAAAGTGACAGTACATTATTCATTCACACCCAAGGTCACATGATTGAGAAGTGCGAAGCTGAGATTCAAAGCCCAGCCTTTCTGTCCCCCAGCCTTACCACTTACATCATGCTGGGCATTGTTGCATATTTGGAAATCTCACCTAGGGCCAAGTTCTTTATATACTTTCTCTGAGCTATAACAGGATCCAGCCATGAGCTTAAGTGTCAGCGTGTCAGCATTTCAAAACCTGCTACTTCCACATGACCCTAACACCTAGAGCTAAAATTGGGCAGGATCTCAGAGCCCAGACGTTTCTTTCCTTTTGATGATTTCATGGGGGTGGGGGTGGGGCAGGGAGCCCTGAGTGGATAGAGTCCGGATTTGGTAACATGTCCTTAACTGGCCCTTGGGCTTGATCTCATATATTCTTTCCTTATAGTCATAGCCTTGATTAAGAAATGAAGACCCCAGAGGGTGCCTGGGTGGCTCAGTTAATTGAACGTCTGACTTCGGCTCAGGTCATGATCTCGCAGTTCATGGGTTTGAACCCCACATTGGGCTCTCTGCTGTCAGTGCAGAGCCCGCTTCAATCCTAGGTCCCTCCCTCTCTCTGCCCATCCCCCGCTCATGCTCTCTCTCACGCTCTTTCTCAAAAATAAAGTAAAATTTTAAAAAAAGAGAAAAGAAATTAAGATCTCCAAAGAGAAAACTTATCCACAGATTTCCCTACTGTTATTTGAAGGAATGAGGTAATACAATTACTTTATATCTTTAAAACACTTTATTTAGTCTTATGTCTTAAATTATTAGAAAATCGAAACATATAAAAAAAATATCAAGGTAATGAACATTCATTGTAAGCTTGTTATGTATCGGGTGCCTTCTAATCTATATTATTTCATTTACTTCTGGGAAGAAAGTATGCTCACTTTATAGATGAGGAAATTGAGGTTCAGAAATGTTACAAGAATAGGAGGTGGAAGCGTCAGGATTTGAACCCAAAGACCCTTGAATCTTAGCTAGGTGTCATGTCAAACTTTAAGAAGGAAGTCAGATGACTTAAGGAGGTAAACCTTTAGTGAGTAAGTTCTAAGGAACTCAGAACGGTGTCAGGAACATGGTAAGCCTTCTATCAATGTTCACTCCTGTTACGGGTATTGTTATTATCAGAAGACCAACTGTAAGACCTCGTTTCGAAGAGAATCTCTGACACGGTTACTTCTCAACCACATCCAGCAGATCACTTCATACCTAGAGATACGACGGTGACCATTATTCTGATGGTACCACTGGCACGTGACATTTACAGAGTGATTCAGGCTTTGTAAGCCTTCCACTTTTCCATTCTTAGGGAGAAAGGGCTCTCATATGGGTTTCTAGAAGGCTTTCATAGTCCACACCTGGAAGGAAAGATACAGGGATTTTTTTTAAATGTTTATTTATTTGTTTATTTGTGAGCGAGAGAGAGACAGAGCATGAGCAGGGGAGGGGAGAGAGAGAGGGAGACACAGAATCCGAAGCAGGCTCCAGGCTCTGAGCTGTCAGCACAGAGCCCGATGCGGGGCTCGAACTCACGGATCATGAGATCGTGGCCTGAGCTGAAGACAGATGCTCAACCGACTGAACCCCCCAGGCTCCCCGACACAGGGATTGTTAGACATCAGACTGTTGGTGGTGGTTTCAACAAGGCAAACTCAGGCCATTCTTGCCATGAACAGAAAACAGTGATGGGTCAGAGATAAGAGACGCAAGGGCCAAGGCGGTTGAGAAAGGCTTGCTTGGAACTCTGTCTCCCTGAAATGTTTCCAAGGTTGATGGAGAGGATCGGTGTGAACTTCATACAGAAGACAAATCTAATTCCGATAAGGCATAAGGAATGGCCGATATTTAAGGACTGTGGAATTGAATTGAAATTATCCCTCAGTTTTTGCCTTTAAAATTTGCTCTACTTGAGCTACTGCTAGCTTGCTGATCAATTTCTCAGGTGTTTAAAAAAAAAAAAGTTACATTTTGGGCAGAGTGCCCCAGCTACTTCCTTCTCTGGGCCTTTGTTCCTGCTGGTTCTCTGCCTTCTCAGCCTGAGCTCTGCCTGCCGCTTCTCAGGGCTTCCTTCAGCATCATTTCCCCAAAGAAGCCTTGCTAACTGCCTGCCCCGCCTCTCGCTGTCTCCACCCTGGGTGAAGTACCCCTTCTCTGAGCTGGTTGAGACCCCAAGCGTACTTCTCTACCTATATCATAGCTCGTATCACTTTGAATTGATTTCTCTTTCTGCACTGAAAGTATCTGGTAAGTGTCCGAATCTCCACGTGGGCAGGAGCACCTGGGCCTTCTGTCCTTCATCAACATGGTGCCGGGTGTGTGCAGTAATCCCTCAGGAATGACAACGTGGCCTGAACCTCCTCTGAAATAGTGGGCCCCTCACTGTCAGCCGTGCAGATGGTAGCTGGGATCACCTGTTTAAAAAACAACCTACCTTCACTTATTTTGTGAGTACTCTCTCGTTGGCTAAATCTCATTTTGAGAGACAAAAAGATACCTTGAAAGGCGAATCTAAAAATCTAGGTATAGAGATGACAAAAGGACCACAGAAGACAAGGATGAAAGCTTGGGTGATGCGCTTCATTTTCCCCAGAAGGTAGACTTCCCTGGGCCCGCCTGACGTTGTCTCCATTCGTTTGATGTCCCTTTAGGGCAACGGCCGGAAATGGAGATAGATTCTGGCTCCAGCAGCACCAGGCTCTTCTCGCCGATCCTCCTTCCAGTCAAGCTGGGAGCCAAGCCTGGGGCAGGCTATGGTATGCAGGATTTGAATTTTTCCTGGCACATGCGTGAAACAGTGTGATCCAACTGGTAGCAGAAATTCCATGTTTGTGCAGGACAACATCTGCAGATTTTATCTTCAGTACAGCCCAGATACAGTCACACTTGGTATTTAAAGAATGACGGAAACAACCGCAGAAAGAGATAAAATGGCAAGTACTCTCTGTCCAGAGTCTCTGTAGCTGTTTCAAATATGAATAGGCTTTGTAACTAGAAAAGGAAACAGGAAAGATTGGGGGTGGTGGGGAGAGGGAGGGGGTCAGAGATATGAGGATTTATCTATCAGAGCTGGCATATATACAGTAATCAGTCCTGTGTCGGCTTTGGAGTGGAGGGAACACGAACTATCTAGAGCTAGAAAGATGTGGGCTCCTGGTGCTGGCGTGTGCGGAATGATGTAGGTACGAAGTTATTCATGGCAACATTGCTAATATAGAAAGAGATTGGAAACAACCCAATATCCAACAATGGAGGACTGGTTAAGTCACTGATGGTATGCCCATACAATGGAATGCTGTGCTCTGTAAAAGGGAAGGAATGAGGAAGCTCTTAATGTGGCAGGATGAAAAGACATACAAGATATATTGCTCTGGGGAAAAAAGCAAGACACAGG
Source organism: Panthera pardus (assembly GCF_024362965.1). Lineage (NCBI taxonomy): Eukaryota > Metazoa > Chordata > Mammalia > Carnivora > Felidae > Panthera > Panthera pardus. The sequence goes on from NW_026526810.1 coordinate 2,732,565, forward strand.
GCAGTGGGCACAGAATGCCATGTTTTGTGTAAAAAAGGAGGAAAAATAAGAACATATATATATTTAAATTTATTTATTTATTTGAGAGAGAGAGAGAGAGAGTGAGAGAGAGAGAGAGAGAGAATGAATGAGCCCGGGAGGGGCAGAGAGAGAGGGAGAGAGAGGGAGAGAGAGAATCCCAAACAGGCTCGACAGAGTCAGCACAGAGTTCCACACGGAGCTCGAACCCACCAACCGTGAGATCACGACCTGAGCTAAAGTCAAGAGTCAGGTGCCCAACTGACGGAACCACCCAATCGCCCCAGAATATATATTCTTACTAAGTGTTATAGGCATAAAGAAATGATGAAAGGATAAAACAAGGAGAAGATGGCAGTTACCTGTGTATGTGGCAAAGAAGACAAAAGGGGAGGGGAGCTGGATATTTGGGGGTCGGGGGTCCGGGAGACTTTTTTATTGTATACCTTGGGATTATTTTGAGACATGGGGTTATATTATCTATTTATAAATCAAATCAAACAAATAAAAAGTCAAACAAACAAGCATCATGGCTCAGCTGCCCCTGGGAATTGACCTACCAACTCCCAGTCTCAATTTTGTCATCAGAATAATGGGGATATTTATATTGCCTGGCCAGCCTGGTGGGTCACTGAGCAACAGAAAGTACTAAGTGCACAGCCTGGAGGGGTGCTTACAAACGTTGGCTGATTTTCCTTCCCTGTGAAAGTGCCAGTGTCTCTCTGACCTGGGCGGGATTGTGATCCCCTGGCTCAAAATTTCTCAAGAAACATCTTGGGAGCAGCTTTCCTGTTTGCCTTCTCATGACCTTATCTGAGTCCTGAGTCCACAGTAAAAAATGGCCAGGGCCCTTATGAGTTCAGTAGCTTCTGAACACTCTTCTTTGAAGTGGGGCAGCCTCTAGAAACCTCTGCTTTGTTTTCCTCTTGGTTGATTTCTTCCAAATGGGCTCCTCTGTTGGGTCAACTCCTGCCCAGTCTCCTGGAGAGTGGTCGCAGGCCTCAGAGCTGCCTGAGGGCGCTCTGAGCATTTGGGAGGATTCAGGTTCACCCTCTGACCACTTTGCTCAATTGCTTTCTCTCCAAATCACTCCTCCGGGCTTCAGTATCCTGGTGAAGTGAGGGGACAGACGCATGGAACCAAAACCTTGTGTCCTAGAGAGGCCAGGGAAGACACCGCGGAGTCAGATTGGGGGCGCTAAAGGGGCAGCCAGCACCCCCCCCCCCCCCTCCCTTTGTGATTTAAGGGCCACGGGGTGCTCTGGCCTCGAGGCTAGTGTTTGATCTGGCGCCGGCCAGAGCAGAGAGCCGCATGGAGAGCGCAGATGTCACGAAAAGAACACTCAGTGCTCGCTGGGGGTTGGACAAAGCCTGCGGTAAACCTGTGCAGACCCTGCGCGTCCTCCTCGGTACGGGGAGCAAGCGCGGCCTCTAGCGGCCGCTCCTAGATCTGCTCTCTGGGGCCTTCATGCTGGTGGGACTGTCCTCTTCCCGCTAGGCCACAGCCCCGGAGGAGCTGTGGGAAAGAGGCGCAGGACCGCCGGAGGACGTTCGTTGTCCCCTGGAAACCTTGGCCAGGCAGAGTCGTGGCCCGTCCTGCAGGGGAGCGAGCGAGTCAGGCCAGGCCTGCCCGCATGCGGCTTGAGTCACATTCCCTCTGGAGCCCTGCTTCTCATGCGAGAGTGCATCCAGAACCCCTCCCCTTCTTCCTTCCTGTGCTTCTGTCCACCTGCTCTCCTCCCCCAGCTCTGTCCCTTTCCCACCTCCGTTATCAGGTTATCTGGGGTCCCACTGAACTTAATCTTCAGGTAGTGATTTGCGGCGCTGGTTGCTGCACGGAATCTGGGGTGCAGGTGGTGGTGGGGCTCCTAGGTCTTGAATGAATGAAGCCAAGCCAGTTTGGGTTAGTTGAGAGCAGACTTGAAGGAGAACCTGAATCATTCACCTGAACCTATTTATTTTCTAGTTATTGGAAAGCACACAACATCCACTCTTTTTCTTGTTATAAAAATTTTGGTATTATGGAATGTTGTGTTGGAAATACTGATGAGACCCTCTGCTTTCATGGAAGATCAATATAAATTCTCTTTTTGTTTCCTTTTGAAAAAAATAAAAACACAAAACAAATCCAAACACTTGAACCCTTGCGTACATGAAACTGTTTTCAGCACTAGGCACTACATTTCCTCTAACCCAAGGTTGGTCCCGTTAGGGCAATTAAAAGGGCATAACATGACACTGACTTTTTGCACACATGCCTTCAAATTTCTGTTTTCTGTATTACAAGCTACTGTCCACCCAGGGTCATAAATCCCCGGAGGGGAGAGTCATATGTCACATCACGTGATGAGCTTTGCATCTGTTTTGCAGCTGTTCATTTTGTACTTTGATTTTGTCTTTTGGAAACCCTAGAGCACGGCTTCTCAAGCACGAATGTGCATATGAATCACTTGGGGATCTTGTTAAGATGCAGGTTCTGAGTCAGGAGGTCTGGGGAGGGCTGAGATTCCCCAGTTCTAAGGAGACGCCAGTCCTGTTGATCTGGACACCACCCCCTGAGTAGTAAGGAGGAGGAGATGTCCTTGGTGATTCCGGTCTGTTCTTTTTCTCATCCTTTCTCTGCCTTTTTTTTTTTTTTTTTTTTTTTTTTTTTTTTAATATCCTGTACTGTAGTCCTGACTGGAGAGAAACCGTGACAGCAAAGTCAAAAGCTATGTTGATACACAATTCGTGGGTAGCATCTTATGCTTCTTCAGGTCATCTGGAAGAACACAAAAGGCTCCTGTAGGCAGCTGTAACTGAAACCAGAGTGACCACAGCAATCTGTGTGTGAGCCACCGGGAACACACCCTAAACCAGTGGTTTGAATTCCCTTGCCCTTATGTTCCTGACATAAGAGAAGCAGCAGGTGGTTGCCCAAGACTCTGGTCTTCTGTCTCTTCTTTATAGATGCTGTGATCTAGGCAGGGTTCCTCAGCCGCGGTGCTGGTGATATTTGGGGCTGGATCATTGTTTGCCGCAGGGAAGGCGGTGTGCCCCGTGCATTGAGGGTGTTCAACAGCATCCCTGGACTCCACCCACTTGACTCCAGTAGCCCCATCCCACCTCCACTCAGTAGGTTAAGTATCCGACTTCAGCTCAGGTCACGATCTCGTGGTTAGTGGTTTCAAGCCCCACATCGGGCTCCTCGCTGGCAGTGTGAAGCCTGCTTGGGATTCTCTCTGTCTCTGTGTCTCTCTTTCTCTCTCCCTCTCTCCGCCCCTCCCCAACTCACACACACACTCTCTCTCTCAAAGTAAATACATAAACTTAAAAAAACACCCTAAGACTATAAATTGCTGTCTTTCTTTGCATCCCCCTATTCAGTTTGTTCTCAAAGAGGCAGTAACTGCGGTCTAATGGACAGCATTTTGGCCTTGGGGGCTGAGGATTCGAGTTGGAATCCCAGCGATGCAACTTACTAACGATGACCTCGAATGAATGGGTCATTTAATATCCACAAATCTCTGTCTCTTCAGCTTGGAATATGGGTTATTTATTCCTAGCTCATAAGTTGCTGTGAAGGTTAAAGGAGATTAACGAGGGTATGGAGAATATAGTACCTGCCTTTTGAGAGTGCTCAATAAGGTATGCGTGTTTGTATGTCATTTATTTATTTATGCATCCAGTAAATAGGGGACACAGATTTTGGGTCAGGGAATACGATCCTATACTAAGTGCTTGGAATATTTCAGAAGAATGAAAATGATCCAGAAGAGGAAAGGAAGAGCCAGGAGGATTGGGTCAGTCATCTCCTCAACATGAACATCTATCTGGAAGCCTCTAAATTGGCCCCCCCAAGAGATTGGTTGCAAGAAGGAAGAAATATCTGTATTAGGAGAGATGGGCTTCCCTGATGAGTTCTCAAAGTGTTGTCCCAACACCAGCAGCAGCAGCACGTGGGAGCTTGTCAGAAGTGAAACCACAAGGGCCAGACCCTAATTCTCATTTGATTCATGGGCAAGAATCTCAGGCCCTCATTCAGAGCTGTTTTCTGGTCTTTTTTTTTTTTTTTTTTAATGTTTATTTTTGAGAGAGAGAGAGAAGCAGAGCACAAGCAGAGGAGGGGGAGAGAGAGAGGGGACACAGAATCCGAAGCAGGCTCCAGGCTCTGAGATATCAGCACAGAGCCTGACGCAGGGCCTTGAACTCACAGACCGTGAGATCATGACCTGAGCTGAAGTCGGACGCTTAACCGCCTGAGTCACCCAGGCGTCCCTTTCTTTTTTCTTTTTTTTTTCTCTTAAGAAATGATGTGTAATTGACCTATGACATTATATTAATTTCAGGTGTATAACACAATGGTTCAAAATTTGCGTATGTTGTGAAATGATCACTATGGTAAGTCTAGTTAACACCTATCACCATATGTAGTTACAGCATTTTTTTTCTTGTGATGGGAACTTTGAAGATTTACTCTCTTAGCAACTTTCAAATATGCAATACAGTATTACTAACTATAGTTGCCATTCGGCACATTACATCCCTGTGACTTATTTTACAACTGGGAATTTGTACCTTTTGTCTTCCTTCACTCATTTTGCCCACTCTCTGCCCTCCACTTCTGCCAACCACCAATCTGTTGTCTGCATGGATGAGCTTGGTTACTGTTTTTGTTTTAATTTTTTAATTTTTATTTTTTAAATGTTTATTTTTGAGAGAGAGAGAGAGAACACTAGTGAGGGAGGGGCAGAGAGAGAGAGACAGAGAGACAGACAGACAGAGGATCCAAAGCAGGCTCTGAGCTCTTAGCCCAGTGCAGGGCTCAAACACACGAACTGTGAGATCATGCCCTCAGTCAAAGTCAGATGCTTAACCAACTGAGCCAGCCAGGCCCCCCTGTTTTTTGTACTCTTAGATTTCACATGCAAGTGAGATTATATGGTGTTTGTCTTATTTCACTTAGCATAATGCCCTCAAGTTTCATTCACGTTGTCACAAATGACAAGAGTTCATTCTTGCTTATGGCTTAATAATATTCTGCTGTATATTTTTACATATAAAATGTTCTTTATCCATTCATCTATTGATGGACGCTTAGGTTGTTTCCATATTTTGGCTATTGTAAACAATGTTGCAATGAACATGGGGGTGCATATATCTTTTTGAGTTAGTGTTCTCATTTTCTTTGATAAATACTCAGAAGTGGATCATATGATAATTCTATTTTTAATTGTTTGAGGAAACCCCATACACTTTTCTGTGGTGGCTTCACCAATTTACATTCCTGCCATCAGTGCACAGGGTTCTGTTTTCTCTAAACCCTCACCAACACTTGTTATTTCTTGTCTTTTTGATAATGGCCACACTAACAGGTGTGAGGTAGTACCTCAATGTGGTTTTGATTTGCATTTTCCTGATGATTAGTGATGTTGAGTATCTTTTTCATCTGTCTGTTGGCCATCTGTATGTCTTCTTTGGATACGTGTTCAGATTCTCTGCCCCATCAGAATGTTTGTTTGTCTTTTGCTATTGGGTTATATGTGTTCTATGTATATTTTGAATATTAGCCCCTTATCAGATATTTGATTTGTAAATATTTTCCCCCATTCAGCAGGTTGCCTTTTCATTTTGTTGATGGTTTCCTTTGCTGAGCAGAAGCTTTTTAGTTGGATGGAGTCCCACTTGTTTATTTCTGCTTTTATTGCTTTTGCTTTTGGTGTTGTGTACAAGAAGTCATCACCAAGACCTATGGCAAGAAGCTTACTGCTTATGTTTTCTTCCAGGAGTTTTATGGTTTCAGGTCTTACATTTGAGTCTTTAATATATTTTCAGTTACTTTTTGCACATGGTCCAGTTTCATTCTTTTGCATGTGGCTGCCCGGTTTTCTCAATGCCATTTATTGAAGAGGCTGTCCTTTCCCCATTGGATACTCTTGGCTTCTCTGTCATAAATGAATTGGCCATATATGAGTGGAGTCAGAGTTTTTTCTTAGGTTTGCTTTCTACAAAGTATGAATTTTATAATCCATAGCAGAGAAGAAACGGCAAATTAGTAGATATGATGTAGACCTATTAGAAGTAGGGAAAATGAAGGCAAAAATAAGACGACAATTGATAAAGAATGAAAAACTCCCAAATGTTAAGACTGGACTTGGGTCCTTCAACATAGGGCAAACAGCCACATACCCTTCAATAAATCCTGTGGTCATTACTTAATATCCTAAAAGTAGATATTTGTCAAATGGCCTAGAATTGAGAAAAACTTATTTTTTAAAAGTTTATTTATTTATTTTTGAGAGAGAGAGAGTGAGTCTGAGCAGGGGAGGGACAGAGAGAGGGAGAGAGAGAATCCCAAGTGGGGACGTGGGGCTTGAACCTATGAACTGTCAGATCAGCTGACATTAGAAGTCGGAAGCTTAACCGATTGGGCCACCCAGGCGCCCCGAATTGAGAAAAGTTTAAACCATGTTCTTTGTTCTATGGTTTAAAATCCATAGTATGATGTAAGTTTCAGAAAGGTTTTTAGAAATAATATACTTCAAATAAATAAAATTTGAGTACTTTCAGGAGTTAGCTTTATTTGGGAATGTCACTCGATGGTATGCTTCCTTCCCAAGAAAGTAATCATGAGGCACTGCTGTAACTTGTTAGAGGTCAAGAGCCATGCCCCATACTTTTTCTATAGCTACCTGAGCACACTGTAAGAACTCAAACACATGTTGGCTGATTAGGCTTCTTTGCCGGCATTGAGATAAAAATTACAGAAACTCAATTGTTTTTGTAGCCATCATGCTGTTCCCACTTTGTCCTATTGTTGCTTCTTTCTTCAAAGTCCAACATTCTCTGTATCGATTGCTTTTTTTCCTTTGGAGATAGTGAAATTTATGCAAGGAGAGCAACCTTGCTGGGAACATTAGTTTCCTTTCCATGTTGTCTTTCCATGGCAGTGAACTCACCGGCTAACTCCCTTTGGGTACTAATCATAGTCATCGATCTTTACGAGCTGAGTGGTTTTCATCCTTTATTACCAGCTAGGAAGACCATTGTTTCAGGGATCGGCCATTTGTTGAGATGACTTATTAGGAAGGCCTTAACAAATTCTCAAAGTGTGGTCCTTGGACCACCAGCTGCAGCATCACCTGGGACCTTGTCAGAAATGCAAATTTTCTGGCCCCTCTCAGACTTACCGAATTAGAAACACAGTGGGTGGGACCCAGAACAAGCCCTCCAGGTGATTCTGATGCATGGTCAAGTTTGAGATTCAGTGCTTGAGATAAGAGTCCCAGTCTTCCTCCACCTCTCCGCTTTTGCACCCTCATGGGGACAAGCTGTTCTCAATTCAGAATATTTGGACTATAAATTTAGAGAGGTATGCAAGCTTCGTAAAAAGATCTGGCTGAGATAAACCTGGCTTAAAAAAATTTTTTTTAATGTTTATTTATTTTTGAGACAGAGAGAGACAGAGCATGAGCAGGGGATGGGCAGAGAGAGGGAGACACAGAATCTGAAGCAGGTTCCAGGCACCGAAATGTCAGCACAGAGCCTGGCACGGGGCTCGAACTCACAAACCATGAGATCATGACCTGAACTGAAGTCTGACGCTTAACCGACTGAGCCACCCAGGTGCCCCGAGATAAATCTGGTTTTAAATTTTAGCTCTGCCACTTACTAGCTACAAGTCTTTGAGCACATTCTTTTTTTTTTTTTTTTTTTAATTTTTTTTAATGTTTGTTATTGAGAGAGAGAGAGTGAGAGACACAGAGCATGAGCAGGGGAGGCGCAGAGAGAGAGGGAGACACAGAATCCGAAGCAGGCTCCAGGCTCCGTGCTGTCAGCACAGAACCTGACACGGGGCTCGAACCCACAAACTGCGAGATCATGACCTGAGCTGAAGTCGGACGCCCAACCGACTGAGCCATGCAGGTGCCCCTCTGAGCACATTCTTAACACACTAAATGTTATTAGCCATTTTGAGACTTGGTTTATATAATGCTTTCCTCAAAGGGCTGTCCCAAAGACAGAAAGAGCTACTGTGTGTTATAGCACTTTGTACAAAGCTTCACACACAAAAAAGGCTAAATGTTAGGACTCTTGTCCTTCCTTATTTTGTTTAGGCATCAGACATTTCCACTTGGAGAATGTTTTCCCATAAAAACAACATATGGTACTCAGAATCAAATGTACCTGAAATACTAAGATTAGCATTATACTTTAGACATGTTATGGGTTCAAAACAAGCCCAACAGGCTTTTGTGTATTGACCTGGGAACTTAATGATCCAGTTATTTCTTCATTTACTCGTGCCTTTAAAAAGCACAATACCATTTCCCTATAGGGAATTATATTCCAGCTTCCAAAATGTAATTTACACATGACTTTTGGGACATGCTCTGTTCATTAGAGTTTCTAGGCATATAGGGTATCTTTAATGTAATCCAGATAGTCAAACTCAAGGAGCCAGGGATTGGGAAGCTCCGTAAAATGAGTGTCTTTCCTCAATGCTAATAATATACTTTGTAATTAAGCAAAGCTCAAAGGACAGCATAGTTGTGACTTGTTTTTGGTGGTGACTATGCTAAGTTGAAATGATGAAGTCAGACACTAAGGCAAAGTGGAGCTGACTTGAGGCACAGAGGAAAGTGGAAACGCCCATTTTGGGCACCTGTTGGCCATGAAGTAAAACTCATTGTCTGCAGGATAAATTTCTCACTGTGCATCTCGTTAACTCAGTTACCACATCATCAGGTGCCTTCAACGCTAGAGTTCAAGGGCAAGAGCTCCAGGTGCCTGAAATGAACCACTCACATTTTCTGCCTAACGGGAAAGGCACACGTGGCGAGGTGACATCTCAACTTTTGTTTGAGGTCAATGATACATTTTCCCTTCCTTAAACTTGGTCTGTCAAAATGTAAGTGGATGTGTCCCACGGGGACTGCTAATTTATTTGAAGCAGCGTGGTATGGCGGACAGCAGTGCATATGGGGCAGAATATCTGGGTTATAACCTTGGCCTTCCTTGTTGCAAGCAAGGTGATCTTTGATAAGTCATGCAACCCTTCTGAGCCTGAGTTTTCACTCATGTAAAAGGGTGGTGGTAATAATAATAACAATAGTAATAATACCCAACCTTCCTAATTCACGGGGCTATTGTTACAAGGAACAAATGAAATGACATATATGAATATCCTAACCCTGCCTTTAGGAGCATGGAATATTTAGCCAGAAAAATCCCTAGGAAGGTATCAGATGGAGCTTTTTTAACTACAGGGAGACCTTTTGATGGCAGAAAGCAACGGAAGCAACTACAGATGGAATGGCCTTGAGTAACATGAAAGATTTTTCAAGACAGCATTCGACTTGGGAGTTCCTCTTTTCCTTTTTTTTTTTTTTTTTTAGTTTTTTAAAAATTTTTTAAAATTTTTAAAAATTTATTTATTTTGAGAGAGAGAGTTGGGGGGGGGAGGGGCAGAGAGAGGGAGACACAGAATCCCAAGCAGGCTCCAGGCTCTGAGCTGTCAGCATAGAGCCCGATGTGGGGCTCGAACTCATGAACCGTGAGATCACAACCTGAGCCCAAGTTGGATGCTTAACTGACTGAGCCACCCAGGCACCCCATCTTTTCCTACTTACAGCCAAGGACTCTCTACCCCTTCCGCCCCAGCTGGAGAAGGTGTTCCCAAAGGTTTCTGACAGGTGACTGCAGGGGTGGCCTGCAGCTGGTGTTTGCAGAATGTCTTCATTTAAACATACCAACCACATTTCAGCACTTGTGTGAATGTTCAGCATCAGTGGGAACACATGAACTACAGCGACAGAAATGCAGTTGAAGAATCTGAACTTAAAAAACTATAAAGAGTAAAGCCATGTTGCCCTGTCATTTATCTACTTCTTTTTAAAAGTTTATTTTTTAATTTATTTTCAGAGAGAGAGAGAGAGATTGTAAGTGGGGAAGGGGCAAAGACAGAGAGGGAGAGAGAGAATTCCAAGCAGGCGCCACAGGGCCCGGTGTGGGGCTTGAACTCACGAATTCATGAACTGTGAGATCATGACCTGAGCCGAAATCAAGAGTTGAATGCTTAAGTGACTCAGCCACCCAGGCATCCTGCCCTGTCATTTATGATTGTCTTTTGCCCATCCTGGCAAAGAGAAGGAGGTTTAGTATCTGAAGGGGTAGAACAGAGAACCTCTGGATGGGGTACTTCAGACATACTTATGGGAGTGGGCACCATACTATACGAACACAGATTAAGTGACCATATGTACTCTAAATTCAGAACAAATGGACCTCTAGCCCTGCTTTTCCAGTTGGCTGCCAGACCAGGGCTTTTACCTCTGGTCAGGACATTGGAAGGCTATTCTTGGAGAAACAGATCAAAGAATGAAGAGCTATTTATACTGACATCAGAGTTTCACCTTAAAAGGCACCACCCGTCCAAACCTACAGTGAAGTTCAAAGTCACCAAAACTCATCATATGCCCAGAGCTTCCAACCAGCTTTTCTTCTCTACTGGTTATTATGTGTGGATGACCAAAAAGTCCTAGGTATCTGAGGAAAGTCTCTATCATGATAGGTTGAGATGAAAAAGGCAAACAGACAGCAGCAATGCAAAGCATACAGAGACAAGACAGGGAGAATAACACATAATAAAAAAAAAGAAGCTCTTAAATTCTCAGAAGGAGGGCGCCTGGGTGGCTCAGCCAGTTAAGTGTCTGACTCTTGGTTTTGGCTCAGGTCATGATCTCACAGTTCGTGGTTTCAAGCCCCGCATTGGGTTCTGTGCTGACACGGTTTGGCCTGCTTGGGATTCTCTCTTTCTCTCTCTCTCTCTCTCTCTCTCTCACACACACACACACACACACACACACACACACACACACTCCTTCTCTCTCTGCCCCTCCTCCGGCTCTCTCTCTCTCTCTTAAAAATAAATAAATAAACTTAAAAAAAAATTCCCAGAAGGAAAGGAGAACATACTGTGTCCATGGGGGGAGAAAAAAAAAAAACAAAAAAACACCCTGGAGGCTATAAAAAAGAAACACTCAGGACAAAATGTGCTTCTAGAAATACAAACTCAATAGATGAAAATTACCCAGAAAGTAGAGTAGGAAATATAGAAATGGAAGCTAGAATAACAATGTGAGAAAATTAGATCAGTACAGGAGATCCAATATCTAAATAACTTGAGTTCCCAGAATGAGAGAACAGAGAAAAAAAGGGGATGAAATCATCAAAGAAAAACTTGAAAAAAATGTCCCTGAGTTAAAAAACAGAAGTTGCCAGATTCAAAAGGTTTATTGAATGTACAGCGAAATGGATAAAAATAGACTTACAACAAGGCATAGCTTGTGAAATTTTGGAATGCTGTTAACAAACAACTTTCTGCAAGCTTCCAACGAGAAAAAGAAAGGATAAATAAAAAGGATTAGGAAGAAAAATGGGTTTGGACATGCTTTTAAAATTCTTAACAAAAACTCCATCTTAGAATTCTCTACCCAAACTATCACTTAAGTTTGAGAATTGAAAAAATACATTTTTGGGCACACACAGTCTCAAAACCTTTATGTCTCATGCACTCTTTCTCAAGAATCTCATCTCGAGTATGACGTAGTCCACCGAAAACGAGAGAACAAATCAAGAGAGACACAGTGCACAGGAATTAGGACATCCAGTGAGAAAAGAGGAGGCCTCCCATCTTCTGAAGATCCCAGAAGGAGAGCTGTGCTTACACTGTGGCCAGCTGGCCCAGATTGGAGGAGTGAACTTGACAGACAGGTTGAGCGCTGCATTAGCAAGATCCCCAACTGCCAGGGTGCCTGGGTGGCTCAGTCAGTTGAGGTCTGACTTTGGCTCTGGCCATGATCTCATAGTTCGTGTGAGTGCAAGCCCTGCATTGGGCTCGCTGCTGTCAGTGCAGAGCCCCCTTTGGATCCTCTGTCCCCCTCTGTCTCTGCCCCTCCCCTGCTTCAGCCCTCTCTCTCAAAAATAAATAAAACATTAAAAAAAAAATCCCCAACTCCCACGGACTTTTCTTTCCATTCGAGAACAGTGTGTTTGATAATCATACTGGCTTGTCTTGACCACATACTGACTCCTGAGAGCCAGCAATAAAGTCATAGGTTTGTGTGTTTATTTATTTAATTTTTTTTAACGGTTGTTTTTGAGAGACACAGAGAGAGACAGAGCATGAGCCAGAGAGAGGTCGAGAGGGAGACACAAAATCCAAAGCAGGCTCCAGGCTCTGGGCTGTCAGCACAAAGCCCGATCCAGGGCTTGAACTCACAAACTGTGAGATCATGGCCTGAGCCAAAGTCGGGCTGAGCCACCCAGGCACCCCATAAGTCATAAGTTTAGAATCAGAAAATACTCAATGGTCCGCTAATAATGCTGCATGTCCTATACCTGGCTCATACTTTGGTCCTGCCCGGTTGCCCCAACTGTGGCAAGCTCTCTGTTTCCAAGGACTCACTGACAAGCTGTGGCCCTACATGTGGCCCTTCCAGAAGGGGTGGAAGGTGAAGCCAGACTCGGACTCAAGGGACTCTGCTCACTTTTGCTTTTTCCAGGAGCCTTCGGCTAAAACAGGCATTCATTATTGCCTATTTCTTCCATGGCTAGGGTGGGCTGACTACTGAGTTTTTCAAAATGAAATAATGCATTGTTTAGGGACACATATACTCATGGTACAATTCTTATTTTTTTAATATAAAAGATGGCTTGACATTAAAATGAGGATTGTGGTTAATTCTCTGGGGAGTAAGTGGGGCAGGACGGAGTTAGAGAGGGGCACACAGTGGACCTTAAAATTAACACTTGTAATAGGGACGCCTAGCTAGCACAGTTGTTAGAGCACATGACGTTTGATCCCGAGGTCATGGGTTCAAGCCCCACCTTGGGTGTAGAGCTTTCTTAATAAATCAAAATCAAAATAAAAAAAAATCACCTGTAATGTATTTCTAAGCCTAGGTTGTGGGACATTGCTGCTTAACTATTTTTAAAGTGTAATATATGTTTATACAGTCTTCTCTCTGTATTATATATGTTGGGATAAAATTGTTGAAATAAAAATGAACTGAAAGTCCTGTTTCTCGAGTGGATGCTTGAGTGATCCTGGGCCCCAGTGAGGCAGATCTAAGGCAGAGTTATTTTGACTTTGATAGAGAGGAGGAAACTCCCAATTACTTAGGTATTAAATTCTCCTAGGAAGCTTTTTTTTTTTTTTTTTTTTTTCCCCCTGACTTGCAGAGGCCTGTTCTTTAGGGATTGAGTCACTGGAAACATTAGGAAAGATGTGGTTACTTCTTTACCAACTGCTGGGCCCTGCTTGTTCTCTGCCTTAATTCAGATATTACTGGGGGATGGGGAGCCCCTAATTATAGTCAGTTACTGACTCATAACCATACTTTGCTCGTGGTTATTTCCTCTGAGAAGAATATATGTGGTGTTTCTGCCTGACGTGTGTGTGTGTGTGTGTGTGTGTGTGTGTGTGTGTGTATCATTGCTCCAGAATGTCTTTACATGACCTTCAGCACAGGGTGGGCCTTGCTGGGAAGGCTTCGCCAGCTTCAGCGGAGGGCTGGGCATCTCTAGAAGACACGCCCAGGCGATGGGTGTGGCTTGTAAGTGTCCAGTCTCACGGCTGTCATTTCACATTACCTGCTGTGTGGTCAGTAGTAACGGAACAGAATATGGAAGCTGACCTGTTCCTCTGGACTAGTCAGGACTCTAGGTTGCAAGGGGCAGAAAACCAACCCACAGATTAAACCACGAAGAGATTTATAGGCTCACTTAACTTTGCAGCGAAGAAGGAGATTCTGGCCCAACTGGACCCAAGCGTTCCAACAAGATCGTTAGCATGTTTCTATCCGCTTTCTCCAGTCCTGGCTTCTTTTTCAGGCTCTTATTGGCTTGCCCAGGGCCAGGTGACCATCCCTGATGCAATCACATGGACTGGAGTGGTAGACTGGTCTCATTGACAGCATATATACATATCCATCCCTGTCGGGGCTCCTGGGTGGCTCAGTCGGTTGAGCGTCCGACTTCAGGTCAGGTCATGATCTCACACTCTGAGTTTGAGCCCTGCATGGGGCTCTGTACTGACAGCTCAGAGCCTGGAGCTGCTTCAGATTCTGTGTCTCCTTCTCTCTCTGCCCCTCCCCCGCTCATGCTCTGTCTCCTCTGTCTCAAAAGTAAATAAACATAAAAAAAAAAATTTATATACCCACCCCTGTCCTGGGGAGGGGCTTGGATCCACCATCTGACATGGCCTGAGAGAAGAAAAGGTAGTTTTCACTACAGCAGCTATGCACACATAGAAACTACCCCTGGAGTCAATTTTCAATAACTAATGTTTGAATTTATATGATGTCATGATAAATTTTAGGTCTGAGTTATGAACTACCATTATCTTCTGACCTGGGCATAGTTTATAAGTCTTCACACTTAAAAAAAACCATGCTTAAAAACCTTGAGGGGCACCTGGGTGGCTCAGTCAGTTGAGTGTCTGACTTTGGCTCAGGTCCTGACCTCATGGTGGGTGAGTTCGAGCCCCACCATGGGCTCTCTGCTGTCCATTCCCCTTCTCTACCCTTCCTCTGCTGGCGCTCGCTCTCTCTCACAAATAAGTAACTGTTAAAAAATAAAAAAAATTAAAATCTTAAAAAAAAACTTAAAAAACGTTGAGGTTTCCAATTCAGACGAGTAAAGAAAGTCGTTGTTACTAAAGCAGTTTGACAGGAATAGAGTCCTTATGTCTGAATACTGAATGGGGGAAAAGTTAACAGGAGAAGTCAATCTGCTGCCTCTGATGGGTCTCAGAATAATTTACTCTGACTTGGGGCCTTCAATTCGATTTGATTAAGCAGTTCATGGTTTCGGCCTAGTTCAAAGACTTGTGCATGCAGTGTTCCCACTGAAGGGATTTCTTTCACAGTACCTGGGGAAAAAAGGGCTTTTAGATCTAAGAAGTTTGTCCCAAAACTCCTCCTTTATTATTTATTATTTCTCACTTGGTATTGTGCCTTCTCTGTGGGGACCTACATTACTCTCTTTCGTTGCACAGTGGGCTTTGGGGATACACTGCTTGCTTGCAAATGCCTTACTAACTCTGTGACGTCGACTCCGTTAGTCACTTCGCCTCTCTGCGTCTTCCGTTCCCTCATCTGGGAAAACCTCCTACATAGGATTGCCTGCAGAAACTCCTTAGGACCTTGCTGGGCACACAGTGAGCACTTTATGAGTGATTTCTACCACTCTCATTATTTCAGGGGCTCTCAAAGCACACAGCCAAGGGGCCTGTTTGACTTCTGGTTGCGATGGGAGCGTGGAGGGCAGAGGGCAGGCGCCCGAAGCTGGGAAGCCCTATTAAAAGTAGAACAGAAATAGACAGGAGGAAACCAAGCGCTTTCTCTTCAGATTGCTATCAAACCACGCTTCGTTGCAGACTCTGGACTTGGGTATGGCCAGAGATCAAAGGCCCTCTTATGTGCGGTGACATTTCTGAGCACAGGGCTGAGTTGTAAAACTCTTGAATGGAAGATTTTGGCACTTGGAACAGCTTGGGATAGAAAGGCAGAATTTTTATAGAGGCGATTCATAGAACTGCTTATACTCATGGAGAATCCAGACTGTTATGACTCACTTGTCTCTTTATTGCTTTGGACCAAGAACTGTTGTTTCCTTTTAAGTCCCTCTGTAGGAGCTGAGCTACAGCCTAAGGCCGACATAACTCTTTCGGGAAGACAGTGTGGCTTCAGTGAGCGTGAACAGGAATACCCCCTTGTTGGGCTGTGGGTCAAGCGTACTGGACAAGCCGAAAAAGGATTTTATTTTTACCAGGAGATAGAGTTTCTTTTGGAAACTGGCAGCATCCTTAATGCTTCTTTAGCTTCAGATAAGCTTCCCTTTTGTCTGTCTGCCCTTTTCGTCGTATGAAAGCATAGGCTAAATTTGATTGTGTGACAAGCAGGGGGACAGTGGAACAACTTTGGGAAGTAGAAATCAGTGTGCCTGGGTGGCCTGCTATGCAATTAGGGATAGCAGAAGGGGTCATTTGGAGTCCGGCTTGCCCGAGGTTCTGTTGGGTCTCCTGGGAAGCACTGGGAAGCGGATTTTTGGGCTGATGGTAAGGCCTCGTGTGGTAGGCAGACTTCTAAGACAGCTCCCGGTTCCCCACCTCCTGGCACTTTACTCCTTCGTGTAACCTCCTCCTCATGTGTTCTTGCTGGATCTAGTGACCTGCTTCCCATGAACAGAATAGAACAAAGGTAGTGGGATGTCACTTGCATTATTAGGTTACAAAGGACTGTGATTTCTACCTTGCAAGGACACTCTTTCTTGTTGCCCCTTTCTCATACTCTTCCTTGTCTTCTCTTTTATGCTTTGAGGAAGCCTGATGCCATGTTGGAAAGGCCCATGTGGCAGGGAACTGAAGGTGGCTTTTGGTCTATATCCTGCAAAGAACTGATACCCTCAGTCCAATACCTGTGAGGAACTGAGTCCTGGCACACTAGGGGAGTTTGGAAGCATGTCCTGCCCCAGTTGAACCTTGAGTTGACTGCAGTCCAGCTGTCACCTTGACTTCTGTCTTGTGAGAGGCCCTGAACCAGAGGACCCAGTCAGGCATTGCCTGGCTTCCTGGCCCTCTGAAACTGTGATTTGTGTATTGTTTTAATTTGCTAAATTTGGGCGTAATTTTTAATGCCTCAGTAGGTAACTAATATAGCAGGTCAATAACATTTACCATCTCAAGCAAAGAGGGAAACAAAGTCTGCCCTCAAACTCTGGGGTTTTGAGTTCTCAAAGTGGGTTGGGAACTCACTATGAGGTAGCAGATTATCCTGAATTCACTGAGACAGAGTTTCTGGGTCTCTGAAGAACACGGTCTAGGGTTAGGTATGTCTTTAATATAGTACCTAGGGTTTATCTCAAGACCTTGGGAAAGAATGCCAGAACCAGAAAAGCCATGATTTCTCTGGGATCCTGACTGAAGTTGAAGTCACTGGTTGGGAGGAAATCTACCCCCTTTGGTGACAAAGAGTACGAAGTGATAAGTGTGAGACGGAGAAGCACATTCAGGTCTTCATTCACTGATAACTCTGGTTTCAGAATAGGATTACCATATGGGGGGCACCTGGGTGGCTCAGTTGGCTAAGTATTCAACTCTTGATCTCAGCTGAGGTCTTGATCTCAGGGTGTTGATTGATCTCAGGGTCATGAAATGAAGCCTTGCATTGGGCTTCAAGCTCGGTGTGGAGCCTGCTTCAAAAAAAAAAAAAAAAAAAAAAAAAAGGAAGGGGGAGGAGCCAAGACAGCAGAACAGCATGGAAGTTTTTTCTGTGTCTGGTGTCCATGAGATACTGCCAGACCAACAATAAACCATCCTGCACACCTAGAAAACTGATCTGAGGAATAACACAACAATCTGCACAACCTGAACCACGGAATCAGCAGGTATGCGGCGCAGAGAGGTGAACTGGGGGAGAGAGAAGCTGTGGAGGGCAGGGAGCCACTTTTGCCGCGAAGAGAGGACGGAGACGGGGGCGGGGAGAGAATAGGGGAAAAGCATCCCCCCCCCCCCCCAAAAGCAGCTGGAGAGAAAGTGGAAAAGTGGAAACAGCCACAGGGACTGAACTAAAAAGGGAGAAAGGAGAGGGTTTAAATTCCATTAAGACTATAAACAGGGGGGGCACAGAGTCTGAAACTGCAGCTCGATACCTGGTGGTGCTCTGATGGGAAGGGCAGATCCTCAGGAGCAGAGTGGGGCCCAGGGTTCTTCAGGCCACATGGGGAGAGGCGGCTCCCCTGCTGGGAGGACACCTGGTAGAGGCTGTGTGGGTCCCCAAAGGCAAGGCCCCAGTGGACCCGGGAGAACAACCACATTCGCTGGTGCTGGAACAAGGTCGTTAAGGGTGAAGCCTGGTGCCAGGTGTGTGTTGTGAGTTTCCATAGTCCCTGAAATGCTGCTGCTGGACTATCTCGCAAACCTTTTCTGGGGTGGGCTGGCACCCGGCCGCAGTCTCTTGGCTTCGGCAGCAGCAGGGTTCCGTGAATGTTCCTGGGTGTGGCCGGCACCGGCCAGTGCTCGGTGAGAAGGTCCCGCAGAGGATCCGAGCGGGTCAGAGCTGTGGTCCCTCAGAAGTAAGGGGTCAGGAAACATAGCTGCATCTGAGATAAAACTCAGGAGGGAAGGGCTGCCTGGGGCTTGGTCACCGACAGCGTAAAAGCGGGAGTGGTCAGAGGCCGAAGACAAAGGACGGGTGCACAATTGCGCATCGGGGAGAACAGAGTTCGATACTAGCGACTGAGTTGCTGGGTGTCAGGGCCACTGTTCCCGCGCATGCGCATAGGTACCTACAAGCACCAAAGCAATCCTCCCCAGTAAGCTAGCTAAGCAGCGCCATCTAGTGGAGAACGGAGCCGTTACACTAAGCCCTGCCCAACTGGGCCAACCTCACTCTTCAGGAACACAAGTCTCTCCCCCTGCTTAGTTTATGGACTATAACGTGCTTCATAGTTTGACTTATAGGGGAAAACAAAGTAATTTCAGTAGTATTTCAGTCTATTTGCCGGTCCGTCTATTCAATTTTCTTTCTTTTCTTTTTTTTTCCTTTTTTCCTTTCTTTTTTCTTTTTTCTCTTTTTCGTTTCTTTTCTTTTTCTTGAATACAGAAAGAGAAAAAAATCATTTTTATTTTCAATTTTTATTAAAAATAGTTTTCTTTCATTTTTTTTACTATATTTTTACTTTTGTGTAAATTTTTTTCAAATTCTATTTTACTTCCATCATTTCATTTTAGTCTATTCAGTGTATTCATTTTTTCAAATTTTCAAACTATCTCCTTTTTTTTTCTATTTTTCTTTCCCTTTTTTGTAATCTATCAAGCCCTTTCAAACACCCAGACAAAAACACACCTAGGATCTAGCATCATTTATTTGATTTGTGTGTGTGTGTTTGTTTTTAATTTTTTAATTTTAATATTTTTTAATTTTAATTTTTTAAAATTTAATTATTTTACCTAATTAATTCTTTTTCTCCCTTCAACATGACGAAGCAAAGGAATTCACCCCAAGAGAAAGAGCAGGAAGAAACGACAGTCAGGGACTTAACCAACACAGATACAAGCAACATGTCTAAACCAAAATTTAGAATCATGATAATAAGAATACTAGCTGGGATTGAAAACAGATTATAATCCCTTTCTCTGGAGATAAAAGAAGTAAAAGCTAGTCAGGATGAAATAAAAAATGCTATAACTGAGCTGCAAACTTGAACGGAGGCCACAGCGGCAAAGATGGATGAGGCAGAACAGAGAATCAGCAATATAGAGGTCAAACTTAAAGAGAATAATGAAGCAGAAAAAAAGAGGGAGATGAAGGCAAAAGAGCACGATTTAAGAATTAGAGAAATCAGTGACTCATTAAAAAGGAACAACATCAGAATCATAGGGGTCCCAGAAGAGGAAGAGAGAGAAATAGGGGTAGAAGGGTTATGGGACCAAATCATAGCAGAAAACTTTCCTAACCTGAGGAAAGACACAGACATCAAAATTCAGGAAGCACAGAGGACTCCCATTAGATTCAACAAAAACTGACCATGAACAAGGCATATCATCACAAAATACTCAGGCAAGGAGAGAATCATGAAACCACAAGGGAAAAAAGTCCTTAATCTACAAGGGAAGACAGATCAGGTTTGCAGCAGACCTATCCACAGAAATGTGGCAGGGCAGAAAGGAGTGGCGAGATATATTCAATGTGCTGAATCAGAAAAATATACAGCCAAGAATTCTTTTTTTTTAATATGAAATTTATTGTCAAACTGGTTTCCATACAACACCCAGTGCTCATCCCAACAGGTGCCCTCCTCAATACCCATCACCCACCCTCCCCTCCCTCCTACCCCCCATCAACCCTCAGTTTATTCTCAGTTTTTAAGAGTCTCTTATGGTTTGCTCTCTCCCTCTCTAACTTTTTTCCCCCCTTCCCCTACCCCATGGTTTTCTGCTAAGTTTCCCAGGATCCACATAAGTGAAAAAACATGGTGTCTGTCTTTCTCTGTATGACTTATTTCACTTAGCATAACACTCTCCAGTTCCATCCACGTTGCTACAAAAGGCCATATTTCATTCTTTCTCATTGCCACATAGTATTCCATTGTGTATATAAACCACAACTTCTTTATCCATTCGTCAGTTGATGGACATTTAGGCTCTTTCCATAATTTGGTTATTGTTGAAAGTGCTGCTATAGACATTGGGGTACAAGTGCCCTTATGCATCAGCACTCCTGTATCTGTTGCGTAAATTCCTAGCAGTGCTATTGCTGGGTCATAGGGTAGATCTATTTTTAATTTTTTGAGGAATCTCCACACTGTTTTCCAGAGCGGCTGCACCAGTTTGCGTTCCCACCAACAGTGCAAGAGGGTTCCCATTTCTCCACATCCTCGCCAGCATCTATAGTCTCTTGATTTGTTCATTTTAGCTGCTCTAACTGGTGTGAGGTCATATCTCAGTGTGGTTTTGATTTGTATTTCCCTGATGAGGAGTAACGTTGAGCATCTTTTCATGTGTTTGCTGGCCATCTGGATGTCTTCTTTAGAGAACTGTCTATTCATGTCTTCTGCCCATTTTTTCACTGGATTATTTGTTTTTTGGGTGTGGAGTTTGGTCAGTTTTTCATAGATTTTGGACACTAGCCTTTTGTCCGATATGTCATTTGCAAATATATTTTCCCATTCCATCAGTTGCCTTTTAGTTTTGTTGATTGTTTCCTTTGCTGTGCAGAAGCTTTTTATCTTCATGAGGTCCCAATAGTTCATTTTTGCTTTTAATTTCCTTGCCTTTGGAGAAGTATCAAGTAAGAAATTGCTGCGGCTGAGGTCAGAGAGGTTTTTCTCCTGCTTTCTTCTCTAGGGTTTTGATGGTTTCCTGTCTCACATTCAGGCTCTTCATCCATTTTGAATTTATTATTGTGAATGGTGTAAGAAAGTGTTCTAGTTTCATTCTTCTGCATGTTGCTGTCCATTTCTCCCAGCACCATTCGTTAAAACAGCCAAGAATTCTTTATCCATCAAGGCTGTCATTCAAAATAGAAGGAGAGATAGAAAGTTTCCCAGACAAACAAAAATGAAAGGAGTTTGTGACCACTAAACCAGCCCTGCAAGAAACTTTAAGGGGGACTCTCTGAGGGGAGGAAAGATGAAAAAAAAAAAAAACACCAAACAAACAAAGACAGAGACTAGAAAGGACCAGAGAACACCACCAGAAACTCCAACTCTACAAGCAAAATAATGGCAATAAATTCCTATCTTTCCGTACTCACTCTAAACGTCAATGGACTCAATGCTCCAACCAAAAGACATAGGGTAACAGAATGGATAAGAAAACAAGATCCATCTATATGGTGTTTACAAGAGACCCACTTTAGACCTAAAGACACCTTCAGATTGAAAGTAAGGCGATGGAGAACCATCTATCATGCTAATGGTCAACAAGAGAAAGCCGGAGTAGCCGTACTTATATCAGACAATCTAGACTTTAGAATAAAGACTGTATCAAGAGATGCAGAAGGGCATTATATCATAATCAAGGGGTCTACCCACCAAGAAGACCTAACAATTGTAAACATTTATGTGCCAAATGTGCAGGCACCCAAATATATAAATCAATTAATCACAAACATAAAGAAACTCGATAGTAATACCATAATAGTCAGAGACTTCAACACCCCACTCACAGCAATGAACAGATAATCTAATAAAAAAATCAACACGGAAACAATGGCTTTGAATGACACACTGGACCAAATGGACTTAACAGATATATTCAGAACATTTCATCCTAAAGCAGCAGAATATACATTATTCTCCAGTGCACATTGAATGTTCTCCAGAACATACCATATACTGGGACACAAATCAGCCCTCAACAAGTGCAAAAAGATCGAGATCAAACTGTGCATATTTTCAGACCACAACGCTATGAAACTCAAAATCAACCACAAGAAAAAATTTGGAAAGATAACAAATACTCGGAGACTGAAGAACATCCTACTAAAGAAGGAATGGGCCAACCAAGCAGTTAAAGAGGAAATTAAAAAGTACATGGAAGCCAATGAAAATGATAACACCACAGCCCAAAACCTCTGGGATGCAGCAAAGGTGGTCACAAGGGGGAAGTATATAGCAATCCAGGCCTTCCTAAAGAAGGAAGAGAGGTCTCAGATGCATGACCTAACCTTACACCTTAAAGAGCTGGAAAAGGAACAGCAAATAAAACCCAAAACCGGCAGAAGACAGGAAATAATGAAGATTAGAGCAGAAATCAATGCTATTGAAACCAAACAAACAGTAGAACAGATCAATGAAACCAGGAGCTGGTTCTTTGAAAGAATTGACAAAATTGATAAACCACTAGCCAGTTTGATCAAAAAGAAAAAGAAAAGGACCCAAATAAGTAAAATCAACAATGAAAGAGGAGAGATCACAACCAACACAGCAGAAATACAAACAATATAAGAGAATATTATGAGCAATTGTATGCCAATAAAATGGGCAATCTGGAAGAAATGGACAAATTCCTAGAAACATATACACTACCAAAACTGAAACAGGAAGAAATAGAAAATTTGAACACACCCATAACCAGTAAAGAAACCGAATTAGTAATAAAATATCTGCCAAAAAAACCAAAAAAAACAAAAAACAAAAAAACACCAAGAGTTCAGGGCCAGATGGCTTTCCAGGGGAATTCTATCAAACACTTACGGAAGAGTTAACACCTATTCTCTTGAATCTTGAAGCTGTTCCAAAAAATAGAAATAGAAGGAAAACTTCCAAACTCTTTCTATGAAGCCAGCATTACCTTGGTTCCAAAACCAGACAAAGACCCCCCACTAAAAAGGAGAGCCATAGACAAATTTCCCTGATGAACATGGATGCAAAAATCCTCAACAAGATATTAGCCAACCGGATCCAACAATACATCAAAAAAATTATTCACCATGACCAAGTGGGATTTATACCTGGGATGCAGGGCTGGTTCAATATCTGCAAAACAATCAGTGTGATCCATCACATCAATAAAAGAAAGGACAAAACCATAGGATCCTCTCAATAGATGCAGAGAAAGCATTTGACAAAATACAGCATCCTTTCTTGATAAAAACCCTCAAGAAAGTAGGGATAGAAGGAGCATACCTCAAGATCATAAAAGCCATATATGAACGACCCAATGCTAATATCATCCTCAATGGGGAAAAACAGAGCTTTCCCCCTAAGGACAGGAACAAGACAGGGATGTCCACTCTCACCAATGTTACTCAACATAGTATTGGAAGTCTTAGTCTCAGCAATCAGACAACACCAAGAAATAAAAGGCATCCAGATCGGCCAGGAGGAGGTCAAACTTTCACTCTCTGCAGATGACATGATACTCTATATGGAAAACCCAAAAGATTCCACCAAGAAACTGCTAGAATTAATTCATGAATTCAGCAAAGTTTCAGGATATAAAATCAATGCACAGAAATCGGTTGCATTCCTATACACCAAGAATGAAGCAAAAGAAAGAGAAATCAAGGAATCAATCCCATTTACAATTGCACCAAAACCATAAAATACCTAGGAATAAATCTAACCCAAGAGGTGAAAAATCTATACACTGAAAACTATAGAAAGCTTATGAAAGAAATTGAAGAATACACAAAAAATTGGAAAAATATTCCATGCTCCTGGATAGGAAGAACAAATATTGTTAAAATGTTGATACTACCCAAAGCAATCTACATATTCAATGCAATTCCTATCAATAACACCAGCATTCTTCACAGAGCTAGAACAAATGATCCTAAAATTTGTATGGAACCAGAAAAGACCCTGAATAGCCAAAGCAATCTTGAAAAAGAAAACCAAAGCAGGAGGCATCACAATCCCAGACTTCAAGCTGTAGTACAAAGCTGTAATCATCAAGACAGTATGGTACTGGCATAAAAACAGACACTCAGATCAATGAACAGAATAGAGAACCCAGAAATGTACCCACAAACGTATAGCCAACTACTCTTTGACAAAGCAGGAAAGAATATCTAATGGAATAAAGACAGTTTCTTCAGCAAGTGGTGCTGGGAAAACTGGACAGCGACATGCAGAAGAATGAACCTGGACCACTTTCTTATACCATACACAAAAATAAACTCAAAATGGATGAAAGACATAGATGTAAGATGGGAAGCCATCAAAATCCTCAAGGAGAAAGCAGGCAAAAACCTCTTTGATCTTGGCCGTAGCAACTTCTTACTCACCATGTCTCTGGAGGCAAGGGAAACAAAAGCAAAAATGAACTATTGGTACCTCATGAAGATAAAAAGCTTCTGCACAGCGAAGGAAACAATTAGAAAACTAAAAGGCAACTGACGGAATGGGAGAAGATATTTGCAAACGACATATCAGATAAAGCGTTAGTATCCAAAATCTATAATGAACTTATCAAACTCAACACCCAAGAAACAAATAACCTAGTGAAGAAATGGGCAAAAGACATGAATAGACACTTCTCCAAAGAAGACATCCAGATGGCCAACTGACACATGAAAAGATGCTCAACATCACTCATCATCAGGGAAATACAAATCAAAACCGCAATGAGATACCACCTCACACCTGTCAGAATGGCTAACATTAACAACTCAGGCAACAACAGATGTAGGCGAGGATGAGGAGAAAGAGGATCTTTTTTGCACTGCTGGTGGGGATGCAAACTGGTGCAGCCACTCTGGAAAGCAGTATGGAGGTTCCTCAAAAAATTAAAAATAGAACTACCCTATGACTCAGAAATTGCATTACTACATATTTTCCAAGGGATACAGGTATGCTGTTTCAAAGGGACACATGCACCCCAATATTTATAGCAGCACTATCAACAATAGCAAAACTATGGAAAGAGCCCAAATGTGCATTGAGGGATGAATGGATAAAGAAGATGCGGTATATATATATATATATATATATATATATATATATATATATATACACACACACACACACACACACACACACACACACACACACACAATGGAGTGTTACTTGGCAATCAAAAAGAATGAAATCTTGCCATTTGCAACTATGTGGATGGAACTAGAGGGTATTATGCTAAACGAAATTAGTTAGAGAAAGACAAACATCATATGACTTCACTCATATGAGGACTTTAAGACACAGAACAGATGAACATAAGGGAAAGGAAGCAAAAATAATATAAAATTAGGGATGGGGACAAAACAGAAAAGACTCTTAAATATGGAGAACAAACAGAGGGTTACTGGAGGGGTTGTGGGAGTCGGGATGGGCTAAATGGGTAAGGGGTACTAAGGAATCTACTCCTGAAATCATTGTTGCACTACATGCTAACTAATTTGTATGTAAATTAAAAAAAATAAAATAAAAAAAAAAAGGATTACCATATGGTTGGGAAGACAAGAATCACAAAGAAAGATGAAATTGCAGAGAGGTGATATGGGAGCAGCAAATGCTGAAGGATTTGTTTATACAGCCCAGTAGAAATGACATATTAGTGACAACAGTGGAGGAAAACCATGCTTCAATAAGACAAAAATTTGAATGAATAATGCTCAATGTGGAAAATTTGAAGATTGAAAGATAAGAGTAGAAATAAATCACAGACAATCCCACTACCCACAGGTAATCAGTGTTAATATTTTTATACATTTCCCTTTGCCAGTGCATATTTTTATGTTGTTTGTATTTTTACTATATATGCAATTTTGCTTTAAGTAAAACTTCAAATTGTGAAATAATTCAAACACAGAAAATACCAACATCAAGTGTAGTGGTTTAGATTGGTGACAATAGAATGCCCCTTCACCCACTATAATAACATTGGCTTAGACAATATAGGCATTTATTTTTCCTTCACATTAAAGACACCTGTAGGTAGCTGGTCCAGTGCTGCTTTGACACTCCTACAACATCATCTTTAATAACTCAACTTCTAGTTATCTGCTGTGCCATTCCTGAGATGCCCTCATGCTTACAATATGGCTGTTGGAGCTCCGGCAATCACATCCCACACCACAGGAATGCCTCTTCCTCTTTTAAGAGACTTCTGAAAAGTTTCCTACAACATTTTCACATCTTACTGGTTCACATTTAGTCATGTGGCTACATCTAATTGCATGGTGGGCAGAAAATTAAGTCTTTTATTCAAGGTGATGATGTATCCAGGTAAAAAATCTTTGCCACACCATGGAACCACCAAACAGATTTAACATATGATAACACTTGGCTAATTTGGATCTGTTTTTAAATTTTTTAATATTTGAAATTAAGAAATGAAGAATTAAAGATATAGATAGATTCTACTTTCATTGAGGATGTAGAGAGCTAGCAGTGCCACTCCTGCCCAACAAGAAAAGGCCAAACAAACTACAAAATCATAACTTTTCTTGAATCCATTTGAGAATTGAGATTGGAGTGTGATAAAGTAGACTTCCAAGGAGAGACAGGGAGAGTCAGAATACAAGCACTAGGCTTCTCTTGGCAGAGCCTGGGAGGAAGAAACACTGGTACCAAGCTAGTCAGTAAGAAGTCAACTAAAATTTTCAATGAGTTTTGGAAGGCTTAATGTGGGTTACAATGATAGTATAGAAATCTTGGCATATCCAGACACAAGGGAAGCTTGTACTCTTTAGTAGGTTCTTCACCATGGACCTCTGTAGAGTGCTCACAGGAAAGATTGAGGCAAATAAGGGAGACCAGAAGAAGCTTTCCTAGGTTGTTTAGACCTTGAGGAGATTGGTCACCACTGCAGGAGCCTTTCCCCCTGTGGAACTAAATCTGTAAGCTGTTGAAAGAGGAGTGTTCACCCCCAGAAACACAGGTGAAGCCCCACTGTAGCTGGGGGAAAGGTAAAAGAAAAAAATCATTTTTATCTCAGGGAAAAGGGCAGAAAATAATTCTAAGCACGAGTCCTAGACCAATATCATTAGTGGTCTCTTACTGGTAGGGAAGGTGCGGGAAGCTATCTCCTGAACAAGACCCTCTAAAGGTATAAAGCAGAGTTGGTTGCCATGGGGAAGAAGGACAGAATCACTAAGGATGTGATACTTCTGAGACCCAGGCATACATGACCTTCCAGGATAACAGAGAATTTCCTCTTGACCCCGCTCTCTCACCCTATCAGGCTAGCAAGCACTGAGTAACAAGCAATAGCAACTTACCACTGGGGTGGGAACAAAAGTATCAAAGGAGAACTCCTGCATGGTGTAGGCACACAGGGAAGGTTGAAAGCTAAGACTGGAACAAAAATATTGAGAAAAATGCTCTGACATCCGACCCCCACACTAAGCACAAGGTAACACTAGAAGAATCTGAAGCCTGAAGGTAACCATAGGAGCAAACAAAACTCAAACCCTACTCAATATCTGACTAGGTCAACATGACCACCACACTAATGACCTACTAAAAGAAGACATGTGTCCATTTCCCAGAATAAATATTATCTACCTCAGTTGTTACTGTTCTAAACACACCGTCCATTCAATAAAAAAAATTATAAGATATACATATAGGAAAATAACCCACTGTTAAAAGACAAAGATGAACAAAACCAAGCTCAGAGACTATCCAAATGTTGAACTATCAGAGAGTTTAAAGTAACTACGATTATGTGTTAAAGGCTCTAGTGGAAAATGTGGACAGCATGCATGAAAAGATGGGGGATTTCAGCAGAGAGATGGAAAATATAAGAAAGAGTCAAATAGAACTGCTAGAAATAAAAGCAAGGTAACAGAGGTGAAGAATTCTGTCAATGAGCAGTTCAGGGGACTTTATACTACCGAGGAAAGAATGAATGAACCTGAAGACAGGTCAATAGAAATTACCCAAATGAAAACAGGAGCCTTTCCTCCTGTGGAACTAAATCTATAAGCTGTTGAAAGAGGAGTGAAAGAGAAAATAAAAAAGAAAAAAATTAAAAAGGCCCAAGCATCCAAGAGTTATAGGACAATACCAAATGATCTAACATACGTATAACGGAATCTTTGAAGAAGAGAGAAAGAATGAGGTAGGAGATATGGACAAAATTTACCACTCTTCATCCCATTTTCTTCCTTTTTTCTTCCTTCCTTCTCTCTCTCTCTCTCTTTTTCCCTCTCTCTTTCTTTCAGATTTTATTTTTAGTAGTCTCTATGACTTGAACTCATGACCCTGAGATCAAGAATCACATGCTTCACTGACTGAGCCAGCCAAGCACCCCATCCCATTTTGTTTCTGTTCTCACCAGTAATCATGTGTCCTGAAGCTAGTGTGTATCCTTCCCATCATGTTTTCATATTTCTTAGTATACCTGAATGTGTCTGAAACAATATATGGTATCATTTTTGTTTTCAAAATATATAGAAATGACATCGTGGTATCTTTCTTTGCAATTTAGTTTTTTTAATTATAAAATTAATATTGGTTTAACTACTATATAATATCCCACTGGTTTATTTATCCATTCCCCCAATGATGGAAAAATAGGTTTAATTTATAATATTATAAACAATGCTGCAATTAATATTTTTGCATATGAAGTCTTGTGAACATGTGACTTCCATAATTTCTTCCCCAGCATGTAATTCTGAGTTGAAAACAAGCAGTTTTGAATATTACATAATGCCATTAAATTGTTCATTAAAGCAACTGACTTGATTTACACTTCTGCTAGCAATGAACAGCACTGTTTTTATTCTCGACATGTTCACACTTAGTATTATCGGACTCTTGTTGCCAAGTTATGGGTGTAAAATTATATTTTAATGTTGTTTTCATTTTCATTTCCCCTGAATATTTTCAAAAAAATTTTTTTTAATGTTTATTTACTTGAGAGAGAAAGAGAGAGAGAGCTAGCGCATGTGAGTGGGGAGGGACAGAGAGAGAGGGAGAGAGAAAATCCCAAGCAGGATCTGTGCTGTCAGCACAGAGCCCAATGTGGGCCTCAATCTCACAAAGTGTGAAATCATGACCTGAGCCCAAATTAAGAGTTGGATGCTTAACTGACTGAGCCACCCAGGCGCCCCTCCACTGAACATCTTTTTTATATGTTCATTGGATGTTTCTGTTTCTGTTTATGTAAACTGCCTGATCATATCCTTTGCCCATTTTAATATGACTGTCTATAAAATTTTTTTGTAATATTTCTTTATCTTAGTCAATTAATCTTTGTTGATTATATGCTTATCTATGGCTGTCCTTTTGTTTTTGTTATGGACCTCTTTTTTTTATCCAGAGGTTATAGTTGTAATTTGTAAAATGTACACTTTATGGTTTGTGTTTTTTTGTGTGTCTTATGAATTGCTTTCCTACTGTAGTATCATTAAGTTACATTTTCTTATATTTTCTTCCAAAAGTGCTAGAAATATTGTTTTTCACATTTGCGATTTGTTTTATGTGAGGCAGGGTCTAATTTATCACTTTCCGCATGATGCCAATTATCCCAGTAGTATATTTTAAATTGTGTTTTCTTTCCCCAGTGGTTTCAAATACCACTGCTGTTGAGTTCCAAGTTACCATTGATATGTGGGTGGGTCTGTTTCCAGTGTTCTTGTTCTGCCAGAGGTGTCTGGGCCCGTTGAAAACACAGCTGTGAGAAATGAGGTTTTGAGGAACTTCAATTCCCAGCGAACATACTGGGCATAGACTCAACATACTTGGACCACTTCCAAAACACTACAGATTGTCCCTGTCACTAAGTACAAGGTGCAAGTCATGTGCTGGAGACGTGAGTACGATTCCATGCTTTTGGGAAAAAGGTAAACGGAACGTTAGCCTGTCCTGGTCCTATATCCTGCTCCCTGTTTTCCTCTACCTTTATCTGAATTGCTGAAATTTTCACCATAGCCTAGGTTATTAAAAAGTAAGCCATGTGATAGAAGAGGCAACATACCTACTTATCAGAGTAGGAAATGGGTTTAAGGAAATAGATCAGTTTCCTTTATTTTATTTTTTTCTCATAGGGTAATAGAATGGGAGACTAGAAGAAATCTTTGAGATCGTCTGGTATATTTCTAAATAGGTAGAGAAACCCATGAAAAGATGCCTGGGAAAGTTTACATTTATACCAGTTGTTCCAGAATAATAATCAACAGTACCTTCTTTCAGTATCAAAACGTCTTGGCTTGGATAATAAATTATATGATCATCCTATTGCTGAGAAAACAGATTCCTGTAAGTTAAAGGATTATGTTAAAAAATTTTTTTTATTAGTCACAAATGGATACTGTTAACAACAGATTTCCTTAATGCTTCCCCTAGGAAATCTATTCAATTGCAAGTGTATCTAAAAATTTTTCTTAATAAGTATGATGTGAATTTGAGGTCTGGACTAAAAATACACCTGGGAAAGCACAATTCATATTTAATTGGTTTGAAGACACAAAATGGGGTAACTACATGGTTGAAGACAGAACGAAACTATACACTAGGGGGTCTAGTCACCTACAGTTCCTCATACAGATACTGCAGGTGCTGTCATGAGGCTGAACTTCAAGTCCCTTGACTGTTTATTGCTCTTTCTATGTTGCTTTCCTTGACAGTTTATTTTTTGTTTTTTATTTATTTTTTTTTAACGTTTATTTATTTTTGAGACAGAGAGAGACAGAGCATGAACGGGGGAGGGTCAGAGAGAGGGAGACACAGAATCTGAAA
Source organism: Panthera pardus (assembly GCF_024362965.1). Taxonomy (NCBI): domain Eukaryota; kingdom Metazoa; phylum Chordata; class Mammalia; order Carnivora; family Felidae; genus Panthera; species Panthera pardus. The sequence goes on from NW_026526810.1 coordinate 2,763,263, forward strand.
CAGGCTCCAGGCTCTGAGATGTCAGCACAGAGCCCGACGCGGGGCTTGAACTCAATGACCGCGAGATCATGACCTGAGCCGAAGTCGGACGCTCAACCGACTGAGCCACCCAGGCGCCCCATCCTTGACAGTTTATATCGTAGGGTCTGGCAAAATGCTGGACTGAGCTAATATATACCCCTACCTTCTATTACAAATGTATAGAAATGTTGGATATACTATCTATATATGTAGTTTATCCAACATGTGTATACACATATATACATACATACACACACATATAAACTACATGTATAATTCATAAAAACGCATACATACAATTCACACACATTCTTATATATTTACATAAAAATAAAGGTAAAGAAAAAAAATAAAGGTAAAGAATGATTTCTTATGAAGAGCCAAAAAATCAGTTAACCAGAAAGGAGTACATTGGTAAATGTAAGCATATTAAAGACTTTTCTATTTATCAAAAGACAACCATTAAGAGAGTGAAGATACGGGGGTGCCTGGGTGGCTGAGTTGGTTAGGCCTCCGACTTCGGCTCAGGTCATGATCTCACATTTTGTGGGTTTGAGCCCCGCATTGAGTTGTGCCGAAGGCTCAGAGCCTGGAGCCTGCTTCAGATTCCGTGTCTCCCTCTCTCTCTGCCCCTCCCCTGCTCATGCTACCTCTCTCTCTCAAAAGTAAATAAACATTAAAAAAATAAAAAAAAAGAGTGAAGATACATGCTACAGAATGGGGAAAGATATTTGCCCCACACCTAATTGACAAATTAGTTGGAGTCAGTAGAAAAAGTCAACCAAAGAATTGAACAGGGACTTTGGTAAAAAGAGGAAGCCAGCCAAGGTCATTCTCTGTCTCTCCCTCTAACTCTAGATGAATCTAGGTGAGGGGTATACAGATGCTGGGCATACTTTTCTTTTAACATACTGGAAAATTTGAAATAAAACATTGGGAAAAATAAAAACAAAGCCACACTCAAAGAAAAAAAATAAGATTCCCAGATGACACACATGAAGAAGAGAACTCAGGAGGAGAGCAGAAAGTGTACCAGCTAACGCTATAGCGACTTAGGGAAGACCAGATTTTTTTTTTTTTTTTTTTTATTTATTTATTTATTTTTTTTATTTTTTAATATATGAAATTTACTGTCAAATTGGTTTCCATACAACACCCAGTGCTCATCCCAAAAGGTGCCCTCCTCAATACCCATCACCCACCCTGCCCTCCCTCCCACCCCCCATCAACCCTCAGTTTGTTCTCAGTTTTTAACAGTCTCTTATGCTTTGGCTCTCTCCCACTCTAACCTCTTTTTTTTTTTTTTCCTTCCCCTCCCCCATGGGTTTCTGTTACGTTTCTCAGGATCCACATAAGAGTGAAACCATATGGTATCTGTCTTTCTCTGTATGGCTTATTTCACTTAGCATCACACTCTCCAGTTCCATCCATGTTGCTACAAAAGGCCATATTTCATTTTTTCTCATTGCCACGTAGTATTCCATTGTGTATATAAACCACAATTTCTTTATCCATTCATCAGTTGATGGACATTTAGGCTCTTTCCATAATTTGGCTATTGTTGAGAGTGCCGCTATAAACATTGGGGTACAGGTGCCCCTATGCATCAGTACTCCTGTATCCCTTGGATAAATTCCTAGCAGTGCTATTGCTGGGTCATAGGGTAGGTCTATTTTTAATTTTCTGAGGAACCTCCACACTGCTTTCCAGAGCGGCTGCACCAATTTGCATTCCCACCAACAGTGCAAGAGGGTTCCTGTTTCTCCACATCCTCTCCAGCATCTATAGTCTCCTGATTTCTTCATTTTGGCCACTCTGACTGGCGTGAGGTGGTATCTGAGTGTGGTTTTGATTTGTATTTCCCTGATAAGGAGCGACGTTGAACATCTTTTCATGTGCCTGTTGGCCATCCGGATGTCTTCTTTAGAGAAGTGTCTATTCATGTTTTCTGCCCATTTCTTCACTGGGTTATTTGTTTTTCGGGTGTGGAGTTTGATGAGCTCTTTATAGATTTTGGATACTAGCCCTTTGTCCGATGTGTCATTTGCAAATATCTTTTCCCATTCCGTTGGTTGCCTTTTAGTTTTGTTGGTTGTTTCCTTTGCTGTGCAGAAGCTTTTTATCTTCATAAGGTCCCAGTAATTCACTTTTGCTTTTAATTCCCTTGCCTTTGGGGATGTGCCGAGTAAGAGATTGCTACGGCTGAGGTCAGAGAGGTCTTTTCCTGCTTTCTCCTCTAAGGTTTTGATGGTTTCCTGTCTCACATTCAGGTCCTTTATCCATTTTGAGTTTATTTTTGTGAATGGTGTGAGAAAGTGGTCTAGTTTCAACCTTCTGCATGTTGCTGTCCAGTTCTCCCAGCACCATTTGTTAAAGAGACTGTCTTTTTTCCATTGGATGTTCTTTCCTGCTTTGTCAAAGATGAGTTGGCCATATGTTTGTGGGTCTAGTTCTGGGGTTTCTATTCTATTCCATTGGTCTATGTGTCTGTTTTTATGCCAATACCATGCTGTCTTGATGATGACAGCTTTGTAGTAGAGGCTAAAGTCTGGGATTGTGATGCCTCCTGCTTTGGTCTTCTTCTTCAAAATTACTTTGGCTATTCGGGGCCTTTTGTGGTTCCATATGAATTTTAGGATTGCTTGTTCTAGTTTCGAGAAGAATGCTGGTGCAATTTTGATTGGGATTGCATTGAATGTGTAGATAGCTTTGGGTAGTATTGACATTTTGACAATATTTATTCTTCCAATCCATGAGCACGGAATGTCTTAGGGAAGACCAGATTTTGATATGAGCCCTGGGAACTTGGGGCTGGGGACTGAACTCCCCTGGAGTGACAGGAAGCATGTGACACAAAGAACTACTTCATCCAAACCTGCAGATAAAACCAGATTGCAAGGAATGGCGGTTTTCTCCAAAAAAGGGGACTGGAAGAATCTTCCCAGTATCCTAAGAAAGCAGCCAGAAAGCAGGTCTCTGTCTGACGTTCTGGGTAGAGAAAAAATCTCTCCTGAAGAACTCAAACAGCATTCCTGTGCCACATGTGAATGTTGAGTCCAAATGTTCTGTTAACTACATTATAAATGTTTATTTATCTATCTTCATTTTTGAGACAGAGAGAGACAGAGCATGAGCAGGGGGAGAGGCAGAGAGAGAGGGAGACACAGAATCAGAAGCAGGATCCAGGCTCCGAGCTGTCAGCACAGAGCTGGACGCGGGGCTCGAACTCGTCAACTGCGAGATCATGACCCGAAGCAAAGTCAGATGCTCAACTGACTGAGCCACCCAGGCACCCCATGTTAATTACATTATAGATAGCCTGGCTTCAGACAGACAAACTCTCTACAGTATTCAACAGAAGCAAATACAAAGCTACCCTAAAGGGATACTTTCATAACCTAAGGGGCATGAGGTTTCCAGTAAGTATTAAGTCATGGTAAAAAAAATAACAGTCCATGTAAGGAAACCATCCACCATGAGGAATAATTGCTAGGCACAACATGGGGAAGGGTTAGTACCTTAAGGACTTAAAATTGTATACTAATGTGAAAGAGAAGGTAACTTAAGAATCCTTAGAACAATCAAATAGATTATAGCGGAAGAAGGGGATACTATAAGAAAAGATACATTTGGAAAATATATCTTTTTTTTTTTTTTTGGTAGCTTTCATGCCCAGCATGGAGCCCAGTGTGGGTCTTGAACTCATGACCCTGAAGTGAACACCTGAGCTGAGGTCAAGAGTCAGATGCTTAGGGTGGCTCAGTCGGTTAAGCATCCGATTTCAGTTCAAGTCATGGTCTCACGGTTTGTGGGTTTGAACCCCACATCATGTTCGGAGTCTGGAGACCGCTTTAGGTTCTGTGTCTCCCTCTCTCTGCCCCTCCCCAACTCACACTCTGTTTGTCTGTCTCAAAAATTAATAAACACTAAAAAAATTTTTAAAAAGGAGTCAGATGCTTAACTGACTGAGCCATGAAGGCACCTCCAAATGAAACTTTTAACAATTAAAAATAGAATTTCTCAAAAAAAAAATAATTTTCTCGTTGAAATTAGAAAAGCCCTCTGTGGACGGGATAAATAGCAGGTTACACGTGTCTGATGAAATAATTAGTGAACTGGAAGTTTGTTCTGAGGAAATTGCCCAGAATGCCACAGAGAGATTACGAAATGGGAAAGACGAAAGGAAGCTGTGAGGTGGGATGGGAATGATCACGGAATGAGGCACAGCGACACGTGTCCAACTGAAGTTTCAGAAGGACAGACGAGAAAGAAACTGGGAAAAGCAGTATTTAAAATGATGACGACAGAGAACTTTCCAGAAGAATAGACAGGTCTAACTGGAGGTGAAAATGAGAGTCTTTTGGAGTTTCAGCTGGATCGAAAGATGGAGAACAAGTCAATAGGTGACAAGGATGACCCAGTTTCAAAGTTAGCTTCTTGGTCACGAATGCAGGCCACGCTAACAGATTGCAAAACTGGTTCTGACAATATGAGTCAGTTCCTGACTTTGGACCTACACACAACATGAAAGATGAAGAGGCTGGGAGAGGGAGTTGTTAGCAGTTACCAATAGGCTGTATTTTCATGACCATTCACGGAGGAGGAGCAGGTCGTCGCGTCCCCCTGTTTCAAGCTGAGAGAAAGTGACCTCAGTGGTGCTGCTTGGCAGGCCTGACGTGTTTCCTGAGGTTGGAGGATCCTACGGAGGATGTAGGACTCATTCCTGAAGAATCTAAAACCAAGAGGCCGTGGTAGAGCCACTCCTGCCTGGTAGTGGAGAGACAAGTGGCTGCCCTGTGTGGACCGATCTGCACTTCCGTTGACGGTGGGCAAAGATGTCTGCTTTCCAAGCAGTGGAAGGGAAGATGTGAATGTGAATACATTTATAGTTTGAAAATTATACTGGACCTGGGGAGCCTGGGTGGCTCTGTCGGTTGAGCCAACTTTGGCTCAGATCATATCAGGATTCGTGAGTTTGAGCCCCTCAATAGGCTCTGTGCTATCAGTTCAGAGCCTGCTTCGGAATCCTCTGTCCTCTCTCTCTCTGCCCCTCCCCTGTGCTCTCTCTCTCTCAAATAAATAAACATTAAAAAATTATACTGGACTAGCCCCCAATTATGTCACTGTTAGGTTATTATTTGAGATTTCATGTAGGAATGGGGAAGGAACTGCAGAGAAAGTTTGAATGGACTGAAGAAAAGAATGAAATTAACTTTTTCTTATACGTTTCTGGGTCTAGCTTCATGAAAACACTGTTTGTCTGTGTTTTTTTAATGTTGATTTATTTTTTGAGAGAGAAACAGAGTGTGAGCCAGGGAGGGGCAGAGAGAGAGGGAGACACAGAATCCAAAGCAGGCTCCAGGCTCTGAGCTGTCAGCACAGAGCCCGACACGGGGCTCTAACCCATGACCCATGAGATCATGACCTGAGCCAAAGTCAGACGCTTAACCAACTGAACCTCCCAGGTGCCCCATGAAAACACTAGTTTAATATGAATCTTTAAATTGTGGAATTACAAAGGTCACAGATAATATAAATTTAACTTTCCAGACAAGGATGTATAACCTGAATCTAATGAAGAAACATTAGAGAAACCCCAAATGAGGAACATTCTATTTAAAAATTCGGGAGGGGCATGTAATAAAATGGTCTGTGTGATAAAAGACAGAGAAAGGCTGTGTAAAGAGTCTGGAGTCATGAAGGCTAAAGATTCATGGCGGCTAATCAATATCTAAGACTAGATTGGATTGTGTACTTTGGGGGTAGGGGAGATGATGCTGTACAGGGCATTACTGGGTCATCCAAAAAAAAAAACAAAACAGTAAGAATTGAAAGATTAAATACAATGTATCATTTTTAAAAGTTTATTTATTTGAGAGAGAGAGAGGGAAAGAGTGAGCATGAGCAAAGGTGTGTGTGTGGGGGGGAGAGAGAGAGAGAGAGAGAGAATCCCAAACAAGTTCCATGCTCAGCACAGAGACCCATGCAAGGCTCAATCTCAAGAAGTATGAGATACTGATGTGAGCTGATATCAAGAGTTGGGCACTTAACCGACTGAACCTCTCAGGCACCCCAGTACAATGTATCATTCTTAAATTTACTACAGTTGATAAGTATACCGAGGGCTATATAAGAGAACGTCCAAGGAAATATATAGTAGAGTATTTAGGGGTGAAGAGCATAATATATATGACTTATCTTGTTCAAATGATTTGGGAAAAATTGTGTGTGTGTGTGTGTGTGTGTGGAAAGAGAACAAATAATAAAACAAATGGAGTAAAATGTTGACAGTTGGTGAATTTACATAACAGTATATGAGTATTCTTATACTATCTTTATTTTGCACATTTTCTTTAAATTTGAAACTGTTTTCCAACATTCGAAAAACAAACACAAACAAATAAATAAGGAAGCAGAGAGACAAAACAGATTGTCCGCGGAGGAGATTATGTTGTGGACAGCAGAGTTCTCATGAACAACAGTAGAGGCCAGAGGTGAAGGAATGTAGCCTTCAGTATTCGGTGATTTTTATCCTAGCTAAACTATCATTCAGGGGGCATGGGGCAAATAAAACATTGAAAAAATAAAAATACTTACATAACAGTTAATTTTTTTTATTTGTAAGTAATCTCTACACCCAATGTGGGGGTTGAACTCACCACCCTGAGATCAAGAGTCGTATAATCCACTGACGGGGCCAGTCAGGCGGCCCCAGAATACTTACATGATGATTAAAACAATCACTCGCTGGTTCTTGCTGAGTCACTAAAGGGTGGGCTTCAAGGAGAAAGATACAGTTCAGAAGAAAGAAGGGAGAAGTAAGGATACAAAGTTCAGCAAAGCAATTAGTAAGTATGAGCAAATCTAAATAAACTGTGATTAAAAATTTTTTTTAATGATTTTATTTTTGTGGTTAAAGATGTGGAATTAATACTTTATTTGGTTTTATTTTTTTAATAATTTTTTAAGGTTTACTCTTATTTATTTTTGAGAGAGAGAGAGAGAGAGAGCACACAGGAAAGGCAAAGAGAGAGGAAGAGAGAGAGAGAGAATCCCAAGCAGGCTCCGCACTGTCAGTGTGGAGCCTGATGTAGGGCCTGAACCCGCGAACTGTGAGATCATGACCTGAGCTGAAATCAAGAGTTGGGCACTTAACTGACTAAGCCACCCAGGGGCTCCAGGAACTAATATTTTAGACAGCAATAACATGAAAGATGGGAGAGGATGATTCAGAGTGAAAACATTTTAATATCCTAATATTTTCTTGACGGTAACCATGCAGTGTTAATGATTTAAGATAAAAGAAAAGAAACAGAATCTGTAATTTCTTAGATGGTTAGAGGAAACTAAGATGATAAAGAAAACATGATACTCACCATCCCCCCACCCCCCATACACCGTCCAAAGGGCAGGAAAGGAAAGGCATAAATAGAAAAAAACACAAACTAAGAATGGTGGAAATGAATTCAAATATATTGGTAATCACAGGCAATGTAAATATTCATGGGATGGAAAAGCACATAGAAGTCAAAACAAACGAACCAGATCTACCTGGGTACCAACAGCAGCCTCAGAAACATTGTACTCGATGCACAATGTGTTAGGATACACACAATTTGGAACCACTTTGTAAAATACAAAGTGACACAAAACAATGTTATTTATTGCTTGTGGATATAAACACACGTAGCAGCACAGTGAATGGAGTAATACATGCCAATTTAGTGACGATCTCAGGAGAAGATGAGAGTGGAGGGATGGGGGAAGGTGAGAGAGTGTCCCTAACTTGATCTGCAATTTATTTTTCCTTAAAAGAACAAGTCCAAAGCAGTCACGATAAAAAGCTAACGTGGGACATGTGGGTTGTGGAATGTGGGTGTCTGTTTTATTAATTTCTGGACTTCTCTATATATTTAAAGTAACCACTCAAAACCACGAACCCTCTATATTTTATATTTAATTCCATTTTTCTGAGGACATAAAGAAGAAACAGTGCTGCTCTCCTGGAGCTTGTTTAGGTAAAGATGCAGGTTACTCTGTTTCCCTCCCCTCCCAGATTCGTGCTCTGTCCTGCTGAGTCCTCCTTCTGTAAATAGAACCCCACCAACCAGTCTTCCTCCCTCTGCTAACAGTATTTCCTGCTCTTGTCTCAACAGGCCTTGGGGGCGGTGACCGCTTCTCACCTTTGCTGGACTCTGGATGTCTTACCATACCTTGTTTGTTCCCTTGACCCTGCTGGAAACTCGGAGAACAGTACCTTTGTTAAAATGCTTGCATTTTAACCACCTGGGAAGACACAAGAAGACATTGTGAAAAATCAAAAACAATTCGTTTTTGTTTTTGTTTAGTTTATAGAACTTCTTTGCTGTGGATGAAAAGATTGATAAGGTGACCTTCTCCATGTCCCAGCCTATTTGCACTATCTGAGCACGTGTGGTGGACAACTTCTTGATGAAAAGAGATCACGACTGACATACACGGGGAGAATTGCTCGTGCGCCAAAGATCTTACGATTCCTTGAGTGGTATCAATTGTGTTTTATGATTTCCTTGTTCATCTACTTAATTAATTTTGATTGAGTGGTGCTCTGCCCCAAGAATTGTGCCAGGTAATGGGGATACATTACAAGCTTCAGTAGACAGGGCAAACCTGAGATGGGGTAAATTCTAACGGAAGCAGAGAGTGCTATGCGGTACCCAGGAGGGTTATCCACCCAAATCCTGCACTGTAAGATATGGTTTCCCAAAGGAAGTAACATCTAATCTGAAACCTGAAGTTTATGCACTAGTGAGCCAGATTATGGACAACAGCTGGTGGGAGGGAATGAGTTTAGTTTTAGTTTTAATTCTGGGCAGAGAGAAAAACAACTTGGGCAAAGACCAGCAGGGGATAAAAAGCATTTGGGAAATTAAAAGCATACCTCTTGGGTTAATGTATGGATTGCAGGAGAGGAGGAGAGTTGGGGCAGGAGAGGAATGCAGAGGTCAGATCACAAAAGGTCTTATAAGTATGTTTAAGGATATGAGTGCTATTATGAGGTCAGTGAAAAGCTGCTAAATCTTGTAAAGTGGGTGGTGTATAGCAAAATGATATTTGCATTTAAGAAAGATTTACCCTGAGGATGAACTTGAGATAAGTAAGTGAGATATCTTAGTAGGTTCTCTGGAGTAACCCAGGCCAGAGATGATGAGCTGGGTTTGAGACAGTGAGGCTGGACAGAGTGGCTGCAGCAGAAAGGATGGCTCACGCGGGCCACCTGAACCCATCCTGTCACAGTTAGGCAACTGCTGTCATTATAGGACAGCCCTGCAAAATGCAAACTGTCCTCTCCTTGTTGGCTTTTAACCAGACTATGAACGCCCTGCAGGCAGGGAATATTTTGTGTCCATCTCTGTGTCTCTAGGATCTCAGTGATGCTCAGGGAATGAATGTTCTTGAATAAGTGGATCTCGGCAACATCTTATTTTTTGATACAATGGTTACCCTCATGACTTCCAGACCCAACACTGTTAGGAGAGTTCTATAATGATTGTGAAGTCAATGTCTAGGGCTGTTTCAGAGGCACATGAAGGCGTGAGTGCTTTAACTCAGTTCTCTGTGCATATTGAAACGTGCAGGCTGTTTTTCCCTGACTCAGTTCTCTTGTGCCATCTGCTGGGATGAGCATTTCACAGCACACCAAAGCGAGATGGCCAATGAAGACAAGCCAGAAAGCTCCGTGGGAGAAGTAGCAGACAAAACCCTGGACAGCCTTACAATTTAGCCGGAGAAACAAGTCTTGTGCCCACGCAGCAATCCCTGTGCAGTGAACCTTCCCAAGATGTCCTGGGGTGTTTTCCCCAGACAAATATCCCTTTCTACCGGTTTGCGTGCAGACGATCTTAACTTTCTGCATTCTTCTTCAGCGTTTGCGACGACTTTACCATACGAGACGTTAGTATTATTACAGGCTTTGAAATGAGGAAAGAGAAGCATGGAGATTGAAATAAAATGCCAGCTCTGAGCTGGCTGGGTGGCCGGTCAGAATAACTTTAAACAAGGAGCCGAGTCAGAACTGAAGCCTGTTTTACTCCCAGGTGCACACTGGACTCACAAAATATCCCAGACAAAATAAGACAGAGGTCAAGAGGGGGCAGAGGTAAGCTGCTTGGTTGCAGCATGGGCAGGGCGGGTCAGGCATGGAGCTGAAAAGTCCTCAGTGCCCTTACAATGCCGTTGTTGGTGCAGGGGTTAGAGGGGCCGGGGGAGCAGCGGGAACAATTCTCCTGCAACGTGTGTTCCCCAATGACAGGTCAAGGGCGTGTCCCCAAGGGAACAAAATTTTGTAATTCTATGAAGATTGATAGAGCTTGCGCCTAGGCGGTACCGAAAACCTTTGGGGGACGTTGTCAAACAATAGATATTGCTATGGTGGTTGACATGTGTAGTTAAAACAAAGAAACTAGCACACCATCCTCTTCTCGTTGAAACTTAAGTTATTCCTATATAAATATATGCTTGTATAAACGTACAAATATATTCTTGGTGTCAAAACACCCAGCTCAGATCATGATCTCATGGTCATGTGATCGAGCCCCTCGTGGGTCTCTGTGCTGAGTATGGAGCCTGCTTGGGATTCTCTCCCTCTCCCTTGGCCCCCCTCCCCTGCTCTCTCTCTCTCTCTTTAAAATAAATAAAAATAAAAATAAAAATAAAACCCTAAAAAAGAAAAACCCAAACAACCACAACATTTTCCCCCAACATTCGGGGAAAGCTCTAATTCTCCTTTACTTTCCCCAGAGGTATAGCAGTCAGTGGTAGGCTTCTAGATCTTGTTCTATGTGTTTACACACACGTGTTTTCCAATGGGAGCATGGAGTATGGTTTAGTGTTTTATCCCCCGTGTGAACGCTATCTTGCTGGACTTCCCTGCCCTGCCTCTCCAACAGAGGGGCTCACGCTCGCTCTTCTGACTCACCGGGACTTGTAGTTTGATTTGCATGAGGCCCCTGCTAGGATCTCCATCTAATTGCCTAATGACAGTCATCCTGGTCCCCTCAGACCAGGCCTCCAGGCTGGGAGGTCTCTGCAGCTCATACCCAGCTTCACAAAGCTTTCTTTCTTTCTTGTATTGCGGTAGAGCATACGTAACATAAAATCTTACTATTTTAACCACTTTTAAGCGTGCAGTTCAGTGGCATTAAGTACATTTACATTGTGTGTAACTATTAACACCCTCCGTCTCCAGAACGTTTCCCAAACTCTGCACCCATTAAACACTAGCTCCCCACTCCCCTTCCCTTAACCCCTGGCAACTATCACTCCACTTTCTGTCTCTGTGAAGGGGAGTGATACGGTATTGGTCTGTGTGACTGGCTTATTTAGCTTAGTGTGGCGTCCTCAAGGTTCATCCATGTTGTAGCATGTGTTAGAATTCCTTTCCATTTAAAGGCTGGATAATAGTCCATTTTACGTATACACTACATTTTGTCCACCCATTCATCCACTGATGGACATCTGGGCTGTTTGCTCCTCTTGGCTATTGTGAATAACTCTGCTCTGGACACAAGTGTGTGAAGACGTGTTCGATTCCCTGCTTTCAATTCTGGTGGGTAATTGCCCCGAAGTGATGTAATAGCTTTCTGAGCACACCCTAAGCTGTACTTTTCCTTCTTCAGATGGATGCCCCCTGTTTTTTAGCTATTTACCGAAGTTACCCACCTACCAGAGACAGTCCTTGCTTTCTAGGACAGCGATGGGTTGAAACATATGTATTTCCAGTTCTAACGATTTTGGGGCAGGAGAGAGAGAGGCTGTTCTCAAAGTCCTGTACTTCAAGACTCATTCAGGAGATCCCCCTGCCAGGGCACCTGGGTGGCTCCGTCGGTTAAGCCTCTAACTCATTTTTTTTTCTTTAATTTTTCTTTATTTTTGAGAGAGACAGTGTGAACGGGGTAGGGGCAGAGAGAGAGGGGGGCACAGAGGATCTGAAGCAGGCTCCGGGCTCTGAGCTGTCAGCACAGAGCCCGATGTGGGGCTTGAACTCACGAACTGCCAGATCATGACCTGAGCCAAAGTTGGACACTTAACCAACTGAGCCACCCAGGCGCCCCAAGAAAGAGATAATCTTAAGCAGGTTCCACACTCAGCAGGAGCCCAATGCAGAGCTTGATCCCACGACCCTGGGATCATGGCCTGAGCCAAAATCGAGTCATATACTCAAGGATGGACTGAGCCACTCAGGTGCCCCTACTTAGAATAAAAAAATTAATTACAGATATCTTTACTATTTACACACAGTTAAATTTCTTTTTAATATTTATTTTTGAGAGAGAGAAAGAGAGCGTACACACCTACAAGCAGGGGAGGGGCAGAGAGAGAGGGGGGCAGAGGATCTGAAGCTGGCTCTGTGCTGACAGCAGCGAGTCTGATGCAGGGCTCACGCTCACAAACTGTGAGATCGTGACCTGAGCCGAAGTCAGACACTTAGCCGACTGAGCCACTCAGGCGCCCCGATATTTGTACAGAGTTTAGAAATTCAAACAACAAATGAAAAGTTGATAAACCTTAACCCACCCCTCCCCATCTTGGTACTAATCTCTGGAAGGAAAAAACTCTGTTTCAGTTTTCAGGTCTCTGAGTATTAATCTGCTTCTCTAGATAATAAACACCCACCACTACACAATCAATCTTACAGAATATTTTCTATTAGTTTTTGCTTTGGTAGAATTTAGTTCTCCTCTCCCATCACCCACCTTTCTGCCTCCGTTGGTTGCCACCCTCACCCCTCCCTATCTCTATGCCCATTGGCTTTGCAGACCCTCCTTCCTCTGTGACTCACCCTTTGACTGTGGGCCCAGCCATGTGATATCCTTTGGCTAATGGGATGTTCACAGACACGATGCAGTCAGGGATTAGAGGATTGTTTGTGCGGTGGAATCTGCTCTCTTGTATCTCTGCCGTCACGTGATGAGCCTGCTGGTCTCCAGAGAAGGATAAAAGATGTGGGGCAAAGCTCTTCCAGTGGACTCCTAGACCCACAGAAGGAAGCAACGCTATCTAGCCAGACTGCACCTAGATCAGCTGAACTCCAGCTCATTTGCAGGTGGGCAAGTGGTAATAAATGATTGTTGTATTAAGCTGCTGAGTTTTGGGGTAATTTGTTACTCAGTGATAGCTAACCAACATACACACCCAACTTCCCTGCCCCACCCTCCTCCTCCTTCTCCTCCTCCTCCTCCTCCTCCTCCTCCTCCTCCTCCGGTTATATCCTCATTTTTGTTCCTCTGGTATTACCATTTTAACCCTCTTCATTCCATTAGTTGTTGTTGGGAATCCCTTCTCTCCCTATTTTGTATGATAACTTTATTCTCACTCCTCTTCCACCCCCGCACCACTTTCCGACTCCTGGTTTCCATCAACTGTACCTTAGTTTTCACACTGGGAGGTTTACATTCATTAACATTTTGTCCATAGCAAAAATTTTGGACACTTGCTGCTTTCTAAGTCCATTATGTTCCTGTGGAGGAAAATGGAGAAAAGATTATTTTAGAGAGCCGATTCACAACTTCTTAGGAACTGTTTTCCTTCTTTAAAATCAAAGGATCCCGGATTAATATACCTTCAGTCCTGTCAAAGCTCCTGAAGACTGTAATGTAAGGAGAAGGGAAGGGAGGGCTGACTGTCAGAATATTACTGTGCATTGAGTTAGGTTGGGCTATTAGTGAAGATACTAGGAAATAGAGTGTTTCCTGTGTTGACAATACATTTCACTTGTCACACACATTTGTGCTACTAGCAGATGACTAGGTGATAGCAGTTTAATAAAACACCTGGACTTTACAAAGGTCTTTAAAAAAATTTTATTTTAACGTTCATTTATTTTTGAGAGACACAGAGACAGAGTGTGAGTTGGGGAGGGGCAGAGAGAGAGGGAGACATAGAATCCAAGGCAGGCTCCAGCTCTGAGCTGTCAGCACAGAGCCTGACAATAGGGCTCGAACCCACAAACTGTGAGATCATGAGTGGAAGTCAGATGGTTAACTGACTGAGCCACCCAGGTACCCCCAAAGTTCTATTTTAATTAATAAAAATAAATTAAACCAACTTGGGCATTGTGCCCAGGAAATCTGTATGATATATAATTGTAAGAAGAATACTATCTATTGATACCTTTGACCACTGATTTTTACCAGTTACAATGAAAAATTGGAGGTGAAAATGTGTAGGTATTTTATAAGATTTGGGCTTGGAGGTGGTGATGTTAGAAACTGGAATTCTCAATCTGTAGGAATGCTATCCTTGGGTTTTTGGAATCTTTTAGATCTTTTCTGACCCCTCCACACCTACAAGGGACAGGGAACGGAATGCGTTGACTTCTGTCCCAGGACATTGGCTCCTTTTATTTTCCTCATATCCTCTGGAATCATGAAGAGAGCACCGGTTGGGGGTTAGGCAGTTTTAGGTCAGAACAGCTGTGTTACCACATGTTGGCACGTGTAAACGTGGGCAAGTGCCTTAACTTCTCTTAATTTACAGTTTCCTCAACTGATGAAAAGAAATGCATACCTTCTAAGTCGTGCTGTGAAGAGTAAATAAGCTAAGGTATACAAAGCGCTTCACATTCCTGAATCAAAGAGGATGCATAACAAAAGGTAGCTGCCTTTGTTATCATCCTTATTCATCAGCTTGAGACACAGATTTCTTTTAACATTTAACTGAAGTCATTCTATTATCCCGGACTGCTTACAGTGAGAATGTATCTTTTCTTTTCCTGCTATCCTCTTTCCTGTGATAACTCCCACCAGAGGTACTCCAAGATTCCTGGATACTATCGTCTTCAGCAGAGAAAACCCGGAAAACCATGGTGTTCAGGATTTTTGACTGTCGTTGCTGGTCCTGCCACATGGTGTCGCTGTTGAGACAGACAACCTTGCCCCGCTTGCCATCCTCCTGGCCCAAGCCCAGCGACCTTAGGGGAAAGAGGCAGGCACCTGTGTGGAACTATGGAACGCAGTGATCTGAGAACAGCTGCTGTACCCTATTTCAGCATCCTGGAGAGATCACCTCTACTTAGGTACCTGTGTTGGAAGCAAAGCTGTAGGACTATCACGTGTGCAAGAGGCAACTTGACCCCCACACACGCTGCCCGTGGCTGGGGCTCAGTCCTGCTGCCTCCCTTACTTCTCAGATCTTTCAGAGATACATCTGGAAGCTCCGTGATAGATAGCTTCTTTGCATGTGGATGGTTACCACCATGCTCAAGTAATTAGCATCTTCCCCCTGGCAGTATTGACTAGCCGGTTCCTGCTACAAAGATGCCCTTGTAGGAGAGCTGCTGTGACAAAAAGTTGGAAAACCCATCCTTCTGGGGGCACATCTCTGCACAGATGAATTCCTTGGGCCCAGCTGCCTCTGCCCACACTCATGCGAATAGGCTGCAACCAGGAGACAGACCGCACGGAAGAAACGGTGGATTCATATCAGCAGCTGACTCCTGTCACTACAGCCAGACCTCAGGTCCTTAAAAGCAAAGAGGGTGCCTGCCGTGGGAAGGATGCTCTCGAAGAGATACCCAACATAAACCTCTAATCCAGAGAGCAAGTTGCCAGCTTAGATGTACAATATGAGTCCATTTTCCCTATTTTTTCTTTTATACTTTTCTATTGCCTGAATTTATTTTAACAACGTGTATGCATCACTTTTGTATGTAGTAAAAATGATGAAGATTAAAAAACATACCCTATTCTGCTGGCATACTGGTCAGGAACAGAGCCTTCGACTGAAGGAACAAGTATGGGGATACTGTGGGGATTGCTTTTGGAGAAATTGGAAAACCTGTATTATCAAAATAATTTTCGAAGTGGTGAACACAGAACAAAATCCATAAGGAAATGTAAAAGTATGTCGTGAGTTGGCCCTTTCTTCCTTAAAAGGGTTCTAGAAAGATCAAAACAATATCGAGTTGTTAGGTCCACCATACCTTATGGACAACAGCAGAATCAGGTGAGAGCACATAGTGTTTCTGCTTATGTTGAGCCAAGAGAAATTCCTTTGCCTCCTTTGCAGGTAGGGTTCCTTTTTCTGTTCTTCCTTTTGATCAAGTGGCTGGTGACTATATCCTCTCCATTTGATTATGCCTCCGTGATGTGTAGCGTCTAAGTAGCATCCGTTATTCACTTAGGGATTAGAAACCAAGGAAATGAGAGAAAATGATATTTAGCGGCTACTACAATGTATTGAGCAGTGACTCAAAAGTACTGTGATGTTACTGCCCTTGTGGTCTAATGGCCTTGGCTCCACGAAGGGTTAAGAGAAAATCCAAAGATGCTGGTCTTTTTATCCCCCCAGTTCATTTTTAAAAATAGGCTTTATTTTTTGTGAGCAGTTTTAGATTCATAGGAAAACAGAGGAAGGTCCAGAAAGTTCCCATGTACTTTTACCCCCATATTTGCATAGTTCCCCTATTATCAACATCTCCCACCAGAGGTACAATTGATGAACTTACATTGGACACATTACTATCACCCAAGGTCCATAGTTTACATTAGGGTTCACTCTGGGTGTTGGACATTTCGTGGGTTTGGGCGTGTGTATAATGAGATGTATCTACCACGATAGTATATACAGAGTAGTTTCACAGCCCTAAGAATCCTTTGTCCTCTGCCTTTTATCCCATCCTCCCCCTTAAGCCCTGGAAACCACTGATACTTCTACTGTCTCTATAGCTTTGCCTTTTCCAGGATGTCATATTGTTGGAATCATGCAATAAATAGATCTTTTCAGACTGGCTCCTTTCACTTACTGATATGCACTGATGTTTCCTCCGTGTTTTTTCATGGCTTGATAGCTCATATCTTTTTTATTGCTGAACAATTTTCCATTGTCTGGATGCACCACAGTTTATTTACTGGGTCGCCAGCAAAAGGACTCCTTGGTTGCTTCCAAGAGTTGGCCAATTATGAATAAAGTGGCTATAAACATCTGTGTGAGGGTTTTTGTATGAATGTGTTTTCAGCTCCTTTTGATAAATACCAAGGAGTAGATGCTAGCTTTATGAAGACACTTGGCCTTCGGCTCCTGCGTCTGTGAACCTGAGGACTACAAATATATATATATATATACTTCTTTATGACACAGGGGGAATTCAAATTCACTCAAATATAAAGTCTCTTTTAGCTGCATATGTTTTCTATATTAATTAGGGTGGTATTAGCTTCTGGATCAGATTGACACCAATTCTCAGTGGATAAACACAATAAAATATATATTTCTCAGTTCCCAATCCAAACTGGCTGGAAGGCTTTCCATGTGGCAATTCAGGAACCAGTCTCCTTCTATCTCGTGACTCTGCCCTCCACTACATGTACAGGGTTCTTTTCATTCAGTCAATGGTATGGGGAGTGGGATTTTGCGGAAGACACATGTATTTCTTTCTTTGTTTTAATGTGTGTTTATTTTTGAGGGAGAGAGAGACAGAGAGCAAGCAGGGAAGGGGCAGAGAGAGAGGGAGACACAGAATCTGAAGCAGGCTCCAGGCTCTGAGCTGTCAGCACAGAGCCCGACGCGGGGCTTGAACACACGAACCGTGAGATCGTGACCTGAGCTAAAGTTGGAGGCTTAACTGACTGGGCCACCCAGGTGCCCCAAGACACGTGTATTTCTTAATTGCTTTGGCCTGCATGAGACAACATCACTTCTGTTCACATCTCCTTGGTGAGCACTAGTCCTGCCCAGAAGCTGGGCCTGGGGAATATAGTGCTTACTGGGAGTCACTTCTCCTCAACAGTTCTACTCCATGGAGGGGGTCATGCATCTTTGATGGTCACTCAATCATTTCTTTCTTTTTTTTAATTAAATTTTTTAATGTTTATTTATTTTTGAGAGAGAGAGAGAGAGAGAGAATGAGCGGGGGGCAGGAGCAGAGAGAGAGGGATACACAGAGTCAGAAGCAGGATCCAGGTTCTGATCTGTCAGCACAGGCCCTGATGCGGGTCTTGAACTCATGAACTTCGAGATCATGACCTGAACCGAAGTCGGATCCTTAACTGACCAAGCCAGTCAGGTGCCCCACTCAATCATTTCTACCACAGGTACAGCCATGACTCAAGGAAATGGTTTTTGAATTCTGGAAAAATCTCATCAAAGTCACTTTTCAACTAGCAATCAGTGGTAAGGAAGAGAATTCATTGGGAGTGAACTCAGAAGGTCAAGATTCAAATCAGGCATACTGGAGCTCTCTGCTTGAACTTGCACAAACCATTGATTGACAGACATATCTCCTCAGCAGAGCGGTCCAATACCACATGGAGGCATACCTATCTATCAACACGTTCTTTGGAGGGGTAAAAACCCTCCACAGATTGTGACCACTGTCAAACGTAATAGTATTTCCAAATATTATTCGGATAATTGAACGTGCTTTTGTGTAAGAAGTAGCTACCCCTCGAAAACACTGGCATTGGAATTTTGTTAAACTTTGATGTTGAAATTTTTAATTGGTTCAGCCATTTGGAGGACAAATTGGTATTGTATCTTAAAGTTGAAGATGAGGGCATTCTGTGACCCAGCAATTCTATCAGTACTGTTGGTAAGGATTTATTTCTGTCAGCAACCCCAGACCACTAAATAGTGCCAACAGCTGCATATATAAATGACCCCCAATGGTTTCATTTTTCTACAAGATGACATCTGAAGAGCAGGAAAAAATTGACTTCTTATGAGACAAAAATCCATTCTTTTGGAGTGCCACTGTCAGTAGCTAAAAATGCCATTGGCAGCAAGTTTCTAAATGGTGTCTGCCTATTTGAGATTCTGAATTTGAACAGGGAACGATATCTGTGCCAAGAAGAATCAATGAAGTATTATTTTTTACAGGTGCGTGGGCAGGTACGTGAGAAGGTATCTAAACTTTGCAGTAATGTTTCAACTGGTTAAAGAAAAATTTTAAAGACTTTTGTTTTTAAGTCATCTCTACATCCAACATGGGGCTCAAACTCACAACCCCTAGATCGTGAGTTGCACGCTCTACTGACTGAGCCAGCCAGGCGCCCCGTAGTTTTTAAAAAATTAATACAAGTATTGATTCAGGGAGAATGGAGACATTATAGAATTTATCTGTTGTAGGAAAAGTAGGGATTTATAGATAACAATTTGCTTGGTAGACTGACTACTCAAGCGACATGATGGGGGCAAGGCAGGATCACAGGAGTGGCACATATAGAAAATTTTCTTTTTGGGGCGCCTGGGTGGCTCAGTTGGTTAAGTGTCCGACTTCGGCTCAGGTCACGATCTCTCGGTATGTGAGTTCGAGCCCCGCGTCGGGCTCTGTGCTGCTCAGAGCCTGGAGCCTGTCTCAGATTCTGTGTCTCCCTCTCTCTCTGACCCTCCCCTGTTCATGCTCTGTCTCTCTCTGTCTCAAAAATAAAATAAATGTTAAAAAAAAAATTAAAAAAAAAAAGAAAATTTTCTTTTATGTGGTGACTTAGCTGAGGACCTATTCTCTTCAGAAGGTGTTGGAAATATAAAATGTAGATAAAATGAAACAGGTCTCTGAGCAAAAGACATGACCAACTTCATGGGCTAAAGCTCACACCTCTTACTTACCATGGCTTCCTTGCTGTATCACTTAGAACTTATTTAATTTAATTTTGTGTTTCTGTCTAGTAAGCTTGGCTTGCTGTTTCTTAAGCAGCACTGTGAGAAGTAACAAATTAGAAGTGCATAGCATGTGTGTGTGTGTGTGTGTGTGTGTGTGTGTGTGTATTCACCTAGAACAGTGGTTTGTAACTGGCGATAATTTTGCCTCTCCCCCTCACTAGGGGACATTTGGCGATGTCTGGAGACATTTTTGATCGTCATGACTGGGGAGGAAGGGACAGCTGTTATTGGCATCTATAAGATGATAAATATCTTAAGATACAGCCCCCTCCTCCAACATGAACAAGAATTATCTGTCCTAAGTGTCAATAGCCCTGCCCTCGAAGCTGGCATTAAGGGCATCAGCAAAATGTGTGTGGCAACTTACAACCTAACAGTGAGGAAGGAGGCAGGGAAATGATGAAAACAGGCAAATAAGTCTTAAAAAATTAAATTTACAAAAGCATGTCAGTGTGGCGTGGTTTAGCATGGAGGCAAAGGACTCTGTGCATGTCAATAACTCCCGAGGCTATCTCTGTATCAGAGCACTGAGTGATGATGGCTGTTCAAATAATGTTAATGTATTCAGTTTAATAAAATAAGTGGAAGATCTTTATTACCCGCAGCTGGGTGGAAATGCAGATGGCAGAGATCGACACCAGTCATGAAGACCCACGTCTGAACTCGGCCTGGAGCTTGGGGATTCCTACCCGGTGTGCTGGAGGCAGAATTTGTGTGGGAAAAGTACATGCATTTAGGTGAGCCAGCCCTGTCACTGTGATCATGGACAAATTTTAAGTCTCCTGAGTCTCCATAGGGGAATAAAACATCTAAAATGCTGAGTGATGTGGAGATTAAATAAAAATATTTTTTAATACATTTTTTTAATGTTTGTTTTTGAGAGAGACAGAGTGCGAGCGGGGCAGGGGCAAAGAGAGAGGGAGACACAGAATCTGAAGCAGGCTCCCGGCTGTGAGCTGTCAGCACAGAGCCCGACATGGGGCTCGAACTCACACACAGCAAGATCATGACCTGAGCCAAAGTCAGGTGCTTAACCTACTGAGCCACCCAGGAGCCCCTAAATAAAAATATTTGTAAAGTACCTGATGCATAGAAGACATTTAATAAATGATAGTTCTGATTACTAGACATGATTAAGAAATTATTAATTTATAACAAATGCTATTTCTATTTATTTAGATGATAGACTTTTATAATAAATGATAAATAAAAGACTTTTTATGCATAATCTGATGTCCTGAGCTCTAGACATTCGGGTATCTTGGCACTTGGCAGATAAAAGGCAGTTGACACAATGTCACCGACCTACTCTCTGGTGGCCAAGCTCACTCACCCATTCATAGACAGGAGCGATGAGTTCCTAGAGCAGAGTACCTCCAGTCCAGGAAGGCCTCCAGGATTGGAAGAGGAGAAAGAAGGAGAGCCTAACAGAAACTTCATCTGACGTTGAACCACTGATAGCATTACGCTATTGCTGAATGTCTGCAAGCCAACAGCCAGCTCAGTGTGCTGGAGTGACCATTAGTCTTGGCTGTTGTCACTCATTCATGCTGGGAAGCCCAGGAGCTCCTCAGGATTTGTACATTGTACTAAATTCTTTCTTTCTTTCTTTCTTTCTTTCTTTCTTTCTTTCTTTCTTTCTTTCTTTCTTTTTCTTTTTTTAGAGAGAGAGAGAGAGAACATGAGAGAGGGAGGGGGCAGAAGGACAGAGGGAGAGAGAATCTTAAGCAGCCTCCATGCTCAGTGCAAAGCCTGATACGGGACTTGATCCCACGAACCATGAGATCGTGACCTGAGCCGAAATCAAGAGCAGGACTCTTAACCGACTGAGCCACCCAGGTGCCCCTGTACTAAATCATTTCTATCAGGAAAACCCCACATCAATGAAGCAGTCATGCATCCAGGACATATTTAAGGACATCAGTGACCATCCCTCCGTTAACCCTCAGGCCAGCATTCTGACGTTTTTGTCGCTTACTAACTTACCTTGGTTAAATAACTTGTGGCTTCTACAGAAGCAAGTTACTTTATCTCCCTAAGCCTCAGTCTCTTCACATGTAGAATGGGAGCATAAGAACTCCTACTGTTTAATACATCTCAAACATATTATTAAATAAAAATTAAATGCATGTATTCAATAAATATTAAATATGTTATTACATAAAACAATGCCAGGAAGCACTTAACTGAGAGTTGGCATAAGAACTCCAAATGGTAACTGCTCTTTTTATTATTAATTATTATCACTCTTGGGATGGATTTGGATGGCCCTGATAATCTTGGTCCTAAAGTGCCACTGCTTTTAAGGGTAGTTCATCTTTGGATTTACAGTAGTTTTATGTTAACTTTTTTGTTGTTGTTGTTAAAAGTAGGCTTCATGCCCAGCGTGGAGCCCAACGCAGGACTTGAACTCATGACCCTGAGATCAAGACCTGAGCTGAGATCAAGAGTCAGATGCTTAACTGACTGAGCCACCCAGACACCCCTTATGTTAACTTTTAAAGATTGAATAAATAGGGGCACCTGGGTGGTTCAGTCAGTTAAGCGTCCGACTTCAGCTCAGGTCATGATCTCGTGGTCTGTGAGTTCGAGCCTTGCGTTGGGCTCTGTGCTGACAGCCTGGAGCCTGCTTCAGATTCTGTGTCTCCCCCTCTCTCGGCCCCTCCCCTGCTCATTCTCTCTCTCTGTCTTAAAAATAAATAAAAATATTAAAAAAATGAAAAAAAAAGATGGAATAAATAAATTTTGTTTTGGATACGGAATAAACAAGTTTTGTGGGTTTTTTTTTTTTTGGAAAAGCTAAAATAATACAATCATTTTTTTGTCATGGTTACTATATGGAAAGTAATATAATTAGTAAGAGGAAACTGCTGTTGAAATTACAATCTCCTCATTTTTTATCCTTTTACCCTTTCACGTGTGTGCAAGGAATATGTTTTGCCATATCCCGAGCGTTATTTCAAATATTCTGGATTACCATTTTTTCTCCCTGTATTATTGTCTGTTTTAGGAGCTAATGAACCACATGGGTTGTCATGAGCTTGAGCCTGGTGTCCACTGTGGGAACTTCCTGGCTCTGCTCCTGTAACATTTCGTTTTTGAAGACGTCCATGTATGTAAAGGATGGGACTTGTCTTACTTGGGACGAACTTCCATTTCTTATTGTCTGAGCGGATAAAGGTGAAGAGCAGATCTGTAGGTGGGGAATCACTTTAAATACTGGTTTGCTTTGGAGCTTAGACCTGGATCGTCTTCTCTTTTAATGCCAACTTGCCAAGTGATTTTGCCCTGTTTGCTGGTTTTGAATACCACAAGCATATGCTGAGATGCTCAGCATATAGCAGCAGCCCAGACCTCACCCCTGAGGCCAGTCTTGTCCATCCAGATGCCTACTTGACATCTCCCCTTGGCAGTCTAGTGGGTAATCCAAGTTGACAATGCAGATCCGACCCTCACAAAGCCCACTTCTTCTAAGGCTGTAACTGGCCCCACACCAGGAATGAATTGGCTGATCTTTGTTTCCATCCCTGAGGGGGGTCTCTAAATCCTTCGACTTACCCAAGTGATAGCTGTGTCTTCCTTGATCACGGGGGGCCCCTCAGAGCGCACCTGAGCTAATGAGGTGACTCAGGACAGGGGCTGGCCCTGCCAGAAATATCAACCATGTGGGGGTGCCTGGGTGGCTCAGTCAGTTGAGCATATGATGATTCTTAGTTTCGGCTCAGGTCATGATCTCACAGTTTGTGGGATTGAGCCCTGTGCAATCAGCACAGAGCCTGCTTGGGATTCTGTCTCTCTCTGTCTCTCTTTCTCCTCTCTCTCTGACTCTTCCCCCGACTCACACGCTCTGTCTCTCACTCAAAAAAACCCAGCAACAACAACAAGAACAAATGAACATGAAAAAAAATATCAACCATGTGATTGGAGATTTGGGGTTTTGAGCCAGCTGCTATCAGTCTGACCCTCGAAAGAGGAGGGGAGTTAGAGACTGAATGTAATTCTGTGGCCAAGGATTCAATCAATTGTGCTTATGTAAGGAACCCCCAGTAAAAACTCTGGACACCAGGGTTGAGTGGGCTTCCTGATTAGTGACATGCATTGATGTGTCAAGAGGGTGACCGGTCCTAAGGACACAGAAGCTTCAAGTTAGGGACCCTCCCAGACATTGCCCTAGGTGTCTCTTCATCGGGCTGGTGTTGATGTGCATCTTGTATGATAAAACGAAGTATAGTGTTTTCCTGAGTTCTGTGAGTTTTTCTAGCAAATGACTGAACCTGAAGGATACTGAGAACTTCCAAGTAGACAGCAGCCAGTTTGTCAAGAAGTGGGGAGTGGGGTCTGCAGCGCAGGGACTCTTGTGGAGGGTCGTGCTGTAAACCCACGCGATCTGACCTCACTCCAGGTGCTTGGTGTTAGAATGCGTTGCACCACCCGCCTTGTTAAGGCTTCAGAGTGAGGAGTCGCACATCATTTCCATCTTCCCCTCACCATCCACATCCAATCTACCAGCAGTTCTGTTGTTTCTGCTGCTTGCCGTCTCGGCCACCACCTTCCTATTCAAGCCATCGCTTCTGACCCAAATATTGCCACGGCCTCCTCATTGGTTCTACTCCTTCCAAAGTTGCCCCCTGCAGTCCACTCTCCACTCTCTTCCACTTTAATCAGGGAGACCTTTTAGAAATGCAAATCAGTTAAGGATGTGCCCCTGAAAAAGGCTCCCACACTTTCCCCTCACACCTGGAATAAAATTCAAGTTCCTTCCCAAGACACACAAGGTCCTGCGAGGACTTGTATCTGTGTGTTTACCCAACCTCGACCCCCACCTTCCATCACTGTGCATCGTCCCCATGGGCATCCTTTCTGATCCATTAACACAGTGATACCCAATCTAACTCCACTTCAAAATCACCAGAGCACTTAGAAAAAATATCTGGCACTAGAGTGAAGCCTGGGCATCAGTATTTTTTAAGAAGCCCTCCAGGTTCTTCTAAGGGGCAGCTAAGGTTGATAACCAGAGAATTAATACAAGGAGCTCTTTGCTGCCTCTGGGCCTTTGTCTTTGCTGTTTCCTCCTCCCGGAGTGCTGTTCCCAGCTCTTGAAATTGCCAGGTGTCAGTTCAAACATCACCTCATCCAAGGAAACTACTTAAAGTGGCTCCCTCTGTTTTCCTCTTTCTCATACTCTGTTTACTTGGTAATATTTATCTTAATCCGTAAGTATCTTGTTTATTTAGGTTCTGTATCTGCCTCTCCCATTAGAACACACCATCATGAAGACAGGAATCTTGTTTATTGCTATATCCTCAGTGCCTAGTCCAATGCTTGGCATACAGATGCTCACTAAATACTTTTTAAGTGTTTCTTAAACAAGTGATTGGTTGATGCATAACCGAAAAAATTGATTAGGTAATGTTCTATATGGAAAAATAGTATTCAGTGATGGGGCACCTGGGTGCCTCAGTCGGTTCAGCATCTGACTTCGGCTCAGGTCATGATCTCACAGTTCGTGGGTTTGAGCCCCATGTTGGGCTCTGTGCTGACAGCTCAGAGCCTGGAGCCTGCTTCAGATTCTGTGTCTCCATCTCTGTCTGCCCCTCCCCTGCTCGTGCTCTGTCTGTCTGTCTCTTTCTCTCTCAAAAAGTAAATAAACATTAAAAAAACAATAATAAAAAAAGAAAAACAGTACTCAGTGAATTAATAGCTTTTTTTGTCCTTTATGTAACATATTGATATCTATATCTCTATTTCTATATCTTTATACACACATATATGTACATATGAATATGTATATAAATACACATACATACTTATACATAATATATGTATGTTATATATACAGGTTTTTTTCTAGAAAGGATAGTTCTTTTAAGAATATATGCCTGACAGGGGCACCTGGGTGGTTCAATCAGTTAAGCATCTGACTTTGGCTCAGGTCATGAACTCAGAGTTCATGAGTTCAAGCCCCGCATTGGGCTCTATGCTGACAGCTCAGAGCCTGGAGCCTGCTTCAGATTCTGTGTCTCCCTCTCTCTCTCTGTCCCTCCCCTGCTCATGCTCTGTCTCTCTCAAAAATAAATAAACGTTAAACAAAGTTAAAAAAAAAAAGAATATCTGCCTGAGAGCATGAAAATGTGCAGGACAGGAGTCCCATGAGCCCTAAATAGCCCTGGAACATTGTGGTTTGGGCTATCAAATTGGAGACTCTTCTAGTTGGGACCCCAGACTCAAAGCCTTCATGGGACATGCGCTCAGTCTAACCAGTTCCTGGTCATCACTCAGGCCCCAGCTCCAAGGCCACCCCCTGGCCCCAGGGCAGAAACGCCTTGTTGTGGCAATCACTGCAGGGGGTTCAATGTGCTTGCTTCTTTGCTGGATCCCTCAGCGGTCTGTCTTTCAAGGACTGTGTCCTGCGTCCATTCTCTGCGAGTCCCTTGCACAGTGCCTGGCACACACCCAGAGCTTGGAATGTGCCATGGATGTGCGGGAGCAAACGGCAGTAACGGGCAGTAACAGGGACATTCAGCTGGGCTCGGACCCCAGATGTCACCTTAACTGCTCCGTCCCCCTGGACAGAACCTCTGCCCCTTCATCTGTCAAATAGGGAAAAGAGTATCTGCTTTCAAGCGTTTTGGGGATGGCCAAACTTGTACTGGGAAATAGGTTTAAAGGCAAGGTTCATTACATTGATATGGTATGATATGATATGATATGATATGATATATCAATTTTATTTTATTGGCTTCCCTAATAATTTTTAAAGCTGAGCCCAGACCCACCGTTTCAGACTCATGGAGGAACACAGCCGTTGTGTGCATGCCTCTCCACGGTTCTCTTGCTCTGTAGCATTTTCCCAAGTGTCTGCACCTGTTAGGGCTCTGAGTTATGCACATTCCACGGAGACCAAGCCCCTTCCTGGGTCCATGGCTTCGTGGAGACCCAGAGGATGAATTAGCATCTGTGACAAGCAAACAGGAAACACATGCTGGGGTCTCTGTGTTACTTTTCTTTTCTGGTCATTTGCACGGGAAAGTTGTGAGTCAGAATGTTAAATCTGGGAAACGGACACTGACGAATCCAATGAACAATTTTCAATCTGACTATCAGCATCACTGAATTTACCGGTGAGGCCTCGCTGCTGGAGTGAAGAGGTTGTGGCCCAAACTTTCCTTTTTTAGTCTTTGAAATCTTTAGTTCATTTACAACCCAGGAGCTCCAGGCACAGGGGGGTCATTGAGGGAAATGTAGCTCTTTAGATGAGATACATTTCATAATAAGTTCTGAAGGCTCATTTTGACGTACTCTCTCTCTCTTGCTTTCTGTGATCTTTGAGCAGATACGAGAAAGCAGCAGTGAGGTAGCCCCCTGCCCTCCTGCAAATCTGGGAGTAAGGGAAATGAGGTTGCATTCAGAAAATTAAATACAGGGGCGCCTGGGTGGCCCAGCCAGTTCAGCATCTGACTTCGGCTCAGGTCATGATCTCACATTTCATGGGTTCGAACCCCATGTCGGGCTCTGTGCTGACAGCTCAGAGCCTAGAGCCTGCTTCGGATCGAGTCTCCCTCTGTCTCTGTCCCTCCCCTTCTTGCACTCTGTCTCTCTGTCAAAGATAAGTAAACATTTTAAAAAGAAATAAAAAAAGAAAATTGAATAGAAAAATTCATGCTACAAGGGATTATCTACCCATGGAATGAACTGTAAGATTGTTCGTCTTAAACATTTAAGCAGAGATTTGGAGGATACCCCAGCTCAAAGGAAATGGAAGAACAAGGGATTTGCAGTCATAAAGAGTCTATTTCAAATCTATGCTCCACTATTTACCACGTGTATAATCTTGGGCAACGTTCTTTATTTCTCTAAATCTTAGTTTCCTTGTTTTGAGATTGTGATGGAAACAGCAGAGAATTTATTGTCGCAGCTAAATGAGGTATCATATCCAAAGCACCCGGACAGTGTTTGTACATCACAGGTGTTAAGTAAAAGGCTATTCTCAACGTCACCTCTCCTCATCAAGGTTACTAGGGCACCGTTTCGAGGAGGTGGGGCTACCAGATGTGACCGCAATTTTGGAAAAAAATTGTCAGCATTTATAGAACATTTACGACACACTGCTGACTGGATGAAATGCTGTTCTATGTGTATTAACTCAACAACGCACAGAGACACAGGCACAGAAACAAAGTCACGCAGCTGGACAGTGGCAGAGACGGATTGCCAGCTCAGAGGGCCTAGCTCTACAGTTTGCACGCCTGCCGAGCCACGGACTGTGTCCGCCTTCTTCCAAGGCACATGCCCAACCCACTCCTGGCTCCCTGTATGAAGAAAGACTGATACAGAGAAGGGGAAGGGTGGGCTTAGGGAATAGTTGACTCTCCTGGTTCCTGTGGAAGGTGGACTCCCACTGAGATGCCATTCCACTTGTCAATCCTACATTTAAGTATCCCTGTTCTTATTTTATGCATACCAAGAAACTATCTGATGAGTTGTGGTTTTTTTCTAAGTTTGAGAGAGAGAGACAGAGAGAGAGAGAGAGAGAGAGAGAGAGAGATTGGGGATCCCAAGTAGGCTCCACACTCAGTGCAGATCCAGATGTGGGGCTTGATCCCCTGACCCTGGGATTATGACCTGAGCCGAAATCAAGACTCAGATGCTTAACTGATGGAGCCGCCCAGGCGCCCCTGATAACTTGTGTTCTAATTCATTCATCCCATAAGTTTGAGTCTTTTGGCCAGTGTGGTCATTATGTTACTCATTATAAGTTAATAAACTGACACTCTGAGTTATTCACTTGTCTCCAAAAATTGTGTTAAGGTGAGATCGCTCCTGAGAAACGATGACATTCTTTCTGATTCTTGATCTCTAAATTCCTTGCCTGAGGAATGGAGTCTGGAACTTGATGAGGTTATCAAAATAATGTCACCTTTTGAGTTCTCCTGGTGCCTGGTCGGTAGGTATGAATTCTTTTTGCAAGAAACAACATAATCACGTTTCCAGACAAGTGACGGGGCTCATTTTGAATAAAGAAAAAAAGAACGAGTACTAGTCTTAGGTTGGAAAATATTCCCAATAATGATTCTATTCTCACAGGACTTTTTGAGGTGCATCCATGCGGATGTATTTAGCTCTGATACGTTTATTTTCTCTGCTGTACATATTTATACATTAGAATGAACTTATGCGTATACTACGATCCATTTACCGAACTCTCCTCTTAGCGGACACGGCATTGGTTTGTTCAACTCATTTGTTCCTATGAATCATGCTGCTTGGACATTCTTGTTCATGTCTCCTGGTATACATGTGGGTGCAAAAGTTTCTTTCTTTTTAAAAATGTTTATTTATTTGTTTGGAGAGAGATGGAGAGAGAAAATCCCAAGCAGGCTCCAAACTGGATCCTATGATGCTGGGATCCTGACCACTGAGCTGAAATCAAGAGTCAGATGCTTAACTGACTGAGCCACCCAGGCGCCCTGATGAAAAAGTTTCTTTATCAACCTAGGTGTGAAACCACTGTATCAGAGTGGATGCAAATATTTAACTTTGCGAGGCCACTTGTCAAGTGTTTACACCAATCCTGGTGGGTTTTGAGGCAAAAAAATAAATCGAACGATGCTACAATTCATAATAAAGCTGTAAACTTGAATAGTGGACAGATTTGCAGGCAAAAACAATCAAATATGTAGTTGATTGACTTTGTTGAAGTTAAAAATATGATTTCAAAAAAGGGGATGGAGTGATAACTATCTGAAAGTTGCATGTCAACGAATTGTTGATTCATTTGCCCCCAGACCCCATGCATCGGGTGAGAGATTTTCCCATAGTGACATAAAGCCACTGCTTGTGTATCATTTTCTTGCAAAGCACAAGCCAGTCAAGTTTTCTTCTCCCAGAAAATTGCAAAAAAAAAAAAAAAAAAAGAGAGAGAGAGAGAGGTTTTTCTTATGAAATTGATTAATTTCATCACAGACAGACCAATACTACAAAGGAATCATTTAGAGAAGCACTCTTCAAATAAAAAGAAGCACAATTACCCTACTGCTGGAGTGCTTGAAAAAACATCTTAAAGAGTTCATGACAAACATTGTGTGCTGCAGGACCCGGAGAGAGCTATTGACGGAATGGCGGTGTTACGACAGCGTTGCAGGCAGAATAAAACCGATAGAGCACAATGTGGAAGAGCAGGTGCACTGCCCGAGAATTCAGGGAGGCATCTGACTTCACATTTGCATATAGCCACGGAGGGGAGGTACTCGTTTCCTGGGGCCACTGCAAAAAGCGACCACAAGCTGTTCCGGAGGCCAGAAGTCCAAAACCAGTCACACTGGGCTGAAAACCAATGTGTTGGCAGGCCACACTCCCTCTGGAGGCTCTAGGGGAGACTCGCTCCTTGTCTCTTCCAGCTCCTGGTGGCTGCCTGTGACATATAACCACCGATGCTTTTGCATCACTGGTAAGCACCTCATGCTTTCCTTGGCTCGTGACAGCATTGCTCCGATCCCTGCCTGCATCCTCACATTGTACATCTGGATTATCCAGCATAATCTCCTCATCTCTGGATCCTCAGTTGAATCACATCTTCAAAAACCTTCCTGGGTAAGGTAACATTCATAGTTTCTAGGGATTAGGGCCTGATATCTTTGGGGGCTGCCTTTTGGCCCACTATATGGGCAGACTAGGGGTCACCATGGTATGTATATGAAGAAGTGTGCGATGACTTTTTATTTTGTTTATTACTGAAATTGCATGTTTCAACAGGAATTCTTAAAAATGTTTATTTATTTATTTTGAGAGAGAGAAAGAGAGAGCAGGCAAGGGGCAAAGAGAGAGAGAGAGAGAGAGAGAGAGAGAGAGAGAGAGAGAGAGAATCCCAAGCAGGCTCTGTGCTGCCATCGCAGAGCCCAAGGTGGGGCTCAATCTCATGAACCATGAAATTGTGACCTGAGCTGAGATCAAGAGTCAGTCACTTAACCGACTGAGCCAACCAGGCTCCCCAAGAGGAAAGATTTTTAAAAATGTAATCCATCATACTCTGTGGGCCATGATGTCAAGTTAAGGAGAGTTTTTGGGAAAAATACTGATGGAGCACCAGCTGGCTTACAGAGAGAAAGAGCTTTGTCAACCGAATCAAGGAGGTGGCTCTCGAGTGTCAAACCACAAAATGCTTTCTCACAAAGAGTAACTGGTTAAGAGTAACTTAACCGTATGACTCCTGATCTTCACTAAGCATCGAAGGAAATGCTGAAAACTGTGAATAAGAACAAATCATCTTCTCATGCTGACGGGGGATGCACACAGTTAGGGCAACACTGCTTTTCCCCAGTGAGCACACTGTTTTGGGTGGCGAGATAGTACACTTCTGTCTTTGAAACAAGAGATACTGATTGAATCTCAGTATCTTGCATAGTGTAAATTAGAGGTCTAAATGATCACACGAGAGGCAAAAATACCTCTAGGATAAACACCCAGGACAAGATAGCAGGATTTCTTTCAGTAGGCTGAACTGTGGTTCAGGGTTTGCTTGTGGAGAGTTAGACTGTCGGCCAATAGTTAATGATTTTCTTCTCTTGTTTGATAAAGAATGAAGAAAAACAAGATAGGTTGTTTGATATGAAAAAAAAATCTACATCCACATTCACACACTGCTGGAACATGAAACAGTACTTTCTAGAGCCATAGTCCATGAAAGAGTGAAAATGGTCTGTTTTCAAAGTCATCTCCCCCAGAAACATTTACCCTCTGACTTTCAGATGTGATTTCTGGTCACTGTAGCATCCAACAAGGCAGGGAAAGTAGCATCTAGGGAGAAACTGCTTCACGTTCTTTTTTTTTAATTGTTTTTTTAATGTTTATTTATTTTTGAGAGAGAGACAAAGTGTGAGCGGGGGAGAGGCAGAGAGAGACACACACACACAGAATCCGAAGCAGGCTCCAGACTGAGTTGTCAGCACAGAGCCCGACACGGCGCTTGAACTCACAAACTGTGGGATCATGACCTGAGCCAAAGTTGGACGCTTAACAGACTGAGCCACCTGGGTGCCCCACCACTTGGTGTTGTTTTAAAAACATAATTTAATTTGTAATTTAAAAAGCCCATTTTATTGAGGTATGACTAACATGTAAAAAGCTGTATGTGTTTAATGGACACAACTCGGTGAGTTTGGGGAGAAGAACACACTTGTGAAACCATCACTATCATTAAAGCCATAAACATGTCCATCACCTCCCAAAGAGGAAACCACTTCTCTTTTTATTTGATTTCCAAAATTTGTATAAAAGAGGCATCAAACATTTGTTAAACATCAAACATTTACTAAAACCAGTGGTCCGCATTTGTGTTGAGCAAGCTCTAAGTTCTCTGCACATGGAAACATTTGAGAAATATTCCCCCATCTAATCCTACTCCAAGGGAGGCACTGGGGAAAAAGGATGAACAAAACAATTTATCAAGGATTTGAAATCTAACTGGACACGGAATACTGGAACAACAAGGCAGTGTGTGATTGTAATTATACAATTGGCTAGTGTAGTGTAATTGGCTAGTATCACTCAGTTAAGTAGCAGCACTGAAGCCAGGAGAGGGTTTTTCAACTGTATCACTGTATCAGTAGTTTTTAAAAGTATGTAAATTTAGCATGGAAAAACTTAAACAGATACAAAAAAGGAGGTGCCTGGCTGGCTCAGTCAGTTAAGTGTCCAACTCTTGATTTTGGCTCAGATTATGATCTCACCGTTTGTGGGATTGAGTCCCACATTGGGTTCTGTGCTGACAGCATGGAGCCTGATTGGGATTCTCTCTCCCTCTCTCTGCCCATTCCCTGCTTCCTCTCTCTCTCAAGATAAATAAACATGAAAAAATATATGTATACAAAAAAGAAAAATATTATATGGTGAGCCATCATGTACCCATTTCACAAATTCAATAATGATAAAAATCCACGACCATTCTAATTTCATCTATATTGCCAACTGCTTCTTCCCACCCTACTCCTTGGATTATTTTTGAAGCAAATCTTAGACATGCTATTTTATTCGCAAATATTAATCACTGTCTTTAAAAAAATATGTGATTTGACAGAAGTCCTGTAATATCATTAAATGACATAAATTTACTACTTTCCAATCTTGAATAGTCAATAGTGTCCCAAGTTTTCCTGATGGTCTTGTAACAATGTGCATATGCACAAGTGCGTGTCTGTATGTGAATGTGCTTGTGCGTGTATATGTGTGTGCTTGTGTATATTTATATGCATTTGTATGTATGTGTGCATGTGTATATGTATATGTATATGTATGTGTATATGTATGCTCGTGTGTATGTGTGTGCATGTTTATGTGTACGCATGGGTGTGCATGTGTATATGTATGTGCATGTGTATGTGTGGTACATGTGTTTATACTTGGTTTATTGGAATCAGGATGCAAACAAGGTCCATTTATTATATTTTATTGATTTATCTCTTTAGTGTCTTTTTAATGTATAGGTTCCCTTTCCTTATTTTTTTTTTTTTTTCCCCTTTCTGGCCTGACTATTAGGAAAAAAATTATGTGGTCAAATTGATCCATTTTTATATTACTGTTCCTGGATTCTCTGTTATGATTAGGGAAGACATCCCCACTCCCTGGTTAGATATATTCACCCTTGTTTTCTTCTGTCTGATTTCATCTTTTACATTTAAACCTCTGATCTGTTTGAAATTTATCCTAGTGTATGGCATGAAGAATTGATCTAATTTTCTATTTTCCCAAATGAGTTTCCAAATTTCCTAGTGCCATTTATAAAATGTTCATCCCCACAATGACCTTTTTAATTTCTTTATTTACCCTGTTCTTTAAGGGAGAACATTAGTGTGAGAGAGATGAACCAATATTATTCAGACATTATAACAAATAAGGCAATCCATATGTACTGACATAGATAAATGTCTCTCATATATTAAAGTAAAAAAAAGATATAGAACAGTAGGCATTATGTGTCAACTTTTGTTTAAAATTACTGATTTATATATAAGTATATGTAGAATAATATATATTTATGTGTAACATAAACATAAAATAGTGTGTATTTATTTAATACATAATATATGTATATTGTATATATAATTTTTACATATAAAATAATATATATTACATATATAAATGAAATATTTGGAAGAAAATTCTTCAAACTGTCCATTATGGCCAATAATGGCTTACTCTAGTGGTGGGATAGAGGGGGTAGAATTTTAATTTTGTTCTTTGTATATTTCAGTATTTAGTTTTACAATAAGCATGTGTTTGCTTACAAAAATCCACATCTGAGCAAAATAGGCCTTTAGCATATGCTGAACTTCATTGAACAAATGATGTTTGAGTTCTGTGTGCAAGGTTTGCTTATATGCTTTTCCTACCCCATATTTTCAAATCATCCACCTGCTCTGTTTCTCAGTTTCCTCCTCTGTGAAAAAAAGAGACAGCTTCAGAATGCCCTCAGGGTGGATAATTAGGAGACCTGGAGTCTTGTCCCCACGAACCCCAGGCTAGTTCGTGAACTTGGGTAGGTGGCTGGCTTCTCTGACCCTCTGGTCTGCACCAATTAGGTGGGGGCTTGGAGCAGACCCTCTCTGTATTGTAGTGTCCTTGTCCGGAATTACGTGATCTGAAAATATTTACAACACACTCTGCATGTGTCATCTGGCCAGTCCCATTCCAGCCAGGCTGGACCTGTTCTGGTAAGTTCCTGTACATCCAGCCTGGCTGGTATATAGTATGAAAGAGCATCTGGGGTGCCTGGGGGGCTCAGTTGGTTCAGCCTCCGACTTTGGCTCAGGTCATGATCTCGCGGTTTGTGAGTTCGAGCCCTGTGTTGGGCTGTGTGCTGACGGCTCTGAGCCTGGAGCCTGCTTTGGATTCTGTGTCTCTCTCTCTCTCTGCCCCTCCCCCACTCATGCTCTGTCTCTCACTGTCTCTCAAAAATCAATAAAAACATTAAAAACATTAAAAAAAAGAAAGGGCATTTACTCTGTCAGGTTATGTCTATTCTTCAGACCAGGATAGTGATTTATTTAATTTGTATTTAATATGTATCATAGTTAGCAGATGCAATTCCTTTTTTTTTTAGAAAGGAATTAAAAAGGGATTATATAACCCCCTTGAATCACAGGTTTTTATCTTTTGGGTATTGAAGTTATTCTATTTTCTTCAACAACTTTTTTTTCAGTAATATGTTTTTTTTAAGTTTATTTATTTATTTTGAGAGAGAGAGAGGAAGGGACAGAGCGCGAGAGAGAATCCCAAGCAGGCTGCACGCTGTCAGTGCAGAGCCCAACGTGGGGCTTGATCTCAGGAACCACGAGATCATGACCTGAGGCGAAATCAAGAGTCAGACGCTCAACTGACTGAGCCACCGGGTGCCCCCTTTTGAGTAATAAGTTTCTAATATAGCCTTTTGTGATTTTCTGAGAGTGGTGTGATTGCATTATAAGTGCATCGACTTAAGCAAATTCAGCTATATGTGTGTGTTTCTAGAGCTTATTTTTCATACAGTATGGAGCGTACATGCAAGCTGACTTCCTTGTCTGTGCTTAGCTGACACCATAACTTTGTCCCAATGCCAATAAGAGTTATTGGTTGGATGGCTCAGTGTATGGCTGAGTACTGTGTTTAGCAGACAATTAAAGGAACCAATTTTGACTGTGATTTTTTTTTCACATAGCAAGCTGCCATCAGAAGCTAATCCTAATGTAAAATACATTTCTTTTATGATATATATTCATTGCAGAAACTTTAAAAAAATATAATAGTAGAAGAAGCTGAAAGGCATCTCTCACACTTGTACACAGAGGTAACAATTGTAATGATTGTTAAGGGTATATTACTCTCCCAGCATTTATTCGATGCATGGATTTATGTGATGGGATATAAATTGGAGTTACTAGTGTAGGTACCTTCCCCCACTGCGTTCCCTTGTACTCTACCCTGGGGCCATCCTTCATTCCTCCCTCCACTCCATCACTTCTTAGAAGTTTGACAGTTGCTTTGTGAAACTCATGTCAGAATTAAAAGCCTTGAATGTCCAGCTCTGGGATGTGAAAGTTTTGAAAGTTCATGTCCTGATGAGTTCTGTGCATCACACTGACTGGGGGTAAACAGATAGAAGGGAATGAATAGGTGCCAGGTTTCCCTCTCTCACAGGAGATGAGGAATCCCCAGCCTGGGGGAAGGCTTTGTGGGGTCACAGAGTCCTTGCCAAGAGAGACGTGGGCAGGGCTGGCCCTCAGAGGACCCCACACGGAGCCTCTGCCTTAGTGAACATCATCTGTTGCCGGCCGTGGGGAGCCTTGGGGAGCTGTGTCAGGGCCCGGTGACCATTGTGTCCCATATGAGTAAGTATTTGTATTACCAGTGCCAAGGAGCTAAGTAGGTGTTCCCTCCCTGCCATTGTGCTCGAAACGCCCACAGAGATCAGCCAGTGGGTTTTTGGCATATTGATCAGCTGGCATGAGTGCTGTCCATCTGTTCCCGGAGACACTGCTAGTCTCCATGTGAATTACCTTGTGTGGCCAGTGTCTGCTTCATTGGTCAACAACACTTGGGAGCCCAGCTGGACAACTGGAGGGTTGGTGGTGAGATCATATGGAAAGACCCAGCCGTGGTTCTTTGGTGGAACCGTGCTCCATCAACTCTCTGGGAGTACCTGCCCCATCTCTTAAATACCCCAAATCAGGATCATACTGTAGGGCCTATCTGGAGACCCTGCCTTTCCACTTTATAATCTGATCATATGCTTTCCTCCTACAATTGAATATTCTCCCAGGGAGTGATTTTAATGGTTTCAGAGCATGTGCCCTCACCACGATTTGCTTTCAAAATCCCCTCTTGTTGGATGTTATGGTGATTTCCAGTGTTTTGCTGCTACAAATAATGCAATAATGTATTTCTTTGTGAAATCTTCGTGTGAGCGTCTCTTCACAAATGGCGAGCAATCACGAGATAGATACTGTGAACATTATTGTCTGGGTTTTTGGCCTAATTTTCGGGATTATGAGTGGCCCATAAAGAAAGCAGCAGAGGCCCCAGCTGCATTGCAGATGGGCAGTGTTCGCAGAGGCTCAATATGGACTTAAGCCACCGGTGGGGGAAGAAAGGCAGACACAGGAATGTAAGATTGCCATGGAAACACGCTTCCTGGCTAAATATACATCGTGGTCTCTCAGAGTCTGTGATGACCTGTGTATGTGAAATGAGGTCCCACTCGTCACTCAACAGTTTCAGACAAAACTGTAGCTTTCAGCAGCCTTTGCGTTCTACTCTATGACTCAGAAGTCCACATGAACAGAAAAGCCATGAAAATAGTAATACTCTGTTAACTGACTGCTGCACTTAGAGAATCAGTTCCTTCCAAATCAGTGAGCTTTGCATTATGCATCACGGTGCGACAAAGTCACACTTCTCATCATCCTTTGGGTTTGTGGGGCAGGAGGACTAGGAGCAGAAACCCAGGAAGATGACAGATTGGGAGGGTCGAAATTCTCTTCTCAGTGTTTTTAGTGCAGAACAATTTCAATCAGTGCCAGAGAATAGGAGCGTGTTGCTCATCAAACAACTCAAGCAGGAGGTTTGAAGAAGCCCAATGCATGAGTTTGATTTTTCTCCTCTTTGATAGTAAGAAAAGGAGAATGAGAGAATTTTAACATGTTTTATCTGTTTATGTGTAAGGAACACATACTCATTATAGGGAATCTGGAGAATACAGAAAGATATAAATATAATTTATTTTTATTTGTTTATTTTTTTAATTTTAATTTATTTATTTTGAGAGAGAGACAGACAGTGAGCAATCAGGGGAGAAGGCGAAAGCACAGAGAAGGAGAAAGAGAGAATCCCAAGTAGGCTCTGTGCTGTGGATGCAGGGCTTGAACCCATGAACTGTGAGATTTTGACCTGAGCCGAGGTCAGGCACTTAACTGCTTAACCGACTAAACCACCAGGCACCCCAAAATAGACTTCATTTTTATTTATTTATTTTTAAAAAATTTTAATGTTTATTTATTTTTGAGAGAGAGAGAGAGAGAGAGAGAGAGAGAGACAGACAGACAGCGTGAATGAGGGAGGGCTCCAGGCTCGGAGCTGTCAGCACAGAGCCTGACGCAGGGCTCGAACTCACAAACTGCTAGATCATGACCTGAGCTGAAGTTGGATGATTAACCGACTGAGCCACCCAGGTGCCCCTCTTCCTTTTATTTTTAACTTATATGTGTCTTTATATCTAAAGTAAATTTCTTTCTTATTAATGACATACAGTTGAATCTTGCTTTTTGATCCACTTTGTTAATTTTTATCTTTTAATTGGTGTATTTAACCATCGACTTTTAAAGCGATTATTGATACAGTTGCATTAATATCTACTATATTTGTTTCCATTTTCTATGCATTGTCCTTACTCTTTTTTTTTTTTTTTTTGTCTTCCCGTATTTGTCTTCCACTCTTTTCCTGTCATTTGTGGTTTTAACTGAGCATTTTATATGACTCTGATTTCTCTCCTTTCTTAGCATCTCAATTAGACTTTTTTTTTTCTTACTTCTTTTTTAAGTGGATGCCCTAGAGTTTGTAATATATACATTTACAACAAACCCAAGCCCACTTTCAAATAACTCTATATTGCTTCATGAGTAGTGCAAATACCTTATACTAACAAAATATTCCTAATTCCATCCTCCTGTGCCTTGCTTGTACCATGTATCGTTGCTGTCATTCACCTCACTTACACAAACTCAGGCTTTTCTATGCAATTGCATATACTTATGTATTTACGTTAATAATAATGAGTATCCAAAATCGAATATTGTTGCCACTTGTTATTTTTAACGAACTGTTATCTGGTCAATTAAGAGTAAGAAAAATAAAAGTTACTTACCTTCATTTGCACCTTTTCTAACGGCTTTTCTTTATGTAGATCTGAGTTTCTGACCTTTATCAATTTCCTTCTGCAGGAGGAAGTCGTCACGGACGTGACCCCTGGTTGCCCCTTGACCTGACCCGGGGTATCCGAGGCTCCTCCCTGTTCGTGGAACATCCGGCCCACTTGCCGTTCCGCTGTGGGAGCCGTTCAAGGACGGAGTCTCGAGAAAGGTGCTGTTGAGACCGTCTGGACGGCGCGCTGAATGCAGATGGCAGAGATTTGGTGACGCTCAGGACGGACGCAGAGATGCACTGGTCCTGTGGCCACCCAAGACAAGCCTCGTAGGTAAGTCCCCTTGTGCGTTAAACCTGCCACCTTGCAGCCTGAAGTGGCGGCTTCGTTCTCGGGTCTGTCCTTCCGCTGAGTGTATGGGGGAGCCTTCCATTTCACCTGGGACGCTCCTGAGGTCTCCATCCAGCACCTTCTCCCTGAAAAACGTCTCCTAATCTGTATCTTGTAAGGCAAGTCTACTGGTGACAAATTCCCTCAATTTTTGTGTGTCTGAGAAAGCATTTTTCTTCACTTTTGAACGATAATGTCTCAGAATACAGAATTCCAGGTTGGTGCTTGCTTTTTTTTTTTTTTTTTTTTTTTTTTCTCCCTCTCGACCTTCTAAATATTTCACCTCTTGCTTGCACGGTTCCGGAGGAGAAGGTTGATGCAATGGTTACCTTGGTGCCCAGTAGATGAAGTTTTTTTATTTTTTTTATTTTTCTGTTTTCCATCTCTGGCTTCTTTCAAGATTTTTTTTCTTTGGTTTTCTGCAGTTTGAATATGCTATGCCTAAGTATAATTTTTTCCCCCATTTACGCTGACTGTTCTCCAGATCTGCAGTGTGGTGTCTGATATTAATTTAGGGAAATTCTCAGTCTTTATTGCTTCAAATATTTTTTCTGTCCTTTTCTCTCTTCTCCCCTTGGTATCCACATTGCTTGTACATTATATATATATATATATATATATATATATATATATATATATATATTTGGAATTCTTGCCTCAACCGCCTGATAAATTTTTTTAAATTGAAGCATAGTTGATACACAATTGTTACATTAGTTTCAGGTTGCATATTACACCTTTTGTGGTTGTGCCCCAGTTCTTGGATATTTTGTTATGCTTTTTCAAAGTTTTGTCCCCTTTGTTTTTCAGCTTTCAGTTTCTATTGGGATGTCCCCAAGCTTGGAGATTCTTTGCTCAGCCATGTCCAGTATAGAAATGAGCCCATCAAAGACATTCTTCGTTTCTAGGGCGGTTTTCTTTGACGTCTAGCATTTTTTGATTCTTTCTCAGGATTTCCATCTCTCTGCTCACATTATCCACCTGTTCTTGCGTGTTGTCTGCTTTTTCCTGTAGCGCCCTTTGCATATGAATCATCGTTGTTTGGACCAGCCTCCCTGCAATGTATGAGTGTGTTTTTGAGGTTTGCTGTGTCTCTTTCAAGTGTGCTTTGCCTTTCAGTATGCCTTATAATTATTTGTTGAAAGCTGGGCGTGCTGTGCTGGGTAAAAGAGCAGCAGTAAAGAGGTTTTTCGTAATGTGGTGGTCAGGTACAGGTTACGTGCAGTCTCAGTCTGTTAGCAAGCCTGCACCCATTGGCTGTGAACTTCACAGGGGACCCTCCGTCTCCCTCTTCCTTGCTTAGGTGGGAAAGGATGACTGAAGTTAGGTATTTCCCTTCCTCAGGGTCACTGAGGCTCTGGCTCTGGCAAAATAGTTTCTCTTGACGATGGGTCTAGTGAAGAACAGAATGGTCTGGCATATTTCAGAATGGCCCCATTTCTCCCTCCCGTTGCCAGAAGCCATGAGGGGACTTCTCCAGTCTTCACTGTGGGAACGTGGTCCAGCCTCTGGAGGTGAAACTCACAACAGGGAGGGGATCTCCCCCACCCCATGACTGGGTCCCCTGGGATTTTTATCTTGTAGACTTTTCCATGCTAAACCTCCAGCAAATTCATCAATCCCAGTTCAGGGTTTCTTGCCTGGACGCTGGTTTCTGCAGAGGTTTTCCCTTGCGGGTTTCTGCTCCTGTAAGTTGTGAGTCTCTGTATCTGTCTGATGGTCTCTCCAGCTTTGGGAGTAGCGGTTTGCCCCGTGACCTCACTTCCTGGATGGATCCAAGAAGGATTTCTCAGTATGCTTCGTTTTTCTTTTTTTTCTTTTTTTTTTTTTAAATTTTTTTTTTTTAACGTTTATTTATTTTTGAGACAGAGAGAGACAGAGCATGAACGGGGGAGGGTCAGAGAGAGGGAGACACAGAATCTGAAGCAGGCTCCAGGCTCTTAGCTGTCAGCACAGAGCCCGACGCGGGGCCCGAACCCACGGACCGCAAGATCATGACCTGAGCTGAAGTCGGCCGCTTAACCGACTGAGCCACCCAGGTGCCCCAGTATGCTTCGTTTTTCATTTGATGTTAGGACAGAGTGGTGATTTCCGAGCTCCTTAGATGCCAGGCTGGAAACTGGAAGTCTCAGAAATATATTTTATAAAATGTCTGTAGACATAGGAACACTGCTAACCATCTTGATGCATTTTCGTATATAAGTGCATATATACATTCAGTCTGTATACATATAATTCATACACTCATATATAATATGTGTAACTGTTTTCACAAATGTTGATTGAAGTCTGCACAGCTTTGTATGTAGACTTTTTTTTTTTTTTGACCTAAGTCACTTTTATTAAAATGTAATGTAAATATATACACTCATAAAGACCAGTTCTAAACACCTAGGCATTATAGCTTGTTTTAAAAACTGGTATTTCATTTCATTTCATTTCATTTCATTTCATTTCATTTCATTTATTTATTTATTTAAATTCAAGTTAGTTGACATAAAGTGTAGTCTTGGTTTCAGCAGGAGAACCATTGACTCCTCTCTTACTATGACACCCAGTGCTCATCCCCAAAAGTGCCCTCCTTAGTGCCCATTGCCCATTAGACTTTTAACTTAATTTCCATTTGTATTTTTCTCTATCACTAAATAATCTTGTTAACAGGAGTTAACATTTAATCATCTGCGTGTAACTAAAAGATGAAGCGTGGTAGAAAACCCACCCATGAATCAAGGAAAGTTGGCTAGAGAAAAAAGGGTCAATTGTCTGTGGCTCTTGATGTAAAATTATTTCAGTGCAGTTAAAAAATGCATATTCAGTACTCTGGCCCTGCTGTCTGGATTGAGGATACAGATAAATAGAACATAGACTTTGGCTTGAGGAGTGCATATCTAGCTCAGGAGAAGGTGATAGTAAATAATAGTTAATGATAGTAAAAAATGGCGAGTGCCATGGGGTACATGTGCATATGTGGTGTAAATATATGACAATGTTTGGGGATGAGAGGAGAAGGTATTTTACCCACTCTGGGTGGCTTCCTTAAGCGTTGCAAATGAGCTAAGTTTTTTTTTTTAATTTTTAATGTTTTGTTTATTTTTCAGAGAGACAGAGCATGAGCAGGGGTGGGGCAGAGAGAGAGGGAGACACAGAATCTGAAGCAGCCTTCAGGCTCTGAGCTGTCAGCACAGAGCCAGACTTGGGGCTTGAACCCACCGACTGCAAGATCGTGACCTGAACTGAAGTCAGCCACTCAACCGACTGAGTCACCCAGGCGCTCCACAAATGAGCTGAGTTTTTAACAATGACAAGAATTCACCCAGGTGAATAGTAGGCTGAGGAAGCCAGGTAAGTGAATTTTTTAAATAAGTGAAATTTACTTACCTCTTTTAAGTCACAAAACTTTTTTTTTTTAAATTTTTTGTAATGTTTATTTATTTTTGAGAGAGACAGAGATAGACTGTGAGTCAGGGAGGGGCAGAGAGCAAGGGAGACACAGAATCAAGCAGGCTCCAGGCTCCCAGCTGACAGCACAGAACCCAACGCGGGACTAGAACCCATGAACCATGGGATCGTGGCCTGAGCAAAGTTGGACGCTTAACCAACTGAGCCTCCTATACAAGCTAACCTTTGTCCCATTCCTTCTAAGATAGGATTCTTTGACCATAGTCAGATCGGTAAGATGTGGCTTCCCCAGTGATTGACATACGGTGGGTTCTGCTCTACATAGAAATTATACCTGTGAATTTCTGTTCTCTTTTCAAGAAGAACACAAGACTTTGAGACCAAAATGAGCATAATAACTAAGGAGGAGCTTGGTACCTCCTGCCAATCCAGTTCTTATTTTTTCCTACATCAGTGCACCTTGAATTTTTATTAGCCATCCAGTGCCGTGCCTGGTTCCACACCCCAGCTTCTCATAGGCTGACCTCTACTTAGGACGCTTAGCTGGCTTCCTGAAAAATGTAGCTTTTGATTTTTTTTAAATTAGAAAAATGTTTTCAAGAAAGTAAATATTGAACATAACTGCAGCATATGAAAAGTGAGCGTCTCTGCTTGAAGCAAGGTGTGTGTGTGTGTATATGTACTGAAACATCCAGAGCAAAACCCCTTAGCCTGCCTTCCTCCTGGAGGACCTGAATACAGTTGACACACTATTGACTCAGAACAGAGAACTGTGACAGAGGAAAGGACTTGCAGACGGTTTAATTAAATTGTCTAAACCTCTCATTTTAGAAATAAGAACTCTAAGAATTGTCAAGGCATTGTA
Source organism: Panthera pardus (assembly GCF_024362965.1). Taxonomy (NCBI): domain Eukaryota; kingdom Metazoa; phylum Chordata; class Mammalia; order Carnivora; family Felidae; genus Panthera; species Panthera pardus. The sequence continues at coordinate 2,806,462 of NW_026526810.1, forward strand.
ACTTGTCTTCTTTCGGGGAATGGGACTAAATGATTTCTCAGGCATTTCTAAAATTTCTGATGATATCATCCCATTACAGTGCTTTTTCCCAGAAAGGAACTTGTGACATGTTGGCACTGTCTTGGGCTTCCACTCAAGAAAACGTAGTGATATGATGACAGGTATGCAGTTTATTATGGTTGGAGTATATTCTGTACATGCCACACTGTGAAAGCATTTTCTTTTTTTTTTTTTTTTTAATGTTTATTTATATTTGAGAGAGAGAGAGAGAGAGAGAGAGAGAGAATGGGGGAGGGGCAGACAGAGAGGGAAACGCAGAATCTGAAGCAGGCTCCAGGCTCTGAGCTGTCAGTACAGAGCCCCACACGGGGCTTGAACTCATGAGCAATGAGATCATGACCTGAGTCGAAGGCAGACGCTAAACTGATTGAGCAACCCAGGCGCCCCTGTGAAAACATTTTCTATTCATTATCTTAAACATTTTTTAAATTGTCGTAAACTATATTTTATGCATATAAAATTTACCATTTTGACCACTTTTTAAAAAAGATTTAAAGAATGCTTTTTATTTATTTGTGTGTGTGTGGGGGGGAAGGAGCAGAGAGGGGGAGAGAGAGAGAGAGGGAGAATCCCAAGTAGGCTCCTTGCTGTCAGTGCAGAACCTGATGTGGGGCTCCATCCCACAAGCTGTGAGGTCATGACCTGAGTTGAAATCCAGAGTCAGACGCTCAACTGACTGAGCCACCTGGCGCCCTTACCATCTAAACCATTTTTTTTTCCAATATATGAAATTTATTGTCCAATTGGTTTCCATACAACACCCAGTGCTCATCCCAAAAGGTGCCCTCCTCAATACCCATCCCCCACCCTCCCCTCCCTCCCACCCCCCATCAACCCTCAGTTTGTTCTCAGTTTTTAACAGTCTCTTACGCTTTGGCTCTCTCCCACTCTAACCTCTTTTTTTTTTTTTCCTTCCCCTCCCCATGGGTTTCTGTTAAGTTTCTCAGGATCCACATAAGAGTGAAACCATATGGTATCTGTCTTTCTCTGTATGGCTTATTTCACTTAGCATCACACTCTCCATTTTTAAGTGTGTAGTTCAGTGCCATTTGGTACATTCCTGTTGTTGGGCGACCATCTCTACCATCCATCCCCAGAACTCCCTATATTTTGCAAAACCGAAATTCTACTCACTCGACAACTCTTATCCTCCTCCCCCAGCCCTTGGCAGCCACCATCCTACTTTCTGTCTCTACAAATGTGACTGCTCTAGGTACCTCCTATAAGTAGAATCATATACTCTTTGTCCCTTGGGGACTGGCTTATTTCACTTAATGTAATGTCCTCAGGTTCATCCGTGTTGTAGCATGAGTCAGCATTTCCTTCTTTTTTTAAAAATAATTTATATATATTTTTTAGTTTACATCCAAGTTAGTTAGCATATAGGGCCACAATGATTTCAGGAGTAGATTCCTTAGTGCCTCTTACCCATGTAGCCCATCCCCCTTCCCACGACCCCTCCAGCAACCCTCTGTTTGTTTTCCATATTTAAGAGTCTCTTATGTTTTATCTCCCTCCCTGTTTTTATATTATTTTTTCTTCCCTTATGTTCATCCGTTTTGTCTCTTAAAGTCCTCATATGAGTGAACTCATATAATCTTTGTCTTTCTCTGACTAATTTCACTTAACATAATACCCTCTAGTTCCATCACGTAGTTGCAAATGGCAAGATTTCATTCTTTTTGATTGCTGAGTAATACTCCATTGTATGTATATACCACATCTTCTTTATCCATTCATGCATCGATGGACATTTGGGCTCTTTCCATATGTTAGTTATTATTGATAGTGCTGCTATAAACATTGGGGTGCATGTGCCCCTTTGAAACACCACACCTGTATCCCTTGGATAAATACCTAGTAGTGCAATTGCTGGGTCGTAGAGTAGTTCTATTTTTAATTTTCTGAGGAACCTCCATACTGTTTTCCACAGTGGCTGCACCAGTTTGCATTCCCACCAGCAGCGCAAAAGAGATCCTTTTTCTCCGCACCCTCCCCAACATCTGTTGTTGCCTGAGTTGTTAATGTTAGCCATCCTGACAGGTGTGAGGTGATATCTTGTTGTGGTTTTGATTTGTATTTCCCTGATGATGAGTCATGTTGAGCATTTTTTCATGTGTCAGTTGGCCATCTGGATGTCTTCTTTGGAGAAGTGTCGATTCATGTCTTTTGCCCATTTCTTCACTGGATTATTTGTTTTTTGGGTGTGGAGTTTGATAAGTTCTTTGTAGATTTGGATACTAACCCTTTATCTGATATGTCATTTGCAGATATCTTCTCCCATTCTGTCGGTTCACCTTTTAGTTTTGCTGATTGTTTCCTTTGCTGTGCAGAAGCTTTTTATTTTGATGAGGTCCCGATAGTTCATTTTTGCTTTTGTTTCCCTTGCCTCTGGAGACATGGTGAGTAAGAAGTTGCTGTGGCCAAGATCAAAAAGGTTTTTGCCTGCTTTCTCCTCGAGGATTTTGATGTCTTCCTGTCTTACATTGAGGTCTTTCATCCATTTTGAGTTTATTTTTGTGTACGGTGTAAGAAAGTGGTCCAGGTTCATTCTTCTGCATGTCGCTGTCCAGTTTTCCCAGCACCACTTGCTGAAGAGACTGTCTTTATTCGATTGGATATTCTTTCCTGCTTTGTCAAAGATTAGTTGGCCATATGTTTGTGGGTCCATTTCTGGGTTCTCTATTCTGTTCCATTGATCTGAGTGTCTGTTCTTGTGCCAGTACCATACTGTCTTGATGATTACAGCTTTGTAATACAGCTTGAAGTCTGGGATTGTGATGCCTCCAGCTTTGGTTTTGTTTTTTAAGATTGCTTTGGCTATTCAGGGTCTTCACTGTTTCCATACAAATTTTAGGATTATTTGTTCTAGCTCTGTGAAGAATGATGGTGTTATTTTGATATGTAGATTGCTTTGGGTAGTATCGACATTTTAACAATATTTGTTCTTCCTATCCAGGAGCATGGAATATTTTTCCATTTTTTTGTTTCTTCAATTTCTTTCATAAGCTTTCTATAGTTTTCAGTGTGCAGATTTTTCACCTCTTTGGTGAGATTTATTCCTAGGTATTTTATGGTTTTTGGTGCAATTGTAAATGGGATCGATTCCTTGGTTTCTCTTTCTGTTGCTTCATTGTTGGTATATAGGAATGCAACCAATTTCTGTGCATTGATTTTATATCCTGCAACTTTGCTGAATTCATGAATCAGTTCTAGCAGTTTCTTGGTGGAATCTTTCGGGTTTTCCATATAGATTATCATGTCATCTGCGAAGAGTGAAAGTTTGGCCTCCTCATGGCCGATTTGGATGCCTTTTCTTCTTTGTGTTATCTAATTTCTGAGGCTAAGACTTCCAATACTATGCTGAATAACAGTGGTGAGAGTGGACATCCCTGTCTTGTTCCTGACCTTAGGGGAAAGCTCTCAGGTTTTCTCCACTGAGGGTGATATTAGCATTGGGTGTTTCATGTATGGCTTTTATGATCTCAAGGTATGCTCCTTCTATCCCTACTTTCTTGAGGGTTTTTATCAAGAAAGGATGCTGTATTTTGTCAAATCCTTTCTCTGTTATCGATTGAAAGGATCATGTGGTTCTTATCTTTTCTTTTATTTATGTGATGTATCACATTGATTGTTTTGTGGATATTAAACCAGCCCCACATCCCAGGTATAAATCCAACTTGGTCATGGTGAATAATTTTTTTAATGTATTATTGGATCCGGTTGGCTAATATCTTGTTGAGGATTTTTGCATCCATGTTCATCAGGGAAATTGGTCTATAGGTCTCCTTTTTACTGGGGTGTTTGTCTGGTTTTGGAATCAAGGTAATGCTGGCTTCATAGAAAGAATTTGGAAGTTTTCCTTCTATTTCTGTTTTCTGGAACAGCTTCAAGATTCAAGAGAATATGTGTTAACTCTTTGTTAAGTATTTGATAGAATTCCCCTGGAAAGCCATCTGGCCCTGAACTCTTGTATTTTTTTTTTTTTTTTTTGTGGCAGATTTTTTATTACTAATTCGGTTTCTTTACTGGTTATGGGTGTGTTCAAATTTTCTATTTCTTCCTGTTTCAGTTTTGGTAGTGTATATGTTTCTAGGAATTTGTCCATTTCTTCCAGATTGCCCATTTTATTGGCATATAATTGCTGATAGTATTGTCTTATATTGTTTGTATTTCTGTTGTGTTGGGTTGTGATCTCTCCTCTTTCATTCTTGATATTATTTATTTGGGTCCTTTTCTTTTTCTGTTTGATCAAACTGGCTAGTGGTTTATCAATTTTGTTAATTCTTTCAAAGAACCAGCTCCTGGTTTCATTGATCTGTTCTGTTTTTGTTTTGTTTTGTTTTGTTTTTTTGTTGCCGATAGCATTGATTTCTGCTCTAATCTTTATTATTTCCTGTCTTCTGCTGGTTTTGGGTGGTATTTGCTGTTCTTTTTCCAGCTCTTTAAGGTGTGAGGTTAGGTTATGCATCTGAGACCTCTCTTCCTTCTTTAGGAAGCCTGGATTGCTATATACTTCCCCCTTGTGACCACCTTTGCTGTATCCCAGAGGTTTTGGGCTGTGGTGTTATCATTTCCATTGGCTTCCATGTACTTTTTAATTTCCTCTTTAACTTCTTGATTAGCCCATTCATTCTTTAGTAGGATGGTCTTTAGTCTCCAAGTATTTCTTATCTTTCCACATTTTTTCTTGTGGTTGATTTCGAGTTTCATAGTATTGTGGTCTGAAAATATGCACGGTATGATCTCAATCTTTTTGTACCCGTTGAAGGCTGATTTGTGTCCCAGTATGTGATCTATTCTGGAGAATGTTCCATGTGCACTGGAGAAGAATGTGTATTTGCTGCTTTCAGATGAAATGTTCTGAATATATCTTTTAAGTCCATCTGGTCCAGTGTGTCATTTAAAGCCATTGTTTCCTTGTTGATTTTCTGTTTAGATGATCTGTCCATTGTTGTAAGTGGGGCTTTGAAGTCCCCTACTAATATGGTATTATTATCAATGAATTTCTTTATGTTTGTAATTAATTGATTTATATATTTGGGTGCTCTCACATTTGGAGCATAAATGTTTACAATTGTTAGGTCTTCTTGGTGGAAAGACCCCTTGATTATGATATAATGCCCTTCTTCATCTCTTGTTACACTCTTTATTTTGAAGTCTAGATTGTCTGATATAAATATGGTTATTCTGGCTTTTTTTTGGCGACCTTTAGCATGATAGATGGTTCTCCATCTCCTTACTTTCAATCTGAAGGTGTCTTTAGGTCTCAAGTGGGTCTCTTGTAAATAGCACATAGATGGATCTTGTTTTCTTATCCATTCTGTTATCCGATGACTTTTGATTGGAGCGTTTAGTTCACTGAAGTTTAGAGTGAGTACTGAAAGATAGGAATTTATTGCCATCATGTTGCTTGTAGAGTTGGGAGTTTCTGGTGTTCTCTGGTCCTTTCTAGTCTTTCTTGCTTTAGGTTTTTGTTGTTGTTGTTGTTGTTGTTGTTGTTGTTGTTGTTGTTTTCTCCCCTCAGAGAGTCCCCCTTAAAATTTCTTGCAGGGCTGGTTTAGTGGTCACAAACTCCTTTAACTTTTGTTTTCTGGAAAACATTTTATCTCTCCTTCTATTTTGAATGACAACCTTGCTGGATAAAGAATTCTTGGCTACATATTTTTCTGATTCAGCACATTGAATATATCCTGCCACTCCTTTCTGGCCTGCCAAGTTTCTGTGGATAGGTCTGCTGCGAACCTGGTCTGTCTTCCCTTGTAGGTTAGGGACTTTTTTTCCCTTGCCGCTTTCATGATTCTTTCCTTGCCTGAGTATTTTGTGAATTTGACTGTGATATGCCTTATTGATGGTGGGTTTTTTTTTAAATCTAATGAGAGTCCTCTGTGCTTCCTGGATTTTGATGTCTGTGTCTTTCCCCAGGTTAGGATTCTGCTATGATATGCTCACATAACCCTTCTACCCCTTTTTCTCTCTCTTCTTCTTCTGGGACCCCTATGATTCTGATGTTGTTGCTTTTTAATGAGTCACTGATTTCTAATTCTTTAATCGTGCTTTTTGCCTTAGTCTCCCCTTTTTTTTTCTCCATTATTCTCCATAAGTTTGTCTTCTATATTGCTGATTCATTTTTCTGCCTCATCCATCCTTGCCACCGTGGCATCCATTCAAGATTGCAGCTTATTATAGCATTTTTTATTTCATCCTGACTAGCTTTTTCTTCTTTTATCTCCAGAGAAAGGGATTCTAATCTATTTTCTATCCTAGCTAGTATTCTTATTATTTTGATTCTAAATTCTGGTTCAGACATCTTGCTTGTATCTTGTGTTGATTAAGTCCCTGGCTGTCATTTCTTCCAGTTCTTTCTTTGGGGTGAATTCCTTTGTTCCATCATTTTGAGGGAAGAAAAGCAATTAATAAGGTAAAAAAATTAAAATTAAAAAGTAAAAACAACACAAAAGATTAAGTAAATGATGCTAGATCCTAGGTGTGTTTTGGTCTGGTTGTGGAAAGGAGCTTGATAGATTAGAGAAAAAAGGGAAAGATAAGAAAAGAAAAAAAAAAGGAAAACGTTTAAAAATTTGAAAAAATGAATACAGTGAGATAGAATAAATTGGAATGATGGAAGTAAAATTTGAAAAATTTACAAAAATAAAAAATATTGTAGAGAAAAAAATTAAAGAAAAGTATTTTTAATAAAAATGGAAAATAAAAATAATTTTTTCTCTTTCTGTATTCAAGAATAAGGAAAGAAAAGGAAAAGAAAAAAATGGAATAGATGGACCAGTGAACAGACTGAAATACGATTCAAATTACATCGATTTCCCCTAGAAGCCAAACTATGAAGCCCTTTAGAGTCCAGAAACTAAGCAGGCAGAGAGATTTGTGTTCCTGAAGAGGTTGGCCCAGTTGGGCGGGGCCTAGTGTAACAGCTCCATTCTCCACTAGATGGCGCTGCTTAGCTTACTGGGGTGAATTGTGGCGCTTGTAGGTGCTAATGAGCATGCGCGGGAGTGGTGAAAAAGGTGTCACCCAGCTACCAGACTCTAGTATCACAACTCCGTTCTCCCCACCAGCAGTCGCACACCTGTCCTGTCTCCAGCTTCTGCCACTGCCTGCTTTGACACCGTCTGTGACCAAGCCATCAGGTTGCCTGGCGGCGCCTCCCTCCTGAGTTTCTCTGGGATGCGGCTGTGTTTCCCGACCCCTCACTTCTGAGGGACCGTGGCTTTGACCCGCTCCGCCCCTCTGCGGGAGGGTCTCACTGAATACTGGCCGGGTGCCGGCCGCAGTCAGGAACATGCACGGAGACCGTGCTGCTGCCCATGCCCAGAGACTGGCTGGGTGCTAGCCTGCCCCAGAAAAAGTTCATGCAATCGTGTAGCGGCAGCGTTTTCAGGGATTATGGAAAATCACAACACACATGTGGTGCCACGTTTCCCATTTTATGTCCTTGTTCCAGCACCAGTGAATGTGGTTGTTCTCCTGGGTCTGCTGGGACCGTTGCCTGTGGGATGGTCACACAGCCTCTACCAAGGGCCTCCCAGCAGGGGGACCTCCTCTCCCTGTGTGGCCTATGGACCCTCAGGACCTCGCTCTCCGTTCCTGGGGATTCACCCTTCCCACCAGAGCTCTGCTAGTTAATGAGCTGTGGAGTTTCAGACTCTTTGGCCCCCCTGTTCATAGAGTCTTAATGGAATTTAAACTCTCTCCTTTCTCCTTTCTCCATTTTTTTGTTCAGTCCCTTGAATACTCTTTCTTTTCTCTCCAGCTGCCTTGAGGGGAGGGATGCTTTCCCGTATTTCCACCCCCACCTGCCGTCTCCATCCTCTCTCCACAAGCAGAAACAGCTCCCTGCCCTCCGTAGCTTCTCTCTCCCCCAGTTCACCTCTCTGCAACACATACCCGCCAAGTTCTGTGGTTCAGGTTGTGCAGATTGTTGTGTTAATCCTCAAATCAGGTTTCTAGGTGTGCAGGATGGTTTAGTGTTGATCTGGCTGCATTTCAGGGACGAGAGATGCAAAAACAACTTCCAGGCTCTTCTGCCATCTTGGCCTCTACAGAGCATTTCCTTCTCTTTAAAGGCTGACTGATAGTCCATTGTATGTGTAAATCACCTTCTGTTTATCCACTCATCCATTGATGGACACTGGGCTGCTTTCACTGCTTGCCTATTGTAAATAATGCCGGTATAACTTGGGTCTTAAAATATATCTTCAAGTCCCTCCTTCCATTTCTTTTTGGGCATATGCCCATAGGTCAAATTGCTGGATCAAATGTTAATGCTGTTTCTTTTTTAATTTTAATTTATTTCATTTCATTTCATTTCATTTCATTTCATTTCATTTCAGAGAGAGAGCATGAGAGTGGAGGAGAGGGGCAGAGGGAGAGAGAGAGATAGAATCTCAAGCAGGGTCCATGCTCAGTGCAGAGCCCGACACAAGGCTGTATCCCACAACCCTGGGATCATGACCTGAGCCGAAATCAAGAGTCTGATGCTCAAATGACTGAGCCACCCAAGTGGTGGCTTATTTTTTATTTTTTGAAGAACAACTGTTTTCGATAGAAGCAGCACCATTTTACAGTTCTACCAACAGGGTGTAAGGGTTCTAATTTTTCTACATCTTTGTCAATACTTCTTGTCTCTTGTTTTCCTTTCCTTTCCTTTCTGTCCTTTTCTTTTCTTTTCTTTTCTTTTCTTTTCTTTTCTTTTCTTTTCTTTTCTTTTTTTCCCTCACCTCCCTCCCTCTTTTCCTTCCTTCCTTCCTTCCTTCCTTCCTTCCTTCCTTCCTTCCTTCCTTCCTTCCCCATCGTAATGAATGTGAGGTGGCATCCCATTGTGGTATTTATTTGCATTTCTTTAGTGATGAGTGATGTTGAGCATCTTTTTATGTGCTTGCTGGCATTTGCATATTTTTTTGGGGGAAGGATCTATTCAAGTTCTTTGTCCATTTTTAAAATTAGGTTGTTGGTTTTTGTTGCTGAGTTGTAGGAGTTCTATATATATATTTTTGATATTACCCATTCTGTAATATAGGACTTGCAAATATTTTCTCCCATTCTGTGGGTTGCTTTTCACTCCATTGATTATGTTCTTTGATGCACGAAAGCTTGTAATTTTGATGGAGTCCAATTTATCTATTTTTGTTTTTGTTTCCTGTCCTTTTGGTGTCGTATAAAAAAGCAATGCCAAATCCAATGTCATGCAGATTTCCTCTTACGTGTTCTTCTAAGAGTTTTATATTTCAGCTCTAGTATTTAGGTCGTTGTTCTATTTTGAATTAATTTTTGAATATGGTATAAAGTTGCACTTCATTCTTTTTCATGTGACTGTCCAGTTTTCCCAATGCCATTTGTTGAAGTGATGTGCCTTTCATAAAGCTATAAATCTAGATACTAGGCAGAGATGGACCAGAGCTTCGGTTCCCTGATTTCCTTAGTTTTTAGGATTCTTCCTGATAGTCTTTGTCAGTGCCCCATTGCCTACCATCCTCGATAATTGGGGCATAAGTGCCTAGAGGTGTTATAGATACTCTCAGAGTATACTTGAATTTTATTTATTTATTTACTTACTTAAATTCAAGTTAGTTAACATACACTATAGTATTGGTTTCAGGAGTAGAACCCAGTGATTCATCACTTACGTATAACACCCAGTGCTCATCCCACTGAGTGCCCTCCTTAATACCTATCTCCATTTAGCTCATCCCCCCACCCACCTCCCCTTCAGCAACCCTCAGTTTCTTCTCTGTATTTAAGAGTCTCTTCATGGTGCCTGGGTGGCTCAGTAGGTTAAGTGTCTGGCTATAGCCCAGATCATGATCTCATTCGTGGTTGTGTTTGCACCCTGCGTCGGGCTCTGTGCTGACAGCTCAGAGCCTGGAGCCTGCTTCCGATTCTGTGTCTCCCTCCCTCTCTCTTCTTGCCCCACTTACACTCTATCTGTCTCTTTCTCAAAAATAAATAACCATTGAAAAAAAGTTTAAGAGTCTCTCATGGTTTGCCTCCCTCTATGTTTTTATCTTGTTTTTCCTTCCTTTCCCCTATGTTTATCCATTGTATTTCTTTAATTCCACATTTGAATGAAATCATATATTTGTCTTTCTCTGACTGATTTATTTCTCTTAGCATAATATACTCTAGTTCCATCTACATTGTTGCAAATTGCAAGATTTCATTCTTTTTGATTGCTGAGTAATATTCCATTGTATACTTTTCATTTCATTTTATTAAGTTTATTTATTTATTTTGATAGAGAAACAAAGTGTGTGATCAGGGGAGGGGGAGAGAGAGAGGGAGACAGAGAATCCCAAGCAGGCTTCAAGTTACCAGTGTAGAACCTGAAGTGGGGCTCGAACCCATGAACTGTGAGATCATGACCTGAGCTAAAACTAGGAGTCAGGTGCTCAACTGACTGAGCCACCCAGCTGCCCCTATACTTGCATTTTAAAGGAAGAAATTATTGGGGCACCTGGGTGGCTCATTTGGCTAAGCATCCAACTCTTGGTTTTAGCTCGGGTCATGATCTCACGGTGTGTGAGTTTGAGCCCCACATTGGGCTCTGCACTGCCAGTATGGAGCCTGCTTGGGATTCTTTCTCTTTCCCTCTCTCTCTGCCCCTCCCCTGCTCACTCTCTGTCTCTCAAATGAGTAAACTAAAAAAAATATTTAAAGGAAGAATTTGTTGTCCTTTTTTTTTTTTTTCTTTTCGGAGAGAGAGAGCAAGAGGCAGAGGGAAAGAGAGAATCTTAGGCAGACTCCACGCCCAGCATGGAGTCCAATGCCTGGCTCAGTCTGATGGCTGTGAGGCTCAGCTGTGAGTTGGAGGCTCAATTGGCTGAGCCACCCAGGTGCCCCTCCAATGTTTTAAACCAGGAGGCCATACAGTGCTCTCTGCTCAACTGGTCGTCCAGCTGCTCCTCTACTTTACTGTTCCACTGAGTGTGGAAAGGAGACCAACCAAATCACAAAGATTTGGCCTCACGGTCAAATGTGATTCATACTTTACTTCATACACTTGTCCTTTACTAAACCCTGGGGCTCCTTAAGAACCAAGCATCTCTCTCAGGGAAAGAAAAGGGGCTTGTTTAAGAAAGTGTAAATATTTGGAAATATGAATGATGAAACGATTAATGTGAGGAGTCTGGACTTAGTAAACTTCACTAAATTTTTTTTTTAATGTTTATTTATTTTTGAGAGAGAGAGAGAGAGAATGACCTGAGAGGGACAGAGAGAGAGGGAGACACAGAATCCAAAGCAGGCTCCAGGCTCTGAGCTGTCAGCACAGAGCCTGACGTGAGGCTTGAACCCACGAACCATGAGATCATGACCTGAGCTGAAGTTGGATGCCTAACCGACTGAGCCAGCCAGGCGCCCTAGTTAACTTCATTTCTGAACTACATTCTATCTAACAAGACTCCCTTTGATCCTGGTTCTAGTTTGATTCATATCTAAATGCCTTCTTTCTAGTTTTCTTTGCAGGAGTCGGTATTTAATGTATTCCAGAGGGAAAGGTTTAATAAACTAAGGAGTAGACATATTTTAAAATCACTTTCAAAATGTGTTAAACAGGACAAATTTCATTCAGTGCAACCCGATATATTTTGGGTCCCACAGGGTCCAGCCTTTGCAAGGTGTTAAATTTAAAGAAACACAACCCAGTGACTTAAAGTAGTTAAAAATAATTCCAATATTATCAATCATATGCCTATTGTTTAACATTAAAGTAGATTCAGTTCATAACCCACATTTCTTTAAATCTCTGCCTCTTTCATGTACTTGCCCCCCATCCCCACCCCCAATCAAATGTCCTGTCTAACACTCACCCAGTGCTCTTTTCTATGTTATTTCTTTCTCTGTCCATCTGGAGTTCATTTTTCCTTCTCAGCCATCTGCCTCCTCAAAGATTTTACTGACATGCCCAATAAAGGGGATGGGAATGGATACCTCTCACCACTCTTGTCCGGCCACCATCATTTCTAGCCCAAATTACTGCCTTGACATCTAAACTGGTTTCCTTGCTTCCACTCCTGTCCCTTACAGTCTGTCCTTAATACAGAAGCCAAATGAGCCTTTAAAACTATGTCAGTCTTGGGGTGCCTGGGTGGTTCAGTTGGTTAAGCATCTGACTTCGGTTCAGGTCATGATCTTGCATTTTGTGAGTTCGAGCCCCGCGTCGGGCTCTGTGCTGACAGCTCAGAGCCTGGAGCCTGCTTCGGATTCTGTGTCTCTCTCTCTCTCTGTCCCTCCACCACTCATGCTCTGTCTCTCTCTCTCAAAAATAAAATAAAACATTAAAAAAATTTTTAAAAAACTGTCCATCTTACCTTCCCCCCTTCCTATTTATTTATTTACTGTCTGTTTCCCTTACCAGACTGTAAGCACCTTGATAGTGGGGAATTTTGTCTGTGTTTCCCTGTTGTATCGTCAGTGACAACAACTGGAACATGAGAGGCACCCTAAATTTATTGAATGAAAAACTGAGCTGATTAATGACTTTTTTTGCTTCTTTTGTCCATATTATTTCTTCTGTATGGAATGCCCTCTGTAAAAGTTGGCAGGATTTTAGCTTCAGATTACAGAAAAGACAACATGCTTTAGTTTTTATAAAAAATAGCAATTTTGAACATGGACAACACAGTACCATTAAGGCTTTGCAACAAATCTTCTGTCTCAAGGAAAACAAATTCTGTATTTCTGGCTGCCTTCCTCCAGCTACGTCCCGTGTCACAGTTCACACATGATATATGTATACGTTTCCCCTAGTAGTCTCCTTTTAAGAAAGGGGAGAGGGTTAAAAGGAATGAAGTGGCTTCGACAATAAGGAAGTTATTGTCCTCACATAACTGGAGCTACAGAGGTAGCCAAATTCTAGCAGCTGGATAATGACCTTGGGCTTGCAAGTGCTTTTTATTTCTCTCTGTGACATCTGGTACTATTGTGTAGATACTTCATTCCACCTCCGATCTAGCCATTCGTGCAGGGGTAAGCTCTGCACAGCTGTATCGGCACCTTGCTTCAGCTGCCATGTTTTTCACTTTCTGCCCCAGGCCTTTTCCGATACCCGTTTCCCGGCTCTTGTGGGAACGAACGGAAGGGCCAGCTGGACGCTGGTGCACATGCAAATCTGCAAGTATGAAGAAGGTAACATTTGACCAATGGGAGATGAAAACTGGCAGAAACATGTTTCACTCTTCCACATATCCAGTGGTGACATTTCTGAGTTATAGTCTATAGAATTCTTCAGAGTTTCCCAGTAGCAGAAGCGTCCATCTATCAACAGTAGTGACTAGTTTGGTAATGTGCCCTTGTATTTAGTTTCCTTTTCTCCTTGTTTTGCTCCTCAGAGTCTCCCCAGTCTTGTTCCCGGGGGTCACTCTGGGTAGACTAGGTGCTTACGAACCCCTGCCTCAGGCTCACTCAGGATGGATTCTGTGACTGGATCACTCACTAGTCAGATGGTGGCGAGGACCCCGTTGTTGGTGGAAAGGAGGGTGGTTCAAAGCCCCGGCCTGAACTACGATTACAACTGATGACTTCCTATGGTGGAGAGTTAGGTGAAAAGCAGGTGGAAGGTGAAATCCTGGCTGAGGAGTGGGCAACTCAGATGAAAACCATGACCATCAGGTTAATGCTCGTCCTCTTCATGGTTGTGAAATGACTGCCAGTAGCAAGCAGGGCTACTTATTTCGTTTTTCATGTCCAGGAGAAGAGAAAGAGTAGTTTTCTCTTCAGTGTGATCTCGTGGACTTTCTTGAACCAATTTCTGTTGCAAAGAAATGCTATTAGGCTTGAGTTTCTGAGTGAGTCATGGACCAGAGCACTGGAAATACTGGAATTACTGACCTCACTAACCAGTCATGGGCCACTCATGGGGTTCCATCTTCTCCATACTTTTCCAAACTTCACAGTTGCTTAAGAAGACTGGACTGGATGCTAGGGAACCAACTACAGTGTCAATCTTCTGGTCCCCCTGAAGAACTCATCCTTCTTCAAGACTGTTAAAACATCACCTCTTTTGTGAAGTCTTCCATGAGGCAGGCTTGTTTCCTCTGTGATGTATCTGAACATAAATATGGTAGTGGTTTTGAAAGCACAGGTTCTGAAGCTAATTCGTTCAATCTCCTAGCTCTATGACCTTGGAAAACTTGTTTGAACTGTGTATCGGTACTCTCACAAATAAAAAAGTACTTCAGAGAGTTGCTCTGAAGATTGAGTTAGAACACGTACGTGGCCTAGCATAGTGCCTGGTAAATAGTAAGTACTCAATAATGTCAGCTATTATTAATACGGTTGTACATATAGGTGTATATTTTAATACATTTTTTAATGTTTATTTTTGAGAGAGAAAGAGAGAAAGTGTGAGTGGGGGAGGGGCAGAGAAAGAGAGAGACAATCCCAAGCAGGTTTCATGCCCAGTGCAGATCCTGGCTCAGGGCTCATTCCCACGACCAGATCACAACCTGAGTGGATATCAAGGTTCAGACACCAACCCACTGAGCCACCCAGCTACCCCTGCTCATGCATTTTGAAACATATCTTACCTTTATATATCTGTTACGGGATTTCACTTCTAGTCGTCTCTGTGTCTCCATTGTTTGAAGTTAATATACTTCTCTTGAATGAATGAATGAACAAATAGTACAGAATACATGTCATAGACATATCGGGAAGGAGAGATTGCTGTGGAGAGCTGGCAGAGGTAATAGGGTGGTTTCGTCAGATTTATTGGAGGAGATAGAATCTCAGCAGGAACTTGAAAGAGAAATTGGCTTTTTATAGGGCTGAGGACTGAAAATTGTTATGAGGAATTTATGTGTGCAAGGATGCAGAAGAGAAAGTAAGTACCAAATATTTGAAGGGATGGACCAATTTGGGTAGAATGGGGGTGGGGGGGTTGGAAGTGACAAGGGATAAGACAGGACAGCTGGAATGGAACCAAAGTGAAGAGGAGCCAAGACTTCCAAGGGAAGAAGGGCGATTTTATGGAACCAGCCCAGGCTTTGAACTATCTCATGATTTAACTCTTAGCCCCACCATTTCCTGTTTGTGTGGCTTTAGGCAAACCACCTCACCACTCTAAGCTTGTTTTTTATCTATAAAATAAAAATAATGTGCATAACTTGCAGTGTGTTTATGAAGATTAGCAAAAATTTTCATTCAATACCTTTTAAGTGGTAAACACATGTAAAGATAGCTGTTAAGTTGATTGTTATACTGGCAGGTAGAGTTAAAGGCCTTTTGTGAATACACAAAGAGTGGAATTTTAACATCATTTGATGGTAGCATAATTGAAGCATCAGAATTTATAGAGTGATAATCCAGGAAATGAACCGACGAGTCTAGCAGACATCCCAATGCAAGGAAATCACGGCCTTCTTTGGTTGATTGGCAAGCAGCAAAAGGTAATAGGAATATTTAAAATCCTGTCATGGGATTTTGTGGGTTTCTTTTTTCCTCTTCGAGATTTGGGTTTATGATTCTGCTTTCAAGCAGACCATTGCTTTCTTTATGTAATAATAATTATTATATTATTATTATTATTATTATTATTATTATTTTTCTGCACTCTCACGCGACTCTCCTTCCTAAAAACCAACAACCCTAAGTCTGTTTAGTAAGTTGATGAACTGGATTTTATTATGGTCAAATCTGAAGTTCCTTCCTGCCAGGACAGGGAGTGGAAGAGATTCTGATTCTTTGCATCTTAAACCTTTATCTGGTTAAAACTGTAGCTAGAAGGAGTTTATCATTATCACATTATTCTTAGGCAAAGGCCCACAAAGAGTGAATGAACACTGTTAGAGAATGTGCTTGTTTCCACATCGTAACGTATGTTGTGACTTATCCTTTGTAGCCATGAACCAATAGCTGCCTGATGGCCTCTAGGCTTTCATCTGGTATTCTTTGGTTCTTTTCAAAATACAAATTGATTGTGGATTTCCAGTTTTTGCTCTAATTAATCTTAACCTTTGTTGTTCCAATCCAGCTGTTTAGGAGGTCACTTACATTCCAAACATGAGAAACATAAAATGAAGGTGTTCTCTATGATGTATTTGTATTATTGAAGGGAATTGTCACAATTAACAGTAGTATTCTGTGGGAGGAGGACATGGAAAATTTGACAGTTGTCCCTTATGTTTCCTAAAGAAAACAGAGACAAAAAAGGCTTTTGATTAAGTGAAATTTATCTCTTGGGTCTTGAGTGATAGAAAAAGGTAATTTCGTTTCTATAGAAAATTTTTGGTAAGAGATGTGCCTTGAATTTAAAGTAATTAATTTACATATCTGACTCAAAACAAATCCCAAAGGAAGGCTTAAAAAATGGTCTTCTCTTCAGATTTTCAGTCAGAAATCAGAATGTGCATTTCTTCACCTATTAGAAAAGGATATTCCCATCCATTGGAGGCAATATATCATCATGGCTAGCATCAGCCCTAGTTTGGGAATGAGAGAGCTTAGGCCCATCTCCTGGTTTCCTTATTTGCTATTATGTGATCCTTGGCAAGTTACACAGCTGAAAATGAACATGGTAACTATCTCATAAAAATGTCAGGAGGATTAAAGAGTTAGCAAATCAGTTCCTACTTCCAGTAAGATTTAATAAGTAATGGTAAGCCATTAATCTTTTGATCAACTAGAAAAGAAATTAGAAATCATATTTTAAAAGATATCTGAGGAGGGTGGAAGCAAAAAGGACTAAACGAACTTCCAGAGACAGAGGTGCTCTTTCTAGGTGAGCTGAGTTTACTTTTTTCTTCCTTAGGCAGATTTGCTGAGTCTGATCATGGGATGAGAAATAGGCAGAGAGACTATACCAGGGGAGGAAAAACCAGCAGAGATTTAGACTACCATATGGCTTGATATGCTGGTTTGAAATCTAGAGAATGCTCAAATGTCAGATATTTGCTGAGCACTGAGTTGGGGGTATATGAAGCCAGGTCCTGGAGAGGCAGATGAAATATTTTGCAGTCTCACAGTGCTTCTGAGAAAAATTTCCGTTGGAAGTGATGTCCTACAACAAACATAAGACAGATTTCATCTTTGAGACATATAAAAATGGGTGAAATTAGTCTAAGTAAAGCTACTATCCAGCTCTTTGGAAACTTAATTCCTGAATAGACCAAGGTGATCGACACCTCATCTTGTCTACCTAAGAGAGGCATGGTGAGCCATTTCTGGAGGAAAATAACAAGTTCAGTTTTCAATGGTTCCTTCACATACAATGAAAAAATCAGGATACATGCGAAGAGGCAAGAAAATTGTTAGTAATAATTTATATAAAGGAAAAGATAATTAAGGAGACTAAATTATCCACATGTTGAAGTTAGTAGAGGTTATTAGAAATACATCAAAGAAAATAGAGGAAAGGATGAACGAAATGGACAAAAATAAAACTTCAAAAAAGCCTATGCAAAGTAATCAAGTGGACATTGAAAAATGTAATATTTAGACTTGAGTTAGAACTCATTGGATGTGTTTAACAGCAAATTGGTCACAGCGGAAAACACGTTTAGTGAACTCAAAGAAAAGCCAATAGAAAATATTCAAGCTAAAGAACAGAGAGGGTAAAAAGGGAATAGAAAAAATAGAATGTAATAGAAATGTAGGAAGATACCGAAATGGTTTAATTATGCGGAACATATGTATGTGCTCTGTCTCGATGTAAGAGCATAGGAGAGTTAATAGGGCAGAAACAACATTTGAAAAGATAGAGGCTGAGAATTTGTTCGGAGATGTTCAGAGAACTACAATCAGGATAAATATAAAGAAAAAATCCATAGGAACATGATAATTAAACTTCTAAAAGAAAATATTAAAGAAGTGAAAAGAGATTACTTTCAAAGAAGTGATAACAAGACTAACAGCAGACTTTTCAATTGAAAGTGTGGCAGCAGGAAGACAATGAATGATATCTTTAAAATGATTAAACAAAAAGAGACTTTCACCTACAAAATCAATACATAGTGAAAAATAATGTTCAAAAATAAAGGTAAAATAAAGACATTTTATGCCAAGAAAAACTGAGACAGTTGGTCTCTAGCAGAACTTCACTACAAGAAATACTAAAAAGAGTTGTTCAGACTGAAGTAAAAAGATCTCCAATAGATGCACAGAACTCCAGGAAGGAATGAAAACCAGTAGCACTGGAAACTCTGTGGTCATATACATATAAAAATACCGACTTTTTAAAAGAGTAATGAGAACGATATCTTGTGGGTTTTCGTATCCAGTTGGTTTTGAAGGGCACAGGTTTGAACTGCATGGGTCTACTTATATGCAGTTCTTTGGATAAATACAAAACAGTATTGTAAATGTATTTTATCCTCCTTACGATTTTTTAGTCACCCTCCAGCTTACTTTATTGTAAGAATACGGTATATAATACATAGGACATTCAAAATGTGTATCAATCAACTATTTATGTTATCGGTAAGGCTTCTTGTAAACAGTACATTATTGGTGGTTAAGTTTTGGGAAAGTCAAAAGTGATACATGGATTTTCAACTATTTGACTTTCCCAAAACTTATTATAAACCAAAGGGTAAAAATGGTCTTTTCCATAATGTTTCTGGAACATCTGGGTCTCTATGGAGAAAAAATAAACTTTGACCTACTTCATTCCATACATGAATAGAACAGAGACCAAAATAGGAAGGGTAAAACAAAAAGTCATTTGACAATGAAACATAAAGATAATAGTTGCCTGACCCTGAGGTAGATTGGATTTCTTAAACAGGACCTCCAAAATTATGTGATTAATATTTTAATCATAAAAGAAACAACTGATACATTGTATTTCATCAAAATAAAGAAAATAAAAACATAAGCCCCAAATTGGGAGATGTTAAAACTACATATATCTAACCAAAGACTCATATTAAGTAAATAGAATGACTACAGATCAATAAGAAAAGACAAACCAACATATTGGTCAAAGGGCTTGAAATGGCACTTCACAAAAAGATATTCAAATGGCCAATGAGCCGTTTTAAAAATTTTTATTCATTTTTGAGAGAGGGAGAGCGAGACAGAGCACAAGGAGGGGAGGGACAGAGAGAGAGGGAGACAGAATCCAACGCAGGCTCCAGGCTCTGAGTTGTCAGCACAGAGCCCGACACAGGGCTTGAACCCATGTACAGTGGGATCATGACCTGACCTGAAGTCAGAGGCTTAACCGACTGAGCCACCCAGGTGCTCCACAATAAGCCGTTAAAAAGGTCAACATCATTAGTCAACAAGGAAAGGCAAATTAAAACTACACTGAAGTATCACTACACACTAGGGAGAATATGGTTAAAATTAAAAACACAATGCCACGTTATGACAAAGAAGTGGAACATCTGGCATTCTCATACTGCAGGTGGGACTGTATTGGCGCAACGTCTTTGGAAAGCTGTATGGTGGTATCTACTAAAGCAAAGCATGGACTTATCCTGTGACCTAGCAATTCTACTCCTGGTTACACACCCAACAGAAAAGTGCACACACCTGTCACACACTTTATTGGTGGTGGCTTTATTCATAACAGCTAAAAACTGGAAGCAACACAAATGTCCACCCTCCACAGAAGGGATACATAACTTGTGTTACACTCAGGCAGTGGAGCACGAGACGGCAATAAAAAAGGATGTCCTATGAATATATATAACGATATGGAGGAATCTCGGACATTATGTTGGAGTAAAAGAAGCCATACACAAAAAATACCCACTGAATGATTCCATTCCCATGTAGTTCAAGAACAGGCAATACTACTTGGTGTGGAAAGAGGTGAGAATAGCGAGTTACATCTGGGTGATGAGTGGTTATCGCTTGGGAGGGAGCACAAAGAAAGCTCTGGATGCCAGAACTGTTCGATATCTTAATCTGGATGGGGGCTGAGCAGACACTACATGCCTGGTGGCCTTTGCAACAGCAGCAAACGAGAGATCATGCTTTCCTATAGCTTATGTTCTAGTGAGGAGGACAGACATTAGGCAGCTGACTTTAGTAACGTGTTGGGTGCTGTGGTGGAGGAAGTAGTCAGTGGCTGGGTTATTGCAGGGATGAGGGAAGAATTCCCCAAAGGACAGATTGTTCAGTTGAGAACCATTAGGCATTAGGGACAGGAGAGTGGGAGACAGAACATTCCAGGCAAGCCAGAACAGCATGTGCAAAGGCCTGGGGGTGACAGCGAGACACGAAAGTTTGGTATCACGGGAGTAGGGGGAAAGGATGGGGGTGGGGTGGGGGCGGGGTGGCTGGGCTGCGAGTGGCCTTGCCCTTTGGTGACTGAATGAGATGCGTTAGAAGAGTTTCAGCTTTTCTAAGGCCACTAGGAAACCAGTGCCTGGTTGTAGGTAAGAAAGAGCCAGGATCACATTTACATTTTAAGAAATGAGTTTAGGAGGCTGAGCAGTGGGAGCTCCCGGGGTGATCCCAGTGAGGGATGCTGGGGCGGGGGGGGGGGGGGGTTGGGGGGGGCTGGAGCGGGGCGGGGACATAGGAGCTGGCCAGCTGCGCACTGACTGTAGAAATAGTGACAACGGCGGGGGCGGGGGCGGGGGGTGGGGGAACCGAGGACCTCGTGATGGTGTCTTGTGCTGGGTGGGGAAGAGGAAGTCTTTCCGGACCTGCCAGCATTTCAGCACTAGTAGGAAAGGAAAGCAGTTCCAGACCCAGGTGGCCAGGCCCCCTCTGGGAGATACGTTGTTTGATTTCACCTCTGAATTTCCAGTGTCATTTGGTTGCCTCTCCCTTCCTTCTAGAAGGAGCTTTGCTCCTGAAAAGAGACTTTCACTGCAGGGTGAAGTCTTCTGTGCATGGATGCGGGGGGGAGGGGGGTTGGAAGGAGGGAGACAGGTGGAGGGGGCCTGTTCGATGCAGCAAGCCCCCCAGCTTCTTGCTCCTTCTTCCCACTCACCAAATAGGTTCTTCTCGGTTCCCCGATGAGGTAACAAGACAGAGCGGTTTAATTGCGTCCATTATCTAAGATACTTAGGCAATGAAATTAGCAGAGGATTGCCCTTGCCAGGAATTTGAGTCCGGTCCTCTGATGCGTCCTAGTTCGGAGTTGGTGAGAGGGCATCCAGAGTACACAGCGCCCCCTCACTCCAGGCGGGGTGGAGGGAGAGCGAAGCGAGGTGACTCCCGGAATCAGTTGGCTACCAAACTCGGAACTCGAGGAATAAGAAGTTTGACATCTATCGGTCTGCAAATCCAGACAGCCTGGGGCCCCGCCGGCCCCCTTCCCAGCCAGCTTTCCCATTCACTCCGCCTGGAATCAGGAGGGATTTAGAAGCAGGGGGCTGCCTGCAGCGGATGCCGCTAATGCCCAGGCCGGGGAGAAAGCGGGTTAGGATCTGATCCCGCCGCACCGAGGAGCCCGGAGCCGCCCGCCCTCGGTTCTCGGAGTGGCGGGGGCGCGCTGCGTGCCGCGCCTGGGCAGGCGGCAGCGGCGGCGGCGGCGGCGGCGTGGGCGCCGTGATGCAGGTGTGACAGCCGCGGACTCCTGCCTCCGCCGGGATCGCCCCAGCGCCGCGGTGGCCGGAGCTGCGGGGCCGAGCCGCCAGCGCGGACGCCGCTCCGCGCGCACCCGCACCCGCGCCCGCATCCCTCCGGCCCGCGGATTTCCCACCCAGGTAGGCGACGCCGTTTCTCGCTCGGGTGCTTGCAGACCCGGCCGGGCGCCGACCCCGCGCTGCAGGGGCCTCCCCCGCTCGCCTGCGGGGCCGCAACATACCCGCTTGCTCCCTGTAAATGTTGTTGATAGTAAATGGCACCAAAGCCAGGGGAGAGTCTTGGAAAGCAGGCGCAGAGCGGCGAGGACTGCCGGCTGCCTGCGGCTGCGCGCTTCATTGAAGGTGGCATCCCCAAGGGCTGTTTTTTAAACGCGGTTTGAACTGTTAGCGCCACGCAGTTCTGCAACTTAGGCTACTGACATTTGCTAACTCCGTTTGCATAGGCTTCCCAGCCAGGGCGTTTCGTTTGAGTTCTCTTCCAAGCAGATGGGTTTTGCCTGGGGGTGGGGGGCGGTCTGTTCCTAAAGAACGGAGGAAAAACCTGCTTACACCTGGTGGCTTGGGTTGGGGTCAGTCGGTGAGTGTGTGTCTCTGCATGTGGAGGGCGCCCTCCGCGGGCGTGGGAGCCGTTTCTTAGGGAGGCAGAGAGGATTTGTTTAGAGATGGATTTTAGCGCAAGGAAAAGAACATCATTTGTTCTGCAGGGACGGGTGAGCAAACGCGTTTAGCCAGGGAGGAGCGAGGCACAGCCGTTTCTTCCGCAGACGGGTGTTAGCTGTGTCTGCTGTCCAGGGTCCAGCAGGACTGCTGAGACCCGACCCTTGAACCAATTGCAGATGCAATCTAGCTCCGTTTCAAGGTAACTTAACGTCGTTGTCTTGGGCTCTGCTAAGAGCAGCCGAGTGGGGTGGGGTGGGGTGCAAGGGGGTCCCTGCTTGTTTTCTTAAAGCCGGTTTGGGAGGTCAACGTAGGTGGCTTTGAGGTCCGAGGAGTGGCGATTGAGGGGCGCGAGAGGTGTGTGTCGCGGGGAGAACTGGGCGTTGCGGCCAGCTGCGGGGTCGTTCTGCTATACTGGACCTCTTCTATGTTTCTGCCTCCTGCCCTTTCCAGAAGAGGTGGTGGCTTGTCCTGCGGGCTCCACTCAATGCAGCAGGTCCGGTACAGGCTCATTCTGCATCTTTCTTGAGTCAGCAAATACTCATCCAGCACCTAGGATGTGTCAGAGGTTGGGTTAGTCCTTGGGGATGCAGCGGTGAGGAAAACAAAGTCCACGTTCCCCAGAAGCTCACACCTGGTCAGGGACAAACACCTGTAATAATGAAGCGTGATGAGTTCAGTCATGCAGGTGGGAGAAAAGAGTGTCGGGCGCAGGGGGGAGGGAGGAATTAATTGTGCCAGTCGATTGTTTTTAAAACGAAGCGCTCACAGATGAGGCATGCCACGGAAGGATTTCCGCAGGGATTGTGTCCCTCTGTTTGGTCCCTTGGTCTGTGAGCGACCCACATCGCTCTCCCACCCCATCAACATTGTACCTACTGGGTGGGCAACTGGATGGGCAAGAGTTCTGCAAGTCACTTCAGGGCGGGCGCTTGTGGTGTATGCCCAGACCCAGCAGACACAAAACACAGAAGTGTGCACAATGCCCGTCAGGTTCTTCTTCTTTTTTTTTTTAAATTGATTGTTTTCCTAAATTCCAGGACCAACAAGGGTTTGAAGCAGTACTTCTTAAAGGCAAGGATTCTGGAAATTTCTGGGGGATTCTTAGAGCACATGAACTTCTGTCTTCTCCCCCCTTGTGTCCCTGACCTGTCTGTACTTGTGCCAGCCCAGTTCAAAAGGAAAGGTCTGACCTTGATTATGTCTCAATGGGTGGAAAGGAAAGGAAAAAGGAAGCTGTTATTACCAGCCTGCTCTCTGGGAGAGGAAAATCCAATCTAATGGATGTTTCTTCCTGCACAGAAGCTGCGGTGGGTGATGAGAAATGAGAGCTTTTGTGTGATGCGTGCTTGGCAGAGATGCGTATCACATGCGTTTGGAAATCTGAACCGTCATCAAGGTGTTTGAAAAGCAGGCTGGCCTCTGCAAGGCGCCTGGGCTTTGATGGGCAAACAGTCTTGGGCAAGTTACATAGCCTCTCTTTGAGCTTTGATCTTCTGATCTGTAACGTGGGGATAACAAGAGTTGTTACAATAGCTGCATAGTGGATGCTTAAAGAATATTTGTTCCTTGTTGAATAATTTTCAGACATAAATTGCTTGGCACTAAGTAAATGGTCAAGAAATTACAGTTCATTTATTGAGTACCTACTAGGTGTCCAGAGACTGCTTTATGTGTGGGGAATGCAGAACGGAACTAGATGAAGCCCCTATCCTGAAAGAGCTTAGTGTGTGTGTGTGTGTGTGTGTGTGTGTGTGTCTGTGAGACAACAAATAACTAAGTAACTAGAAAGTGAATCAGCCAGTGATGCGTTCTAATGGAGAGGAATAAAGCAGGGTAAGAGGAATGAGGAGTTCTGCCAGAGGGTGGGGTAAGGATGGTTATTTTTTTTTATGCAGCCGGGTCAGGGAAGGCTTTGCTGATAAATGACATTTGATCAGACCCCTGGGGAAGTGAGGGAGCGAGCCAGCCAGATGCAGAGACCAAGCATTCCGGGCAGAGCAACAGCACCTGCAAAAACCCTGAAATAGGAGAGAGATGTGTTCATAGGAAAATCAGAAAGGAGGCCAAGGAGGCTGTGGTTGAGTGAGTGAGGGGATCAGCAGTGGGACTTGAGGGGGCAGATGCCACAAGGTCACTGGGGTATTGCCTCTCATGATTTATATTTGTCACTAAGCTTCATGTCCCCAGCTCTTGTTTAAGGAATCGGCTGAGATTCTACGCTCTATGTTTAGAAGGTATAGGTTCCTGTGGTCACTCAGAACATAAGCCGATGCAGCAAGCAGAGGTACAAATCTTTGCAAGGCAACCAGGGGCACAGGAATGAGGGAGGAGGGCAAAACAGTGTTCAGATATCTTTCCCCCAGATCGAGTATTTGAGTTTCTTTTGGAACCTTAACGTTATGTTTGTTTCTTCCTCTCCGCCCCCCACCCCCCCAATTGTAAAAGAAAGTGTCACCTTTACTAAACAGCCCTGCTTATGTTGCTCTTGCTAGTTATTATTTGTTTTCTTTGAGGACGATACAGTTTCTGTGGTTATGGAAGGTGTTAGAATTGATTGGAAGTAGACTCACCTGCAGAGCATCATGGAATGACTTACCTAGTATCATTCGATGCATTTATTCGAAGCTTTTATCTTGTATGGTTAGTATGAAGACCACAGTTTGCTGCTCTGTCCCCTTGAGACTTAGTTCCTCTGCAGATTTGAGAGCTCCAACCACTGGTCTTGGTACAGTGGGGCTACTGCAAGGTGTCCCGTGGAGAGATGTCTGAGAATCTTGTCAAAGTCTCTGTGAAATAGTATATGATGTGGCTGGGTCCCCGTAAGAGTGACTGGCAGGGTGTCTCCCAAGATACCTCAGAAGGTATCAGACATTTACCTGGGTGAATTTCTCCCCTCTGAGGTCCGGCTTTTAGTTTTGCTGCCTTGCAAACCTGATCTGTCTCTCTGGGCCACATCACAGTGACCTTGCCCAATGGCATGCCAGTCTACTGATTTGAAATGGCTGAGACACTGTGTGGCATGGCCAGCCCCCTCCTGATGTCTAAACCATAAGGAGGAAGTATCCCAATGAGCATGCACGCAGAGCAGAGCAGCTTAGATACCTACCCTAGGGACCGATCACATGTTTTAGGGCTGATACTGCTAATGGGACTCCAGAAGAAACCTGCCCCAAAACAACCAGATAGTATTTTTCTCCCACGTCTGTTGGTTGGCTGGGAAGTTTGCAGATCGGGCTTATGCCTGGTTTAGTGGGTTTGGTCATGTGATTTTGGTCTGCTGATGGAGTGGCCGAGGGCTGGCTGCTTTGGGATGGCCTCAGCTGGGGTGACTTGGCATGTTCACACAGTGGTGACAGGAATCCAAGAGAGAGTGGAAACTGGCATGATCTCTGGAGGCCTAATCTTATAGCTGGCACACTATCATTTCATCCTTTTCTATTGGCAGGATGTCATAAGGCCAGTGCAGAGTGAGGGAGCAGGGAATAGACTTCACTTCTTGGTGAGAGGAGCTACATAGTCACATTGCAGAGAGTGTGGATACAGGGAAGGGAAGAATTAGGGATATTTTTGCCATCGATCTACTGCTACAGGGACCTTAATATTTAAAGTCCCCTGGCTAAGGCTCCTTTTCTCCTGAACTCTGCTTGAAAGGGCAATGCCTGCAACTTCCTCTTTTCCTTTTTCTCTGTGTTTCTGTGGCTGACCAACTTTAGACATATATACCTTTAGATAGTCATTCATTGGCCAGCCGTTTGTTGAGTGTTCTCTATGTGTCAGGCGTGTTACAGGCAGGGTATACAGCAATGAAAATACAACGTCCATCCTCGTGAAGCATTTACTCTAGCTGGGGGAGACAAATAATGTGGAAGTAAATAAGTAAATGTGTAATGCGGGACATCAAGCGGGGAAGGGAGGATGGGCAGCGTCAGGTTGAGTGGGAGTTGGGGACAGGGTTGAGTAGGTGGTGGGCATTTTATACAAAGTGGTCAAGGTGACATGAAGGAAGTGAAAGAGTGAGCCAGATGGATATCTGGGGAAAGACTTTTAGGCAGAGGAAGCGATAAGTGCAAAGGCCCTGAGGCAACAAGGTGCTGGCATGTTCTGGGAAGAGCAAGGAGACTCATGTAGAAGGAACTGAGAGGGTGACCATGGTAAAAGCTGAGGTCAGAGAAGTAGCAGGGAGCTAGTAATACAAAGTCTTGTAGGGCCTTGTGTGGACTTTGGCTTTTTCTCTGAGCAAATGGGAAATCACTGGAGAATTTTGAGCACTGGTTTCCATGATCCGATTTATGTTTTACAATGATCCCTTGAGATTTAACCTTATAAGTGACTCTAGGGGTTCAAGAATGAAAACAGAGAGAGCATCCAGGAGGCTACTGTAGTTCTTCAGGCGAGAGAAGGTGGTGGTTTGGACCAAGGTGGAGAGTGGTGACTGTGAGAAGCGGTCTAATTTTGGATATATTTGATGATGGAGAAGACAGGGCTTGCTGATTGGTAGATTTAGGGTATGAGAGAAAGAAAGGAGTCAAGGATGACTCCACATATATTTTGAAGTTTATTTATTTTGAGAGAGAGAGAGAGAGAGAGAGAGAGAGAGCAGGGGAGGGGCAGAGAGAGAGAGAGAGAGAGAGAGAGAGAGAGAGAGAGAGGGCATTCCAAATAGGCTCCTTGCTGTCAGTGCAGAGCCTGATATGGGGCTCAAACTTACGAACTGTGAGATCATGACCTGAGTGGAGATCAAGAGTCAGATGCTTAACCGACTGAGCCACCCGGGCACCCCACCACATATTTTGACTTCAGCAACTGTAAGAGGCCCTTTACTGAAATGGGGAAGGAACAGTTATGGGGTCAACTGGTTGTCCAATGGGAGATTTTAAGTAGACATTTGTATATATGAGTTTAGAGTTGAAGGAAGGGGTTCGAGAAGGAGACACAGATTTGAGTGTTGTTAGCATGTTATTTATTTGTCCCCTCAGCAAGCCAATTCACTGCTGTATCACCAGTGCCCAGAATATTGCCTGGCACATAATGTGTGCTCAATGAATATTTACTGAATGAATGAATGGAACCATTTAATCACTGGAGGTGACTGCACATCCTTACTTCAGTGGATCTTGAGGTGTAACTCCCTGAAGTTATTCCCTTTCTTTCCAAAGTCTCGTGGGAGCATTATTGTGGATCTCGTGGACTAAAAACAGACTTTAAATACAAAGGCTCCAATTGCTTATATCTTACAGAAAGCAGTGTGTGGTGACAAGTAAGAAAAAGAAACAAATGGAAGCCAAAAAATAGCTCATACTTTCAAAAAAGGAGACAAGATCTTCCAGAGAGAGGTGGCTGAAATTCAGGGGTGTGATGTTCTTTGGTTATTATTGTACTGCTCTTAATTTAAGATTAAGCAGGAGCAGGGAAGAATCTTGAAAAAGGGAGCGATTTATTTAAATCAACTTTATGCCAAGTGAAAGAGTGTCACCAGCTCACTTGAAAAATCCCACATCTACAGCATCTTGCATAATGTGTTCCTGTTTATAAAAGGAGAGAAATAGGCAATGGTTTTATTGGAAAGGGGGAGGGTGCTAAAATTCTCAAATTCTAAGTGCTATCCAGTTCCTCTCCATGGTGTGGCTGGATATGTGTGAGAGTGGGTTTTCTTCACCATGATATTGAGAGGGAGGGAATGAAAAAAAAAAGAGGTACTATAATTGAAAGTGTTTTCTTCTGCGTGTGTTTGTGTGTGTATGAGAGATAGGTAGGTAGGTAGGTAGAGAGAGAAAGAGAGAGAGAGAGAGAGAGAGAGGCAATACTAGTGCGAGAAAAGGAATTGAAACCCAGCAGGACATAAGAGAAAGGTAGTAAGTTGGCCTCCATTTTGATGTGTGGGCAATAAGCCTGACCACGTGGGGCATAGGATAGAGCAGTGGGGTTTGGAATCAGACAGAAGTTGGTTTGAACTCAAGTTTCCTTACTTTCTGTGTAAACTTGAGCAAGTTATTTAATTTCTCTGAGCCTTGACTTTCTCAGCTGTAAGATGATGATGATGATGATGGTGGTGATGATGTTGATGATGTTGATGATGGTGATGGTGTTGATGGTGGTGATGGTGTTGATGTTGGTGGTGGTGATGAAGTTAATGGTGATGGTGGTCATGATGGTGGTGATGATGGTGGTGGTGGTGGTGATGATAATGATGGTGACAGTGATGGTAATAACATCCAAGTGCTCTGCAGTTCCTTTCATGCTGCTGGACTTGGAATGATGTTGGTTAAAATGCTGATTATGTGATCACCATACCTTTATGTTTCTGAAGGACTTAACGATTCTGTGTGAAGAGAGAATTGAGAATCTGTCATTTACTGTTGCCAGTGCTATTGAGAAAATGATTTGCATGGCGTTCATGATGTTAAAAATAAGACAAGTGGATAATAATCAGCCTTATGGGCTGGAGATTTCCAAGTGCCTCAGAAGGAAACCAACCTTCTATTCTCTGCAGTAAACCAATCCCACTAGCTCAGCTTGGTAATATCCCAGAGTTTGTTGGAATTCTATGATGCAAATTTCTGAGTCCCTTGGATTATGTAGATGCAGAAACTTTCCTATCATAAGCCTCCGGGCGTTGCTCTCACAAAATCTACCCCGTGGTGTCTTCTGCTGGAAAAATCTGCTGTTATCTCTGCTCCAGGCCCATAGTAGACTTGTACTAGATATTTATTTGATACATGAGTGAGTAAATACTGTTGTGGTTGTTCTATTAGTTGAATTTCTTCCTGGTGATTCTTCACTGGCCTAGGCAAGAAATGAGAGCATATGTGACAGTAATGAGCTAAGTTTTCAGCACCTAGTAGGTACTCAGCAGCTAATGGTGTCTCCATCCCCAACCTCTGTGCCTTTGCTGCTATTCTGGCCTCTTCTAGATCAAAGATCATACACTCAACTTTCCCTTGGAGCTGTCGGATACATCAGCAGCAAAGGTCAAAGCTCCTCTGCTGTCCTGACTATTGATTACCACTCACCCAACAGTGTCCCCTGCTCCAGGAGGGAAGATCCACATCATGATTCCCTCCACACAGAAAGAGGTCCTATCAGATCTTCCTGTTTTCTATACAAATTCCTGCTCCATTCATTTCCTGTTCCCTTCAGTCTTTAGAGCTTGCTTCTGCCTTGGGTGGCAGGGGAGAGAGTAGCTTTAACTTTTTTTCTCCCAAAAGGCAGCTGAAAATTCTCCCCTAGCTGGTGACTGCAGAACCCTTCAGAAATAGAATTGAGCTGCACTACTTTTAGGATTTCGATCATGTAGGCCACAGCCTTTCTCCCTGTTCCATTTTATAGATGGGACACCTGAGGCCCAGCGAAAAGAAATCACAGAGAAAAGTACCCTTGGAGACGTGGAGGACCAACCTCCTTTCCTTCTCATCCAGCTCTGCGTAGATGCAACAGAAGGTCATTTTGCCAGACCTGCAGAGCCTTTTTGAACCACAGACGTCAGAGTCTGGAAGGTGGCTGTTTAAGCTGGGGGTGGGGTGCCATTATCTGCTTCCATGCCAGCCCCAGATGACACATCTATTTTCAGGAGCTCCGGGCTCCTAAAACTCACCTAAGCAGGCAATAGGTGTCAGTTTTCAAGACAGAAACATGCAAATGAATACCTGTCTGTGGATAAATGTGCCATCATTACTCTCAAGTGCACAGGCTTTGTTGCAATGAATATTTGATGGGCATTTTCCTTTTAGGTCCGGAGCAATTCCAAGTCAGTGGAAGGATTCACTTGAACTACCGGGTCCTAGCGTTGCAGAGCTGAAGGGACCTCAGAATGCAGGAATCTCAACTCCTTGGGATGCACTCATTGCTTGTTGTAGGGGTAGGAGAGGAAGTCTTCCTCCTAGGAAAGGGGGAGTGGAATCTGGAGAAGGAAATGACTTATCTAAGGTCCTGTAGTAAGTCACCAATGGCAAGAGGATCAGAGGCCAATCAGGCTTGTAGCAACAAAAGTTAACCTGAGGATAGGGACTGAGAGGGACGGGAAAAATGGGGCCTGGGTTCCCTTCATTGTTATGCTTAGAAATCCTCTGAATCAGCATGACTAGTTTTCCTGGCCAGGAAAGAGCCTGGTTAGACCCCTCAGTGCTTTCCTCTGAGAAGTCCTCGGGGATTTCTCCTGCCAGGCTCCAAAGCCCAGGCCTTGCTCTCGCCTTGCCTGTGGCCCCTGCTCTCTTGCTGTGTGCAGAATGTGACCATGGCCTCTGATCTGATCTGGGGTGCAGCAGATGGCACAGAGAGAGGAATGGAGCTCAGCTGGCATGTGGGTGGCTCTGAGAGAGAGGAAACAGCCTTGTGGGGTGGCCCGCTCCAGGCAGAGAGTGCTGGGCCCCGGGACTGGGCTGGAGAGCTCACGGCAAAGACTGGAGCTCCTGACCTTGGCCCAGGAGGGCTCCAGGGACTCAGTTCCACTCCTACCGTCACGATGAATAATGAACATCTCCCACCCATGCTTGCTTAAATGTCCATGGGTTAAATACAGTCACTTGCATTTTTTTTTTTGAAGCCAAACATAACAATTAATCATTAAGGAAAGGAAAGCCATAGGAGAGGAATGTTAAAGATGAAAGATGAGCTCCGGTGGAATTGCCAGAAGCAATATGGAAGCAGGGGGTGAGGCTGAGCCAAGTCTTCTTGCTGCCCACAACGGAGGACTTATTTTTCCTTCCTTGGGTCGTGCTGGCCAGTCTCTGGCACAGAAGCTGTGATGGGCTCCAGCCCTCACATCACTAGATTGGTGGCCTCCTGCTTCCACAGAGGCTCAGGGTGTGGGACCTGGGGGCACCACGCAGCATGGTTTCAGCCCATGTCGTGGAGACAAGGACAGCCTCTTCTGGTCGACTTGATCTTCTCATCGGTTCCTCAATTCTTGAGCTCCTTTGAGACTATAGAAGGCAAAGAACCCCAGAGCCAGTGTGCCTGGGTCCCCAGCCTGGCTCTGCTTCTTATGAATGTGGGAACTTGGGCAGGTCATTTAACAGCTCTGTGCCTCAGTCTCCAAATCAGTAAAATGGGAATGATGATAGTGTTTCCTGCTCTGTAGAGTTATGGGGAAGAAGACATGAGTTGACTTGCACCAGGAGCTCAGAATAGCACCTGCCTCCTAGGGGAACATTCACTGGGGGCAGATAGTATAAATGCCACATCCTGAATCCAAGGACTGGCTGAAGTCCCTTTATGGCAGCTGCCATTCCAGTCTGAGTCTGTCATCCCACATTCGCGGGAGCATGCTCAGGGTTCTGTCCCCTCTGCTCTCACCTTGGAGAGACAAGGGAGTGCTTAGGGCTTGCTTATAAATCTGTTGTATTCTCATTTTATAGATAAAGAAATGCAAACAACAACAGAGAAGTGTAGCAAACAATTTCATACGAGGTGCCGGGAACACGTATGCATTAGATGCTCTTTCTCTGGGAGCTTCCTCGAGCAGTCCGATCATATAACACTAATGATTATTATCACGCAGCCTTGATCTCATTGGATTTTCACGATCTCTATGAAGTGGGGGCTTATTGTCTCCATTTCATGGTGGAGTAAACTGAGGTTCAGACAAGTTAAATAATTTGGCCAAAGTGTAGCATCTACTAAAGGGCAGAGTGGATTCTAATGCAAAGCTGCTTCCTGCTCTAGAATGATGTTCTCTGCACTGTGCTGTGGTCCAGGAAGGCTTGTTAGGTGTGGCTCTGGGCCTCTACCCACCACCTTGACTTAGCCTCCCCTGCTTTTCCTGCTACAACCCCCCCCCCACCCCCCTGATCTTCTAAAGGGGATTTGCAAACATCCGGCTAGTGCCACGTGGGCTTAAACCAGGCATTGGATCCAATCGGCTTCCCTGCCTCTGGAGCTGGTTTCCTATACTGATGTCCATCTGCCCCACCTGTAGGCTTGTTCTCAGGGTCAGTACTCACCTGTGGCTGGAGATGTTTAACTTCTAAAAGGGTCAGACTTCAAGGGTCCTTGAGGGATAATGGTCCCTAACTCAGTGCTCCGTAGCTCATAACTGAGTTTCTTCTATAACTTTCAGACCAACTTCCTGTTTTCCCCAAAGATGCTTGGAGAGAACTCTGCTTATGTTCCTCTGCATAATCTGACTTCGTTTATTCTGGACCGTAGGGTTGGGTTTGGACCCACACCCAAACCACGGTCTTCCGCAGATCTCTATTCAGCCACTGCTATGTTCCAGGCTTTGTTTCTTACACTTTTCTCTTA
The DNA here is from genome assembly GCF_024362965.1 of Panthera pardus. Classification (NCBI taxonomy): domain Eukaryota; kingdom Metazoa; phylum Chordata; class Mammalia; order Carnivora; family Felidae; genus Panthera; species Panthera pardus. The sequence continues at coordinate 2,838,924 of NW_026526810.1, forward strand.
TTGGAAGAGTTCGTGTCTTTTCTCTCTAGAATCTTTCCCCTCTGGAAGCAGGGGTCTTTGAGGTTTGCCTGAGGTGCACCGGGTGCCTATGCAAATAAACCCCAGGGCCTTGCTACTCAAAGTATGGGCCCTGAACCGTTAGCATCAGCATCTCTTGGAGCTTGTTAGAAATGTAGAATTTCAGGCCCCACCCCAGACCTGCTGAATGAGAACCTGCATTTTGACAAGATCCCCAGATGATTTTTCTGCACGGGTCAAAACATCTCCATACCATTTCTTCCCCCTACTTCAGAGCTCACGTGGTCACATACACTTGGCCCCCTGCTTCTGGCTCCTCAGGGAAGCAGGGCCATGACTTGGCCAGGGCCGAGCTGCCTCTCTTGTCCTGGTCCTACAAGGGGTGCAGTGCCTGGGCTCTACCATCGGGGAGCTCATTAATTAATAACTAGAGCACAACTTAAGGTGATATCACAGAGATAATATCCTGAGTGAATGCTTGTAGTATCACAAACTCTAAGAAGTTGCTGTTACTGTCTGAGGAAAGAAGACTGGGGGCGAGGAAAAGCTATTGGATTGGGTGATGGGGTATTGCTTCATTGGGCCCTGAAGGATGGGTAGGAGTTTTCCAAGTGGGTGGTGGGGAGAAAGGGATTCCTGCTAGCAAACATAGCTTGGAGAGTAGCATATAGATCTGCAAATGTTCGGCTGATTTGGGCAATAGGTAGGTGTGGACGGGTGTGGGGTGTGAGGTGGTTTTGGTCAGGGGTGAAAGTCGAGGAGAGGGTGATGGGGAAGAGAAATTTGTTGGAAAGTGGTGCGAACACTTAGTGGAATCTCTTGGGGGGGGGGGGGGCTAAAGGTTATCATCAGGTGTGCCAAGGAGAAAAAAGCTCAGGAACCACTGAGATGCATAGAGGAGCTGATTGTCTTGGCTCCTTGAAATGGTCCTGTAAATAAGGAGATAACTGCTTGCTGTTCTGTGCTGCAGCCACAAGTCCTGGCTGTGTGTGAATTGAGTGGATCAGAAGTCCGATATGGCCTCCATCATACACATCCATCCAATTAGAGAAACGACAGCTTTGGAAATTGATGTCTGTGAGATGCTTTCAGGTACAGAAAGACCTAAGAGACCACGGATAACATTTAAGAAGTACAAAAAAGTCCTTAGACCGTAGTTGCCCAGAACAAATGGAGCAGAAAGTTCTGTGTCCTGTATTTGACAGAGCCTGAGCCACTATTTCTCAGGCCGTTGCCTGGATTACACGATTCCAACCCATAACTGCTCCAAGAGTTACTAATTAGTGGGTTTCCCCTCCTTTCCCCTTCCAGCCACCATTTTGGATGTATTAGAACCACACAACTGGAAAATTGGGAAAAGGGAAAGCCACCTATAATCCCATCATCTAAGTGAGTATGTTGAGTTGTATGCAGTTTTTGGAGCCTGTGGCAGAGACTGGCAAGCTCTTCATCAAAACAAAAACAAAAACAAAAACAAAAACAAAAACAAAAACAAAAACAAAAAAACCCCCACCAAAAAACCCATTTCCTCCTCTTCCGGTGCATGTGGACTACATCTCCCAGCCTCCTTTGCGAGTGGGTGTGGCCATGTGACCAGTCCCTGGCGGCTGAACCTCCATGTGCTCTTCCAGGTCCTTTTCCCATCCGCTGGCTGGTCCTGCTTGGGGCTGTCTCATGTGCAAGAAATAAACCTTGTCTATATTAAAATACCGACTGACACCCTACCTTCACCAATACAGAGCCTGAAATTGTAATTAGCCTTTTTTTCAGAAGCTTATGGGAACACATTGTCAACAGTCAAGAAGAGTGTTTCTTGGCAACATGGAAATTAACAAGTTGGCCCTGGGTTGACCGTTGGGTTGCCTGTTTTTAAGGAGCTCCTTCAGTGCAGAGGAGGGTGTGGGGTTAAACATCAGCCTTCCCTCTGGTGACTATTCCAGGAGCATATACACTCTGAAAAGTCTAAAGTTCAGTATTTTCCCCTTCCTTCTCTCGTTGTTTCTGACTTGTACAATACTGATGGGGCTATCTTGTAGAATCCATTAAAAAAATTTTTTTAAAGCTTATTTATTCACTTTGAGAGAGGCGGAGAGAGAATCCCAAGCAGGCTTTGCACTGTCAGCACAAAGCCTGATGTGGGGCTCGAACTCATGAACAGTGAAATCATGACCTGAGCTGAAGTTGGATGCTTAACTGACTGAGCCACCCAGGCTCCCCTAGAATCCATTTTTAAAAAAATGTTTATTTATTTTTGAGAGAGAGAGAGGGAGGGAAGGGAGGGGCAGAGAGAGAGGGAGACACAGACTCCAAAGCAGGCTCCAGCTTCTGAGCTGTCAGCACAGAGCTGACACAGGGCTCGAAACCATGAGCCATGAGATCATGACCTGAGCTGAAGTAGGACACTTAACTGACTGAGCCACCCAGGTACCCAAAATCAATTTTTTAAAAAGATTTTATTTTTATAGAGGAGTTTTAGGTTCACAGCAAAGTTGAGTGGAAGTGACAGGGAATTTCCATGGTCTTCTGCCTCTACCCATGCAGAGCATCCATGGTTATCAGCCTCCCCCAACCCTGCCCCCCCCACCCCCCAGAGTGGTGCACGTGTTATAACTAACTGATGAGCCTTCATTCACACATCATAATCCCCTGAAACCCATAGTTTACCTAAAGATTCATTCTTGGTGTGGTACATTTTACGTCCTATATAATTTAAAACATGTTTATTAATTTATTTTTATTTTTGAGAGAGAGAGCGAGCATGTGAACGCACAAGCAGGGAGGGGAAGAGAGAGAATCCCAAGCAGGCTCCAGGCTGTCAGTGCAGAACCTGACTGGGGCTCAATCCCACAAACCGCAAGTTCGCGTCCTGAGCCGAAATCAGGAGTCAGACACTTAACTGACTGAGCCACCCAGGTGCCCCTGTCGCATATAATTTTTAAGCCAAGAGGCTTGCTCTGATACTTAAAGCTTGTATAATTTGGGGTAGGTTGTTTAACTTTTCAGAGCCTCAGTGTCATCATCTGTGAAATGGTGACAATAAGATCTACTTTCTGGTGTTATTGAGAGGCATTTATCAAGGAGATGATGGTTCTTCCGTGCTTAGCAGAATACATGGTACTCAGTAGGTGCTTCCCCACTTGACAGGAGACTTCTTGAGAGCTGGGACCGTGTCATCTTCTCTATCACCATAGCTCTGGTGTTTAACACTGCCCCTGGCACACAGCAGGTGCTCAAACTTACTTACCAAGCTCAGAGCACCTTAAAGAAAACTGCATATGTCGAAGGGGAATTGCTGTGACCCCGGATTGCAGAATTAAGAAAGGTATGAGAGGAAGGTGGACAAAGTATAACACCTTGACCGTGGGGTGCAGGGGGGTTAATCTATCAGCTTCCACAAAAGGTTCCAGAACAAGAATTTGTTCTTCCCATTTCTGGCATATGCACTTGGGATTGCTCTATATTTGGATGATGACTCTCTCATTTGAGGGTTAATCCTCTTTGTCCGAGTCATCCAGCTGGGGGATTAACTGCTTTAAACTCCCAGCCTCACTGCCCCAGACAATGGGAGCTTTATGTTGCCAAGAGCTAGGGCTTCGAGGGGTCAATTTCTGTTGACCCAGCATACAAGGGTCCTTTGTGGTTATTTGATCCCAGCCCCTTAATGCTATGGAGGGAGAGACTGAGGCCCTGACAGGGGAAGTAACTTATTATTTCCTGTAGTAAATGTGTGACCACAACCCCAATTTCCAGCTTGGAGATCTCGCCTCAGTTCTGTGCTTGTCTCCAGTGAAGGGTTCAGGAAAAGGAGCTTAGCTGAAAGAGTCAAACTGTGGATCAGTGGGAGAGCTCTGTCTGGTGCTGATGTAAATTCCATATTGTTCTGGGGAAGTCTCCAGTCTGTCTGTGGAAAGTCCAGCCTGCTTCCTTATTGATAGGTGGACTATTTAGAAACACCTCCGTGGGGCTGGGTTCCCCAACCATTGTCTGGCTTTGGGTGCTCTGCCCAAGATTCCCATTCTGAAAGATATCTGCCTGGTCCACACCCAAGGGTACCCTCACTATAAGTTGCATATCGGGTGGGAGGGTGGTTCTCAGAGGAAAACTGAGGACTATCACTAAAGGGGACATGGCTGCTGGACAGGCAGACCCCACAGTTGGCCACCACACACCCTGGGCTGGCTTCTCTTGCTGAAATAAGGAATCCTAAGTATTAGCTTTGTTGGCGAGTGTCAAAGACTTTGGCTGTACTTCCGTCTTTCCTTCCTTTTCAAATGGTTTCCAGTTTCCATAACCATGTCCTTGCTTGCCCCAACCTTGCATTATAAAAATTAAAATAAGCAAAACTCAAAGATGGATTCCCTCTCCCCCTTAAATCCCATTTACATTGATTTCTCCAGCAAACATTTACTGACTGCCCACTGAGCTAGGCACTGGGGTTAGTGATGGGCAAGCAAGACATGAGCCTTGCCCTCTGAGCTGCTAGCTCATCTATTACTTGAAGACCCATAAGCACCATTGCTGCCCATTGGGGGTACTGAGTTTGCTTAAAGAAAGTGCATTGTTGAGTCACTCTGATGACGAGTTGTTCTGTCAAAGAATGTGACTTTGCATTCTTTTGTGCATAGAAAATCTTGGAAGATGATGAGTAAAAAACAATCTGTCTTGGGACCCAACCAAACTGCCTGCCGCTCCGAAGCTGGGAGAGAGTGGGTGGCCTGCTTTCTGCTGCTGCTGTCTGCAGGCTGTGAATGAGAGCTGGCACCCTGGGCTTCTTTGTTGTTGGGTGCTGGCGTTTGAACACCGGACAGCCTATCGCCTGGCTATTATCAGGCTATTTGTATAATCCCGGCAGCTGGTAGTTGTGTAATAATTTTCAAAGGAGAAAAGCCCGAAGATGTTTGCTTAGAGAGAGAATGAAAACAGGCAGAGAATGAGGAGGCGTGTCGCTCAATCCCGTGCAGAACGTGGGATGGCTGCACTTCACAAAGGCAGGATTGTTCCTTGGTTAGAATTCCCTGTGGGACTTCCCCTCCTCAAAGTTCAGGAAAGGGTCATGCATTCTGGCAGGGAAGCCAGTCTCATTCTCTTTGCACGCACTGACAGAACTAGAAAAAGTGCCTTGGCCCTGGGGATCTGGTCAGACCTGTGCTGATAGGGAGCTCACAAGGAGCCATTGTGGCTTAGAGCCCAAGGTCAGCACCAGAGTACAGACTTGAAAGTGCAGAGAGCTACGTTTCTCTTTCTGTTTTCTGTTCCATGGCTGTTAGAGTGTAGGCTCTGGACTCAGATTACTAGGTTTGAAGCTCATCTCCTTTACTTATAAAGTGTGCTTAACTGCTCTGCACCTCACTTTCCTTATTTGTAAGACGAGGGCAATATTAATAGTGCTCTATCTCATTCAGTTGTTAAGAGAATTAAATGAGATAATACAGTGCTCAGCATGACGTTGGGTGTAGAGCAAGTGTATTAGTCAGCTATTACTGCATAATGATAATGCTGCATAACAGACATCCCCAGATATCTCAGTGGTTCACACAACAAACATTATCTATGTCACTTAGGAGCTGGCTTGTCAGCTGGGGTGGCTCTCCACGCTGCAGGTCAGGTTCAATCCAGCTATCAGGATGCTACCGTTAGCTACTAGGGACATGTTGTTCTCATGGCAAATGGTAAAAGGACATTAGATGCACATTTAAAGCCTCTGTGCACATCATGTTTGCTAACATTTCATTGGCCAAAGTATATCACATGGCCAAGCCCAACATCAATGAGGTGGGAGAGTACACTTCTCCTCTTACAGTGGAAAATACTGTATTGTTACATGGCTAAGAACATGGATCATGATTACATGGAGGAGAAGCATCAGGAATGATGATTTGTGTAACAACGCGAGTTAGCTCTGTAACAGGATGTTGATGGGACTTTTCTATTGTCCCAGAATGGCACTCAGAGTGCAAACCTATAAAATAAAAAGTCTTGGGCATTCTGCTTTTTTAAAAAGTTTACTTATTTATTTTGAGAGAGACAGAGAGAAGGGGAGGGGCAGGGGGACAGGGAGAGAGAGAATCCCAAGCAAGCTCTGTGCTATCAGCATGGAGCCTGACATGGGGCTTGATCTCATGACCTGAGCCTATATCAAGAGTTGGACACTTAAGCAGGCACTCTGCTTTTTAACTTGAGCCACAGATAACTGGGGTCCCTTGTGACTTCCCAGGAGGTATCAAAACTGGCCTCAGAGCCCTCAAGTCTAAGCCCAGGGTCTATGTAAGTATAGAGATGGAAAAGGAACGTAGAATCTTTGGAACCTTGGCCTATAGGAGGTACTTGCTTGAAAGTGAAAGGCTTCTCATTCTCCACAAAGTCAAGTGAAGGGGCTTTGAGAGACTCCCTTGTGGAGATGGGATCTTGCCGGGGGGAGGGGGGGGCAGAGACGGGGCACCATACACCCTGGCTGAGTGTTTGTTGACCTGTGAGTCAGCCACCCTCCAACCCCTTGGGGTACTAATGGACTCAAGTGGCTGTACAACAGAGTTCCTTTGAGGACTTGATGCACCTGCTGATTCTGGGGCAATGAACGCATAAAGCCTGATGCCTACTTGTAGTCTGGAAATTTTGGCAAATGGGTGGCTTCATGGAATAGCCCATGCTAGCAGGGAAGGATGGATGGTAGTATAGTGCCAAGGGAAAAAAGATCATTTTTCCAGTGCATTCATTAAGGGCTCAGGAAGGTGCAAAAGTCTCCATGGGAGGGGCATAAAACTCAGGGGAGGAGCAGAAGCCCTGGGGCTGTCCAAATAGTAGCTGAATCATGATGCTGAATCCTGCACCAGTGGGAAATCTACCTAAAGAATGGCCGGATGTGAGGACAGCTGGTGGCTTTGAGGTGGGACTTGGCTGCCCCTCTCTGAGCGGCTCCTCAGTGCAATGGGGACCAAAGTGAGACTGAACACTTTGCCTCAAGAAATCTGCATATGTAGCAGCCATCGGCATGAGAGAGGCCAGTGCAAACCAGAGTAATGCCAGGGAAAGACATCTCCCTATCATCATCATCATCACCATCACCATCACCACCACCATCACCACCACCACCACCATTGTTACTGCTTTTATGCTTCACTCCCATTCTGGGTTGAGTGAACAAAATTGGTTTACTTCCTTTCTCCACTTCTGGCCTCTCTGTATAGCTCCTTCAGCTCGGTTTGGAACCTTACATATTTTATGCATGGGCTAATGAGCTCTTTCTGCACGGAGGTAGGGTCTGGGGGTGTGGGCATGCTGGCTGATCCGCTTGGGGTTCCTGGCTTTTACTCCTAATCTCCAGCTTCTGTCTGGCCTGCAGCAGATGGAATTCTCTGCAGGAGGCTCAGCCAAGTTGCTTCACTTTTGAGAATAAGGCAGGGTCCAAAATACATAAACAAAATCCTGGTAGAAAACCTATCTTTGCAAGGAGCAAAGGGTTGGCATTTCTGGGGGAACAAGCTTTTTCCAAAGATAAGAACTGTCTTTTTAAAGATAAATCTCCTAATTTGTTAATCTTTTAGCATTCAGGGAGAGATTAGTGGCTAAAGTGGATGAGGAAAGGTAAGCTGTGCTGAAGGTTCTCTGTCATTTGAGATGCAAGTACAAAGTTATGGTTAGCAGTTCTTTTGTTCTTGTGCTTGGGTTTGGGCTGCTGGGTGACCTGCTTGAATTTAGCAAGTGACAAATCCCACTTCGGGCTCTGGTTGTTGTAAACTAATGTCACACAAACGGGCGACTTGTTCCAAACCTTGTGTTTGCAAGGAAGTTTGAAATTACCTAAATCTGTTGGTGAAATCAGTGAGCGTTCAAGTTTGCCATGCAAATAGTTGGTTTTCTGATGCTTATTAATTTTTTTCTGATTAGAAAAGTGGTGCTTGCTATTAAATAAGATTTGGAAAATAGTAAGACGCACTATAAAGCTCTTTATTTCTGCTTCCAGTTTGCTAGCCACAAAGTTTGTTCTAATTTACCCTACAAGCAGCAATGTCTGAGTGCCTCCTCAATGTATCCTTGCTTGAAGTATTACCTTTAAGAGAAAAATCAAACATGGTCTGTTTGTTAAATGAGAAAATATCTTCTTTTACTTTTCATTTATTTGATTGCTAACATGATTCAGCACTTTTACTTACTAATTGTGTTTCCTCTTATAAGCACTGTCTTTTCATGCTCTATGCCATTTCAAATTGAGTGTTGGTGTTTTCTGTATTTGTCATTAAAGCTCTGTGTATATTGTTAGTAAGAGCTCTGTGTATATTGAGGATATTAAATCAGTGACTTATAATTATTGTCAACATTTCTCCAGTCTATTTGCCTTTAATTTTGTGTTTATGTGGTCTTCTAGCCATGTAGAAATCTAGTTTTATATACTCATATTACCAGTATTTTCAGTTAAAATCTCTTTCATTTCATGCTTAGGAAGTCCTTTTTTACCCTAAAAGCAGAAAAGTACTCATCTGGATGTCTTAACTATTTTTATTACTTTTATTTTATATGTGATGTAATGTTAATCGTTTGGACTTTATTATGGCATATAGTGTGAGGTAGGGATCTGTCTCTATTTTAGTCCGCTTATCTGTTAATCAGTTCTTTCATATGTACTTAATGAATACTCCTCCTTTCACCAGTGAATTGAAAATCCACCTTCTATTTTGTTCTATTTGATCTTTCTGCCTCTTTGTGCCCAAACTAATGTAATTGTTTTAGTTTTATGTTACGTTTTAATATCTAGCAGTACAAGTCCCTCTTCATTCTTTTAAAATGTTCCTTGGCTCTTTTCACCCATTTATTCTTCCAGATAAATTGCTGAATCATGTTGCCAAGTTAAAAAAAAAATCCTGGTGGAGGAATTTGGATAGAAATTACAGTTCAATTTTATTACAAATTACATTTGTATTTATGTAGTAACCTTGCAAACCATTTGGCGAGAATTGGCATTCCATAACATGGTAAATTTCTTTATTTACTCAATGTTTGTTTTCAGTCTCCCTATAAAACTTTGCATTTAAAAATCATAATAAAATAATAGAAACTTATACTTATTGAGAACTTAATATGTGTGAGGCTTTGGGTTCTTTAAATTTAGTATCTCACTTAATCCTCCCAACTTACCCCAGGTGATACAGATGGCGAATGGCAGTGCCATGGCACCCACTCAGAGCTTTCTGATTCTGAAGCTTGAGCTGTTAACTTCTACAATATATTCCTTTCTTTAAGATTCCAGCAAATCGAGCAGCACCTGGGTGTCTCAGTTTATGTGTCTGGCTCTTGGTTTTGGCTCAGGTCATGATCTCATGGTTGGTTGTGGGACTGAGCCCTGAATAGGGCTCCTCGCTGATCAGGGGGGCTGCCTGGGATTCTCTCTCCCTATCTCTGCCCCCCGCCCTGTGATCACACTATCTTTCTCTCTCTCTCTCAAAATAAATAAATAAATACTTAAAAATCATGCAATTTGAGTGGTGGGGACTAATGTCTATGAACCTACAAATTTTTGTTCTGTCACCTTAGGCAGGTTTTTTTTTATTTTTTAAAAAATGTTTATTTATCTTTTTTTTTTTTTTTTTTGAGAGAGAGAAAGAGAGTGCAAGCAGGGAAGGGGCAGAGAGAGAAGGAGACACAGAATCTGAAGCAGTTTCCAGGAACACAGAGCCTGATGCAGGGCCTGAACTCATAAACTGTGAGATCATGACCTGAGCTGAAGTCGGACACTTAACTGACTGAACCCCCTAAAGACCTCCTTAGGCAGGTTTTCATCTAGTGCTATGGTTTTCAAACCTGACTGTACATCAGAATCAGCTGAGGAATTTATTTTTAAAAAATTCACTTCCTAACTGTCCTGAGACAGTTAGGAAAGCCCAAAACTGTAGGGATGGGGCTGGGAAATCGACTTTTTAAAATAAACTGCCCAATGACCCCAATATGCAGCCAAAGGACCCAGTGATAGAGTATATCTTCAATTATTATTTTGGTTTCTACTGTTTTTATTTTCTTGCTGGAGTCACCTATAATTCTTGGGTAGAATTTTGTTTCTTTGTCTTTCATGCCTATTATATTCTCTCATCATTTGTACCTTTTTATATTTTTTCTTTTTCTTCTGAAGATGGACTCCATAGCCAGGCAAACCAGACAGGGCACTCCCTAGCTAGAACGGAAGAGGGAGGAGTTGGCGTTAGAAATAGTAGCAAATGAGATCAGAACATTCTTTCTCTTGAACTGTGGTGGGTCCTCCTCCTAAGCAGGGAATTATTTCCTTTTTTCCATTTCCTTCCCTTCCACACCCACCTTAAGAAAGCATTGCTTTGTATCAGTAATATTTTTTTAAGGTTTATTTATTTTTGGGAGAGAGAGAGAGAGCGCGCGAGCAAGCACAAATGGGGGAGGGGCAGAAAGAGAGGGAGACACAGAACCTGAAGCAGGCTCCAGGCTCTCAGCTGTCAGCACAGAGCCCGACGTGGGGCTCAAATTCACAAACCGCAGAATCATGACCTAAGCCAAAGTCGGACGCTTCACCGACTGAGCCACCCAGGTGCCCTGTATCAATATTTTTAATGTGATCTTGCCCATTGACTCCAGGAGTCTTACTACAAAGACTGCATTTCCAATATGTGCTAACTGGTCCCTGTTTGGTAAAACTCCCAATATGCCAAGCACTATGAACATATTACCTTATGGATATATATCTCATTAGGCCAGGGATGCTGTGGATGCAGGTCAGGTGTGCACAGAGCCTGATTCAGAGTGGGTGTTTATCATAGGCGCCCTCCCTCCGCTCCATCAACACTGCTCGCAAATGGGGTCCCCAGACATCCTCCCTGAGGATTCAGTTAGGAAAGCAGGAGTGCCTGAGGTTGGTTTCTCTGTGTGAATCATCTTTAATCACTAAGCTTTCTCCTGCTGGGTTGACTCTGCCCCAGCCTTTTGTGCTGTGAGCCATTTGGACAGCAGTCCCCTGCTTGTTCTCTGCCAGCACGCTTGCTGTAGAGCTGGTCCTCCCCAGTTCTGGCTCCTTCTCCGTCCTCTCTGCTGCTTCTAGTTGCTTGTTTCAGCTCTCTGAGCCATTTAACAAACCTGGATGTGCCAGTTAACATATTTTGCATCTGGGGCTCATCTGCCCCAACCTTTTGCCTGTCTTCAGGCCTACATGTTCCAAGATGTCTGTTTTAAAAAAAATTTTTTTAATGTTTTATATTTATTTTTGAGACAGAGAGAGACAGAGCATGAGCAGGGGAGGGGCAGAGAGAGAGGGAGACACAGAATCTGAAGCAGGCTCCAGGCTTTTAGCTGTCAGCACAGAGCCCGACATGGGGCTCTAATTCGTCAACAGCAAGATCATGACCTGAGCCGAAGTCAGAGGCTCAACTGACTGAGCCACCCAGGTGCAAATAGACCCAAGATGTCTATTTAGAGCTTGAGGAAAGCGGGTGTGGGTGGGCCATAAAACCATAGAGTCGGCATGTGCTTATCCAGGAATAACCTCAAAAGTCAAGATCCATGGGGCAAACGCTCATGGGTCCCTGTGTACATGGTGCCATTTGTGGGACAGAAATGAGGGTGGTGGGGGAATTTGAGTTTGTTGAATGTCAGGTAATTAATTGCCTCCCATTTTCTGAAGAGCAGACCTCGCTTACCCTTTGCAACAAATTCCTGTGAGGTAGGAAGTGTTGTTTCCATTTTACAGGGGAGCTAAATCACACATTCCAAGTCTTATAAGGGGTGCACAATAGAGTGGTGATCCAGGCCTGTGGACTCCTTGCCTGGTGCTTTTTTTCTCTATACTGGGCCTGTCTTCACTGAAGGTCTCCAGAGACTGCTTGGGAACAGGCTGGATTTGTGGTTAAGCCATCTCCAGGGGACACAGACCTGAGCGGTGAACACACTTGTCTGTGTTGTCTGCATGTCTGTAAGTCACCCCTTTACCTGGAAATCACGTGGGACCGTGTGGAGGACTGTGGTCGAGAGACGTGCCCTGGAGAGGTGTATAGGGAAAGTGGGGTGCACTGTGTTGCCCTGAATGTCACCCCATCACAAGACACCTGGCTTTGCCAGTTCAGAGAGGGTGCTTAATCTCCCTTAGGACGCCATTTGTCCGCGTAACCTTGGCCCCTCATTATGGGAAAGGCAGCTTGGGTGGGCAACGGTTTTGGCTCGCCAGTACTGGTCTGCTATGGTTTTCTCACTACATTCATTCAATTATCAAAATGTTATTAAGATTTAAATGAAACCTCCCAGCCTCATCTCTCCATCTGCTCTCGCTATTTATTCTCTCAGGGACCTCACGAATCTGTCATTTGCGATTTTACAGCTTTGCGTATCCGCAGTGCCCGTGGCGTTTCCTCTGCAGGCGACGATGCGTGACTCTCCAAGCAGGACTCTTGGGGGGATCGTGAAGCTAGTGGCACCCTCTTCCTCAGGGAGCGAGAAACCCTGTCACGCGTGCCCAGCAGCCCTGCGCTTGTGGGAGCACGTACCCCTTCGTGTACAAAGCAGACGTTTTCAGCCCACAGAGAGATGGGAGGCTGCTGCGAAGTCATACTACAACGTTCTGCTGTCCAGAAATGCAAAAGTATTTGTTCTCGGGGCTGCTGGGCGGCTCAGTCTGTTGAGCGTCTGACTCTTGGTTTCAGCTCAGGTCATGACCTCCTGTTTCGTGGGTTCAAGCCCCACATCGGGCTCCCTGCTGTCAGTGCAGAACCCGCTCTGGATCCTCTGTCCCCCTCCCCGCCTCTGCCCCTTGCCTGCTCACACACTGTCTCCCAAAAGTGAAGAAACATTTTTTTAAAAAGTATTTGTTCTCCAAAGGGGAGTGCATTAGTTGGCTTGGGCTGCCGTAACAAAACACCACGACTGGGCGACTTAAACAGCAGACATTTCTTTTCTCACGTGGTTCTGGAGGCTAGAAATTTGACTTCGAGGTACCAGCAGGTTGGTTTCCTCTGAAGCTTCTCTCCGTGGCTTGAGGATGCCACCCTGATGATCCACCCACTCTCCACACGGGCGTCCTTCTGCGTGCGCACATCCCTGGTGTCTCCTTGTGTGTCCCAATCTCTTCTTCTTCTTCTTTTTTTAATGTTTATTTATTTTTGAGAGAGAGAGAGTACAAGCAGGGGAGGGGCAGAGAGAAAGTCAGATGCTCAACCGACTGAGCCACCAAGATGCCCATCCCCCCCCAATCTCTTCTTCTTATAAGAACACCAGTCAGATGGGGTCAGGGACCACCCTAAGGGCCTCATGTTTACACCTCTTTAAAGGTCCTACTTTGGGGTGCCTGGGTGGCTCAGTCAGTTATGCGTCCAACTTCGGCTCAAGTCATGATTTCACAGTCCGTGAGTTCGAGCCCTGCGTCGGGCTCTGTGCTGACCGCTCAGAGCCTGGAGCCTGTTTCAGATTCTGTGTCTCCCTCTCTCTCTGACCCTCCCCCGTTCATGCTCTGTCTCTCTCTGTCTCAAAAATAAATAAACATCAAAAAAAATTAAATTAAAGGTCCTATCTTGACACAGTCACATTCCGAGGTGCTGGGGGCCAGGACTTCAGCATACGAATTCTGAGGGGCACAATTCAGCCCCTGACAGAGAGTGAATGAGTGATGAGGTAAACACCCGAGTTTCTGTTCTGTGCCAGGTGCTGTACTCACAGCTTCACCTACCTTTTCGCATTTATTTAAAAAAATTTTTTTTAATGTTTATTTTTGAGAGACAGAGACAGAACCTGAGTTAGGGAGGGGCAGAGAGAGAGGGGGACAGAGAATCCAAAGCAGGCTCCAGGCTCTGAGCTGTCAGCACAGAGCCCTACACGGGCTCGAACTCACAAACTGTGAGGTCATGACCTGAGCTGAAGTCGGACGCTTAACTGACTGAGCCACCCAGGTGCCCCTACCTTTTCTCGTTTATTAAAGAGGATCCCCCAGCTCACCTGACAGTGATCCCAGGTGACCTCTTCATCATCACCCCCGTGCAGTTGGTACAAGGGATGAGGCTTCCCTCGAGAACCTGGAAAGTTAACATCAGGGCATGAGGAGCAGAGTCGGAAAATGAACTCACTTTGAAGAGAGAAAAGGGCCCCCAGCGCCACTGTACTTGAACATCACTGGATCGAATATACCAATAATGATAATACCTGATACTTGCTGAGTGCTTCCTGTGTTCTAAGTGCTTTAAATGTATTAGCTATTTAATTGTCAGAATTCTAAAGAAAGCACATCTAACACTTTTCAGAGGTGTTGGTCAGCCAAGTGTGCGGGGAAAGGGGAGCTCCTCAGAAGGTGGTGTCAGCGGGTGGCTTCCGAGTCCGTGTAAGAGAGAGGGCACTGTCCCCGAGAGACTCAGGTAGGAGGGGTCCCTTGGCGAGGCTGCTGCTGCTGTGGGCACGGGTATGGGGTCTCTGAGCTGGAGCCGGGTGACTCATCTGCCTCTGCTTGCTGCAATTCTGTGTTCTTCAGCCTCCTTCCAGATATCCTTCCCACGCTGGTCTGCCTAAGGGGAGGAGGGGACGCCAGTCACACCAAGCTGAGCATCCTGTCTGACAGGTAGATCTCTCCTTGGCAATAAGCCATGTGGCATTCTGGTTGATATCTCTGTCCAGAATGCGTGATCAATTTAGAGGGGCCGGTGTAGGGTTGGTGCAACCTGATTTAGGGTGGGAGCCAGACCTCAGGCAAGGATAGTCTGTTTTCCATGGCTGCTGGAGCCAATGACCGTGAACTTAGTGGCTTAAAACAACACACGTTTGTCGTCTCACAGTTCTGGAGATCAGAGGTTGAAATGGGTGTCACTGGGCTAACATTTCCTTCTGTTCCTTTACTTTTTCCAGTGTCTGGAGGCCCAGTGCATTGTTAGACTTACGGCCTCTTTCTTTATGTTCAAAACCAGCAGCTTAGCATTTTCAAATTTCTCTCTGACTCTGACACCCCCCTGCCTTCCTCCGTTAGTTATGAGGACCCTTGCGATCCTACAGTGGGTTCACTCAGATAACCCAGGATAGTCTCTCGCTCTTATGATCCTTAACTGAATCTTATCTGCAAGTCCCTTTTGCCATGTAAAATAACACCTGCACAGGCTCCAGGGATTAGGACATGGATGGCTTTCGGCGGGGGGGGGGGGGGGGGGGTGTCATTTCTCTGCCTTCCGCAATTATCCACAGTTATCCTGAGATAACTCAGATTTGGGAAGATTCTTGAATGATGGTCAGCTGGTCACCTTAGTTACCCCAAATTCTCTAATTTTTGAGGTCGTCCTCCCTTCCCGAGGAGGCAAGGGGGAGGGTGTTAGTACTCCATGTGGACATAAAGGAAACTGAGTTTCACAGAAGCTGAGTAGTTCCCTGGGGTTGGAACCTATTCTGGCCAGCAGCTCTGTCCTTTTCATTACACCATGCTTCCTTTCTGATCCATTTAACAGATAGGGACGCGGAGACTTATTTCTGTTAGATAGGTAAGTGGAGAACCAGGAGAAGGAATACAGTTTCCCAACCAGGTGGTGGGAATGTAGGAATCTACGGGTGTAGATCTTCATGAGGTGTGCCGGGAATTGCCCTGTCTGCCTCAAAAGCTAACATTCCTCAGTTGCTGGTGTCATTCTGTGTTTAGCTTTATTGTAAAACTAAACCAGCAAATCAGGTTACAAACCACCTTCAGAAGGAAGCAGGAAAATCTTTTATTTTATTTCTTATTTCATTTAATTGTTCATTCACTCATTCATTCATTCATTCTTTTATCACCCATAGAGGTCTTTTCCTTTGGTGAGTGCTTTGGGGAATACAGAGGCGTTTAAGGTATGGCTTTTGTTCTAAAGGAGTCTACATCTGGGGCACCTGGGTAGCTCATCTGGTTAAGCGTCAGACTTTGGCTCAGGTCATGATGAACATTTCATGGGTTCAAGCCCTACATCGGGTTCTGTGCCTGGAGCAGAGCCTGGAGCCTGGTTGGGATTCTGTGCCTCTCTCTCTCTCTGCCTGCCCTTCCCCCGCTCATGCTCTCTCTCTCTCTCTCTGTCTCTCAAAAGTAAATAAATGTTGAAAAAAATTTAAAGGAGTCTACAGCTGAGCAGTTCAGTCTGGTCATCTGTCTTGCCGGCCACACAGCAGAGATTTTGGAATCGGAAACCATGGACTCAAATGCTAGCTCCATCCATCCCTAGTGTGTGATCCCGGGCCAGTTGCTTAACTTCTCTGAGCTTGCCTCATTTTTTCTTTCTATACAATGGGGTAATAACTGTAGCTACCTTGGAAGGTCCTCGTGGGGACTGAATGAATGTCAAGCTTTCAGCTCTAAGTTGGGCTCGTGGCAGAATGCTTATGAAATGTTCTCTCACTGTCCTGCCCCTTGGGGCTTAGATTTACCTTTAGAGAAAAGAGAAAAAGGACGGATGAGTGTGGTAGGGAGCGTGGGCGATGAATTTCAACATTCTGGGATATCATAAACTAATTAATGGGCAAAGGCCAGCCTGGAAACAGATCAGCTGCACCCTTTGTGTGGCTGTTCTAGAACAAGCTTGTTATGCCATGCCCCCCTGTTTGAGGTTGCTGGGAAGGCATTCTGTAGTCTCTAACCTCACACTGAAAGCCCTGTCCAGCCAGCTTTTCTTGCATCCTCTGGCGGAGAGGCTCAGTAGGGGCTTAGAAAGCAGGTTGTCCACCTGTCCTGATTTTGGGAAAGAAAAGCTCTTTCTATGGAATAAATAGCTTCTGGGATGAAAAAGGAAAGAAATACTCCAGAGGCATAACAGACCCAGAATGGGCCCAGGAACAGCCCAGAGGGGGTTTGGGTGCATAAGGAGCTGAGATGGCAGTGAGGAGGTGGAGAGGGGGGAGGTGGGAAGGAGGAGCTAAGTGTTCTGCTGAGTCTAGCCCGATGCCTTTACGGATGGAGTTCAAGTTTTAACCCCTGCATACTGGGGGTGTAGAAATAAATAGTCCCAGGGGTTCATCAGGATTTCTGCATTAGCTCTGCCCAGCTAAGCAGATTCAGGAGTAGTTCTCTGAGCTTTTCTTTTCTTTTTCTCATTATTAGCCTTGATGTGACATGTATTTTATGGACTCTAAGGAGACTCGGGCGGAGGCAGCAAATAATATTTGGGGCCCTGCACAGAAAATCATCCCCCAGGTATCTGAGCGGATTCCATAGAGAAAAGGAAGGCAGCACACCTGTGAGCCCTGTTGTCCTTCTCACGTTCGTCCCAAGGGCTCAAACCAAACTCGAGACTGTACAGAAACTGCACTTGCCCCCTCCGGGGTCACATCGCATCACCAGCCCCATGCAGTGTCTCACAGAGGTTGTCAGCCCCTCCGGGGAGCTGTGCTCACCCCCTCCCACTGTGAGCCAGCCTCCAAGCCGGCTCTCCGAGGAAGTGGGACGGGAGAACTGGGGGAGGTGTCAGCACGCAAAAGCTGTTCTGTCCTTTCCCTCGACAATGAACTTTGCAGCTTGGAAGCAATGATTTTTCTGCATGCGTCAGAACAAGTGAGTGAAGCAGATAGCGACCCGGTGTCCAGAATCCCCCCCACGCCCCCCACCTCCCCGCCACCTGGTTGAATATGAGGTCCCTGTGTCTCCATGTGCAAGTCCCTTGTCCTGCAGCTTTCTAGACAGGGGTAAAAGAATCACAGTGATGGGTGTGCTGAAGGAGAGGTCAGTCGCCCGGGGTTGAATGAGTAGAGGCAATGCGGCACTGTGGCTGAGCCAGGCGAGAAGCCAAAGCCAGCAAAGGTGTAGTATGTTTGGGAACAGCCCAGGATGGGAATGTGGTCCGGGGGCACAGATGTGGCTGCAAAGGTGGACGGAACCCAGGTGGAGCTCCCACATAGGCGTCCAGCACGATGAGCCTGGCGTGGGCGAGAACCCCCAGGAGGGCCTATGTGGGGGAAGTTGTTAGGCAGTAGGGAGCCATGGCTTCTTTGGAGGGGATGTTTTTCAATCTGCTCTGGTCTGTGGTTGGAGGCAGTATGACTTTGTGGGTTTTGGTGTGTCCCCTGGTTAGAATCCGAGCCCTGCCCCTTACTACGTATGTGCCCATGAGCACGATTTTCCTCGGCCTCTGCTTCGTTTCCTGTAAAATGGAGGCAGGAATGGCATGCGTGAAGGGGGCTCGAGAGAGTTCAGTGTGCCAGCCTGGGAGAGCGCTTTGTTCAGTGGCTGACACTTGGCATGGCTCAGCAGGTGCTGGTGGACATCCGAGTGGGCAGGTTCATGAGCTAATTGCAAATTCAGGGGCAAGACCAGGGTCAAGTGTTGTGGTGATGTGGGAGGAGTGACTGCGATCTTCCAGGGAGACAGGGTGGAGGCAGAAGAGAGGTGTGCTATGCACAGAGTCATAGAAAACATTTCTATTTAAACTGGAGTTGGAGGATGAGGAGCAGGGAATGGGAGAGAGAAGAGGCATTCAGGGAGGAAGGAGGAGATCCAGGAGAGAGCAGGGTGCATGGGTCCCGAAGAGAAGAGGGCTGACCAAGAAGGGGGTCCAGGAGGATGGGGGTCCAGTGAATCCACACATTCCTTAAGGTATTTGCTGGTGAAAGTGATACAGGCTGGCTGGGTCCAGGAACCCAGAGGAGGACCCCACAGTGTGCCGGAGAAAAAACAGAATTTGTTGAATAGCGTGAGTGACAGAGAAGAGAAGACAGAGTGTCTGGGAGATTTGGAAAGGGAGAAGGAGTCTCGTTGTGGCCCAGGGTAGGCACTTATATCAGAAAAGGGTCTAGGGGACATGTTGCTCCAGGAATCCAGGGAAGGGTCCAATCAAAGGCGAGTGCCAGGTGACCAATAGGTGTTATTCCATAAATTACCCAAAGTGCTGACATTGGCCGAGGTTTGTTCGAAGCTAATGTCCTGGAGCAGGTTTGGAATCTGCCTCTTTTTTTTTCTTAATTTTTTTAATGTTTATTTATTTTTGAGTGTGAGCTGGGGAGGGTCAGAGGGAGAGGGAGACAGAGAATCTGAAGCAGGCTCCAGGCTCTGAGCTGTCAGCACAGAGCCTGACGGCGGGGCTCGAACTCACAGACCACGAGACCATGACCTGAGCCAAAGTCGGACGCTCAACCGACTGAGCCACCCAGGTGCCCCATGGGATCTGGCTCCTCTTAGGTTGTGATCAGGTGTTTCGGGCCGAGGATGCTTAATTTTCTTGCTTTCCCCTTGAAGCGGGAACTTCAGGCTTCTTCGGCTGCTTTGGAAATAGAGCCTTAGTAGAAAAACTGCAGAGACGAGACTTTCTAAAGTGGAGCCCTTTCAGCTCAAGGCGGCGGGAAAGGTTGCTGAGAGAAATGTTTCCGGATGGTGTGATATTTGAGCATCTTTATAGGGTAAAAAAGGAATAGTGTGAGGAGACCAAGCTTAGAGATTCAGAGGGAGGAGGCGGTGGATGGAACCAAGTTCAGGAACAAATGGGGGCAGGCGGGGCTGAGCCCAGGGAGGAGGTGAGCCTTAGAAGTCAGTAGTGGTGCTGGGGAGGCAGAGCACAGGGGATGGGGGAGAGTTTGGGGTGGACAGAGGTGGGAGTCACTGTGAGCCAAGGCGACAGGGTTCACTGAGTTGGGAATGTGATCGGGAAGCAGGAGGGAAGGTTTAGGAAGTGGGACGGGATTCATGAGAAAGGTTTGGAACAACCCCCAAGGGAATAAAACTAGGTACTTACTGGGGGCTCTCCAGTCACTGACAAGCAGGATGGGGGCTCAGCTGATGTGAACACCTGCCTTGGAAGTTGAGTGTGTGTGTGCGTGTGTGTGTGTGTGTCTACATATATGTGTAGTGTGTGTGTGTATATGTATCCATGTATTTTGTTTGTTTTTTGTTCCACTGTTGGTGGTTTGCTTTTAGAATGAGTGTTCAGCAGCATAGGCAACGGGAAAAAAAGAAAATGAGTTTCTGCTGGAAAGGGTGCCTGTCTGTGGAACATGGAACCAGCAGCATTTTACATACAGTTGGTGCATAATAAGGACTGGGAGACTAAAGACTATTGGGATCTGTTACATGCCAGAGCAAGGGAGACCTCTCCCATCACCCCTGCTGGCTCAGTTAATGCTATAAAAACCCCAGGAGGAAGGCTATGCTATTACTCATACCTTGCAGATAGAGAAACTGAGGACCAGAGAAGTTAAGGGACTTGAATACGGTCACACACAGAATAAGTGGTGAAGGTGGCAGTGGACATCTGTGACCATGTGAGAAACAGGCATTTTCTCTGACATCCTGTGTGCACAGTGCAGACTTGGTTTTAGAGTGAAATAGACGTGGAAGGGGCTGTGTTTGTCTGTTGGGTCAGAGGCACCTGTAAGCACAGGGCTTTGACTCTAGAAAAGAAACCAACATTGAACTGCCACCTTCCCATAGCACTGCTCTCAGGCAGTATGTATGGGAACTTTTCCTTCCCTTTTTTCTCTCTCTCTCTCTCTTTTCTTTTTTGGAGACTGCTCAAATGCACAGGAATTGACAAATTCTAATGATAGTCTATTTTGGAGGGAGTGTTAAATTATTCAGATGCAGGCTCAAATAGAATGTCTCCAGCAGCCTTGACTTCCTGCTTGAACTTGCAGATGTCAGTTTGCAGAGCCCAGCGAGGGTCTGCAGACGATACCTTGGGTGGGCAGGTGGCAGGGCTTGCATCCGCAACTCTAAACCCTTGCCGTTTCCAGTCCCAGGCTGTGGGGTCCCTGGGCAGGACTGGCGCCCTGGCAACCAGACCCTGGCTGGAGCTTCTTTGCTTGTGTGTAGGTGTGCTAGTAAGTTATGCAATCCACCAGATGCTGGAACCGATGCTTCCAGCCAGCCGAGGTGGGGTCACCACACACGTGGTGTTTGCTTTTCTCTGGGCTCCCAAAGGTCCACACGCGTCCACTGGGGCTTTGTGCAGGATCCTTCCAAAAGTGAGGTGGGCTGTGATTTCTGAACATGGGAGTCCTCTTATAACTCTCCACTTTTCTTGGTTCTACTCAGCCTCCTCTCCTCCAGGAACCTTTGTGCCTCCTCTGATGAGGATGTTGGTGCAAGAGGCTCTTCAGGATTGAATAGCTCTCATTCCAGCCCTGTTTATGTCCAAGCCCCTGGAGGGCTGGACGGCACAACCATGTAGGGGTGACATGGGAAGATTATTTATTACCCAAACCAGGACACCTACCAGAGTGAAAAGGGGGCTCTCTTTCATAGTGGTTCCAGAACACCAGGCATAATTTAGCACGATGTTCTCGAGGGAACACAGACTCCAGAACGAACTGTATGCTTAACTTCAAGGGACCTCAGTTTTCTCATCTGTTAAACTGAAGCCTACTTTTCATGATCACGTGGCACTAATATAGCTAATAGGCCAGGCACTATGCCTAGCATGTAAGCGTTCAATATATATTAGCTCTTTCTTCTTTTTAGTTTAAAAAAACTCAGTTAAAAAAAAAAATAAAGCAGTGGCACCAGAATCATCTGTAGGCTCCCAGCAGGTGGGATTGAACACCTGTTTTTTCCTACCACCCCCCCATCCCCCCCCCCCCCCCCCCAGCGCTCTTGCTAACCCAGACTGGGGTGTTGAGTTTTCAGTCAGCCATTTCCTTTTTTCTCAGATGTTTCTGGTCTATATATATAGTGGTGTTTCTCAACTTTTTTTCTTTTTTCATTATTAGCCCTCAGGAGGCTTTTTAGATATTTTTTCCTCCTAATTGCTAACCCTTTCCTCCCCACCATGAAACTTTAATACCACAGGTACACCATGTATCTGTTCACGTATGGTGGCCCTTTGAGGAGCCCAGACCATTGTGATGCCTTCTTCTCACCCCATAGAACCAATTTTTGCTCCCTCCTAGAAGTGATTTTCTTTTTATTTTTTAAAGTGTATTTATTTTGAGAGAGAGAGAGAGAGAGAGAGCACGAGCAGGGGTGGGGCAGAGAGAGAGTGAAAGAGAATCCCAAGCAGGCTCTGCACTGTCATCGTGCAGCCTGATGCAGGGCTCGATCTCATAAACTGTGAGCTAAAATTAAGAGTCAGACGTTTAACACACTGAGCCACCCAGGTGCCCCCTGTAAGAAGTGGGTTTCACACCCTGGGAGGGGGGCTAGGTCCCCCTTTGAGAATTCCTGGCATACAGCATGGTCATGTTTGATCTACCCACTATCTACCCATGATAGATTTGCCCATGCCCAGAATGTGGTGCTTCTCAGCTGGAGCCCATGTGGTGGGGAGGGGAAAAGCCATGAAAACCAGTAAGAGCTACCTTTGGTTGAGCAAACGCCTCAAGGCACTTTATCGCTAACCCTCACAGCAATCCTGCAAAAGAAAAAAAAAATTTTTTTCATGGATGAGAAAGCTTAGGCTCAGAGAGGGAATGTCACCCATGGCTGAAATGACTGTTGAGTGACAGAAAGAGAATTTAAAACTGTGTCTGTCAGATAGGAAAGTTGAAACCTCTCTGACACCCTGGCCAGGGAGAAGGTGATGGTAGAAGGAAACCAGCATTACCTGAGCTCCTACTATGTGCCTGGGGCTCTCTTAGGGGCTTTATCCACTTTATCTCATGTAATTGTCACCTCTGCTCTGTGAGGCGGGTGTTCCCCAGTTTTGGAGATGAAAAATGGGTTCACAGTGATTATTTTGTTATAGCTCACACACGGCCAGCATTCATGAAGGCTGGATTATAACCCAGGTCTGCTTGCTCCTAAAACCCCTCTCTCTGACCATGAAGAAAGAGACTCCCTAAAGGAAGTGCTCTGAGCCCCTACCTTGCAGGAGGGTGAGAGAACCCCCCCCCCCCCCCCCCGCCAAAGTTGTAGCTTTCTCCCACGGCCAGTATTTTATGTGCTTCAACTCCCCTTCCCCAACACACACACTCAGTTTTTGGGGGGCACAGTTAGATAGAACGAGAAATATAAATTATACTGTTTTGAAAACTTTGTAAATATCACTACTGTCACAAACTATGAGGATCTGGGAATCCCAGCTGAAATCACTGGTCCCTGATATGGCAAAGAGTGACCTGTGCTCTTTGGAGATAATATAGCAGGATGGCATTCAGGCAGTCATGGGCGGATGGTGTGGTTTAGAGATGAACCTCAGGTCTGGAGGAAGAGAGAGTGGCCTTACTTGAGCAGGTTGCTGGGAGGTTGGATGCAGGGTTAATGCAACTGACAACTCCAGAACACAAGGAGTCAGTTTCTGGGGGGTTCCTCTCTAGGGCCCTTTCGTATGTCTTTGGGGAGACAGTCTTCATCTACATGTGCTGATCCCAGCCAGTGAAGCATGGGGGGGGGGGGAGGACCCAGTCCCCTCTGGTGCTTTGCCCCAGGCAGAGAACCAGGCAGTGGAATGAGGGATCTTGGGAGAAGCTATCAGCAAGCCCCTTACGTCTTTCATTTTCTCATTGGCCTGATTCGCTGAGCCCTGACCTGACAGCCAGGCAGGATCAACCCTGGCTTCCACACCCTGGAGGAAGAGTTTAGGGTCCCGTAGGTGGACTGCTTTTTTAGTCATCATGTCTGTCTTTCCAGGAGTGGGAATGGCTGCCTCCTTCCCCGGGGAAGGCGGGGGTGGTGACAGCCAGGGTTGGCTGGCTCTCCTGCTGTGCTGAGAGGCATCTGGAGGCTGGTTCCTGGGGATCTAGAGCTGGCAGTGATGAAACACAGAGCTGCAGCTTTGGCTGGAGAAGCAAGATGCCTCTGAGGTGGTTGCTCATTCCTGCCCTCCTGGACACAGGCTGCTCACCTGACTAGGGTTATGGCAGATTAAGGGAGAGATATCTGGTCCTAAATGAAAAATCAGGTCCTGTGCAAAAGATAGTCTATAGGCAAATCAAAAGTGCCCGTGTCTGATTTGCAGGGAACGGAAGTCCCAACTGTAAGTCAGTTGTTGGGATGACTTAGGGGAAATCAGGCATAAGGAAAATGCCAAGCCTCAGTTTCCCCAGGTATAAGATGAGAGGGGTGGGTCAGATAGCTTCTACACACCATTTACTGTTTTCTATACTACTTTAAAATGGTTTTGTTGTGGGGAGGGTGCCTGGGTGGCTCAGTCGGTTGAGCATCTGACTCTTGATTTCAGCTCAGGTCATAACCTCAAGGTTGTGGGATCAAGCCCTGTGTTGGGCTCCATGCTGAGTGTGGAGCCTGCTTGGAATTCTCTCTTTCTATCCCTCTGCCCCTCTCCCCCACTCTCTCTCTTTCTCAAATTAAAATAAGTGGTTTTATTGAAAACTTGAATATGCTATTGGGGCCCTCCTGCAGACTCTAATTATTAATCACCCCAACTAATTAAGTCATGTTCATATCAGAATCCAGCAGCTGAAGATGAGAGTGGCATCCCAGCATTTACTTAGAGCTATTACTTGTTTCTAACTTATTATTAGATTTACTATGGGTAAAGAGTCCACAAATAATGCATGAGTAGCCGTACGCCAAGCATGAGACAGTGAACACATTACATGTACACTTACCTTTAGACTCAGAAATCTTACTTCTAAGATTTAGTTACAAAAGTACAGCCATGGAAATATGAAAACTATACACTCAATGCTGTTAGTTGTGGCTAAGACTACAGTTGATCTAAACACATCCAATAGGTTAAAAACTTATAGGTTCATAATGGAACTCAGAACAGAACATCTCACTGGTCATTTTGGATGATGCTAGGGAGCCAACTTATTGTTTTGAAAACTGGTAGATAGATGAGGGCAAAGAATTAGATGTTTACATTGATTTTCCTTTGCAAACTCTATCTCAGGACAATCAAATAGTGGATACAGGAAAGTTTCTCTTTATATAAGTATCCCAGCTAGTAATTGAAGAAATGACTTTATAACTAGGATTTTGTAATCCTGAGTCCAGGCAATGATCCCTGGTGTCTGTTAATACCATGAGAAGAAGGAGAGCAAGATTTTATGTGCCTTTGATAGAAGTACCACAACACTGCCTATGAAGTAGCCTTGCTCCCATCCCCACAAGGCTAACCTGAATATAAAAGAACAGCTATCCAGTAGAACTTTCTGTGATAGAGAAATTCTGTCTGCACAGTCCAACATAGTAGCTACTAGCCATAGGTAGGTATTGAGAACTTGAAATAGAGTAGTGTGGCTGAGGAACTGAATTATTAAAATTTATTGAATTTTAATTTTAATTTAAATAGCTATGTGTGGCTAAAAGCTGCTCCATTCGGCAGCCTGGCTCTAGACTTAACCTATGAACTGAGGGAGACACAGGGGACAGAAAAACATGTTAAATGACACCATAAGAATGCAAACAGCAAAACACACTCTATAGGAAACTTTATAGGACCAACTATCTGGTCTCATCAACAAATAACATAAAATGAATAAAAAAGAAATAGTGTGTGGGGGGGAACATATAAATTATTAAGGACAAGTGATATCAACCAATAGTAAGGTATGGGGCTTATCTAAATCATGATTTGAATAAATTTTGTATAAAGATTATGAAATGATATTACAAAAATATTGTTTTAGGTGTTATAATGCTATACTGATTATTTTTAAAAAGAGTTCTAATTTTTAAAGGAGTCCTGTTTTTGTTTATTTATTTATAAATGTTTATTTCTTTATTTTGAGAGAGAGAGCATGCACGTGCAAGCAGAGGAGGGGCAGAGAGAGAGAGAGAGAGGGAGAGAGGGAGAGAGGGAGAGGGAGAATCCTTGAGCTATCAGCACAGAGCCCAACTCAGGGCTCCACCTTACAAACTGTGAGATCATGACCTGAGCCAAAATCAAGAGTCAGACGCTTAACCGACTGAGCCACCCAGGCACCCCTAAAGGAGTCCTATTTTCAAAGAGACACTACTGATAGATATATTTATGGATGAAATCATGTGATGTCTGGGGTGTGTGAAAGGGAAAACCGGGTGGGGTGTAGATGTAACAAGATTGGAATGGGTTGGTAATTATTAAAGCGGATTGGTGGGTATATAGGAGTTCATTATATCATTCTCTTTATGTTTGAATGTGTTTGAAAATTTTCACAATAAAATGTGAAAAGCAGAAATAAGTATGGGGAACTTCCAAGGAACCCCTCCAACCCCAACAAACAACAGCCATAACAGCAGCAACAAGAATTTCACCCTTGAGCTGATTTCAGAGCTGGGAGCCAGGGACAGTGAGGGTGTATGGAGTGTACCCCAAGGGAAAGACAGGGTCCCCTGAGGGCAAACACCGCTATCAACACGGCGATAAGGAGAGTAAGCCCAGGGCCAGGGGCAGTGTTGAAGAACTGGAACTAAGACTTCTCCAGCAAGCTGCAACACCAGCTCACATGAGCCCAGAACTGCAGCATCCCTGACTCTCAGAGAAAGCAAAAGCACATTCTCTTTGCAGGAAAACATCCTCCATTTTTGGTGTGTGGGATTTCCATGGATTAAGGTCAAGCAAATATGAACAAAGAGTAGGGTGCATGTGGAAAGTATCATCTGAAGTGGGGGACTTTAGAGGGTGAGAGAGTGTGCCCAAATAACTAAAAGGTGTAAATTATTGCAAAAACATAAAGTAGGATTGTCCTGGAGAGTGGTTCTCAGTGTGTGGTCCTGGGACCAGTAGCACAGCATCCCCTGGGAACTTGTTAGAAATGCAGATTCTTGGGCCCTACCCTAGACCTAATAAATCAGGTGGCGGGGCCCAGCCACCTGCTTTGGAACAACCCGTCCAGGTGATTCTGATGCACCAAGTGTGAGAGCCTCTGGTCTAGGTAAACGTTTTAAAACTGATGTTCATCAGCTATTAGGAAACATTTCATGAACATCACCAGGCCAGTGATATTTTTCAGCAGATAGGAAAGAAAGTTAACAGTTTCCCAATAGTAAACATTTTTAATTTTTTTTTTTTACATTTATTTATTTTTGAGAGACAGAGAGAGACTGAGCACAAGTGAGGGAGGGTCAGAGAGAGAATGAGACACAGAATCTGAAGCAGGCTCCAGGCTCTGTGGTGTCAGCCCAGAGCCCCATGCAGGGCTCGAAGCCACAAACTGTGAGACCGTGACCTGAGCCAAAATCAAGAGTCAGACGCTTAACCGACTGAGCTACCCAGGCGCCCCAATAATAAACATTTTGATGGCCCTAGGTAATTCTATAAATAAAGGCTAATAAAAGTCATTTGACAGTTATCCATTAAGAAGTTTTAAAAAATAATAAAAATGTATTTTTTAGCATTTTGTGTACATATTTAGTATCCCAAAGGTATGGTGACTGTCCCAGAGACGAACAAAAATATTACCTTCTCAAAGGGGGCTTTAATTAGCTGTATGCCTCTCCATGGAACCTTCCTCCAAGGAGTTGGCATCTCAAACACTTCTGTCTGGAACTGTCTTTAATTAGCACTAGCTCATTTAGGTCTGGTCTCACTTAACCTGGGATCTGAGCAGCAACCATTCCTGTCTCTTTTCTTTGATCTATTTTCAACAAAAATTGGAGAATATGGCTGGTATTCAGTCTCTGTCCCCACTGGACTTCCTGAACTAACCAGACTGGGTTTGGAGGGCATGTACCATATATTTTTGTGGCTTAAATGACCATCTTCTGCTAAGAGCATGCTTGTGCTTGTCCTGAACGAGTTTTTGGCATGCCTCAGTGGCTGTTTATCACTTCTGTATTAAGCATAATAAGATGGGCCCCTCACTAATTACAGCCTTGCTAGAAGTTAATAAACAGATGGAGAGGTAGAAGTCTCTCTGCTTTCTTGTGGTCACAGGCACCAAACAGAAACCCATAGAGCGTCAGATGAACATATGTTAATGCTAAGATTCCCAACACTTCCCCCAGCTTTTCTTAAAAATAGAGCAGTTATTGTGATGGAAGCTAGGGGCACCACTTTCACCAGGCTGGTAAGGATTATACTCAGAGTCCTAGAATCACAGTCTTTCTTAAACCCCACTTCTGGAACTGGCTACATTCTTTGGGGACCCGTTGAAAGATATAGTCTCTTTTGTACCCCATCTCAAAAGAATTTCGATTAGCAGGTCTGCATTGAGACCTGAGAAATTCCCAAGGTTGGAAGGTGTTTTAGGGGATTCTGACATACAGCTTGAGTTTGGAAACTGCTGGGGTGGGCTCAGAGCTGTTCTGGCAAAGGCTGGAAGTTTTCCCAGGTCCTTTGCTGGTGTCTGAGATCTGTTGCCAAGCTGCAGATGTGTTGCAGAGTCTTCTCCAGGAAGACTTGGTGTTTTTGGGAGCAGCTTTGGAGTTTGCTATTCTAACCTCGTCCCAGTCCAGTGAAGGGCAAGTCCGTCAGGGTGGCCTGGCCAGGGGCACAGAGAGGCGCCAGCACAGTCGAGGTAAACCTGGCTCTGCTCCTCACCACGTTGGGCAGATTATCAAGCTCCTGTGAGCCTCATTTTGCTTATCTGAACGATGGTGAGAATAATATCTACCTGAGAGGGCTCTTATGAGGATTAAATGAGAAAATATACATAAAATACTTAGCCAACAGCCTGGCACCTAGTGGAAACTCAATAAATAGTTCTTTTTTTTCTTGAAGGTTCAAGCCTAAAGAGTTGCCACATAGTTGATTTTTTTTTTTTTTTCTGAACAGAGACCACATTTTGGTAACACTTTTCTGCTAAGAGAGATTATAGAAAGTTTCATTCTGAGAGTGAATGCTGTAACTGGAAGAGTATGTGTTTAAAAGACTGGACTTTCTGATGGAAATTGCCAGTAAAGAACACCTGGTCCTACCAATGGTGGTGCAAGGTCTCAAGCAGCTGGCCGAGTGGCATGAAAAGAGTAGAGATATAAGACAGTAGGTGGCTTTTTTCTTCTTTAAGTTCATTTATTTCTTTTGAGAGAGAGGGAGAGTGAAAGCACCATCAGGGGAGGGGTAGACAGAGAGAGGGAGAGAATCCCAAGCAGGCTCTGCACTGCCCGATGCGGAGCTCGATCCCACGAACCATGATATCATGACTTGAGCCGAAATCAAGAGCCAGATACTTACCCACCTTAGCCGCCCAGGTGCCCTGAGAGCAGGTGGCTTTGGCAGGAATCTCAGTGCAGCCTAGATGTTAGCAGGAAGCGCTCTGACTCTTCAGAGTTAGGTAAGGTTGGCTGATCCCGTGGCAAAGCCCAGAATTTCTTGCAGTTCTTGGGGGTTTTCATGCCAAGGTCGACTTTGACTTCCTTCCCTCTGACTTCTGCCCTTTTACTCTGGCTTGTGCAGCTACTTTCCTTGTTGCCTCAAAAACTCTTTTTCATGTGTAGCACATTTTACCTAAGTTTGGAGAAATGGGCATGAGTTGATAGCACAGCAGGGCGACAACTTACACTCAAATATTAAACCTGTCTAAGACCTCTCTTCCTTGCTGCCCCAATCTCACCGTGCTGTCACTTTCCTCCCTCTTTCTTGTTTAGCTCATCCTGTTCATTTCAAATGCAGAACAATTTCGTTACCTCTTTTGCTATGTTTTCTCTTGCTCACCCATGCTCCCAGGGTTTCTGCTGCCCAACACGCACTGCAAGATATTTTCCCGAGCGGAGAATAACTCCCTGAAAGGGAGTTTGAAGCTTGCTCTTAAAATGATAATTTATTTCTTATCCCCCATCCAAACCTAAATATTTAAGCAACATGATGCTGAACAAATATAGGCATGATCATGTGAGTGGTGGAGGCTGTGTTAGTAATGGAAAAGACAGACTGGATCCAGGAGATACTTGGAAATAAGATCCCACAACAAATCGAGCATAGAAGAAAAACAAAAGGAAAGGGAAGGAAGGAACCAACATTTAACTGAAAGCCAGTATCTAGCTCATGTAATCCCCCCAAAACCCTAGTTAGACTGATTACACACCCAGCTTTGAGGACTGTTGGAATTGATTGCCATTAAATTTCCCTGTATGTCAAGATTCTATGAATTTTGTCTTCTGTTAAGAGAGGGAGAATCACGGTCTTCCCTATCTTGTATTCTTTATTGTTATTGTTGTTGTTGTTGTTATGTTTATTTTTGAGAGAGAGAGAGAGAGAGCATGAATGGGGAAGGGACAGAGAGAGAGAGGGGAGACAGAATCCCAAGCAGGATCTTTACTGTCAGCGCAGATCTTGACACGGGGCTCGAACTCACAAACTGTGAGATCACGACCTAAGCTGAGGTCAAGAGTCAGATGCTTAATGGACTGAGCCACTCAGGTGCCCCATGTAGTCTTTAAAGCACAATCTTCTGTTCATGTGGGCAGTGACAGCTGGTAAAACATTATTTCTATTTCTTTCGTGGGGGAAGATATGATACTGAGCTGCTTTTAAAATATCTTGGTTGCTCATTCTGTTTGTAATGGAAAATGTTATTTGCTCCGGTGGTACTTGATGATGTCAGCAGACCACACACACTTTACTTTGAAGAAGCCGGATAATGTTTATACACCTGCAGGCATTGGCTAGAGAGATCAAGATGAGATGAGATTCTTGGTTGGTATCAAATTTATTAAAAAAAATTTTTTTTTAATGTTTATTTATTTTTGAGACAGAGAGAGACAGAGCATGAACAGGGGAGGGGCAGAGAGAGAGGGAGACACAGAATCAGAAGCAGGCTCCAGGCTCTGAGCCATCAGCCCAGAGCCCGATGCGGGGCTCGAACTCACGGACCGCGAGATCGTGACCTGAGCTGAAGTAGGACGCTTAACCAACTGAGCCACCCAGGCGCCCCGGTATCAAATTTATTTTAAAAAACGGGGCCTGGGTGGCTCAGCCAGTTAAGCATCTGACTCTTGGTTTCAGCTCAGGTCATAATCTCATGGTTTGTGAGATCGAACTCCATGTCGGGCTCTGCACTGACAGCACAGAAACTGCTTGGGATTCTCTCTTTCTCCTTCTCTCCCTCTCTCTTTGCCCCTCCCCTGCTGGCATGCTCTGTCTCTCTCCCTCTCTCTTCCTCCCTCCCTCTCTCTCAAAATAAATAAATTAACTTTAAAAAAAACCCAGAAAGGTAAACATAGGACTGAGATGGTTTGAGCAACGTAGCATGCTTTCTACACTTTTTCTTGGCATGCTTGGAGGAGCAAAAGAAAACGTGAATTCAGGAGATTCAGTGGTAAATGTATATTTTCTGGGTCTCGGAGAAGACACTGCTCAATATCTCTCTAGTTCTTGAGTTGGATCTTTCATGGATTTTTAAAAAAGCATTGGCTCATGCTTCCCCAAGTAGATGGATGCTAGTAATAAATAATGAAAAAATATCGAATGCTAGGAAAGTGACGCGAAATTTTTCCTTCCTCTTTGATATAAGCCCTTTTGAATAATTGATGTACACATCTTTTCTAGTGGCACAGGGCCTTTCCTGAAAGGGAGGTATAATGTGGACAAAGCTGCGAGAGACCTTCTGAGTCTGTAGCCAGCTCCATAGTCTTGGAGGCGTTGACCACTAAACCTTATCCTTCTCAACAGAGGGTCATCTCTCAGGCAAAGACACAGTGTAGTGAGGGGATGTCTTCCTCTACTTTTCTCACTTCATTCCGTGGTGTGGAGTCTTCTTTGGCAGCTGGTCTGTTCGTCATTGTTTTTTTTTAAACTAGGAAGACTCTATAATTAACTTGAGCCTATTTCGGCTGTGTTAATTAATGTGTGTATACAGGAGGTTGCCGTTTTCCTGTAAGGTGTGATGAATAGAACTGGTTTTCGTGGAAGTCACCTAGAGCTTTAGCAGATGTAGCAGTTGGCTTTGGGAAACATTCACGCTGGAGAGCAAGACACAACTAATTCTGCTTGATACAGTCTAGGGTCTAGGGTATGGAGAGTGGTCCTCAGACTCCTCTCGGTTCTCTCTGTAGGTATTGGAGGATGATGAGCAGAGTGAAAGAAACCCATCCATTGAAATCAGTCAGACCTGAATCTGAGTCTTTTTTTTTTTTAGTTTATTTATTTATTTTGAGAGAGAGGCAGGGAAGGGCAGAGAGAGAGAGAGAGAGAAGGAGTGAGAGAGAATCCCAAGCAGGCTCTGCACTGTCAGCTCGAAACCCGACGTGGGGCTCGAACTCATGAACATGAGACCGTGACCTGAGCTGAAATCAAGAGCTGTCCACTTAACCGACTGAGCCACCCAGGTGCCCCCTGAGTCTGAGTCTCCGTGCCACCCCACAGTGACTGTGTGATTTTTGGTAAGCTGCTTAGCCAATTGGAGTCATGTTTGCTCATTCCATCGATGGGGCACAGAACAAACCTTTTTGGTAGAATTAGTTCAGGCAACATTTGGGAAGCTTCTGAGATGTGTAACTCAACCCATGAGCCTACAAATTGGCCATAAGCATTTATCCTATCACACTACAAGCTCCTTGGGAACACGCTCTGTGTCCTATTTCATTTTTGTCTCCAATGCTCATTAAAGGTAGGAACTCATTTTTTAAAGAATGAAAGATGAATTGGTCTCATTTGGTTTGTAACCTTCACAACAGTGCAGTGGTTATTGCTGGTGTGGGCCAACTTTTGATCCCTAAACTCGTAATATGTCTCTGTCCATAAAGGAGTTTGGACCCATCACTCAACCTCAGAGTATTGGGCTTTGCCAGTCCCCAAAGACTGCACTGAGAATTGACCTGTCCTTCCTACACAGTCCTTCTGGGAGTCTTCTGTAGCTCCCTGGAACTTCGCAGAGATGCCAGTGGTCTGGCCCAGACAGCCCAGATGCACCATGCAACTCTTCCTGTCTTGAGTCTTGTCATTGGCCAGTGACAGTGCTGTAGACAAGCAGAGTGTGACACATAGTGGGGCCTACGTCTCCTCTGCCTCAGAGGCCTCTCTGTAATCCCTGCTTCTGCCCTTCTTCTCCAACCCCAGGGGAATTTCTTTTTTGCCTGTGTGAGATCAACTCTCTCTTTTTTAAGACACTCAATCCCATGGCCAGAATCCTCTTTCCTAAAGGCCTTAGGTCTTTGGAACATATGAGCCGGAAACACTTTCAGGAGACTTATTTTCTGCTCTGCCATAAACCTCTCCTGGGTGCCAATGTGCAGAACTCCCTACTTGCTTGAATGGGGGAAGGGAGAGTCAATATCTTAAAATACTATATACACAGTGCCCAGGAGAAAATAATTAGATTCTGGGGATTTGTCTTATTAGACATGGCAAATGTTACAGGCCTTTCGGGACTCTGGATTCATTAGGGTTGTAAGATGGTGATAAAACTCTAGGTACCATGTTAGCATTTAAAGGCAGGAAGAAGAACAGAAGAGACAAGTTTTCTTTCCATACGTTGCCATTTTAACAAGAAGTAAAATAGCATTTCAGAAGCCCCAGTAGATTAACTCTTATATCTCATATATCTCATTGGCCGAGACTGGGTCCCATGGCCACCTCTAACTACACAGGAAGCTAGGAAAGCAATGGCTGGGTTTCCAGCCTCACCGTGTCAGAGACGGCAAGGCAGAGGGGGTCGGGAATGCAGCTGGGCTGGTCTGTCTTAGTCTGAGTTCCCTCAGAAGCAGATTCTGACACAAGGATTTGAATGTCAGTAGCTTGGTTGGTTGGTTGGTAGAGTAATCCCTAGGAGAGAAGTGGAGAAGTGAGGCAAAGAAGAGAAGTCTCCTGTGTTAGTAAGAGCTCTCCAGAGGAACAGAACCAATAACTTACATGTATATTTATACATGCACATCATATATATATATATATATATATATATATATATATATATATATATGATTACACACACACACACACACACACACACACACACACACACACACTTACCATAAGGAATTGGCTCACACAGATGATAGAGACTGAGAATCTGTCCAAGATTGGCAGTCAGCTAGCGGGAGAAGCAGGAGAGCTGAAGGCATAATTCCCAGTCTGAGTCTGAAGGCCGAAGATGGTGTCCTAACTCAAAGACAGTCAAGCAGAGAGGAAGAGTTCTTTCCAGTCAGACTTTTGTTCTATTTGGGCCTTTGGTGGATTGGATGAGGCCCACCAGGAGGAGGCGGTCTGCTTTACTCAGTCTACCCATTCAAATG
This sequence comes from Panthera pardus, assembly GCF_024362965.1. Lineage (NCBI taxonomy): Eukaryota > Metazoa > Chordata > Mammalia > Carnivora > Felidae > Panthera > Panthera pardus. The sequence goes on from NW_026526810.1 coordinate 2,872,840, forward strand.
CTAATTTCATTCAGAAACCCCCTCACAGACACATCCAGAATGTTTGACCAAATTTCTGGGCATCCCGTGGCCCAGCCAAGTTGACACATAAAGTTAACCATCACTCCAGGAAAGGCGGCTGCCGCTGAGGGCAGCTGGAGCCCAGTCCTGTTGGTGTAACTTTGAGAGCCGGAGTAAAATATACCCTTGGGGGTTATCACCCTGGCACTGGCCTCTGGTTGAGGGCTGCCTGGGGAGTTTTAGTCCCTGACACTTCCGTCCTGCCTGTGAGCTGGCAAACAGGCTTTGGCCAAAGAATGCCTTCAGGCAAAGTGGTGCAGGTGCGGCCATTGGATGTCTGGAGGGTGATCTAAAGTATTAAGATGAGGGGAGATGGAGGCGCCTGGGTGGCTCAGTCAGTTAAGCGTCTGACTCTTGGCTTCGGCTTAGGTTATGATCTCATGGTTCGTGAGTTCAAGCCCCGCGTCAGGCTCTGTGCTGACAGCACGGAGCCTGCTTGGGATTCTCTCTCTCTCTCTCTCTCTCTCTCTCTCTCTCTCTCTCTCTCTCTCTCTCCCCCCCCCCCCCCGCCCTTTCCCATTGGTGCACGGGGTGGGCACTGACAGTGTCCCCTACATCCCCTATGTCCCATACATAGGATGTGGTGAAGCCCGTAGAAGTTCATCAAGTGTTTTTTTTTTTATCACTAAGACATTTTAAAGCTGGAGATTCATTCGAAGGCTCGGATGTTTTGACCTCTAGGACTTTATCTCAGAAGAGAAACTTGTGCTCTTGTGATGTTTTCTCTGGGAACAAACTACTAAAGACAAAACAAGGATCCTGTACACAGAAGCTTAAGGGATGGGGCTGTTGATGATGTTGATTGCAGCCTGAACCATGGCAGCCGAGATCTTAGTCACTCCATCTTCGATCTGGTTTGGAGCCCAAGGGGAGGATGAATCACATTATCTTATGTAACCTTCAGATTCAACCTTGGGCAAGGTAGTGCTCCCTATTGTTCCCAAGAGAGAAAACTGAGGTCAGGGAAGGGGAGGAATTTGCCCAGGTCACACATCTGGGAAAGTCACACAGTGGAGTCTGGGGCCGCCTGACGATAGAACTGGTGCCCTTTCCATGATACTCGGCTGTTCCCCCAGGAAAATGACCTTTCAAAGGCACAGCATGAATTAATAATGCTATAATTATACACTTCTACACTTCTTCTCGCACTGACTCACTGACTTCTTCCTGAGTGGCAGGAAGTTGTTTTTCTGATGGAGTAATAAGTTGCACTGACCCTCTGACCTCCTGTCTCTTCTCCTCTCTTCTTTCTCCTCCCTCTTCCTACCCATCCCCTCCCCTCTCCTCCTATCCCCTTCTCTCCTCTCCTTGTCTCTCTTTCATCAGGTGCATACAGATGTTGGTAGTATGCCATGTTCCCGAGCCAATCAAGGCATCTAATGCTGGGCTAACCCTACCCTTGACCTATTGAGACTTTCTCCTGAGGTATCAGTAGGCAGATAATTGTGATACCTGAGTTAGACAAACATAAGTTGCAAAAGAGGTTTGGCTGTCTTCGATCCTTCTGTTATTAAGGTTAATACAGAACGGATGTATAAAGCCCTTTCCCTCTTTGGATCTCCTTCTGTCACCCAAGGGAGGACCAGGTGCCCGTGTTTGTGTCTGCTTTCATAAGCACAGGGCAGCCCCGTGCGTGAGGGGATACTGATCTGATCACATTTTCTGCCCTGGGGATTTAGTCCTGTGGCTGTGAGTGACTGACATAGTCACGCTGTGGCCAGCCATGCTGCAAAATCAAGTGTGAGCCTCAGCTAGGGGAGAGCCGAGGAGCTCTGAGTGAGCAGGGAGCAGGCAGATGCTTGCCAGGAAGCAGAGGCGAGAGAACAGATGGCTCAGTGTGGAAGGAGTTTGGACCCTGCACCCCATCCCATCCCAGGCTAGACTTGTCTAAAAGAGCCACATGACTCAAGAACCCCACATGTAGCTGGGGGGGGGGGGGGGGCGGCGTGGTCTTCTCTTCATCCAGATGACCTCCAGTCAACACAATTTGTGTAAGAGCCTGTGGGCTTTGACCACAGATGCTGCTTCATCATGGGCATGGAACTTTGCCCGTGCAGACGTGGAGTGCGGACAGCTAAAGCAGCCTTGTGGAAATTCAAGCCTGTGTGTTTACTCACAGCATTGATCAAGGCCAGAACTCCTGACTGAAACAAAACAAAACCACAATCATCAAAAAAAAGATGGTGCGCCTGTGTGGCTCAGTCGGTTAAGCGGCCAACTTCAGCTCAGGTCATGACCTCGCAGTTTGTGAGTTCAAGCCCTGCATCGGGCTCTGTGCTGACAGCTCAGAGCCTGGAGCCTGCTTCAGATTCTGTGTCTCCCCCTCTCTCTGCCCCTTCACTATTCATGCTCAGAGTCTCTCTGTCTCTGAATAATAAATAAATGTTAAAAAAAATTAAAAAAAAAAAGAACCATAACATTAATGGTTGCCTAGAGAGGTTGAGTTAAATTATCAGGTGGTTTCTATAGAAGAGTTCAATTACAGTTTTCATAATTTTGCTCTGATAGCCCTAGGGGACAAATTGTGATTTGTTTGTTTGGTTATTTGAAAAGGTAAACAGAAACAGAGGTGGGAATACGCGAGATCAGCCTAAGACCACCATCTGTGGCCTAATGAAGAGGTGTTGGCTCATTGTGATGGGGGAGGCTGCTCACCACGGGGCATCTCACCCAACATAGGAGGAAGCAGAATTGTTACAGGGTTTTCGGGAAGGGTAATGTTTAGGGTAAAAATGGAAATAAAGGTTCGAAACAAAGCAGAGATGGGTATCAGCGTGTTAGTGTCAGTTCTGGACTGTAAATTGGGCCAGGCTCTTGTTTCCTTGGAAACAACAGAGTTAAGATAAATGTCTTCGAAACCCCCTTCTCTGAAGCTCTGCACCTGGGCTGGAAATTGGGGCTGCATCTCTGTGTCAAAGTGACTTAGATCCTCCACCAAGCAAGAGGGAAATGTTTCATTTTTACCTGTATGATTTCCTAAGCTGAGTTTCTCGTGGTCCCTGATTTTAGAGATCAAGGATTTTCAGGATGTGAGAAAGCCATAGTTAAAGAAGGTTATAATGTGCAGTGTCCTTGGGAGAAATATTGTTTTCAATTGCATTGCTCCTGGCTTCATCTGTGTGTGTTATCCCAGCTCGATGAATGGCAGGGCAGATTTTTTACTTCTTCAGTCTGAACTAATCATTACTTTCTCCAAACTTTGAGGTTTTTTGGAGGAGAATGTGGTGGTTAATGGGTCAGTGCTCTTTGATGTTTCCGAAACTTGTGAAAAATTGTAGCTTTTCTAAATGACTACACACCACGAAGGTATTTGAAGAGCATCTAGGTGGGAGACACCAGCTCAGCTGGTATGGTAGCTGGGATCCCCCAGTCCTGGGAGGTAGTAACACACAGGGCCCTTACTGTTCCACACTGGAGTCTCCTGTGCTCCACCTTTTGAGTGTTCCATATTGGGTGTATCACATGCACTATTAATTTTTAAGAAGTGGATTCCCGTGTACTTAAGCAAATACATTACATAATGAAGCCTTTAATTGGTACCATGAAAGGAAAAACAGTATCACTTGCATGAATTCAAAGTAACCATGAAAAATAAATAAGATGATGACCAGTAGCATTTTCTTCCCTAGATGGTTGCCTGTCAAATTGCCTGAGCTGGAGGATTGACTTGCCTTTAAAAAAATAAAAACCAGGGATGGTGGTGGGGGTGGGGATGGTGGAGAGGATAATAGCAAATGTCAGAAAGGTGCTAAATCAGATCCCATTCAGCACCAAAGCAAGACTTTTCCATTATACAACCAGAGAGATGGGAGAGGATTAAACCTAATGTAGGGAGTCAATTTGACTGTGTTTGTGCACCACCCCAGATCATGGTGGTCCCAACAGGACAGTGTGTCCCACACTCAGGGAAACTGGCATTGTGCTCTGAGACCATTGCTGCACAGTTGGAGGCCCAGGAAGGAATCAAGGCCACCACTTCTTAGGTGTGTGGCCTTGGGACAGGTATTCAACCTCTCCAAGGCTCAGCTTCCTCATCTGTACAATGGGTATAGTAATTCGTCTGAACTCTTGGGGTTTCTCTGAGGATCTAATGAACTGATCCATGGGAAACCATTAACACCATGCCTGGCATAGACTACAGTTTCCATACACAGGAGCTAGGATGCTGGGACAAGCTTGTGCTCTGTATCTTGCAAACAGCTAGTGGCTGGGTGGATCCTAGAGGTCAGATCTGGGTAACAGGGAATGTCCATCCAAACTGATAGGGGAAGGGGAAGGGCAAGCTGAGTGCTGAGGTCACTTCCTGTTGCATCAAGATCATAAAAGCAGGGCTGGAGACAAGGGTCAAAACAAAATAGATAACCCCAGGGAAGGGAACAACAATAGAACATCTGTCAAGAACATGGTAGGAACAAGAAAGAGGACTCCCAGAACACTGGCAGGCAGTTCTGAGGTGTGCCTGAAGATTTGCTGGCCCTCAGTTCCCCTCCGTGGGTGGGTGGTCCTGATTAAGGGAGACAGCTTTGGTATTCTCAGTTCCTCTGAGATAATTATGTCTAGGGTCGTCGGTCTTGTCTCCAAAACAAGACCAGTTGGATGTCATGCATCCATCATCTTTTGTATGCATGCTATGTGCTGGGTACAGTGCTAGGCACTAGGCAGGGTAGGACAGAAGCATGGTTGGTCAGGATGGCCCAGAGTGTGGGGTCCTGGAGATACTGGGATCAAAGGACAGAGGCTGAGTGCTAGAGAGGGAACCTATTCTGGAAGGAGCAGGCAGGATGCAAGACAGACCCAGCCCCACTTGGCTTGTAGAGTCAGGTTAGTGCCTGTCCTTAGTCCCCTGTTGTGTGTTGAATTTTGTCCTGAAAAGAAATGTTCATGCCCTAAGCCCCAGTACCTGAGAAGGAGACTTTATGTGGAAGTAGGGTATTCATAATCAAGTTAAGATGAAGTCATACTGGATCAGAGTAGACACTAGTCCAATGACTGGTGTCCTTATAAGTAGAGGGGGTTTGAACACAGAGACACACACAGAAGGAGGATGGCCATGTGAGGACACAAGCAGAGACTGGAGCACTGTAGCTGCAGGCCACAGACCACCAAGAAATGCCAGAAACCACTGGAAGCTGGAAGAGGCAAAGAAGGGCTCCCTTACAGGCTTAAGAGGGAACACAGCCCTGCAGACACCTTGAATTTGAACTTCTGGCCTCCAGAACTGTGAGAGCATAAATTTCTATTGTGTTAAGTCACCCAGTTTGTGGTTATTTGTTATGGCAGCTCTAAGAAACTTCTCCCTCCACTGCCTGTTCCAGGAGTTCTTCTGTCCTGTTGTGGGTTGAACTTTCTCCTGAAAAGATATGTTCATGTCCTAAGCCCCAGTACCTGGGATGGAGACCCATTTAGTAGGGTCTTCATAATGGACTTCTTCTCCCTCATGGTGGTCTTTATGAAAAGAAAGAAGTACTCATCAGTTGAATTGCATTCAATGTAAAGAAGAGAGTTAAAATAATCTGTGCCATTTGAGAAAACTGGAAGGATTGGATCACAATTTTGTTTTTTTGATATTGTGTGGTGGTCATCGTTCTCGACATTTTGATATTGTATTGTGTGGTGGTCATCATTCTAGACATTTTGATATTGTGTGGTGGTCATCATTCTAGACATTTTGATATTGTGTGGTAGTCATCGTTCTAGACAGTTAAAACTGTCATCTAGACTTAATGGAATCTTGTGCATTTTAAGCAGTTCCCTAAGCCCCATGTGACCACTCCAAATTCATACTACCTCAACTCTGAATGCTATCTTCCCTCTTTCCAAGAACTGATAGACCCAGATACTGTTATTCAGCTGAGATCATATAGACATGAATTTCAAACACAGGAGTTGGTTAGAGAGGAGCAGGAAGATCAGGCAGAAAGCAAGGAATGGAGTAATGCTTTATGTTCATGTAATAGAGCTTTCAGGTCACTTTAGGCTGGAGGTTGGGGAAAAATGTCTCAGGGGAACTTGGCTGCAATGCCCAAGGGACATACGAAAGGAGAAGTCCCAGTAAGCTTGTATTCTTTTCGCCAGATTTTAGGGCAAGCATACAGATAGCTATCCTTTCTTCCCTGAAGTGGAATGAGAGGCCAAATGTGGCCACTTGGGATTTCTTGGAGGTGGATTCTTTTGTGTGAGGTCATTTGATGAATGTGCGCACTTTGGAAACGCTGATGTGAGACTCAGGACTTCCAGTGTAAGAGATGTGTACCTCAGTTGGCCACCAGGGCCACAGGCATAGCCTTCCTTTTTTTGATGTTCCTTCTTAGGAGTCAGTGTGGGGCCCTATGGGCTTTTAATTCCCTGGAATGCAATTATGGCAGAGGACACTACACAAGACACCAAAGCTAAATGAACTCTGGAGTTGGAGGTGGGCAGAAGTGTGTAAGCATCAGATATATCAAAGCCAAACCCCAAACAAAATGGCTGGATTAGAGTGGGAATGAGAAGCTAAAGCTGAATGCAAGGTGATGTGAGAAATCACAGCAGAATGGGAGTAGGTTACTGACATGAAAATGTACAGGGGAGACTGGTGCTAATGGCTCTGGAGTGTTCATCCTTGACGGCCATTGGCCTGGCTTCCACATACAGGGACATGCACTCTTTTCTTCTTGAGAATCTCTAATTGAAGGCAAAGTCAGATAGATGGAGGCTCATCATTAAGCCAGAGTGAAAACCAAAATCCCCTAAGGAGGTCAATGTCACTTGCTTATAACACTGCCTGGAAAACCTCCAGGTATATGATCCCTTCAGTCCATTGTTCTTGGGCATGAACACCCCCCTGGTGTATGAGCCACATGGATGCGGAACTCCTTAGCTCCTTTATGTGGGCTGCTAATTGCCATTTTTGCATTTACATAAAGCACCAGGACAGATGCTTTATTTGGAAACTAAATCCTCAGATAAACAGGTACAGGCACAAACAAGCCCATCGCCTGCTGCCTGGGGCTCTCTGTCACTGTGCTTGGCTCCAGCTGCAGGGTCAGTCAGGTCACGGTAAGGGTGTGGTTAATGCCCTGTGCATATTAAACACCGAAGTCACAAGGACAAGTTAGGGATGGGGAAGTTTGGAGAGGTTAGAGACAGCTGAGCAAGATTCAGGGAGGACTTTCTCCTTTTCCCCATTTCCATCCTCATTCTGAAGGAACTGGGTGTGAAATCATTGGCTGTACAGAGAATAAATGGGTCTTTGAGTTAGTTCATCTCCACAAAGCAACAAGAAAGAGGCATGAAATCAGAAGAGGTGTTCTAGATCGACCATGGGAGACCCAGCCATCCTGCTTCTTTTTCCCTTCTCTCCCTTCCCATCCCACACACGAGGTGATGTTAACACTTCTCTCATCTCTCCCTGGCTCTGGGATAATTTTGGCCAGAGTAACCATCTGAAAACATGGCTTTCTTCATGACTCTCTTGATCAAAAATAGTAATAAAGCGGACACTTTTTGATGCTTACAATATGCTGGGAGGGGGTGTTCTGAGCCCTTCGCACATTGCAGCTCATTTACTCCTCACAACAACACTGTGATGTCGATGCTATCACCATCTTCATTTTCAAGAGGTGAGAACTAAGATGTACAGGGCTTAATTTACTTGTACCGAGTCACAGCTGATAAGTGGCAGAGGCAGGATCTGAGCCTGGGATCTGGATCGAGAGTCCACACTGTTATCAGCTCTGCCTGTAGAATTAAGAACAAGTTCACTGGACTGGCAGTCAGTGTCTTCCACCACTTGGACCCCATCTGTTGTGTACCCTGTCTATGCCTGCAAGTACTCTGTGTGCTTTCTTATCTCCACCTGGAGTGTCCTCTCTGATCTTCTAGGCATGTCCAGTTCTGGGAGTGCACATGGAAGGACTGGCCTAGGATTCAGAGGTTTTGGTTGAATCTCATTCTGCTACTGACCTCTGTGAGCCCTTGGGTGGGCCAGCTTCCTTCCATCATTCTGTTTCCTCACCCTTGGAAGGTGGAAGTTGGACTGCATGGTCTCCCTGCTCTCTCCAGTTTGGACATACTGGGATTCTATGATGCTCTCCCATCACAGTGAGATGGTCTAGATGGATGTGCATGGATGAGTCCTTTATTCTGGGCCTAGTTTGGGCCTTATATTCTGTGCATGCAACCAGCTTAGTGTTTCCCAAGAGAGGCTCCGATTTGGTTAGTTTGTCTTCCTCCCATATAGAAGACCTCAATGCACAGAGCTTTACACCAAACTTCCTCAGAGGCAGTCGACCTATCATGTGCATCTGAGACATGCTGGCCTATGGCATGGGCACTGTTGATCCCTGGTCCAGATGGTTGTGGTCAGTGAAGCATGTTGGCTTTTCCTAACACATGTGTTGGGAGCCTTAACTTGGACCACTACCCTTAAGAAGTCCCTTAATGGTTTCGTGGACATTTCCTGTATCCTGTCCAATACAGCTTAAAAACATGAAAAGAACTTAACCATGTACCTTTTGGAGTAGATAATGATTCCCTTGTGGTTAAAAGCATGGACTTGCAGTCAAAGATGTGGCTGTGAGCACCTGTTCTTCCCTTTTCTTGCTGTATGATCTTGGGCAAGTTACTTAGCTCTCTTCATTGAAATCTAACTCTCTAATCCTGCCTCATGGAAATGCCAGGACTTTCCAAGTCCCTGGGCTCCCCCAAAAGGCAGAATGACATGGGATAGCAGGAAGTGCTAAGACCTTTGGGAACATGCAAGGGGGAGATACCGCCCCACCTGGGAGCTTCAGAGAAAGCTTCCTGGGGAAATGACACCAGAGTTGAGGCCCAAGCAATAAATAAGGGTTATCCATCTGAGACAAAGCATATTTGAGGAGAGCCTGGCATGTTGGAAGAGGTTCAGGGAACAGCAGTGGGGCCTTGCTAGGAAGTCCTAACTGCCCAAGGAAATCCCAATGATTTACTGGGTAGTTGGATGTATGGTAGAAAATAAAATTTCTAGATATTTAGATTAGCCTATACAACGAAGTTCTGCCCTCCTTTAAAGGGGGTTATTTTTAAGCATGTCATAGTGATTTAACATTGGGAAATCACCTAGCCAAATAATTGCATTAATAAATTGGACAAAATATGGCCAAATCAGTAGATCACCATTTCAGCAACTATTTCTGATAAAATATAGGGAAGTAAGAATAGAAGAAAACTTGGGGCACCTGTGTGGCTCCATTGGTGAAGCATCTGACTCTTGATTTTGGCTCAGGTCATGATTTCAGGATTTGTGGGATCAAGTCCCATGTTGGGCTCTATGGTAACAGAGTGGAGCCTGCTTGGGATTCTCCCTCTCTTTCTCTGCCCCTACCCTGCTGGCGCACAGGTTCTCTCTCTCTCAAAATAAATAAAGAAAATTACAAAAAGAGTAGAAGAAAACTTCATAGAAGGGATAAGGAAATTTATTAAAAATCAACAGCAAGCATTATAGCAAAACTGTATAAGACTTGCCATTCAAGTTTTGTATAAAGCAGGGATACTTGTTAACACTGCTAGCGATCAACAAAAATTTTAAGGTCTAATTGATGGAACACAACAGTAAAGATACATGACTTAAATTTTGAAAGAGAATTATTAAAATTATTACTACACACTTCTGATATCACTTTATATGTATGAAAGCTATGAGCCCAAATGAAAAACTATTATAACTAGTAAGGGCATTTAGCTAGAAAAAAGATGAATAAGCAAAAATTAATTTTCAATTTTCCACTGTCAAAAATGATTTAGAAAATAAAATGGAATAAAAACGAGTGCAAAAGCTATCAAAAACCTAATGATAAATTAAATAAGGAACATAATAGCAATGTGAAGAAAATGCTAAGCTTTTACGGAAGGGCATAAATTTTACCAAAGGAATAAATGAAAGCATGTGCTATGTTCTTGGATAGAAGATTAACACCCTAAAGATAAAAATCCTTCTAAAACCAACATAAATATTCAATGCAGTTCTGATAATTTATCTTTTTGAAGAGGTGGGGAACTGAAAAAATGTATTCTAAGTTTCATATCAAATACTAAATGGGGGGATTTGGGTAGCTTAACCTTGGTTAAGCATCCAACTCTTGATTTAGGCTCAGGTCATGATCTCAGGGTTCATGAGTTTGAGCCCTGTGTTGGGCTAATGCTGAAAGCACAGAGCCTGCTTGACATTCTCTCTCTCTCTCTCTCTCTCTCTCTCTCTCTCTCTCTCTCAAAATAAATAAATAAACTTAAAAAAATACTAAATGTATGGGAATGGCTAAGAAATCTTTGACAAAGAAACATAACTACCCTACTACATATTAAAATAGCATAAAGCTACGGACAAACAGTGGAAAGAAAGAGGAAGTCTAGGAACACCTGGCTGGCTCAGTTTGTGGAGCATGCAACTCTTAATCTCGGGGTTGTGACTTCAAGCCCCACACTGGGGGTAGAGATTCCTGAAAAAAAAAATCTTAAAAAAAAAAAAAAAAGGAAGTCTAGAAATAGACCCAAGGATAAATTGGAAGTTAATTTGTGATAAATGTAGTAATTCAAACCAGTGGGGTTAGTATTATTCATTAAATAGTGGGGGAAGGATTGTTACCAATTTATTATTTTTTTTTTAATTTTTTTTTCAACGTTTTTTATTTATTTTTTTTGGGACAGAGAGAGACAGAGCATGAACGGGGGAGGGGCAGAGAGAGAGGGAGACACAGAATCGGAAACAGGCTCCAGGCTCCAAGCCATCAGCCCAGAGCCTGACGCGGGGCTCGAACTCACGGACCGCGAGATCGTGACCTGGCTGAAGTCGGACGCTTAACCGACTGGCCACCCAGGCGCCCCTGTACCAATTTAGAAAAGAATGGATCCCTACGTGAAACCTTATATTAAAAATAAATTTCATATGGAGTAATCATCTAAGAGTAGCTCTAAATGGGAAACAATCTAAGTGGCATTCAGTGGTAACTGGATAAACAAAAGGTGGCTTATTGGGACAGTGGAATACTAACTACTCAGCCACAAAAAGGACTGAACTGCATACAACCTGGATTAAGTTCAAAGACATCATGCTCAGTAAAAGAAGCCAAACACAAAAGACTACATCTTGTATGATTCTATTATATGCAGTTTCTAGAAAAGGCAAAATGCATGAAATCAGTGGTTTCCTAGGGGCTGGAATGGAAGCAAGGATTGCCTGAAAACAAGCACAGGGACATTTCTAGGATGTTTGATGTGCTTTCACACTAGATTGTAGAGATGGTTGCACAACTTGCATGAGTTTTTCCATGTTATCAAGCTGCAGAATTGAAATGGGTGATTTTTGGGGGGGGGGTAAATTGTCCTCAATAAAGCTATTAAAAATGTTATGAGTAGAAAAGAAAAAGTATAAAATGTTGGAGGAGCATATTGCAAGATAGGGTGTATAACCATATGATGAGGAAGGCTTTCTTAAATAATTCATAAAAAACAAAAGCCATTTGGGACACCTGGGTGGCTCGGTCAGTTGAGCATCTGATTACAGCTCAGGTCACGATCTCGTGGTTTGTGAGTTCGAGCCCCATGTTGGACTCTGTGCTGACAGCTCGGAGCCTGGAGCCTGCTTTGGATTCTGTCTCCCTCTCTCTTTGCCCCTCCCCTGATCATGCTCTGTCTCTCTCTGTCTCAAAAATAAATAAAAACATTAAAATAATTTTTAAAAATTAAAAAAAAACAAAAGCCATTGAGAAAAATGTACGTTTGATAACATAAAAAAATTAAAAATCATGGTGAAAGACATGTAAACTGTGAAAGTGCAAATGATAGATTTGGAGAAAATATTTGCCCTCATTTGTAAAAAACAAAGAATGACCACTTCTGTTATATAAAACCTCATAAAAATGAGAAAAGGCAAACAATTTAATCTCAAATTAGTAAAAGATATTCACAGATGACAGTACGAATGGACAATAAAATGAGGAAATTTGCGATAATACTTGGTATTATCTATAAGGGTGTGTGGAATTGGGCAGTCTATTTTGGGGGGAGGGTAAATCAATTCAATTTTGGAGATTAACTGAATGATGGCTATTAAAAAATGTGCATGCTGTTAGTAAAATAACTCCTCTTTTTGTAATTTGTCTTCCAGAAAAAAATATCACAGCTATTTCAAGACAGGTGCATTAGGATGTTTGTTGGTTGGTTATTTGAAAATAACAAGAAATAGGAACAGGTGCATGTCTGTTTGGATATGTTTTGCTATATCAAAATAATATCAAAACAATATATTATATGACTCTTAAAATAAGTAGAAACATTTATCTATATTGACTTGGAAAGCTGTATATTGTTGTAATAGTTTTCTCTTGCTGTGTAACAAATTGCCACAAATTTAGGAACTTAAAATAACACCTCCTCAGAAGTTTGGTATGGCTGGGTTCTGGGCTCAGGGTATCCCAAGGCTGAAATTGAAGTGTCAGCTGGAGTGAGTTCTCATCCAGAAGCTCTGGGGGAAAGTCAGCTTCCCAACTTGATACTTATTGTTGGATAAATTCAGTTCTTGTGGCTGTAGGACTGAGGTCCCCATTTCCTTGCTGGTTGTCAATTAGGGACTGCTCTCGGCTCCTAGAGACCACTTGTGGTCCTTGTCATGTGTCCCCTTCCATCTTTAAACCAGAGTAGCACGTCAGATCTTCAAGATTTCAACCTCTGACTTCCTCTGTCTCTGACCTCTAGACCGAGATTTATTTATTTATTTATTTATTTATTTATTTATTTATTTATTTATTTATTTTTTAACGTTTATTTATTTTTGGGACAGAGAGAGACAGAGCATGAATGGGGGAGGGGCAGAGAGAGAGGGAGACACAGAATCGGAAGCAGGCTCCAGGCTCTGAGCTGTCAGCACAGAGCCCGACGCGGGGCTTGAACTCACGAACCGCGAGATCGTGACCTGAGCCGAAGTCAGACGCTCAACCCACTGAGCCACCCAGGCGCCCCTAGACCGAGATTTAAAGTGTTCATGTGATTATGTCAGTTTCACCTGGATAATCTCCCTATCTTAAGGTGAACTGATTTGGGGCATTCATTACATCTGCAAAATCTCTTCACAGGAATGCTTCGATCCATGTTTGATTGAATAGTGGGAGAAGGTATGTGTACACGTGTACATTAGGGTCCAGGAATAGTGGGGTCATCTTAGAATTCTACCACGATGAAAAAGCTATTCCTAGATCAAAAGGTTGAGCATGAATCCACTAAAAATGTTTGCTTCTATATGGCTAGACACATAGATGGATATGTTTACACATGGACACACAGAGATTATTATGGAGCTGGACAGTGGAGTGCCACTGAAGAACACTCAAGGGCACACTGTTCACAGTGACTGTTTCTGGGAGTGGGATTAGATGGGGCAGAGGGGACTTTTACTTTTTATGTTTTTGAATGTTTTAGATTATGAAATTATGGATGTTTATCTTATAATTTTTAGTGGGTTTTTTTTTTGAAAAGAGTGCACACCCTAATGATTCATATGAACACTTAAGGCCCCAGATGTCACCTTCGTAGACGCATCTGAGGGAGGAAAGTGGTCCATCTGTGGGTCACACTGTCTCTCAGGTTTTTCTGCTCATAGCCCAAGCCATGATGCCGCTCCCTCCAAAGGTAAAATTAGACAAATTTGGCGGGGGGTGGGATGGGGGGGGAGGGAAGGCTCCTAAGGGAAAGGATTCTGTCCCATGGCTGTGGACAGAATTTATGCATTTAGGGAGCACATAATTAGCAAGGAATGTACTTAAATGCAAATGTAGGGGATGATGAAGTAGGAAAGATTCATACAAACAGTAGGTTGCGAAGGACTCAACACTCAGAATGGACCCACAAGACAAGGCTTTTCCGTGTGTGGAAAGATAGTGAGAGACCCTGTTTCCTGCTAATGGTTACAGGGATGCAGGACGAAGGATGCTTACAAGTTAACACCAGTGCATAGGTTCTGCTGTGAACAAAGATTCTGTGACAAAGAAAATGATGACAAAGGGGCTAGAACATACGGAAGCCTTGACCAATGGTTCTAGGTAAGATTTGGATAAAGAAATAAGTGACTGTGAAAAAATCATACACTTAGACTGGTATAGGCTGGGGCTGACAGTGGACAGCCACACAAGAGCTTCTGAGGACAGGATGAATGCACAAGACTATCTGTAAAGTTCTGGCAATTCAGGGTTTCTTTATCATCTAGTACTGCTATCACTCACCCAACAAAGTAGTTTGGCTATGTGGTCAGGTGGGTTACTGAAGACAGCATATATTTGATTTTATTTTTGTTTTTGAGAGAGAGAGAGAGAGGGAGAGAGAGAATCCAAAGGAGGCTCCAGGCTCCAAGCCATCAGCACAGAGCCCGACATGGGGCTTGACCTCACGGAGCACAAGATCATGACCTGACCTGACGTCAGATGCTTAACCCACTGAGCCACCCAGGCGGCCCAATAGTTGGGTCTTTTTTAAACCCAATTTACAATCTGTCTTTTCATAGATTGATTTAGACCATTAATGTAATTATTGATATGGCGGAATTAATTTTACTATTATTGTTTTCTGTTTGTCTTTGTTCTGTCTCTCCTGCTCTCTTTTTGGATTTGAATTTTTTAAATGTTTTATTATTTGTTGGCTTTAAAAAATTATATTTCATTGAAGAGTCTCTCTCCCTCCCTCCCTCCCTCCCTCCCTCCCTCCCTCACTCTCTCTCTCTCTTCTTGCAAAGAATTACAACGTAAAAATTTTTATAAATTACAATGTACATACAAGGCATACTTCAAAGATATTGTGGGTTTGGTTCCAGGTGGCCACAATAAGGTGAATATTGCAGTAAAGCGAGTCAAATAAATTTTTTGTTTCCCAGTGCATATAAAAGTTATGTTTACATTATACTGTAGTCTATTAAGTATGCAATAGCATTACATCTAAAAAAAGCAATGTATATACCTTAATTAAATAATACTTTATTGCTAAAAATTGCTATTATCCATTTGAGCTTTTGGTGAGTAGTAAACTGGTCACAGATCACCATAACAAATATAAAAATGATGGAAAACTCAAAATATCGTGAGAATTACCAATGTGTGACCCAGAGATAGGAAGTGAACAAATGCTGTTGGAAAAATTGCTCTGATAGACTTACTTGATGTGGGTTGCCACAAACAACTTCTTTCCATTTGTAAAAAGTGCAGTATCTGCAAAATGCAATAAAGCAAAGCACAATAAAACAAAGTGTGCCTGTATTTAACTTCTGAAATTTTTTTTTTACCACTTGAAGAGAAATTTAGAGTCTTTAATTACAATTATATAGGTTGTACTTTTCCTGTATTTTACGTCTTCATACATTGAAAGTCTCATCAGACAAGGTTATAATTTTTTCCCAACAGTCATATGTATTTTAAAGAATTTAACAGGAGAAAAATTGTCGATTACATTTATCTATATTTTTTAACATTTCCAATTTCTTTCTGGTATTACTTCCTTTCCACCTGATGAGTTTCTTGCCGTGTTTCTTTTACATCAACTCTGCTGGCAAAAAATTCTTTTTTATTTTTCTTCATCCGAAGATATCTTTATCGTGCCTTCATCCCTGAAGGATATTTTCACTGGATATAGAATTTTAGGTAGACAGCTCTTTTGGCACTTTAACAGTGTTGTTTCATTGTCTACTGGCCACCATGCTTTCTGATGAGAACTCTCCAGTAATTTGAATTGTTTCCTTATTTCAGGGTTGTGGACTTCAAAACTATCGACATTTTGGGCTGAATGATTCTTTGTTGTGGGGCTGTCCTGTGTACTGTAGGATGTTTAGCAGCATCCTTGGCCTACTAGATGACAGTCACAAACAAAAATATCTCCAAACATTGCCAAATGTCTCCTGGGAGGCAAAGCCACCCTTGTTGAGAACCACTGTCATGCCCTATATATAATCTAAAAAAAAAATTACTTCCTCCCTCCCTCCCTTTCTTCTTCCCTCCTTCTTACTTTTTCTCTCTTTCTCCCTTCCTTCCTATCTTCCTTCCTTCCTTCCTTCCTTCCTTCCCTCCTTCCTTAATTTTTTCTTTCTTTTTTCTGTATCTATCTATCTATCTATCTATCTATCTATCTATCTATCATCTATCATCTGTCATCTCTATATCTGTCTATCTATCCATGCATCATCCCTCATTCCTCCATCTGTCTTGTATCTCTGTATCTCTGTATTTCACTATCTATCCATCCATCCATCCATCCATCCATCCTTCCAACCATCCATCTCTCTGACTTTGGTTTTCAGCATTGATTACAATGTATCTGGTCATAGTTTTTTGTTTTTATTTTTTGAGCTTATCTTAATTGAGGTTCACTGAATGTCTTGAATCTGTAATTACGTCCTGCATATTTGGGAAGTATTGAGACATTTGTTCAAATATTTCTTTCCTGCATTAGTCTCTTTCTCCTATCTTTTTGAGACTCCAGTGACATAGATTTTAGACCTTTTAATATGCTCCATAGGTTCCTGAACTGTTATTTTTTTTTCCAATTTTTGTTCTGCTTTTGTTCACATTAGACATTTTTGTTGATCAATCTCAAGTTCATGGGCTCTTTCTTGAGTTATTTGTCTTCTGTTGAACCCATTTAGGGAATTTTTAATTTGAGTTATATTTTTCAGTTCAAAAATTTCTATTTTTTTGTAGTTTCTACATCTTTGCTGAAAATCTCTCTCTTTTCATTTCTCTAAAGTTAGCCTTTACTTCATGGAACATGGTTACAATAGCTTTTTTATTTTTTGCTAAAAATTTTTTATTGTTTATTCGTTTTCTGAGAGAGAGATAGAGAGTGAACAGGGGAGGGGCAGAGAGAGAGTGAGACACAGAGCCCAAAGCCGGCTCCAGGCTCTGCACTGTCAGCACAGAGCCTGATACGGGGCTTGAACCCATGAGCTGGGAGATCATGGGCTGAGCCAAAGTTGCACGTTTAACCCACTGAGCCAGCCAGGCACCCCCAATAGTAGCTGTTCTAAAGCCTTTGTCTGATAAGGTCAACACCTGGGTCACCTCGGGGTTGGCATCTGTTGACTTTTCCTTGAGAGTGGCTAAGACTTTCTGAGTGTTTTATGGAGTGATTTTATCTCATTTCCCCCCTCTTCTTCTCCTTTGTTGAGTAATTTTAAATTGTGTGTCAGTTTCCTATTGCTGATATAATAAATTACCACACATTTCATGGTTTAAAACAACATAAATTTATTCTCTTATAGTCCTGGAGATTAGAAGTCTAACATTAAGAACTTGGCATGGCTGCGTTCCTTCTGGAGGCTTGAAAGGAGAAGACATTCCTTAGCTCTCCCACCTTGTAGGGGTTTCTGTATTCCTTGGCTTGTGGCTCCTTTCTCCATCTTCAAAATATATCACTTAGACTTCTGGTTTTATCCTCACATCTCTTATTTGTCTGGTCCCAATCTTCCTGCTCCTCTTATATAAGGACTCTTGTGACTGCATTGAACCCAACCAGACAATCCAGGATAATTGTCTCCATTTCAAGATCCTTAACTTCCTCACATTTGTGAAATCCCTTTTAACGTATTCATAGGTTCTGAGGATTAGGGCATGGACCTCTTTTGGTGGGACATTATTCAGCCAACCACAGATTGCATTCTGTACATAGTAAATATTGTGTTTATGAGACCCTGGGTTCTATAAAATCTTCTGGAGAATGTGGGATTTTTATTGCTGTTATTATTTTTTTTAAAAAAGCAATTCAGTAAGGTTTATATTGCAAGTCTTGCATTTGGTAGGTTCTGGTTCCAATGCCAATTTTATTTTTGAAGTGTCTGTATTGCTTTTGGGTCTGCCCACTCAGGGGCCAGCCTGGGCTCTGTGGGATGGTCCGTGCTATAGTTCAGTTCTCAGGTTTTGCTATGCTGCTTTGGGAAATTCTACACATGGGCAGTTTGAGAGTGAGGCTAGGATTTCATACTTATATACAGAGGATAGCTTTTGCCAGCCTGTTCCAATTTGTGATTGCTTCCTTACTCTCTTGATTCTCTGGCTAAAAGTCTGGGGTTTCAGTCTCTCTGACCAGTTCCACACTTAATGTGAATGGGACCACCTTAATGGGTCCACCTTCGGGTGAAACAGTGGGACAAAAGAGAGAGAAAAACAATGGGATTTCTCCCACACGCTTTGCACCAGAGAAGCTCATTCTTCTGGTCAAAGAGCAGGATCTTTCTTAGAGTTTTTGGTGCCTTTGTGGCTGACACTGTTGAACTACTCTACAAGTGCAGGTTCATGACTGAGGCTTGCTTGGGACAGAGCCAGGAGAGGTAAAAAGAAGAAAAAATATGGGGATACCACCACATCCTCTGTCTCATTGGGGTCCCCTTTTCTAGTTTTCTAGCCCCCACCCCCTCCAAAAAAAGAAAGTTTCTTGAGGAGCCTGGGTGGCTCAGTTGGTTAAGCAACTGGCTCTTGGTTTTGGTTCAGGTCATGATGTCACAGTTCGTGAGTCCAAGCCCCGCGTCGGGCTCTGTGCTGACAAGCATGGGGCCTGCTTGGGAT
Organism: Panthera pardus; assembly: GCF_024362965.1. Lineage (NCBI taxonomy): Eukaryota > Metazoa > Chordata > Mammalia > Carnivora > Felidae > Panthera > Panthera pardus. The sequence continues at coordinate 2,891,445 of NW_026526810.1, forward strand.
TCCCTGTCTCCATCTCTCTCTGCCTCTTCCCATTTGCATGTGCATACTCTCTCTCTCTCAAAAATAAATGAACATTAAAAAAAACAAAAAGAAAGTTTCTCTTGGGGATTTTTTTTTTTTTCCTGCCTGTGCTTGCTGTGTTGTTCTGGGACTTGGGTTGCTCTGGGGTCTAAGCTGGAGAATTGAGTTAAAAAAAATTAAACCAGGAAACTCACTGCTATATTGGTTGTTCTTTGACTTTTGATTTTCCTCCCCAGCATGTTTGCTATTATTTTCCTTTTAGAATTCTCATATAGCTGTTCTATCTAGCTTGTCCACAGATTTTAGCTGCAACCAGTGGGAGTGATAGAGCAAAGTGTACTCATATCATCTTCCCAAGGACTGGAAGTCCCTACCAGATTATTAATAATATAAATGACGACATGGCTGTGGCTTTAGATAAGAAAGTGAAATACATCACCAGTCTTGGCCATGGTGATTCATCTTATCTGCACAAAGAACTTATATTGAATTCTCCTAGTTATTCCAGGGGTAGATATTGATACTTTTTTTAAAAATTTTTTTTTAATGTTTATTTATTTTTGAGACAGAGAGAGACAAAGCATGAACGGGGGAGGGTCAGAGAGAGGGGGAGACACAGAATCCAAAGCAGGCTCCAGGCTCTGAGCTGTCAGCACAGAGCCCGACGCGGGGCTCGAACTTACGGACTATGAGATCATGACCTGAGCTGAAGTCGGACACTTAACCAACTGAGCCACCCAGGTGCCCCGATACTTTTTAAAATAACCCCAGTAAATATTTATTGCTCATTTGATGTCTATCGGAGGTTACTTTATCTTTCTGCATATAAATTAGTCATCATCTTATTGTCGTCCTGAATATTTTCTTCCTTCTCATTGGTTCCTGAGTGCTTCCTGTGCTCCAGGGCTCATGCTAAGGGCTTTGTATATATTGTAGATCTTTGAAGTAGCCCCTTCTGTGGATGCTTCCAGGCTTGGATGTTTCAGGCTTGGGCTTGTGCAATAATGGCTTCTTTAGGAACCTGGAGTACATCTGTTTTATTCTCTTGCACGTACCCAGCATGTAGTCCAGCACCTGGTCCATAAAGGTTGCTCAGTAAACAATCTACCCAGTGAATGGATGGATGCGGGACCACCCTTGACCCACACACTGCTTTGTAGGCATTTTGAGGAGAATTTAGGGATTTGTATTTGCTTCTCTTTCCTTGCTGCACATGAGGGGAAAGACCTGTTCAAAGGAGTACCTCTGTTTTGCTGTTCATCTGTTAACTCACCAAATATGCATCAGGCAGCAAGCATTCTGGCTGCTGGAGATACAGTAGGGAAAGGCAGTTGGGACCCCAGCCCCATGGAAGTTACATTCCAGTGTGTGAAAGACAGGCAAGAAACAAGTATGATACACAAATGAGATAATTTCAGATGGTGGTAAGTGATATGAAGAAATAAAATAGGGTAATGGACAGACCCTAGGGATGTGGGGCTACGTGAGTTAGGGTGGTTGGGGAGATTCTCTGAGGAGGTCACGTGTGAACTGAGTCGTGAGAAAGGATTCATCTGCAGGGTCTCACACCAACCTGGAATTTTCCTCTTGCTTAAAATGCTATTGTTTTTACTGGGAAATTTCATACCATATGGAAGACTGAAGGAGAAACGGTTAAATTTGACCGCAGGGAATCAAGTTACTGTCATATTGTTGAAGGAGCCTTGGAGACCATCCAATGACTTGTGTTAGCTCGGTGAGGTTTTTATCTAATCATCAAAGGTTAATTAAAAAATTACTATTATTTAATTTGTCTCCCCCAGTCTCTGTTTTCAGAGTTTGACCACCAAAAACAAAAGAAAACAAACAATGGCACAGCAACAAAAAGCCAGAGAACCTTCCAGAAAACCTTAATTAGTTAAGTAGGTTTCTCACAGGGTTGCAGTTCCAGTCGACATTTATTTTAAGGAATCTCTGTACCTAACGTGGGGCTTGAACTGACGACCCTGAGATCAAGAGTGGCACACAGTTCCAGTCAAAAGACGGACCCTTGAGTGACTTTCTTTCTTTCTTTCTTTCTTTCTTTCTTTCTTTCTTTCTTTCTTTCTTTCTTTCTTTCTTTCTTCCTTCCTTCCTTCCTTCCTTCCTTCCTTCCTCCCTTCCTTCCTTCCTCCCTCTTTCTTTCTTTCTTCTTTCTTTCTTCTTTCTTTCTTTCTTTCTTTCTTTCTTTCTTTCTTTCTTTCTTTCTTTCGATTACTTGTGTTGCCTGGCTATAGGTAAAGATGTTGGTTTGTTAGAGCTTTTTTAAAATTAAGAGGAACATTATACCAACTTGATTAAAAATACATTAGAAAAAATCTACCTGTCCCCGCCATGAGGTCAAAGGTTCTCCTCTTAGGTTTACCATTGTATTTTCTGAAATCAGAAGAGTGCTTGGCACTGAGTAAGTACTTGATATCTGTCAACTGAATGCATGCTTCCCCGTCTAACCGAATAATAAAGCTTTTATTAAAACCAACGAAAGTTTATTAGTATTCGGGGTTTTTTAGTGGCTATTTGGTGGTGAAGTTTGAATAACATCCACCTTGGAATTAGAGGTTTGTGAGCTCCCAAATACTGTCCCATCCACTGTTCATTGAAGACTCACTCTGTGCCAGGCGCTTTTACACATTTAAATCCTCACAACTCTGCCCATTTTGCGGGTGAGGAAACTGTGGCCGAAAGAGGTCAAGTTCAAGGTCGTGCGGCTGGTTGGTTGTCAGACCCTGAATTTGTATGTCAGTAGGTCTGACTCTGAAATCTGTGCTCCCAGCTATGGTGTTACACAAAGGCAGGAAAGCATGGGGATCATGGTCTCAAGGTCTCAAAGTCTCTGGAGCTGGGCTGGTTGGGGTTGGAATCACAGCTCTGCTGTGTGACCTTGGACAAGAGGCTGGACCTCTCTGTGCCTCTGTTTTATCCCCTCTAAAATGGAGATAAACTCATGCTCACCTAATAGGGTTGTTAAGATAATTAAATACATTTTTATGTAAAATGAATGGTGAGTTCACAAGAGTCACTTTCTAGCATTATTTCTGAGCACAGAGACTTTGGGTATTAGCGGGTAATAGCTTTAGCTTATTCTTTTGAGCTGGGGCAAAGTGCCAGGCTGGTGGTTTATATGGTCTTGATCATCTGGGCGAGGCTGCCTTTCTGCTGCTGCAGTAACTGTGGCAACAGCCTAGCGCCGTGCAGTCGACTGCAGTTGGTGTCAGACACTTCACACTTGCCTGGTGTGCTGGTTTGGGTCGTGTGTCACACTGGCAGCTCATTTTCCCAGAGCGGTTGGCTGGAATGAGACTCAGAGAATGTGCCTATAGTCCTAAAACACACAGACCCGGCTAGAACGGTCATCATCTTTCCTCGTGATGCGTATGGATTGCTGCAGCTTTATGGATCAGGCAGCAATCTCTTGTTCTCACGAAAAGCCCTGTGCTTACCCCACAGAGACCCGTTCCGCTGTTTTGTGCTTTCTTTTCTTTTGGCATTTTGACAAAGTCTGCGAATTAACAATGTTCCAGGGAGTGTTTTGAAGTGGTTGGCTGTTTATGAATCTATCTTACTCCGTGGCTCAAGCACTGAGACGACTGAAGATTATTATTGCCTCCTTGGTCCTCTCCCTCCCCATGCCAGCTGCAGAATCATCTTTCTGGAACACCAACCTGACTGTGTCATTGTTCTGCTTAAAAAAATCTTCAGTGGTGAGGGATGCTTTTGGGATGATCGAAATATTGATAGATAGTCATGATTGTAGTGGTGATTATCGATCAAGACTCATCAAACTCGATTACCATCGCCTCATTAACATTTGTGCCATGTACCATATGTAAATTACACTTCAATACAATAAAAGTAACCAGGAGCAGAGAAAAGCCCAAACTGCCTCAGTGCTCATCCAGAGTGCTCTTCTGCCTGGCCACAGCATCTTTATAGCCTCCTTTCTTGCCATGCTGCTTCCCTGTCCCCTACACTATAGCCGGGCACCTTTCCTTGCATCTGTCATACCCATGCACAAGCCCAAACATTTGCACGTGCTGTTTCTTCTTCCAGAAAAACTCTTCTCTGTCCTTCCTGCCCTCCCTGCCTTTCAAGATCTCCTGTGTGCCAGGCTCTCTGGATCACACTGAACAAGTCTACTATCTCCCCCTCATAGGGCCTTTCTGTGCCCATTGAGTCTTTTCTTTTTCTTCTTCTGGAACATGGGAACTTTAGAAAAGAGGGAAAGGAGGGAGGCAGGAGCAGATAGGACGGCCGGGATACACACAGGCTGATGTAAATAAGATTCCCAAAGCTTCTCTATTGCTGCTTCTTGCAAGAAATCTCCTGTCCTCCTTCCAACAAACAGAAGCAGGAGAGCAGGGGTGCCTGGGTGGCTCAGTCAGTTAAGTGATTTGGCTCAGGTCATGATCTCACGGTTCATGAGTGCAAGCCCCATGTCCGGCTGTCTGCTGTCAGCACGGAGCCTGCTTTGGATCCTCATTCTCCCTCTCTCTCTCTGCCCCTCCCCCTCCTGCGCGCGCGCGCACGCGCGCGCGCTCTCTGTCTCTCTCTCTCAAAAATAGTAAATAAACAAACAACAACAACAACAAAAGAAGCAGGAGAGCAGAGTGGTTAAGAGTTTGGACACTGAAGCCAGTCTGTTGAGGTTTCCAGCCTCTTGTCCAGCTGTGTGACTTGAGGCATCTTACTTACCCTCTCTGTACCTTGATTTTATATCTGTAAGATCATGAGGACAATAATAGTTTCTCAGCCCAGAGGATTAAGTGGATTCATATGTATAAAGTCCTGGGGCGCCTGGATGGTTCAGTCGGTTAAGCATCCTACTCCTGATTTTGGCTCAGGACATGATCTTGCAGTTTGTGGGTTCCAGCCCTGCATCGGGCTCTGTGCTGACAGTGCGGAGCCTGCTTGGGATTCTCTCTTTCCCCCTCTCTCTGCCCCTCCCCTGCTCGTTCGTACAGTACTAAAGACAGTATCTTGCTCATAACAAAGGTCATGTAAGGATTGCTAGTATTACGATTGCCCACCAAATATTGCCCCACCTTGAAGGAGCATTTTTTTTTTTCCTGGTGAAGTTCAGACAGTCAAATGAACAAGCCAAGGTGATACCACATCGTGATAGTTCCCCTGAAAGGAGCAGAGAGGGCAATGTGCTCTGGAGTACTTAGTTTTGGAGGAAAGGAGAACTTTCTGGCTGGTGTGGTGGGACCTCTGCGAAGAGGGTATACTCAGCCTGAGTGCTGACAAGGAGCCAGGCATGCAAAGGGTAGTCCAGGAAGAGAGAACAGTAAGGGAAAAAGCCCTGTGGAGGCATGAGTGTGGCGTGTTTGAAGAACAGAAAGGAGCTGTTTCAACTGGAGCACAGGGAGGCTGGGAGACGGGGTCATGGGGCCGGCGGGAGCTTGGTCACGCAAACATGTGCCAGCTGTGACCAGAAGTCTGAATTTGATTTTAACTATGTTGGAAGCCACTGGAGAGCCTTAAGCAGGTCTGCTCCCATCAGAACATTTAATACCTTCAGTCTCCAGTTAAAGCCAAATCAGGAACACTGGCTTGTGGGTTGTTGTTCCCCGCAAGGGTTCTTCCGTGGTGGTGTCATGATGCTGTTTCCTGCGGTAGAGTGGCCCGCCCAGGCCTGCCCTGTTCTGTCATCCTGCCTCTTTGTCCCCCAGCCTATTCAAACTTACCTAGCCTGTGTCCACGCCCTCATGACCTTCCTAAGTGACCGTCCAGCTCCAGCCTGGGAGAAATGTTCCCCATCTCTTCCAAAGTTCTTTAACGGAAAGGCCCACCGAGGAAGGGCAGGTGTGCATGGGTGAATATTCCCGGCCACAGAATTAGCATCATGCAAACCAGCTGATGCAAATGTTGAGTCAAAAGACCAGTCCCTGTGGCTTTCTCAGATCTGACCGTGCCTCTGATGTGGAAGTCTCTTCCTCTGGATACCTTCTCGGCATTGTGACGTGGGTTTGCCTTTATCTTACCTATCTGAGGATTTCCATCCCGTCCTTGGGATCTTGGCTTTGGTGTGTGTTGAGAGCCACTGCAATGGTCCTCAAATCAAGCCAGCCAGTATTCATGTGAGAAAATATGCTCAGTCATCATCTCCCATAATCATTGAGCAGTTTAGTGTCCTGACTGCATGAATCTTCTGATCACTTGTCCAACAGGCTGACACTAAACAGATTCCTAAAGAGCCAGTGGATCAATGTGGAGATATAGCCTTCAGCAACGCCAATTCTGATTTGAAAAAACAGCAAATGAAGTATGCTAGAGCCTGAAAAATAGAAGGGTCTGTGGCTAAGGAAGTTTGACTTAAATGACAGAGAAACCTGGCTATGAATCTCAGTTTCACTGAGTATTTTTGTGGCTTCAAGCAAGTTACTTCAATTTTTTGTGCTTCATTGGGGTAAATCATTAAACTTTGCCATTACCAATGTAGTACCTTTGTGTGCGATAATTCTGTAAACTGTCTGAAAGTGCGTAGTAGGTACTCTATATGTTAGTTCTGTTCCTGGCTGGAAATTGAATGTTGAAGGCCATGTTATCACTTAGTTTAGTGGCCTTTGACTTAAAACCGAAGGTCACATTCTCCCATTAGTTTAAGCCCCCTGAACTATACCATTCTACCCTCCTTTGCCCTCCATTCAATATTTTTTTAAAAAAATATTTTGTTTTTAGGTAATCTCTACACCCAACGTGGGGCTTGAATGTACAAGCCCAAGATCAAGAGTCCCCTGTTCCACGCATGGACTGAGCCAGCCAGGCACCCCAATAATCATCTTCGTTAATGGGAACCAGTGTGTATAAAGCTGCTGACTAGCGCAGACAGTTTATATTTCAGGGAGCAGCCCATGCAGGGAATTTTAATTCAGGGGGCAAATGGAATCTTACTGTGGTGATAACAGAAGGAAAGCTTTCTCTAAAATAGCTCTCCAAATTTGTGACATTTCTGTGTAGCCCACTCCAGGATGGGCCAGTCTTTTTGCATTGAACCTTCTGAGCCGACTGGCACCCCCAGTGAAGGATTCAGCTTGAGTTGTAGACACTGAGTGGAGTGAAGGCAAGCTAGTACCCAGCCATCTCGATCTGGAGGTGGGGGAGTCATTGCCCACCCTGTAGTTCACAGTAGAGATGAAAGAGGAAGTAGATGGCCTTGAAGTTCTTTGTGTTTATTGCTTCAGAGACAGTGAGCATGATGATGGAGTTAATGTCTCTAAGAACATGGTGGGAAGTCTTCTCTATCAGCCCTGTAGCTACACCACCACAGGAGAGCACGTTTCAGACACATGATTATATAGTGCGCCGTGCTGGCATGAATGAAGCAAGTCTGTTGAAGAGTAACTTTCCAACGATGTATTTGTCATATTGAATGCAACATGGCCTCCTCCCCCATCTTTCCTCCACTGGTAAAAGAAAAATAAAAATTCCATACCACTGACGTGTCCCAAGCTGATCTACTGGGTGTTTTAAATAAAGGAAAGAGAACAAGCATTTCCTTATTTCCTAGTAAGTGCTGACATTTTACAGGCATGATCTGGTTTGCTTCTCACCTTATCCCTGTGATGTGGGTGCTACATACCTGTTCTTGATAGATAAGGAATCTATGGTGTAGAATGTTTAAGCCATTGACCCTGGGTCATGTGACTAAGAAATAGAGGTCAGGATTCAAAATCTCATATTTCTGATTCCTAAGACCACCAATTTCCACTCACCGTATTACCTTTCCTACTGATGATGGGCAAGTTGCCTTTATGCTCAAGGGTTTAGGGGGTTCTATGTAATGGGACTTCGTGACAGGTCTGTGCTAGATTAAGTGAGACATATATTCTTCAGGTCTCCCTCATGCTTTATGAGTTCACAATGTTGTGAATTTTGTGTTCTAAATACTTTGTAAAAGATGAAAGTGGCTACAGTTTCTTCTTAACAAGACCAGAAATTAAGTTATATATATATTTTTGGCCCCAGGCAATTATTTAGGGTGTTGGACAAGTTGTGAAAATAAGACATGTAGAAATGATGAGCAGATGAAAATGTCAACATTTTCAAAGGCCAGGAGGAAAATTCAATTTGTGTTCCATCCTGTCCTTGGCAGATAGTCAGTTTCCTCCCCCTCTGTTTTCTTATTAATCACAAGTGAATGTAGATCTGGCTTATTTACTTCTTTTATCTGTTTGCTCATTGGCATTCACACAGCTTTGGGACTGGGGTTTTCATTTCCTTTGTCATCTTGATGAATGCCTGGGCAGTCACATAGCAAAATGACTGTGAAGTCCAAGAAAATGGATTCCACAGTAGAGCTTAGTCTAGGAAATAATGTACAATCAAGGAAATAATATACGATGTCATCTACCATCAGAGATGTGAAGAGTTTTTGAGACATGTGCCTCAAAGTTTTGACCTGGTTCAAGTCCTCAATCTTGAACCAGATACAAGTGTACAAGTGATGTGGAGAATCCAAGCAGCTGTCTGTATAGTTCCTGTCTAACTTCTTTTCATCAAGTGTCTGTATAATAACAGCAAACATATTTTCTGGTCAATGGCTTTGATTCTCCGCTTGGCATTTCGGTAGTTTACAACAGAAAATCAAACTGCAGTATCTGTTTAATTAAAGTGAAGTCCAACTTTCCCCATACTTACCTAGTTTAATCCTAATTTGTATGTAATTAGGATCACATGGTGACCGTGGCTATATTTTAAGCAAATTTTCATCCTTCAGACCTCATCCTCAGACTACCTTCTTTCTTGATCCTAGACTACCTAAGTCCTTGTGTTAGTCCTTTCCTTTTAAAGAATTATATACTTGCAATGTCTATCTCTTTTGATGTACTCCATAAGGGCAGGTCTCTCCTATCTTGTCACAGGAGGTGATTGGCACATAGTAAGTGCTCAAAAGAGGCTGTTGAATGAGTCAAGATGAACAGCTAATGCAGACTTTGGATATATGGATAAACGACAGTTCTCTGTAACCATTTCCAAACTTGAAAGTCCTATGTGCTTTTGAATGTGGCTTGTGATGAACTAATATCTGATGGAACTGTGGACTTTTCCCATTCACAAGTGGCATTTTTAAAGGTTATAGGGATAAGAAAATAAAGATAAAGTCCTTAAGATGAAGGACGCAAAGAGGTGTTCCTGACCTCTGCCATGGAACAGGCACTTGGAATTGTTTCATCCGGCTGTGGTTCAATGCTGATTCATCTGAGATGCCCTTGTGGTAAGTGGCATGCATTTGAGAGATGGCCCATTGAGCCTCTGGCTCAGAGTCACCAAAGCTCACTGGCCTCTCATGGAATCAAGCTCAAGAACATTGCCTGAAGAGTGTCATTGGTACTATCATCATCATTGGACTGTATTCAGGTCCACAATATTTCAGACTCTTGAAATAAGAACTTGCAGACTTTGAGCTTTTTGAGATAGGTTTATTGGGTTATTAATATGTATGTATGCATTCAACAAATATTAATTGAGCACTTGCTGTTTGTCAGCCACAGTGCAAGGCGCTGAAGCAAAGCAGGTGCTCAATCACAATGACGGTTAGATGGATGGTCCCACATCATACCTTGAGAGGTTTCTACAGAGGAAAGCACTCCCTGCTTGAACTGATCCTTGCTTTAAATTAATCATAGGAAAAACATTCCTCTTCTGTTTTGTACAAGCTATGTTTCTCCTACTTGAATTTCTTTTGAAGTGTCACTATGTTTTCTATTTGGATGCATTTTTAATCAGAAGGCTAGTGATAATGTGGTTCTAGACAATCTTATTTGAGATGTGTATTTCAAAATGAAAGAAGAAAGTGCAAAATCCCAAAGGTCTATTCTCCTTGTCTTTTAGAGTTAAGCTCTTAAAAAAATTCCTGTAATGTAAATATACATATACATATCTATCTATATATCTATCATCTATCTCTAGATATTAATTACAGAGACATGCAATCCAGCTTGAACTAAAGTCTTTCTCATTCTAGACCAGATGCCATGAAGTTTCTTACATTATTTTACAAATAAACTAATACAGCTTCAACCACGACTCCCACATATGAGAAGTGACGTGTGACAAACCCCTTTACTCAAAGAAGTGACAACCTCGTTTTGGCTGCCAAACTGATTATTCCATTTGTTTATCTAATTGGTTAATTGGGCGAGTCATTATTTAAAGACAATGAGATGAAATAATATTTTTTAAAGAAGCTTTAGGGTGGTAAAAAGCAGTGGCTTTTTGTGTATAAAAAGGAAAGGGAGAAAGCACTACCTAGCTTAAGAAAGTCCCTGATGTATGGAAGTCTTATCCCCATGGGTCTGGAACTCTCCTATACTGCCTGTTCTAAAAAAAAGTATGATGTGGTGAGAATATGAATAGGTATCTAATGAGATTTTACTGTTGAAGGAAGAAGGGCTGCATGGAATGCTCTCTTCTTCATTTCATTAGGTTGAGCTCTATTAATTTTTTTTAACTTTCAAGCAATTTGTCCCATGATGTATACAAAAGTGCAGTTATGTAGTTAGGACCATAGGCTCTGTATCACATTTTCCTGCTTCATACCTGGACACCACCATGGATTTGCTACACATCCTTAGGCAAGTTATTTAATTTCTCAGAGCCTTAGTTTTTTCATCTGAAAAATGGAGATTATAGTGGCTCCCACCTGAAAGGTGAGAAAATGCTTATAAAGAATGCTTTAAAAATATATGGCACATAGTCACTTTTCAGTAAAGTGACCTATTCATCTCTTACTTGGATATCATGAGCAGGTGATAGGTGTTATGAGATTTGACAAATAGTTGCCAGGTATTTCTTGGGGGGATATTTTGGCCTTGGTAATGCTCTCTAAAATGTCCCTTGGAATCTTCCCCAAGGTTCTGCTATTAGAATCTACCCTTCCTTCTGATTCATCACCCCAGAACTCTATCCCCCCATTTCTTTCTTCTTTAGCTTGTTTTTTTCCATGGCTGGTCAGCTGCTTCTTGCTTTGTGAGCTTGGAAAGTGCTTACTCATGACTTATCTGCTACTTCAAAGCTGTATGTTTTATTTTATCATTGGCATCCGACTTATCTATCTGACCTTCACTACTTTATTCAGGATTCAAGCAGTCAGAATCAATTGCCCTTCATCTCCTCAAATGTTTTCTCGGAAACTCTGAGTCAAAATATCACCATTTGTGTCTTAGGATTTCTCCGGCTATTTTGCATAAATGTAGACAAAACATATATTAATGCTAGTAATGTAACATTATTAAACATATATTTCAATTAAGATAAATATTTATAAAATTTTCTTTCCTTTTTAAAAGAGGTATGATATTAGAAGAAACTTCTGAAGCAGATATTCTATCCATCTAGTTGAATATCAACTAAAAGACACTTAAGGAAAAAAAAAACCCTCAAATTTATTTTTATTTTAATTCACAAAGATCTGCAGCACATTTGTTTGCATCTATTTGGCTTTTTGTGTGTAGTTCTTTTGACATGATACAGTTGACATTTTCCTTCCTTCCATTTAAATAGTCGATGGGCACTGCTTGGCCTGTAAGATATGCAGCTGTCTCCCAAACACTGAACATGTCCTAGTCTTGTGAGTCCAGAGCTCACAGCTCTGTCAGAAGATATTTTGTTTTTTCCCCAGCAAAGCATACACGAATGAATGAAATGGAATGGATATCATTCTGCCCTTCATACCTAAGTTCAGTGTCCTTTGAGGTTTCCTGGGAAAAAGAGTACATTTTCAAAGGTCAAATTGCTGAACTGGAAAAGTGATATAATGGTGATTAGGGCGATAATAATGGCCAACATTTTTGTTCAACCCTTACCTGCCCTCAGTAAGTCATTGAACTCTCAACTACTCTGTAAGGTAGATCTCATTACCTCCTTTTCTCAGCTAAAGGAACTTAAAACCCAGGGGGGTAAAGTAACGTGCCCAAGGTCATGTTGCTGTGGCCTGACTCCAAAACCTGCACTCGTTACCACTCGATGAGGTCAGCCAGTGTTTTGTCATTAATGTATCTTGATAACCTAATGGAGTATGGCCAGAACTTTCTGAAGATAGACTCCTGTATATCTGAGGCTCTCTCTGAACCTCTGCTTTTTTTCTCTCCCATCTTAATCATTTATAAATATATAATTTATAAATAAGGGATTATTACATTATGGTATTTTTCTTCTCGGAACAAGTGTGGGTGTTGGCAGGAAATTCCCTGCTTCCTTTCTCCTAACAAAATATGCCCTGGCCAATCTGGATATTTCTTAGCAAGACGTGGAATGAAGGACTGAGACTGGTTTCCTTTATACCCAAAGCTGGTAACTGCAAGTCTTCAGAACACCTACTTGACAGCTCACTGTCATAGACATGTTTTCCTTTATGTAAGTAGAACTAATGATATAGTTTAAATTTCTTTATGCTTGTCTAGAAGTGAGATAAACCACTGAGCAAAAACTATTGGTAAAACATACCGTAGAGGAGCAACGTCGCAATAAATACAAAAATCATTAAGCATGGAGTTGGCTAAAGCTAGTTCCAAAGCTCAGCTCCGCAACTTAACTTGCTGTGTGTCCTTTAGTAAGTCACCTGACCTCTCGGAGACTTAGTTTTCTAACTTTTAGAGGAGGTAAGCTCATCTACCAGCAGACTTATTGAACAAGCTGTAGAAATGTGGAAAGATTTATGGGCTTAATGGACTTAAAAAAAAATAAGACTAGTCTTTCTGAGGCAATTAACTGGGAAGCATGATGTATCAATCTAATACACAAAAGAAATTTGTTTGGACGACTTTACCTTTTTTAAAGTACCTTTTTTAAAGTTTATTTTTGTACCAGAAAGAGAGGATTGTTTGATCATGCTCTATTCTTATAATGAGTGCAGGAGAAGTCCTGAGTCACACACAAGGCATACTTTTAAGAAAAACTGACAGGCATTAACATTTCACAGACATCCATCCCTGGTGCGTGAATATTGCATTAAAAAAGTCTACTGGCGTTACATTTTGTGGCATGTTGTTGGAGGTAAATAATTTATCTGGTGTGGCTGCTTGAGGAAGTATTTCTCCATATTTGCAAGCGGATTCTTCTTTCTCATTTCTCAATAGATATATTGCATAGGTAAAATGAATTCTGTAATGCTCTTAAATGTTTCTCAGTAAGAGATGGATTTCCGAGTCTCAGATCAGATTTAATCAATGATTTTCTACTTGACAGCAGAGTAGGAGAGCACCACAACCAGCTTGCTCCCCAGCATCAGAAAACAGCAGGTGAAGGTCACTGTCCAATGTGCTGAAAGCTGCTACTGCTTTTGAAATAAGTGCCCCTGGCTTTGTTTTCTGGAAGACACCTCTTTCTAATATCAAATCCCAAAATTAAAAACCCTCTTCAGTATTTAAAGTAATTTTTGTGGCTTGTAGGATAACATCTGTCAAATACTGGTTTTTTACCTAGAAGAATTGTGATAGCCCTGAAATTAGTTGACTTTATGTTTTTTATTATGGCACTAAATAAAATTTTCACCTGCTGCAAAGTAAGTGGATTTGTATAATTTTTATTGAGTGTAAATTATAACTAATATAATGATTTTGTATATTCATTTATTAGGAAGCAGCATTTGGGATCTGTGGGCTTTCTTCTTCACAAAACTCAAACTATATATCTTTTAAGGCTGGTATTTGATGCCTAGAGCTTTTGAAGAAAAAATGAACCACATAACTGGAAGTTAAACTGGATTTAATTCACTATATTTGGATTTAATTTAAAACCACAAAATAAAATGATAATAATGCAGTTAGCTTATATTCGTAAAATATCCAGATATGAATTACTGAGAAATTTGGGGCTGAAAGCTTACCATGTTGTTTAAAACTATATATTAGCTTTTATTTAGTCATTTTATTTTACCAATAAGTTTTCCTTTACTCACCTTAGTCTAAAAGGAATCATTATAGAATCATAACTACAGAGAGCAAACTGGTGGTTGCCAGAGAGGAGGATGATGGGGACATGGGTGAAGTAGGTAAAGGGGATTAAGAGATACAGACTTATAGTTACAAACTAAATAAGTTATGGGGGTAAAAAGTACAGCATAGGGAATATAGTCAACAATATTGTAATAATTTTCTATGGTGACTGATGGTAGCTGCACTTATCATGGTGAGCACAGCGTAATGTATGGAATTGCTAAATCACAATGTTGTGCATCTGAAACTAATATAAGCTTGTTATGCCAATTATACTTATTTTTTTTTTAAAGAATAATTATACAGAGATTAAGTGAGATATGCACAGTTCTACCACCTGCCTTCTACAGATGCCAAGACAGGTTTCATTAAGATTGTTCTCATGACCTAGCTTTTAATACTAAGCCTTAGTTTATCTGCATATTCCTTCTTACCTTAGTGTTTTTCTCCAAATTCCCCCCTCCCCCACCTCTATTCCTTTTGTGGATCACATTTAATTCATGACGCACTCTCATAATTGGTCCTTGGAAAGATGTCCTGTGTTCTGTAGGTTAGCTCTTGTCTTCTTGCCTTACCTCCATCCCACTTACCGCCTCTCCTACGCATTCACTCCAACATGTTTGATGAGTACACCTACATATATTCTTAAAATACATTCATCATTTTATTTTTATGTGTTTTATATACGTAGATGGCACCGCACCATAGTTTTGTTCTGTTTCTTCCTTTTTCACTCGGTGCTATTTTTTTTTAACTTTTTAATGTTTCTTTTTGAGAGAGAGAGAGAGAGAGAGAGACAGAGCGTGAGCAGAGGAGGGCAGAGAGAAAGGGAGACACAGAATATGAAGCAGACTCCAGGCTCTGAGCTGTCAACACAGAGCCTCAGACTCTGATGCAGGGTTTGAACTCATGAACTGTGAGATCATGACCCAAGCTGAAGTTGGAAGTCCAACTGACTGAGACACCCAGGCACCCCAGCTCGGTGTTATTTTTTTATAGATCTACCCACGCTAATATATATGTGCTAATGTGTATACACATACATGTTTATATGTATTTCAGTGCTTCTGATTTTATGAAGAAGTCAATTTTCTCCAAATTAACTTACCAATATAATTATAAGAAAATCCTCCTTTATTGTAATGTTGTAATTTCATACATGAATATGGTAAATCTCTCCATATAATATATAATATAATAAAAGTGTTATTTGGCAGGGTTTTAGATAATCTCCATAAAGGTCTTGTCCACTTATTTTTAGAATAACTCCTTGATACTTGTTATATTTTATTGCTATTCTGTATATTATCTTATTTCATACTATGTTTTCTTGTTAGTTACTGCTGATAAAGAGAAATCTTATTTTAGTATGTTGATCTTTTATCTATCAACCTTGGATTATTACATCTATATGAATAATCTATGTGATTGATCACATCATTCATCAGTAATGCTTATTATGCCTTTTGCTTCCAATGTTTTCTGTTTTTTCCTTGTTTCATTTTCTTCCCTAATTGCTTTGGTGAAGACCTCCAATTCTATGTTGTACAGTTGTGATAAACGTCTGTATTATTTTCTTGATTTTAAAGAGGATGCGTATAAAATTTTCTCATTAATATGTTTCATCTATAGTAATAAATACCTACTTAGAGTGCCTTCTTTTTCATTAAGCTCCAAGAATCTTCAGTTTTCCATTTTCACTTTAGCTTCCTCCAAGACACAGAACATTTCTTATTTTTCATACATACGATGTTGATTTCTAATTTTATTGCTTCAAGGTCAGAAGCTAATATGCGTGAAGTTTCTGTTGTGGCCGGGTACATTGCAAATGTTTTCAAATATTTCATATGTATCAACACACTCATACACAGAAACTTTTTTAGTTCTTCTGTGAAATGACTTTGTGTTTGCCTTATCTTTTTCTGAGAAGGAAGTATTGAAATCTCCAGCTACAATTGTTGATTTATCTACTTCTCTCTATAGTTTTATCAGTGTTGCTTCATATATATATATATATATATATATATATATATATATATATATAATTACGTTTATTTATTTATTTATTTATTTATGAGGCTTTTTGAGAGAGAGAGTGCGAGCGGGGGAGAGAGGCAGAAGGAGAGGCAGAGGGAGGATCTTAGGGAGGCTCTGTGTCCAGCGTGGAGCCCAAAACGGGGCTCAACGCCATGATCCTGGGGTCATGATCTGAGCCGGAATCAAGAGTTGGATGCTCAACCGACTGAGACACCCAGGTGCCCCTGCTTCATATACTTTGATACTGAATTATTTAGAGCATTATGGTCATGCCTATTATAATTGCTTGATCTAGTGCTCCTTCTACCAGTATAGATCAAATGTTTTTATCCTTATAATGTTTTTATCCTTATAATTTTTACTTTAAACTTTCCCTAGTCTGATATTAGAGTTGTTATTGTGAATTTCTTTTGACTCATATTGTCTCATTCCTTTATTTTCAACTGACAAAGACTCTCTCCTTGACCAAACTTCTGTCAGACTCCTTTTTACCCTCTCCTTGACTACACCTTGACCTTGGCCTGCTAGTCTTTGTAAAATGACTTCTTGAATTTAGTGTTTCTATTATAAGGTCTGAGGGCAGTCTTGGAAGTGACCTTTGGCCTCACTGGACTTCAAATTCCTCATCTGCAAAATGAGATGAGTATCAGTACGTATTTTACAGTGGATGTGATAAGAAATTAATGAAATAGTGGATGAGACATATGATGTGCTTACAGATAAGAGAGTAGTCACTGAATTACCTCCACTATGTCTGTAAAGTTAAAAAATTTTTTAATGTTTATTTATTTTTGAGAGAGAGAGAGACAGAGACAGAGACAGAGCATGAGAGGCAGAGGGGCAGAGAGAGAGAGACGGAGACATAGAATCTGAAACAGGTTCCAGCTTCTGAGCGGTCAGCACAGAGCCTGAAGTGGGGCTCGAACTCACAGAGTGCAAGATCATGACCTAAGCCTAAGTCAGAGGCTTAACTGACTGAGCCACCCAGGTGCCCCTGTCTGTAAAATTTTTGATAAAATTCTTCCTTTTACAAAAGGATAGGAAGAAAAAGGGAGAGCAGGTGACATTTTCTTCTGTTTCACAAGGCCAGGGAATTCTCTGTGATTTTTCCCACTTTTAAAGACCATGGTGGCACCTGGTTGGTTCAGTTGGTGGAGCATGTGACTCTTGATCTCAGGGTTGTGACTTTAAGACTTATGTTGGGCATGGAGCCTACTTAAAAAAAATGAAGTAAAAAAAAAAGTAAAAACTGTAGAAAATTTTTCTCGCTGTGGACAGGTGAATGACTTTTAGCAGCTTCTTTTTATGAAGTGGGCCTTGGGGACTTGCCTGTGATTCCTAGCTTCAGACCAAGCCATGCTGTTTGCCAAGCACCTTGCTGTACAGGCTCCTGAGGCAGGGCAGGATGGACACTCTTCCACTGCAGCCGTTCAAACCTGTTGTTTTCAGGCTCGTGGCTGCTTTCATACCATACGTGACTATTTGGCCCATTTTTTTTTTCTTTTTGAGGTGAAAAAATGTTAACCTGGTCACTGATTTGTTTTCTGTCTGTTAGCACATAGTGGTCACGTTGGCTCAGTGAGGCATCGGTTTCTTAGGCATCTGTGTCTGCTCAACAGTGTGCCCTGTTCTGCTCTTGGAAGGGAGTGAGTCTGGGGAGAAGGCAGCAGCTGGGAAATAGGGACCGCAAGTTTGTGGGAAGGGAACCAATACCGGGAGATTTTGCCACGCCAGCCTGATGTCCCCACCGCACAGTAGCACCTCAACAATTGGTGTTCCTTGTTCACCTGATATGTATGGTTAGCCTCTCATTTCCAACGAAGTAGGGCCAGCTTTGCTTTGCCTTGACGTTTTCAAAACTGGATATTAAAAAGAACAAAAACAAAAGCAGCCTCGGAGCCAGGGAACCCCCTCAGGAAGACCCAGACTGCCTGTGCTTCCTTCTCTCCCCTGGAGCACAGCAGATGGTAGCTCCATGGGGCAGATCTGAGCAAGAAGAGGCAGATCGAAGAGTGGACCCACACCGTGCACGTTTAAAAATTTTAAGGTCTTCGAAGACATCCAAATACACGAGAAAAGCACAAAGACACTTTGCCAACACAGAAGGAAAGCAGCCTTCAGCCTCTCAAGTTGCGTCATGTCCTAGTTCTGGAAAGCACTTGGATTTTCATAGCTGTCCGTCTATATTAACATGAGGACTAATCCTCAAGTGAAATGCTTGTAAAATGACCCCCAAAGAGATCACTGGAGTAGATTTAAGTGGTATGAATGTGCTTATCAGCTCACAGACAGCAGGCCAGAAAAATATTTTGTTTTCCTCCACACTGGCGTGTTTAGGTATATCAAACCTAGATTATAACCTTGAGGACCCCCAAGTTTCTGCCCTCCTTTTATAGTATAAATGCAGGAATTGCAGACTCATGTTTGTGTTAGCTAACTAATCATCAGGGTATAGATGAGTCAGAGAGCTGGCTTTCTTATAGGAACTGGCCAAGGCACTGGGATGCTGGAATGGATGGCCAGTGTAGGAGAGAATGGAATTTTAAGCAGAGTCAGCTGCGATCAGTTGAGGGCAGCTTTGATTAGTGTCTTGCACAAGGGAACTAGTACAGAGAGAAGTTCTGGAGAGAGAAGACGATGTTCCAGTGAAGCAGAAATGGGAAGATGGAGAAGCAGGGAGCTCTGGCTTGGTGACTTGTCAGAAGGATGATGAACAGAGCAATGCACATGGCACCAGAAGGCTTGGCCTCCCCACTTCGGCTCTGCCTTGTACCAGGGTGTCCCTGGGCCAGCCTGCTCATGCACTTCAGTTCCTGTCTCGATAAAGTGGGGATAATGCCTTTGGGCAGCTAGATTACTTCCAGTTTAGGGTGATTGAGAATAGTCTCATCTGGAAACACCCTCACAGATGCACCCAGAAATAATATTTAATCTGGACACCCATGGACCATTCCAGTTGACACGTAAAATGAACTTTCACTACCTTCTAGGGTGGTGTTCAGGTTAAATGCAAAAGTACAGATAAGGCGTAGCAGAGTGGCTGACACTCGATGGTTACCTGCTATAGCTGCCTTCATTGAGTTATGGATGTTGACATTGTTACCTAGGTACATTTTCTGTCAGCCTCAGGATCAGAGGGTCCCGGGGAGGGCTGGGGTTCTGCAGTTAGTTCTAGTCTATTGAAGCTGGAACAAAATATGCCCATCTCTTTTTAAAAAATTCTGCAGGCAGGGAAAATATCCGTACAAAGGAAACTGTTTAAGTGCTTTTGACTTCATGTTCATAGTAATTTATTAGAGATCTACTAAAAGTATCTTCTTTCAAACATAAATCAATAGTTCACACATAGGCCAAGATACTAAAATTCTCTTCTTTTTGCTAGAAATTAGTCATGGAAAGAAAAATCACTTTTGACATATTTGTGAAACCTATATTTACTCTCCTATGTCCCAGGCAAGGTATGGGGATAAAATGATGCAGAAAGCAGAGCCTGTGTACTAAGGTGCTCTGTCTAGAGCACCTTATATAGTTCTATATAAAGAATTATATGTATATAGATGTATATAGTTCTATGTAAAGAATTAAAGAATTAAAATAAGATTCTCTAAGTGTTGTTGCATCACAGAATTACACAGACAAGCTGGGAGTGACATGTTATGTCTAGGTGGGTCCTGGCCAAAGCCTTGGTGAGGAAGTGACATTTGAATTAGGTTTTACATACTAACTGGATCCTCCCTGGATATGTGGGACCCTGTGGGATGGAGAGAGGCCTGGATACAGATGAAGCAAGTAGCTGAGGTTGGTTGTGAGGTCCTTGATGCCAAGTTAGGGAATTTGGATTTGATTTTGCTGCTGAAGGAGGGATGTTGTAGAGCCATATGCATTTGGCACCTGTGCCTTGGAGAAACACCAGAGATAGAGAGGATGGAAAATCAGCAAAGTGATGAATTATTTTCTATTTATATATCAAGCAAAGTTTTGTGTTGTTGTTTTCTTTCTTCTTTCTTTCCTTCCTTCCTTCCTTCCTTCCTTTTTCCTTTTTTGCCTGCTGAACAAGGTGTGCCTAGTTAGGTTTGTCAAGATGACATTGCACTAAAGAAAGGGCTATGCCATTTGGAACTATTAATGAGTAAAAGTGTCACCGTGGGGTGAGTCTAAAGGAGAGAAGGAGGAAGGGAGCCCTGGGATTCTAGGTAAGCACAGGATCAGATAGGTAATAAGAATGATGACTATTTTTCACATAGCACCAGTATCATGCCCGGCTATGACACTTGGCCCCATTGCATGGGGCAGCTGAGATCTAATCCCGGGGCTGTGGGATCTTGCCCCTCTCCTGTTCAGCCTATAGTCCATACATGCTGGTCTTAGATGGAAGCAAATGAGGAAGGTCTGTATGCCCTGCTCCTGATAGATACAGGAGTGAGGCTGGCCTTATCAAAATATCTCACTTCTTCCCAGAGTCAATATCAGTTGACATAAAAGAATGTTCTCATCCTAGTTTTAATAGCAAAAAAACATCACCATAGAGAAAAGAATGGATCATTAAAGAGAGGTGTACAGAGGAATATGATATAGGAGTTAAAATAAATTGATTAGAACTACATATATGCTAAATAAATGTAATATAAATCTCTGAAATACGATGTTGGGCTGAAAAGCAAACATACTTACAAATATGATACTACTTAAAACACACACAAATCATATTGGACACATACATTAATATATATTAATATGTAGGAAGATGTAAAAACTGCTGAATCTCTGGCAGGAAGAGAGAGGGGCAAGACAGAAAGGTCTACAAGGAGGGGGAGGTGTCAATTTTACCTGTAGTGCTTCCTTTATTTTGGAAACAAAGCCAATAAAGTAAATGTTAAGATTAGATAAAGCTGTGCAATGAGTTCATTATATTATTAAGAAATAGAAAGAGAAATTTCGTAATATGGTAAAATTTTAAAAGGAAATGTTTTCATCAGGGTTCCAAGGCCTACTCAAACAAAGACGCTGCTTTTGAGACTGAATGAGTATTTGAATTGCTTTTTCTTCCCAGTGGCAGCTTTTGGTTTTTATCCATTATGCATTTGAGTGTATAGGTGTGTATTTGGGGGTCTGTTAGTGGAAGTTAGCACATTTATCAAAGTGGATTATTATGTTTGTATCAGAGACCTAAAATCATATTTTCTTTTTTTTTAAATTTTTTTTTAACGTTTATGTATTTTTGAAACAGAGAGAGACAGAGCATGAATAGGGGACGGGCAGAGAGAGAGGGAGACACAGAATCTGAAACAGGCTCCAGGTTCTGAGCTGTCAGCCCAGAGCCCGATGCGGAGCTCGAACCCACAGACCGTGAGATCATGACCTGAGCCGAAGTCGAACGCTTAACTGACTGAGCCACCCAGGTGCCCCAAAACATATTTTATTTAAAAGAAATCCAGAAGAGGGGCGCCTGGGTGGCTTAGTCAGTTATGCATCCACCTCTTGATTTTGGCCCAGGTCATGGTCTCGCAGTTCATGGGATCTGAGCCCCGACAGAGCCTACTTGGGATTCTCTCTCTCCATCTCTCCGCCCCTCTCCTGCTTGTGTGCACATGTGCTTGTGCTCTCTCAAAATGAATAAAAAAACATTAAAAAAAAGAAATGCAGAACATGCTTTTTTTTTTTTTTGTATGTTTACTTATTTTTGACAGAGAGAGACAGAGCACAAGCAGGGGAGGGGCAGAGAGAGGGAGACACAGAATCTGAGGCAGGCTCCAGACTCTGAACTGTCAGCACAGAGCCCGATGGGAGGCTCAAACTCACAAACAGTGAGATCATGACCTGAGCTGAAGTCAGACGCTTAACCGACTGAGCCACCCAGGCACCCCCAGAATATGTTATCTTAATGAGAAAAGGGCTTGTGTTCTGGGCAGCTGGGCCAAGGCCACAAAAGATGAGGGGCACTGAAGGGGTAAGCATGTTCTAGAGTGGGAAAGCAAGAACCTGGCTGGGGTGATCTTGCCCCAGGGGAGTGGCTGGAGATCTTAATTATAATTTTCAAAGCTTTGTGGCCAACTTGGGCCTGGACCCAGGCTAGTGTGCATGTGGCCTGAGCTGGTGGGGGGAGAAACAAAAGCCAGGAATTCTAACTATGTGGAGATGCCTTCTGGGACTGTCACAATATCCGTGTGTATTTAAAGTTGGAAACAGCCTATCATTAAATATATTTTCTATTGTGAATATTTTTTTCCATGTAAACTACAGAAAGTTAAACTCAACAAATCTTGGGGGAAGAATTTTCAGGAAATAATCTGACTCTTAACTGAAGCCATTGCTTCCTTGTGGGAGTGAGTGGGGGAGAATGAGGATTTGGGAACGAATGGCCATGAGATTTGTCAGAAGAGCAGGGAGCATGCTCAGGGAACCAGAATCTTGGTGGTGATGGTGAGGGAGTTGGGGAGAGGGGTTGACAAGCAAAGTGTAGTCTTCCTCACTGAGATCCCCCCACCTGGAGTTGGGGTGATTGGGTTGTGGTTCTGTTTGTCAAATGCTGCTGTCATAAATCAAGATGCCTCTGGGGGATGTTAGGCCCTCAGATGTTTCAGGGCAGAGCAAATGCTTTGAGAACTGCAGTGACAGGCAGTGGTGTTCCTTGTTTGTTTCCAAACCTGTCCCTGTTGAATTAGGACCATGGGCCGTATGGGCTGAGAGGAACCATCGAGGGATGCAGGTTTCAGGGCCCAGGTAGGGTGATGGGTAAGCCAGATAGTAGAGCAGAGGCCTAATGGAAGTTTCTGGGCTTGCATAGTAAGGATGAGGGCTTGGTGGGTTATTCTGGGCTGAAGGCTATTAACTTCAGGCCATCAACTTGCTGATGAGGAAGCAGCTTTAAATTACTGATGAGGAAAATTATTCTTTTTCTCTATCCATCTTAGGTTTGTTGGCTGGGGCCCTGTCAATTAAACTGACCAAAGACAGTTTAACGAGAGAAACTAACTGAAGCTTAGGGCCAAGTACAGTGTGCAGACACACAGACATGTGTAGCAATGAGGAACTCAAAGAGGTGGTTAGAACTTGGGCTTATATAGCATCTTAGCAAGAGAACACTACATTTTGAGAGAAGTGACAAGATAAAAGAGAAAGGCTTCAAGCTTCTAGGGTGGCAAATTGTGGGAAAGTGAATATGGGGGGAAAGAATGGAAAGTGAGAGTTGGTTAGTAAGATTTGTTATGTAAACTCCTCTTGCACCACCTCAGGCTGATAAGGGTCTTAGAATTATCTCTGGTGATTAAATTCTGTCCTTTCTGGTAGAGAGGAAAGAAGAGACACCTTTACAAATTTAAGTCCTTCTTTTAGGCAAATGGGAGAAAGCAGAGAGCTTTCCTTGTATCTGTTTCTTCTCAACTGTCTTCAGCTCAAAACAATGAATATGCCATTGTGGTATATTTGGGGGTGGCATAGCCTGCCACCCTTTAGGACATATTGTGGCACCTGTGTGGTTAGGTGTGCCTCTCTCTAACTGGGGACCAAATGGCGCAGGGTCTGAGTGCCGAGGGGCTTCAGATGTGTGGCCCAGCTAGAGAGGGAGGCAAGCTCTGATAGCTGAGTCTCACTTTCTTCTGAACTCGTACCACTGGTTAGGACTTTCCATCTTTAGGTATCTAAGGTGCATTCAAAAGTCCAGCAACTGTCTTGATCCTACACAAGTTCAGCCCTCTCCTATTGTTTATGTTCTGATATTTGATAATTTACATAGAGGTAAGGTTTCTGCTGAGGGAATCAGATGCTTTATATTTGTGTCTGGTCTTTGTGGCCCATTTCACTGAGATTCAGGCAGAATTGGTCTGTCAGAATCAAGCTTTTGACCTTTGAAATGCTATTTCTAGAACTGATAACAATGGTGAGATGCAGAGAGTTTAGGGATTTTTATTGAGCCATATGGCCTTGAAACCTGTTCAAATATACAGGTGCTCGCCACTATTTGAAAGTAGAGCATTCCCATGAAATTCTTCATAGGCCAAAATGATGTAAAGCAAAAAAGCAATTACCATTAATTTATATGGAAAAATTTTTGAGCATTTTTAGACCCCAAAATAACCTCTCTTAGGCTTTTCTGTTGCCTGAGGACACATCTTGCTAACAGATGCACAAAATAAATGGAGGTAAAGCATAGATGCTCACAGACAGTTCAAAGCTATGGAGCTTGGTGGTGGTGAGTGTGGTTCTGGGGGAAGGATGTTGGGGGGGCCACTCTTGCTGCTTGGGGTGCATGCTGCCTCTGTAACGGCTCACTGCAAAACAGTCACTGAATGCCATTTTCATATTTTTCACAACAGCAAAAGTCCTCTCTGGATTTATTTCAGTTAGCAAAAATAGGTAGGTGTTGGGGTGGCTCAGTTGGTTATGCGTCCAATTTCAGCTCAGGTCATGATCTCACAGTGTGTGGGTTCCAGCCCCATGCCGAGCTCTGTGCCGACAGCTCAGAGCCTGGAGCCTGCTTGGATTCTGTGTCTCCCTGTCTCTCTGTGCCCCTCCCCCGCTTGTGCTCTCTCAAAAATGAATAAGTATTAGAAAAGATAAAAAAAAAAAAAAAGAAAATAGGTAGGTCTTTCTTAAAAGCAAAGTGGTATAAGGTGAAGTTTCAAAAAGTGAGGGATAACTACAGTTAGAAGAAAGGCAAATACCAGCTACTATTGATTACTTTTTGAACACACTTGCCCCGGGGGCTAAGGGAAGAAACTTCAGAGGTGTTGGCAGTGACCTTTAGCAGCTGCTGGAAACTCCAGTGTGTCAACAGGAGCTTTCACATGGTCAGTGGTGGCAGTCCTGACCCAACTCTTAAAGACAGATGCGTGAGAAGGTCAGATGGACTGTACCAGAGGTGATTTATTTTCCGTAAATAAACTAGAAGCCATTCTCATTCTCTTTAGACGTATTGCCATTTCCAGTATCAGGGAGAAGGATTGATACAAGTGTCATAAGATAACTATTTTATGTTGGCTATGGTTTTGGGGAAATGGACATGCTGGCCCCTCCATTTTTTCTAAACATTTATTTATTTTTGAGACAGAGAGAAACAGAGCATGAACAGGGGAGGGGCAGAGAGAGAGGGAGACACAGAATCTGAAACAGGCTCCAGGTTCTGAGCTGTCAGCACAGAGCCCGATGCGGGGCTCAAACTCACGGACCATGAGATCATACCCTGAGCCGAAGTCGGATGCTTAACTGACTGAGCCACCCAGGTGCCCCCTGACCCCTCCATTTTGAATGATCCCCATACCCCACACCCTGTGTCCATCTGACTACCTTTTATTCATCTTTCAGAGTCAAGGTCAGGTTTCATCTCTGGGAAGCAAGTCTTCAGATACAGTGAATCTCCTTTCCTGGGCACCATCTTGTACCTCGTTGGGTTCAGGGCATGCTACCCCCAAAATGGCACCTTGACACGTTGAATATTTTAAGCTGAAGGAGTTTGAGAAAATGGCAGGAGCAGGAAGGTCACTCTTACCTGCTCCCTTTTGTCCTTCTTCCTTGAAATGAGTCATAAAACCTGCATGTGAGAGGTGCCCTTCCTATATCCAGAAGAAAGGAACATCCTTATCTTTGAATCCAAATGAACCCCAAGAAGAATCCCAACAAATAGGTCTTGCTAAGTTTGTCCAGTTTACTACACTTACCCCAGGTTCTTTATCCTATCATTTTTCTACCCAACTGCCCACTCTTCATCAAAACTAGCATAAATATACTGAGCTATAACTGTTTCTTTGGGTCTTCATTTCTTTACGAAAGATCCCATGTTACATGAAACTGACATTAAATAAATCTTCCTGTTAATGTGTCAGTTTAATTTTCAGACCCAGCCCAGGGCCCTACGAGGGTTGAGGAAAACTAGTTCTCCCCCTATAGACTGCATATGAATCCTCAAGTTTGACACTATTTGAAGGGCTAGTTTTTAGTTTTTAAATACTTATATTGTGCTTATTGCCTAACAACCCCTATTCTAAGCGCTTTTATGTATATTTATTCATTTAAGTCTCATAGTGGCCACATGAGGGGAGTGCAAATATTCAACCTATTTTACAGATGAGAATAGTGTAGCCCAGAGAGGTGTAGTATCCTGCCCGAGGTCACACGGTTCATAGTAGTAGAGCCGAGATTCAGCTCTGGGTAGTCTGTCTATGCAATATGACTGACAGTGCAGAGCCTGACCCGGGGCTGGAACCCATGACCTGAGCTGAAATCAAGAGTCAGATGCTTAACTGACTGAGCCACCCAGGTGCCCCCTCCCATGGGTTTTCCATCTCTATTCGTGGCTACTGCATCCTCAGAACTGCTTAGCCCCAAATCCTCGACTCCTTGACTCTTCTCTTGCTGTCACACCCACATCGGATTCATCTGCAAATCCAGAGAGCTTTACTTTCAGCAAGGAGCCCCATCTGGAAGTTCCTGCCCCTTCCATTGTGACTGTCCTGGGCTAACCCGCTGCTGTTGGTGGCCTGGATGATGGCAAGATACACTTCCTGTAGGCTTCCTGCTTTCTTTCTTGTCCCCCACCCCGGACCCATTCCCAGCACAGCAGCAGCCAGAGTGATCCCTTTTGAAATCAGTCAGATCATGTCATACCTCTGTTCGGTGTCTTTTGTATTTGTTCGTGACTTTGTACTTGCCCCCTTTACTTGAAATACTCTTTCTTTAAATATCTGCCTGGCTGTCTCCCTTCTCACTTCTGATTTCTACCCAAAGTCAACTTGCCAATGAGGTCTTCCCTCACCTCCCTACATAACATAGCCCCATCCTCACTGCTGCCTTCCTGTCCCCCTTACCCTGATTTATCCTTATGCACAGTGCTCATAGGACACTTACCTTCACTTGTTGATTTGCATACTTGCATACTTTGCAACTTTGCAAAGTTGGCTTGCACTGGGGCAAGTGGGCCTTGCTCCTCTCGCTGGAATGTTAGCTCTATGAGAGCAGAGGCTTTGACTCTTTTGCTCAGTGCTGTGCCTGCAGTGCTAAGAGGGCTTAGCATACACTAGAGGCTCAATCAATATTTATAGCGTGAACAAAACGCATTAATGAATGAGGTGACTACTTTGCGTGCTAGTCACTATTAGAAGCGTGTTTATATACATCAGCTCTTTTGATCTTCATAAGCTCTCTGAGGCCCCCTGGATGACTCTGGAACATTTAGCTACCTCTGTTTAGCCTCAGTTTCTTTATCCCTGAAATGAGCACAATAATAGCACTTGCTTCTAAGAGTGAGGGCATGTAAATCCTGAGAACAGGGCTTGGCACACAGTCCCTGTCCCAGGTGGGTTCCCTGAGAAGCAGAGGGGGGTTAGCAAGCAGGATCTGTGTGCTTGGGAGTGAGACCAGAGGCAGTGAACAAAGCCAGGGTGGCCAGAGGAAGAAAGAGGTGGCTACAGTCTCATTACTCCGGGGAGTGTAGGAGCTGGAGAGACCCAGTAGAGTTGGCTTGTACTGGGGCAAGTGGACCTGGCCTTTGTATCCCCACGTCACTAAGTCATTGGCTTCAGGCTTCTCTGGGAGGCGGCATGGTCTTGGGCAAAGCCCTTCTCTAGGGTGGATTGAAGACCCCCACACTCCCAGCAGCTGGAGAATGAGGGTACCGTCTCAGGTGTGTGTGAAGGTCTGTGTGCAGTGTGCCGGTACCCCCTCCAGGCAACTCCAGTAAATGCCCGAGATCACACCTTCTCACCGCACTGCCCTAGCCTAGTAATCACTTTCCTGCGAAGAGCCTGCAGTTATGCCTGGGCCCATGGAGCGCGGGGCAAATGCCATCCTTTGTGAGTCTCAACCTCTCTGCAAAGATTTAAGATTGGATTTGATTTATAAGCCTTTCTCCCTGTAGACTTCGTCAAGTGGGGGCCTTGCCCAGACGCCCAATTACTTAGGACATGGCTGAGATGTCAGCGGGTTCTACCTCATTTCCTGTCATCGGGGTGATTTAGAACAAAACAGCGCAAGCCTTTCCAGTAGTCTAGGTCAGCAGGTTGGTGCGTGGTGCCATTTAAAGGACATCCCCCTCCTGCCTGGAATTCTACCATTAGAGTTCCATTATGTATGGAAGCATTTAAAAAAGCATCAAGAGTGTCCTGTTCAAATGCAAATAACCGTAAAAGTTAAAGGCTTAAGCCTTTGTGATGAAGTACTTTTGTATCTTTATTCGAAAACGTTATTGTGTATTCCATTTTAAATTATTCAAAACGCAGTGATCTTGTTCTGGTTTAGCTTGAATTTCATTTGCTTTTAGTGAAAACAATCCGGATTCCTTCACTTGGACATTTTCTTTTTTTTCTTTTTCTTTTTATTTGTAAGTTTTTTTTTAAAATATATTTTTGTTATATATATACACGTGTATATATATTTGAGAGAGAGAGAGAGAGACAGAGTGCCAACAGGCGACAGGAAGACAGAGGGAGACGGAGGATTCGAGACAGGCTCCAGGCTCTGTGCTGTCAGCACAGAGCCCCAGGCAGGGCTTGAACCCATAGAATTCAAGGTCATGACCTGTGCTGAAGTGGGACCTTAACTGACTGAGCCACCCAGGGTGGGCATTTTCTTTGAGGGGAGTTGGGGGACAGTAGAACCAGGGCTTGGAGCCAGAGAGGTGGAGTCTAGGGTGAGATGTGTTCTGGAAGGTGGAGAGCTTCTACCAAATGCCAAGTTCCTTACTGTCTCTGAAGTTCATTGTTCCCTTGGTGAAAGGGGCTCTATCTAGGTCTACATTGTCCAACACTAGCTCTGTTGTGGCTATTTACACTTAAATTTAAATTTAAATTTATTTCAGTATCTCAGTCCCACGAACCACCGTTCAAGTTCTCGATGACCGGTTGTGACTAGTGGCTGCTGTAATGGACGGGGCAGAAAGTTCTACTGGACAAGTGCATGAAGATAATTCCCTCATTTCTTGTAAATTTCTAACATTTTTTAGTTTTGAGTAGGGGTATTTGTTTACAAGAAAAACTAACCCACATTTGTGATGTGTTGAGAATTGATGATGGTGGATGATACTTATTGGGATTTACACACACACACACACACACACACACACACACACACACACACACTGGTGCTTATATATCCATCCACTCACTTTCTTCTAACCTTCACCACCACCCTCTGAGCTTGTTTTTATTTTAAATTTCTTTAAATTTTAAGTAAACTGTACTCCACGCATGGGGCTTGAACTCATGACCCCACAATCAAAGCTTGCCTGCTCTACCAACTGAGCAAGCCAGGCAGCCCCCTTTATGAGCCTGTTTTTAATAAAGAGGCAAATTGATGTTGAGAGGCTCAGTCAGAACTTGGATCCACGTTGATCTAATGCTGAAGTAGGGGCCCCAGTATGTGTTTGTTAATAAGCATTTACTAAAAGCTTACCAACTCACTGTGCTTTAGAAAGAAGTTCAACCTTGTTGCTTCTCTTCTCCCTCCTTTGTATCCTCTTCTTCTAGAAGGCTTTATTTTCTTTGCATTATAATTGGATTGAAAACTTTCCCTTTGCTGGGGGACTTCAGAAGGGCTGTCCATCCAGGGACACTGTGCCCAACGCCTGCTGGGAAGCTCACAGTTGTACAATCGCTTTGAGTGAAAGGGAGTGGGGTTCAGGGGATCCATGACTCGTTAAGAGGATAATGGAGTTGTCGTCTGGTTTGTCAACCGATGTGCTCATGAAGTTGTAAATGTTAGACCTAATTAGTGCCTGTTATCTTTCCTCTTGACTTGGTTATGCTGTACAGAGAGCAAGTTTAAAGTCGGGGGGTGTCAAGAGGAAGGAAAATGGGTCCTCTGATCAATCTAGAAATTTGAAAGGCTGATGTGCTGATGTGAGGATCCCTTGTTTTGCTACATCACCCCAAATAGGAAAGAAGATTGTGACCCATGGGGACGTGTGTCTACCAGAGAGGCCCAGGAGAGTGACAAAGGGGCACTTGGGTTGAGACCACTCTGTAAAAGATGTGAAATGGAATCTTAAGCAGTTACTTTTAAATCATTCTCCTGCTGCAAATTTAAAAGGTGGGGTTGAAGAATACCTCTGTGGAGAGCATCCTGTGTCCAGAGCAAACAGTGGCCTCAGTAGGGCACCTTTGTCATCTTTGTATCTGAAAATGGCCTGGGTGACGCCCACCAGGGGGGTGATTTGTCTAGTTCATGCAAACAAAGGGCCAATTTTTAGGAGTGTGTCTATCAAGGCTGTTTGGTCAACTTGACATCAACAGCGGAGCCAGGGGCTCTGAGCCCAGAGAAAGCAGCTGTAGCTTTTCTGATGTAGTAGAAACTCTGATGCAGTAGAAGCCCGACCGGTGTCTGAGCTGCTGGCTTCAACTTCTCCACCAGAGACCACTCCCATTTTGCAAAAAGGTGTGTGTCTGTACTTCTATTTCTATGCACAACAGCTTGCAGACTGCCTCTTTTTCCTTAGATCTCTAGGGGGAATCATTACCGGGTGGTTTATGATGAAGAAGAACGTGTCATTTTCCCCTTTGAAAGGAAAACAACGCTGGGTTCGTTGGTTTCAGAGGTGAAAGTTTCCAAAGATCATTTTGCGAATGACACTCACGTATTCAGGGAACACAGAGCCACATCGTGTATTTGGTTCCAAGGCTCCTGATGACAACAGCAGGCTGCTCTGGGGGTGGACCCCGGACGAGGCCTAGGGGGGAGCTGTCCTTCATGTGGCGTATCACACTGATGTGCCATCTGTTTCTAGGATGATTCCAGGAGCTGTTGAGGAGCCCATGAAAATATCCCCGCTAGGTTTTCTCCAAATTCATCTTTTTCCCTCCTTGTGTATGACAGCCCTCTATATAATAAGGCAATTTAGGAATAGGAGGACAGTGAAAACACATCTTTTAAAAAAGATGATCTTCCTGTCACCCAGATTCTCTCCTACCTGCCCCTCCCTTCGGTCCTGCTCAGGAGGCCAGGACCTGGCTCTCTCAGAGTTCATTTTCATCTCGAGGGCAGTATAAAGGATGCTGTGATGTGTTACTCAGGTTTCCACTGAGGCAGGTTTCCACTGCCCTGGGCTTCAGTTGGGCAGGGGTCCAATCTCGGCTTTATTTCTCCTTTGCAATATCATATTCACTGAGAGCCTATCAATGCAAAAGTCCCGCCACCTGCTGCCTAGGAAACAAAGATGAACACGAGATGGACCCTGCCCTCAAGGCGCTTACAGTCTAGGCTGTCAGCCTCAAGAGTGAGCCATGGGGGCAGTCCTGCTTTCCGGGGCTTAACCAAAGTGTTTTAAAGTGTTGACACCCTTTGAAAATTTTCCTTGCCAAATACAAAGGAGTAATTTCAACAGGAAAGCCAAACAGCGGACAGCAGAAAGGGCACGTGGAGGAATTGCATCACCTGATTGGCCAGAGATGCCAGACTGAGATAATATGTGATATTCTGTGATAAAGCGGGCAAGCCCCAAAGACCGTTGTTCTGCCTCCCTCTGGGCATGCAAACTTGGGCAATGCTCTTGGCCTCTCTGAGCTTCTGTTTCCCAAACCCACCTCCCAGGTCTTTGTGAGGATTATATGAGATTGAGTGAGAAAGCTCCCAACATATACTACAAGCTCATTAAAGGGTTTCTTCCTCTCCCCTGTCCTTTCCCTGTTACTCTAGGATTTGGAGCAGAGCCCAGAACTGTACAAAACGCTAGGCTCCCGCACTAAATATGTTTGCAATCCTGGCAACATTTTAGCCCTTTCTAATTACAAAGTTTATACTCTGCCAAAGCTGAATTAGGGGTGAGGATGGAGAGAAGGGGCGGGCTAATTATAGAGACTAACACCCTGCAGTGGGGGGAGGGGAGAGGAGGAGAGCCACAGGGCCCATCACACCCAGAGGCTGAGTAATTCCGCAATAATTAGGAGATGCAGACAGGAATTCGGACACACCGAGGTAATTAAAAAAATTATTACTTCAGGGAAATACATGGGACCGATAAGAGCAAGATGAGCTATGAGCCTCTCCTGGTTTCCCCAAAGTGAGAAGTGTGGGGGAGGTTTCTGGGGCTGGGAGAGCTGCAGGCTGATGGAGTACAGGGCGAAGCCGTAACTGGATGGTGGGGACCAGGTGACCCTAGCCAAGCAGTGTGGGGTAAGTCCATGGACCTGAGCTGCAGGCAGTACTCGAGGAGGGGGCATTTCCGGAGCTGGGTAATTATTACAAGGCTAGAATGTAGCAAAAAACTGTTTAATTTCAAGAAAAAAACATGCACGGCCCCTGAGGGAGGAGCACAGGTGAATCAGGACGCCAGGACAGGATGAAGTGCTCACCCAGCCTGCCATGGTGCTCCGACTTGCCTTTGGGGCAAGCCTGGACGTTCCTGGATCCTCCCTGATATCATCGACATCAGTTTGTCCACCTGATAGTCTTTGTGTTCCTCACAGATGTGTTTCTACAAAGTTTTTGAAGACCCCGATTTTCTACCAGGGTCCCCTCTGGGAGCAGCACATCATTCGTCTCATGCCAGTTCTGTATTTTTACTTTTTGGGATATACTCCCAAAGGTGCTAACAAACCAAAAGATGGAGACTATCCTATGTGTGAAGAGAGGACCATTTGCTTGCAGAAAGCCAGTTGCTTTGAGATTCAGTAAAATTGCTATCAACTAGAATACGCGGGCCATGAGGGCAGAGGCTCGTTATGTTCTCCTTGGGGGTTCCTAGCAGCTGGGACCTACCACCTACCACTTAATAGGAGCCCCCAAAAGTTTTTATGAAATGGTGAACGACTGTCATGATGGTAGTTTGGTATGGTTGATCCCCTAGGGAGGGGTTACCAGAAAGGGAGCAAACAAAGCTGGGGAGGTAGAGTGGGTATTTATTGAGGGTCCTTCAAGGCCAAACTAAGGACAGTCTTTTGAGGGGCTTGAGAAGCCACTGAGAGATTTTAGTCTGGCCATGCGCAGGGGGGCTAACAGCCTTGTGGGAATGCAGTTGAGAGATACACTAAGTGCCAGAGACGTGGGGCACGTCTCCAGAGCTCGTTTGTTTGGCATAATGTCAAAAGTTAAAAGCAAAGAGGGTCAGCTGGAAAAAATCTGCAGGCCACACAAGAAGGGGATCTTTGGTTTCCTTTGATGACGGCCACGGGTGTCTTCAAAGCCATTCTTTTATTGGCGTCCTCGTCCTCGTCTAAACTATTTGTTCCTTCTCTTTAAGCCGGGCTTTCAACCAGCAGAATTGTTTTTGAATCAGATCTATTTGGGGAAGGAGGAAAATGTATATGAAAGGCCCAGCAGGTTCTAATGGCTCTTCTTGCTCCGGGGAAATTGAAGTCCACCACCAACATGACCTACCTATAAATGCCCCCTTAGAGACCCCCCACTGTTGTGTTCTCTGAGCCTCCAGTGGATCTTGGTAGCACAGGGGATCTGTTTTAACAGCTCTTTTCTTTCCAAAGGCACTATTGGTTCTGGAAAAAAAAAAAAAACAAAGAAAACAACCATTAAAAAACAAAAAAACAAAAAAACTTTCCCTTCCTCCAGTCTAGCCTAAAATGGGTCTGTGCCAGCCTCCTTGAGCTTCAAGGTGTCAGTTAGTTGAACACCTTTTTGTTGTCTCTCAAGGACCTTCCCGGTCTGGCTCCACCCTCTCGTCCACATTTATCTCCAGCCATCCCCCCAAATTTCCCCCACGCTCCCTCTTGACTCATCAGCTCTGCTGTAGGTGCATCATTAGACTTTGGCATATCTGAAGGAGAGCAGAAGAGGCCACCTGAAAAGATGCCACGTCGACAAATTGATTATTTTGAATTAAGCTTACTTAAGAAACAGTTGGTGCCAGAAGACTCCTCTGATCCTCCTTTGTTCCTCTGAAAGCAGGAAATAAATCCGCTTTGTGAAAGGTGTGTTCCTTATACCAGGAGGGTAGAAAGCATCCTTATCGCCAGAAATAGAGAATTTAGGGCCAAGAGGGCTGCCTGAAGAAACCTTATCACTTAACTAGTTTACTGCCCCGAGCCCAAACTCCTTCCTCTTGTCAATTATTTTTTTTAATCTTAATTAATTTTAAATTGAAACTTAATTTAAATCTATGTTTTTAAAAAATATTTCTTTATTTATTTTGAGAGAGAGAGAGAGAATCTCAAACAGGTTCTGTGTTGTCAGCATGGAGCCCGATGCGGGGCTTGAACCCACAAACCATGAGATCATGACCTGAGCCGAAATTAAGAGCCTTAATTGACTGAGCCACCCAGGTGTCCCTTGTCAGTTCTTTAAAAATGTATTGTTTCTTTGTCTAAAAGGTATAAAAGCTGCCTGTCTTGGTCACTTCGTTGAGTATCATATTTTTATGGCACTCCTGTGCATACAAAATTAAATTCGTTTTTCTTCTGTTAGTCTGTCTTATGTCAATTATTAGGTCAGCCAAGGAACCAAGAAGGCAGGAATGGAAAATTTTTCCAACCATTGTATTCCCCAAATTTATAAGATTTGCTGTATAATTTTGTCATTCTGAGCATTTACTTAGGGCACATATGTTCCTAAGTGAACATACAGGGATGTGTTCAGTTATAGGGATACAGTATATACCCTTTGTTGAATGTATTTGATTGTAAGGTAAAGTGGAATTGTAGAGGAATGTTCTGGTATAGAATAGAGGAAGCCAGGATCCCAAGGACCTGGGTTGGGGGCTCTGAGTTGTCTGGCAGGCAGGCCCTCCCAGTGGTAACCAACAGATTCCTATGCACATTTAAGGTTTCTTTGAGATAGCACTGGTTTCCAGGAGATACCTATCTGACAGCAGGAGAGGAAATATGGGTATTGGGGATCAAACTTACTAGCTGTGTGACCTTGGCAAGTGACTTGACCTCTCTGAGTTTCTGTTTTCTATGGAATAGGGAAATGAGGATATCTATCTTGTAGTGTTGTTAAGTTAAATGAGATGATACATTTTTGGTACTCCAGTGAGAAAATGTTGCTTTCCTTCTACAGAAGGCAGTGTTTTCCATCTGGGTGGAATTCGCCAGCTCTCCATCCAATCATCCGGAGATTCCTGCGATTTTTACCATATCCTTGGCAAATATCATACATCACCTGTGCTTCCGTTTAATTAAAAAAATGAACTCATTCCTATTACCAGAAAGCATTTATTAAGAAAGGAAACATATCATTCCTCTAACCATAGGGTAACTATAAAAACAAACACAATGAAAACAATACAGTGTTATTATGTTACTGATGTTCAGCTAGGTAGGTACTGTTCTCTGCTAAAGACTGTGAATGTAACGCTTCTTTTCACTTTGTTGAAGAAGGGTAAGTCGCTAGTTGGCAGGTAGGTGTTAGAGCTGTGCTGGTTCCCTCAGGAAGATTTTGATTTCCTTGACAATCAAAGGGATTGAAAGGACCATGAAAATACATTCACCCTTTCTGTATGTGATTCAGTGTTATTTAATGCTACATTTGAACACCCTTTGCAACTAGGTCGGGTCCCACAAAAGATAGCCTCTTCCACTTTGGGAACACTGGCCTAGGGCATCAATCATTTGGGAGCAAAATATTAGCACATGACTGCAGGCACATGGGTCAGGGTCAGGATCTCCAGAGAAGGGAGCTGGCGTGGGGTGGTGGGGAGCAGCGGTCAAGACCCTGGCCTGGGATGGGGAGGGGATTCAGGGCAGGGCTGCAGCAGACTAGAGTGCTGAAAATCCAGAGGGTCTCCCCTCCAAGGCTGCAGATTTTCTGCTTGTGGGGTGAGGTTAAGGCTTTTATTGTCCTTTTGGCTCTGCAATGCGTTGCTGCAGAGGTTAGTGACTGTGTAGAAATGCATGTCTGTGTGTCGGGCATTTATATAATAATAGCTGTTTTTAGCGAACTCTGTCTTGGTGATAGGCACTGTGCTGAGGTTTTTGAACATATTAACTCATTTAAATCTCGTAACATCCCAATGAATAAAAACCCATATTCCCTTCATTTCACACATGAAGAAGCTGAAGCTTAAAAGCTAAATAGCTCTCCCTGATTCTCTGAGCTTGTAAGCGTCAGAGCTGGTAACTGTAAATGTTCATGGCAGGCAAGAATTTTCTTTATGACATCACCCAAGGCAAGAAACAGCATTAAAAATGTTTTTCTTAATCAAATTACAGTAGTGTTGATAAGATGGCCATTATCAGTCTTGGTTGGGGCTTCCTTCCCCACTCCATTGGACCACTTAAGTGGTCCCCCAAACATTGGGGGTACCTGGCTCTTAGTCCATGGCATGTAGCCTTGTTCTAGCTGCTACTCAGGGCTGCCCAAAGGAGCAAGCTTTTTGCCATCCGCTAGGCAGTTCCAGTTTGGATGAAAACACTGACACCACTCAACAGTTCTTGATTCTGTTTACAGATTGTACGACTGGGTGCAACCCTTGTTGCTGATCCCAGAGCTGCAGGGTTAACAGCCTACGTAGATACTCCCCAGCTATCCCTCATCCAGAGTGCTACTTTCAAGAGGGACTGGGTTCCATCTCCTTTCAGGGAACTCACTTCCTATTTCGGTCTCCCATCCAAGTACTAACCAGGCCCTACCCTGCTTAACTTCCGAGATCAGATGAGATTGGGCGCGTTCAGGGTGGTATGGCTGTAGACTCACTTCCTGTTTCGAAGAGTTCTCCTCTCTCAGAGCTTGGGCACCTCATCTACACGTCAAAACACCAGCTTCTCTTCCTCTTCCCTTCTAGCTTAGTGCCTGGAAGGGTCTAATTGTCTGAAGACTTGGTTGAAGCCTTCTTTGGCTTCGCCCTTGAATCAGCACGTGCACGCACACACACACACACACACACACACACACAGAGAGAGAGAGAGAGAGAGAGAGAGAGAGAGAGAGAGAGAAATGTAACCTGCTTCCTGCAGAACGAAAAACCTAAGCCAGAAGTTCTTGACCTTGAGCAAGCACAAAATTACCTGGAGACCTTGCTAATAAAACAGACTTCTGTCTCCTTTCTGTTTCATAAGATTAGGAATGGGGTCCAGGATTCTGTTTTTAACTGGCATGAAATGATTCTCCTTTCTCTTGCAGGTGGTTTGAGAACCACACCATGGAAAACACTGATCCACCTTTAGCACACCGAGGAGCAGAGAAAGAAAATGAGCACTTCAGGGAATGCTAGGCAAACATTAACATCTTAATAAGTCATCCTGCCTATTTACATAATGTAAATACATATTAGGAATATATAATATTATGGAAACTATTGGTATAATGATATAAATATACTATTTACCTAGCATTTCCACCTACTTTATAGTGTGATCATTTTCTTCTTTCTTAATAAGTCCTTCAAAAAACAAAATTTTATAACACCATAAT
Source organism: Panthera pardus (assembly GCF_024362965.1). Lineage (NCBI taxonomy): Eukaryota > Metazoa > Chordata > Mammalia > Carnivora > Felidae > Panthera > Panthera pardus. The sequence continues at coordinate 2,928,743 of NW_026526810.1, forward strand.
ATTTAGCTGTATAAATATCCTAACTCTTATTTACCTGTTCCCTGTTGTGTAATACGTTTGTTTTCCAAGTTTGATGTTGTAAAAAATATGTTGATTAGCATACTTCTCCATAAATTGTGCTCTTGTTTTTGTATATAAAATTTTTCTTTTACATTTATTTATTTTTGAGAGACAGAGTGAGACAGAGCACGAGCAGGGGAGGGGCAGAGAGAGAAGGAGACACAGAATCTGAAGCAGCCTCAAGGCTCTCAGCACAGAGCCTGACACGGGGCTCAAACCCATGAACCGTGAGATCATGACCTGAGTCGAAGTTGGACACTCAACCGACTGAGCCACCCAGGCACCCCATCTTGCTTCTGTATTTTAAAATGAAGAAGCATTCTGGGGTGCCCGGGTGGCTCAGTCGGTTGAGTGTCCAACTCCTGGTTTCAGCTCAGGTCATGATCCCAGGGTTGTGGGATTGAGACCTGCATCGGGCTCTGCACTGAGCCTGCTTGAGATTCTCTTTCTCCCTATGCCTCTCCCCCTCTCCCCCTCCATAAAATAAAATTTAAAAATGTATAAAATTAAGAAGCATTCTGAACATTCCTATTGCTCTCAAGGATTTAGTGTTGCTTTGAAATACTTGCTGTTTTCCTCCCACCGAAAAATCAGGTGGTTTGGTTCTTGTTTAATAATCAATCGTTTCTCACTCCTTGGAGACTAGCTTCCTGTTTTAACACAATAGAAATAGCTGGGTGATTCAGCTAAGAAAGGAGAGAAGTGCTTTTGTGTCACGCTAATGAGCCAACGGTGTTGTAAGTGGGACAAGGACAGTGATGGCGGGGTGCCTCAGAGAACACCGTCTCCCAAAACCAGCCAGATAAGCTTTGGTCTTTTCAGCCCACTGGTTGGCGTCAGCTACCCCAGCAACATCAAGCAGTGTATTTCAAAAAGCATTGCAGGTGGCTCAAACCTATCATATGGTCAGGAAGTTGATAATAAATAACTCAGGCAGTCCTTGGAACCCCAAGCACCCCAGCCATCTCAGCTGGGAACATGGCGTTAATAGAAAGCTCGTGAGGGAGGTGAAAGAGTGAATGAATGACTTCTTGTGAAAGGTGGCATCTTCAGGATGTCAGTTGATCTTTTTTTTTTTTTTTTTTTTTTTAACAAAGGTAAACCATTTGGTCTAGTTACAGCAAGTGCAAGGGCACTCTGGCCCATGGGCCATTTTAGACTTGCTTCCAGCCCAGCACCAAATAGCTATTAACCTTCTTTCATGAGCAAATATTTTCAAAGACCTTCTGTGGTTAGAGGCTCTGTGTTTGGTGTTGTAGGTGCAAAAATCAGTAAAACCCAGGGTGTTATCTATCCTAGAATTGCTTACAATCTCTTGGCAGGGAGACATATAAACAATTATGATAAAATATGATAAGAGAGATATGTGCATGATGCCATGGGACCTCTTGGAATAATTCTAAATGTTTAAGAATAAAGAGCCATCCAATTGCCAAAAAATGGTTTATCTTTTGGCTGCTAAAGATGGTTGCTCTTAAAAGACACTATCCTAGATATTAAAATAATAACAATTATGTTTTAAATATTATGTAGATAGTTCGAAGCACTGTCACAGATACAGAAGAAAATGTTGAGTCTGAGACTGGAAAGGACTTTAAGAAGTCACCTAGCACAGCCCCTCATTTTAGGGACCTCAGAGAGTGAATGACTCATCCAAAGTCCCACAATGACCTGATGGTAGAGATAGGACTATAATTCAGGTCCGATGTCTAGTGGTCCAGTGGTCTTTCTCTTACACAGCTGATAGTATTTTGTGCTGAGTCCCCCTGCCCTCTCTTAGTACTCGTTATTGGCATGACCTACACAGTTAGGATAGGAATTTAAGGAAGAGGTGTTTGCAAAGCTAACTAACACATTGGACATCTCATTAGTATCCATCTGAGTCTGTTGACTTCCCTATGTCTTGTTCGTGTAAAATAGAATTACAGTAAGGTTCTCAAATAACATTTACTCAAGTTATACATTTATGTGCCTCATTTCCCCTTACATTTAAGCCAAATAGTTTCAGGAGTACCCTAGTCTAGCTCATGTATCGGGGTACTGGTCCTTCTGGTCCAGATTGTCTACCATTTTCTTCGGCCCTGACTCACTGGGGAGAATTTCCCATCAAGGCCACTTGTAACAGAAGACACAGCTGCTGCTGATTCCTGCCAAGGGGGCCAATAAGTGTTCCCAGCTTTCCAGGGGTGGGCATATGTTGTTGTTTTTTTTTTTCTCTCGGGTAGATTCTTAGGGTGGAATCACTGGGTTATTTTGTAAGAGCATGCTTAACATTTTAAGAAACTGCTAAACTGTTTTCCAAAGGAGCTGAACCATTTTTCATTCCTTGCAGCAACATATGAGGGTTCCAGTTCACCACATCCCTGCCAACCCTTGCTATTGTCTATCTGTTGATGGGAGCTGTTCTGTTGGGTGTGTGGTAAATCTCATTGCGGTGTTAGGTTTTTATTCAGGTCTTTCACAGCACTTAATATAGAAATATGCAGTTTGAATCTCCAGAACAGAATGCCATGTTTCCTAAACTTATTTGCTCTTAGAATTCTCTTTTTTTTCCCCTCTGAAATGAGCGTATTAAATGCCTAACTTTCTACAGCACACATTTTGGGAAGCGTTACATCACTTTATTATAATATTATTTTTAGCTTCGTTCTCTGTGATATTTAATTATGAACAAGTGTTTACCACACAGTGATGCTGAATCAAACAGCACAGACTCAGAGGTTTGTAGAATGTGAGAGGTGAGGGAAGAGGCTGACAAGGTTGGGGTTGGCGTGTTTTTGAGAGGCAGTGGTTTTCTTGACAAACTAAATGTCACTTTGTTTTTATCTGCACTTGATTCCCCAGCCTGGCCCAGATGGACCCCACATCTCAAGCAGAGCTAGGCCGGGCTCAAGCTGAGATCCTGGCTCCATGTTAATTGTCAAGGCGCAGTCAGATAATGATCATAATGACAACAACGACAATGAAAATCAGATCAGATTTGTATCAATCACATCTGTGCCAGGCAGCATGCTAAGCCTTCTTCATGGATTTTCTCATGTGGGTATTTTTTATCACAATCATTTTACAGATAAGAAAATTGAGACACAGATGGTTAATAGCTTGCGCTCAGGTCAGAGGAAATGGTGGAGTCAGGACTTGAACCTGGCACCTTATGACTCCAGAGTTTGTGTTCTCGAACCACTCTGTTGCATATACCCCCCTCCCACCTCCCCCCGGCAAAGGCAGTTTGAAAGAAGTCAAAGATTTTTGTTGTTGTTTTAATTATACAGCAACCGGAGGATTCTGGAAAGATTTCCAGTCCAGAGTTTGCCCCCCTGGAGTCACCACTGTCCTGGTCACCTCGCTTTCTCCTTCTCAGCTGACAGGAAATGTACACTTGTTCTCCTGTGGGAGTCTCCTTGTGTCCTTCCTTCTCTTCCAGTCCCATGGCTACCAACTTTTTCTGGGCTTAATCTCACCTTTGGATTATTACCACACACACACACACACACACACACACACACACACACACACTTCTACTTAGTTTTGTCATCCCTAGGTTTTATCTTAAAAACTAGGCCACATATCCCCACCAGGGAGATCATTCTAGATCCCTGCTTTGTGTGATATGCTGCTGTGGTCACTTCAGCAACTGTCATGGCTCCCTTCGCTCAATGGAAAATTCCCAGTCCCTGAGCAGGGCATTCAGACCGACTGCTCTTTTCTTCCCCACTGTGTCTCCTGTAAGTTTTCCTTCATGCATCATCTGCTGTGGGCACGTGCTTCTTTGCTGCCCAGACAAGCTAAGCCAAGTTGTTCTCCATGACTTTGCTGATCCTTATTTCCCAGCCTGAAGTGCCTTCCTCTCAATTGCTGGCTTCTTTGAGCCCTTTCCTGCCCTTGGAAGTCCCCAGGATGCTATTTCAGCACATCCCAGCCCACAAGGACCCGTCCCTCTTCTGAACTCCTTGGGAGAGCCTACAATCATGATGTTTTTAGCATCAATCTTGTTTACTGTGAAATGAGTATAATAATAATCCTTGCCTCATTGGGTTGTTGTCCTGGTTAAAAGGCCTGAAGCACATGATACACTTAGCATAGCACCTGGGCACAAAGCCACGAGGCAAGTATTCAATAAATAAAAGATAATATTGTTAATAATTAAGATTGTCATTTTTATTACTGTATGATGCTTTGTGTTGTTTTATCTGACTCTTTCATGAGGAGCAGACCTCTTGAGAATGGGGCTCAGGTCAGGTCGGTATCTATCACAATGCCTCAAGCACCAAAGATCCTGGGGGATGTTTGTGGGGATAGGCACCCAAAGCCCAACCTGTTAGTCAGAAGCTTGATGTCACTCTTAGCTCTGCAGGCAACTCAGCCTGTGACCTTGAACTTGTATCTTTGGAGTCCAGTGTCTTCCACCTTGTACATCATCCTTAAGGCTCTTTGTGAACTTCAAATCCAATCCTTGATGCTGGTTCTCTGTGTTTATTTGGACACATTCTTTAATTTCCTTGAAGCCTTGGCTTTCATCCTACATGAAATGGAGAGAATAATCTTGCTTCACTGTTGGCTGTGAGAATAAATGAGGTATTGCTTTTCAGTGAATGGTTGCTCTTGTGGTTATTTATTATTGTTCTTCAGTTGATACACGCTTGGCTTGTCAATGGTGTTGAATGTGTTAGTTTACTGGGGCTGCCATAACCAAGTTCAACAACTTGGGTGGCTTAAAGAAATTCACTGTCTTATGGGTCTGAAGGCTAGAAATCCACAATCAGGGTTGGTTCCTTCCAAGGCCAGTGAGGGAGACTGTTCCAGCCTTCTCTGTTAGCCTCAGGCATTCCTTGGCTTATGGATGGCATGCTCCCTGTGTCTTGACCTCATCTCTCTCTTCAGATGGGTCTCTGAGTCCACATTTCCCCTCTTTATAAGGTCACACCAGTCATATTGGATTAGAGCCCACCCCAATGACCTCATCTTGACTCAATTACTTCTATAAAGACCATATTTCCAAATAAGGTCACATTCTGAAGTACTGGAGTTTATGGCTTTGGTGCACCTTCTTGGGGGATCACGTTTCCGCCCATCGCACTGAAAGTGATTGATGGTTGTATTCTCTAGAAAATGCTTTGCTGGAAAAATAACTTGGCATTTCTCAATGGAAGAGAAAACAACCCACAACACCTGACAGGGATTCCTCCCTACTCTTCTGCACTAGTCACTCACAGCAGCTCATTTCCCTGGATCAGATGAGTGGAATCAGCTTTGACGAAGATCTGCGTCTTTCTGCAAAACACGAGTCCAGGACCTCTGCCCCTCGAGACAGTTCCCACGTGTACTTTTAGAATTGCAAATCTATCGTTTCTGGTTCATGACATTTTTGCAGAGCCCCCAGGATGGAAATAACACACAAGATCTCAGGCAGTTGGCATTCTTTCTCTGTTTTTTTTTTTTTTTTTTTTTATAGCACTTTGCAAAACTCTCATGCTGTAAACATGCGATTTATAGTCCTTCTGTGGTTCCTAAATGGATATAATAAAAACAGATTTAGAATATTATTCTGACATGGTTCAGGCCAGCATGGTCTAATACAAATTTATTTACTGGGGTGGGTGAAAAATCTGAAAAGATAAAGTGAGAATCAGTCCTTAGTAAATCTTTCTTGCTAACTCTCATGATCCTTTCTGAGAAGGCAGCCCACTGGTGGAGTCCTTGGGGTGTTTGTGGAAAATGCAGATTTTCAGGTACCACCCCCCATTTCGCAGGTTCAGAGTCTTTGGAGGAGGGGTCCTGGGATTTGCATTTCTAGTAAGTCCCTCAAGCCCCTGTCATTCTGGCTCACCCTTCGTTTGAGAACCCCTGGTCTCCGGCTTCGTCCAGAAGACATATGTTTTGTTTTTGAGTCAGATGAGTTCCAGAACTGGAGTCTGTCCAGGGCTGAAGGTGAGAAGAGCTGGGCAGGCAGGTGTGGGGCGGGGCACCCAGGGATGTGCCGTCAGCACGGTGAGGATGAGTGTGTGCAGTCCGTTGTGGGGTAGCATCTGCTGAGCTTGGTGAGAAAGGTCCATGTGGATTTCAGATGGGACAGGGAAGGTTGTAAAGGTTGAAGGCACATATACATGACAGCAGGTGGGTTGAGCTGGGGAGTGGGTTTCTGGCGGCCCCAATGAAGGAGTCTGGCAGCCAGAGAGAGTTGAAGTGGGGTCCTGTGTGTGGGAGGGGCCTTGCCTCCACCCCTGAGGGCTGCTCGATGAGAGGCTGGGGAGCCCCCCCACCCCAGGGAGCTGTGTGCAGATTAAGATTCCTGAACTTGAACCAGCCCCTCTGTGTGCTCTGGGAATCTGCATTCTAAAGCCCTCCGGGTGATCTAATGTGACACTCCCTCTGAATAGCATTTGGAAGGCACAGGGGCCATGGAAAGAACTGACCTTGGGAATCAGTGGGCCTGGCGTTGGGTCCTAGCTATTTGACCTTGACCTGGCTCCATCTGAGCCATAATTTCTTTATCTGTAAAACGAAAGTACAAATACTTTCTTCTTGTTTTGATTGTTGTGAGAGTTAGGGCTAAGGGATGTGACACATTAAAAAAAAATTTTTTTTAATGTTTATCTTTATTTTTGAGATGGAGAGAGACACAGCATGAACGGGGGACAGGCAGAGAGAGAGAGAGGGAGACACAGAATCGGTAGCAAGCTCCAGGCTCTGAGCTGTCAGCACAGAGCCTGACACGGGGCTCGAACTCATCAACTGCGAGATCATGACTTGAGCTGAAGTCGGCCGTTTAACTGACTGAGCCACCCAGGTGCCCCAGGGATGTGACACATTTAAGCACAGTTTCTGGCACACAGTAGACTTCATTAAGTGGTGACTCCAAACCTTGTGAGAACTGAGATTCAAGAATTTAATTGGTGCAGGGTGTGGTAGTCATGGGGCATAAGAATCAACAGGTGGCCCCAGGGATTTGACTCGGCTCTGACAATACAGTGTCCCGGTTTCTAGAATTGGGGCTACCAAAAAAAAAAAAAAAGAGCAACAATAATGTCAGGGCCTCAATAGTGTTTACCATGCAGGTCTGATACTGTGCTAAGCATTTTATGAACAACCTTATGAGTTAGGTACTCTTGTTATCCCCATTTACAGATGAGAAACCTGAGACTCAGAAAGACGTGAGCATGGTCACACAGTCCTTATGGGTCAGACTCAAGCCCTCTGGCTCTGGGTCTTCAGCAGCTTTTCCTGCCTAGTTAAGTCAAGTCCAAGGTCAGAGTGGCCTTCAAACCACAGTGCTGAGTCTTTGGAGAAATGGTCCTGGATATTTGCCTCACCTTTCTAGATGTAAAATCATATGGCCGCTTCATAGCAAAGTTAGAAAAGCTGGCATTTTCCTAACAGAAGCTGGTATGTAAGAAACCTACCCTGTTGCCAAAGGTTTGACAAATTCTAACAGAAAATCTGTAGCACAAAATTGCCTTGTATTGAGAATCCTTTGCCTGCTTTCTATTTAGTTCTTGTGTTGAGTTGACACCCTTCACAGGTTCATCAACCCTTCAAAGGGCCTCTCTGACCCTCTGCTTTTTCTCCCCTTACTCTTTGTCTCACTGATTCAGTCCTTATTCATTCGATATGAATCTGAACGTCTAATCAAGATTTCCTCCACCTAACCCCTGAAGCACTGGCATTAGTAAATATATTCAATTCTGAGAGTATTTTGTGAGAATTTCTGCATTTTGTAACACTGCTCTCTCCCTTCTCTGCACTCCCAGGGCATAACCTTCAGTAGCAGAACAAATCAGGCCAGCCAGCACGCTGCCAAGTCCTGTGGGCTCCTTGTCAAGGAAAACAGCTGGCCCCATTTCTAATCAACATCTCCCCCACGAAAACACTGCTGGGTCACTGAAGGAGACTAGACTAGAATTTGAAACTTTCCAAAGACTCGCAATAGACATTGAGTGCAAAAGGATACTTACTTTGTCTTTGCCCGCATCTGCTCTATTTGGGAGACGAGAAGGAGAATCACCCAAGGAGTCACACGAACAGATTCTACATTGAGACCTCTACACATATAATGGGTGATGGTTATTGAAACAGCCCAAACCTCTACCAAGGAGTGAGAGATATAGCTCGAGAGGTGACCAGGCAGTCCCAGGACCAAGGAATGGATGACTACAAGTACCAGGACAGCTATGAGGGCCATGCCCCCAGTGATGGCTATTACCGTGGCAATGAGTCCAACCCAGAGGAGGATGCACAGAGTGATGTTACAGAGGGCCACGATGAGGAGGATGAGATCTATGAGGGGGAGTACCAGGGCATCCCTCACCCAGATGATGTCAAGGCCAAGCAGGCCAAGATGGCACCCTCCAGAGCCGATGGCCTTCGGGGCCAAGCTGACCTGATGGCTGAGAGGTTGGAAGACGAGGAGCAGTTGGCCCACCAGTATGAGAACATCATCGAGGAGTGTGGCCACGGGCGTTTCCAGTGGATCCTCTTTTTCGTCTTGGGTTTGGCTCTGATGGCCGATGGAGTGGAGGTGTTCGTGGTGAGTTTTGTCCTGCCCAGTGCAGAGAAGGACATGTGTCTGTCCAGTTCCAAAAAAGGAATGCTCGGTAAGTAAAATTTCCAAAGATCATTCTCTCTGTGGCATTAAATTATGAAGGGGAAAGAGCAGTAAAACTTGCATAGCACCTGTTACTATTAGACACCTTAAATCTATGACAATTCCCTTGCGATGCTATCACTTTACATCCATTTTGCCTTTAAGATATTTTTGTCTCAGAGAAAATTAATTGGCTCAAGTTTACCTAGCTGGTAAGTATTGGAGCTTGGATCCCTGCTTAGGTCTTCCTGAATCTCAACTTCTTGGTTCTTTTTCCAAATCTCATTGCCTTTTTGAGAGTCACATTTCTCTCATCTTCGTATTAAAACCAACCATCTTCTACATCCAAATGACAAATACATTTTGCGAGTGGTAGGCCAGAGGCCTCTTCCTCTCTGTCCTCTCTATGTCCTTCTAGAATCCAATGGCACCTGCTCCTGGTTTCTCTTGTATGTAAGTGTTAGTGGGCTGACTGCCTGTGTGCCTTGGGGATGTACGCTGGGCTGAGCACACCCCCAGAGCCCCTGCAGGCCACTGGGAATCACACTGTGAAGCACAGATGAATTCTACAGGAGGCAAGACCAGCCTTGCAAATCAGTAATGAGACTAGCAACATTAGAACCAAGCATCAGATGTCAGAGCCTGAGACAGAGGATTTTGTGTAGAGAGAGGTTGGCACGAATGGCGTGGTGTGGAAGAGATTGATCATAATACAGACAAGGATTTGCCTCGATCATTAAATGTCTTGCAAAACATATCCATTCTCTAAACTTGAAGTCTGTATGATTGATTATTTAACGAACATACAGTTATTGTGAACTTGCTCTGAGTCATGTTCTTAATCCTCAAGAACTAAAAATCTATCTAGCAACTTAGCTCATTCATTCAACAAATATTTATTATGCATATACTGTGTGCCAGTCTCTGTGCTCAGCCCTTGGGGAGAAAATATTGAACCAGACAGACATAGTCCCTGCCTCTCAAAGAACTTACACACAGCAGGACAAACAGGCATTGTGTTAACGATGCGTTGACAGACAAACACAGAGGGTTATGTAATTACTGTAGAGACGAGTGCTATGAAATGCCTCGTGTGGCTCTCTTCTCCGGTACTAGCTTTAAAGTAAGGGTTGGCAGACATGTCCTATAAAGATCCAGAGAGCAAATATTTTAAGCTTTGCAGGTACAGATAGTCTCTGTGACCACTACTCAACCCTGCCTTGGCAGCACAAAAGCAGCCATAGACAACACACAAACACATGGACATAACTGTGTCCCAATAAAACTTTATTTGCAAAAAAAGGCAAAGGGCCAGATGTAGCCTATAGGCTGTGTAGTTTGCCGGCCCTGATCCAAGCCACTATTAATAAGATTGAGACATTAAAATAAAGAAAACATCTGCAATAAAGACTCATTTCTGGAAGCTTTTAAAGTTTGTTTTCTCCATTTCTGCTTAACTAAGGGACCACTGAAAATAATTAAATTGCGTCAGGGGTGATTGTTAGGGAACCCAAAGAGGCTGCGTATGTACAAGCAGAAGGAGTAACTTGAGGAACAAGAATATTACCCAAAGTTTTTATTTTTATTTATTTAAAAAAACATTTTTTTAACGTTTTATTTATTTTTGAGACAGAGAGAGACAGAGCATGAACGGGGGAGGGTCAGAGAGAGAGGGAGACACAGAATCTGAAACAGGCTCCAGGCTCTGAGCTGTCAGCACAGAGCCTGATGTGGGGCTCGAACTCACAGACTGCAAGATCATGACCTGAGCTGAAGTCGGACGCTCAACCAACTGAACCACCCAGGCGCCCCTACCCAAAGTTTTTAAACACCAACAGAAGTTTAGTTGCTTTTTTTTATTTTTTATTAAAAAAATTTTTTTAATGTTTTATTTATTTTTGAATGAGACAGAGTGTGAGCGGGGGAGGGGCAGAGAGAGAGGGAGACACAGAATCTGAAGCAGGCTCCAGGCTCTGAGCTGTCAGCACAGAGCCCGACGTGGGGCTCGAACCCACGGACTGCGAGATCATGACCTGAGCTGAAGTCAGACGGTTCACTGACGGAGCCACCCAGGCGCCCCAGTTTAGTTGCTTTTTAAAATTCCTTTCTTTCTTTTTTTAATAAGGGCAAAAACCAAAACAGACCCCAAGTCTCCAGCCAAACCATACAGTCCCCAGTTGATCTAAACATATCCACAGCATTGATTTGTTTTGTGGTATTCTCAACAGAAAACCTGGGTCCCTGTCAGGCCAAATTGGCAATGTCAGTAATAATTTCATGTCCCCTTGGTCTCTCTGCCACCTTGGTGCCTGGCAGTCTCGTAACAGAGCTGTCACGGCTCCTGACAGCTCCCCGGACAAATGCTGGGAGTCGAGGGAACGTGGTCCTAATCTGGAGAGTTCATGTTTGTGCAATTTTGCTTTCAGTGTTTGCCAAGAAGGTGCTATGACTCAGCCCAAGAAGGGCAGGGAAGACTTCCCATGCACCCAGCGGACCCCCTTTGTGGGCAAGGAAATGGATCCGGGGAGGTGGATGACGGGAAGGTCTCCAGGGACCAGCATTTCCACATGCTGTTTCTTCTGACCTTCGTGGTCACCATGGTGGTTAGAGAGCAGTTTCATCCTGTTGGTACGCATCAGGAAACAGGCTTGGAGAGCCATATCCTAGGTTACACAGTAATCATTGCCGGAGCTGGGATTCCAACCCAGGTCTGTCTGGTTTCAAAGTCTACACTCGTTCTGCTACACCATACTGCCTTTCTCTCATACACGGTCTTGGGAAAAGAGGTTATGCTATGGGGCGGGTCTGCTTTCCATGTCTTCAGGCACCTGGTAGGTTGCTTAGAGTACCATAGACTGCTTCCCACAGAGAGGCAGCATGGTGTGAGAAATGACGGTGTGGGCGCTGGAGTCTGGCCACTAGGGTTTGGCCACTGGTATGTCATTTATCAGCTAGTGACCTTGGGCAGGTCGTAAATTCTCCGAGTTTCCCGTATGTGGATGAGGGTGATAATACTTGGTGTGTGTGTATGTGAGGACTAAGTGACATAAAGCTGGTAAAGCAACCAGCTCTCCGTAAGTCCTGAACCACTGTTAGTTGTCGTTACTGTGTATCCTGACATTCTCCTTCCCAGCACTGGCCGGAGATTATAGTCGCAGTGATACAGGAGCAGCATGCACTCTGGAGTCAGGTGGCCTGGGTTTGAGTCTTAGTAGGATGATTTGGGGAAAGTTGCCTCACTTCTCTGAGCCTCGGTTTCCTTGTCTGCAAAATGGAGATTGACAATAGGATCTACTTTATAGGGTTTTGTGACGATTCAGTGAGTTCGATGTATTTAACTTGCCTGAAACAGTGCTTGCACATAATAGGTGCTCAAGATATCTTAGTTGTTGTTGTTGTTGTTGTTGTTATACAGGTGTTATTCTTACTAAACTGATGGCTTGATAATGATGAACCACCCAAATTCAGGGCTACATCTTCTCAGGTGATGACATTGCATATTTTTTTTTTCAGCCTAAATTATTTATCGCAGGCTTTTAAGATCAAGCTGCCCTCCCTTGGGTGGTGACAATGCCTCCTCATTTCTGTGCTAACCCAGTTCTAGCTCTCTTTCCCTTTCCTCTGTGTGTGTGTGTGTGTGTGTGTGTGTGTGCGCGCGCACACGTGCGTGTGTTTGTATGTGTTTAAGACTTAATTTTTTAAGAGCAGTTTTAGCTTCACAGCCAAACAGAGAGGAAGGTACAGAGATTTCCGGCATGTCTCTGCCCCTACATGTGCCTCATCTCCTTCCATTACCAATATCACCCCACCAGACTGATACATTTTTTATAATTGTATAACCTACATTGACACATTGCTGTTACCCAAAGTTTGCACTTTACTTTTGATTGGTCAATTAAAATTGTACTTTACTTTTAATTGGGCTGACTCTTGGTGTTACACATTCAATGCAATGACATGTATCTATTATAATAGTATCATACACAGGTAGTTTCACTACCCTAAAAAATCCTCTGTGCTCTGCGCATTCAGCCTTTCCCTGACTCTGACCCCTGGAAACCACTGATTTTTTTTTTTTTCTGTTTTTGTAAGGTTTTGCCTTTTCCAGAATGTTATAATAGTTGGGTCGTACAGTATTTATGTAGCCTTTTCACACTACCTTCTTTCACTTAGTAATTTGCATTTACATTTCTTGCAAGTCTTTTCATGGATTGATGGCTCATGTCTTTTTAGTGCTGAATAATATTCCATTGTCTGGATGCACCACAGTTTATCCGTTCACCTACTGAAGGACATCCTGGTTGATTCCAAGTTTTGGCAGCTACGATAAAGCTGCTATAAACATCTGTGTGCAGATTTTTATGTGGACATAAGGTTTCGACTCCTGTGGATAAACACCAAGGAGTGTGATTGCTGGATCACATAGTAAGAATACGTTTGGTTTCGTAAGAAATTGCCAGTCGTCCAAAGAGGCGGTACCACTTTGCATTCCCATCAGCAGTGAATGAGAGGTCCTGCCACTCTGCGTCCTCACCTGGGTTTGGTGTCGTTGGTGTCCTGGGTTTTGACCACTCTTACATGTGTATCTCCTTGATGTTTTCACCAGCATTTCCCTGATGACGTACCATGCAGAGCATCTTTTCCTATGTTTATTTAGCAAATATGTGTCTTCTTTTGTGAGTGTCTGTAAAGGTGTTTGGCCATTTTTAAATGAGGTGCTTCCTGATTGTTGAGTTTGAAGAGTTCTTTGTACATTTTGGCTAACGGTCCTTTTTCAGGATGTGTCTTTTGCAAATATTTTCTCCTAGTCTGTGACCTATCTTCTCCTTTGGACTCTGCTTCTTTATAAAGAAACAGAAAGAAAGTGATGCCCCTAGACTTGACTCCTCCTTGATGTTCCAGGAAGAGAATTCAGTAAGAGAACATTTTTTACCCCAAAATTCAGACCACAAGTCGTAGAGTATTTTGTTATTTTCTTCCTGGAATCAAATGAATCAGTTCAGAAAATAAGAGAAGTATCCTTAGGCCAGGTAACAAAAATATCTGGGTGTCCCTGTGCCTCTTTCCTGAGCTTTTAGAAAGAAGAAAGTTGAGCTTCTTTAAGTGTGGAGGTTTAGGGGGTCACTTATCCAGAACTGTCTTTTTTCGGGAAGAAAAAGTTTAGGAGAACATTGTCAGCGACGAAGGCCCTATCCTGCTAACTCTCAAGCAGATGGTCTCCTTCCAGACAAGGAGAATGCATTCATTTGTTAATTAAAATGTTCATTCAGTTGCCCCTAGGTGGCTTAGTCGGTTAAGCATCTGACTTTGGCTCAGGTCATGATCTCACGGTTCGTGAGTTTGAGCCCCACATCTGGCTCTGTGCTGACAGCTCAGAGCCTGGATCCTGCTTTGGATTCTGTGTCTCCCTCTCTCTGTGCCCCTCCCCCACTCACGCTCTCTTTCTCTCCCCAAAATAAATAAACATCTAAAAAATTTTTTAAAATGCTCATTCATTATTACTTTTATTTATTATTATTATTTTTTTAATATATGAAATTTACTGTCAAATTGGTTTCCATACAACACCCAGTGCTCATCCCAAAAGGTGCCCTCCTCAATACCCATCACCCACCCTGCCCTCCCTCCCACCCCCCATCAACCCTCAGTTTGTTCTCAGTTTTTAACAGTCTCTTATGCTTTGGCTCTCTCCCACTCTAACCTCTTTTTTTTTTCCTTCCCCTCCCCCATGGGTTTCTGTTAAGTTTCTCAGGATCCACATTAGAGTGAAACCATATGGTATCTGTCTTTCTCTGTATGGCTTATTTCACTTAGCATCACACTCTCCAGTTCCATCCACGTTGCTACAAAAGGCCATATTTCATTTTTTCTCATTGCCACGTAGTATTCCATTGTGTATATAAACCACAATTTCTTTATCCATTCATCAGTTGATGGACATTTAGGCTCTTTCCATAATTTGGCTATTGTTGAGAGTGCTGCTATAAACATTGGGGTACAGGTGCCCCTATGCATCAGTACTCCTGTATCCCTTGGATAAATTCCTAGCAGTGCTATTGCTGGGTCATAGGGTAGGTCTATTTTTAATTTTCTGAGGAACCTCCACACTGCTTTCCAGAGCGGCTGCACCAATTTGCATTCCCACCAACAGTGCAAGAGGGTTCCTGTTTCTCCACATCCTCTCCAGCATCTATAGTCTCCTGATTTCTTCATTTTGGCCACTCTGACTGGCGTGAGGTGGTATCTGAGTGTGGTTTTGATTTGTATTTCCCTGATAAGGAGCGACGTTGAACATCTTTTCATGTGCCTGTTGGCCATCCGGATGTCTTCTTTAGAGAAGTGTCTATTCATGTTTTCTGCCCATTTCTTCACTGGGTTATTTGTTTTTCGGGTGTGGAGTTTGGTGAGCTCTTTATAGATTTTGGATACTAGCCCTTTGTCCGATATGTCATTTGCAAATATCTTTTCCCATTCCGTTGGTTGCCTTTTAGTTTTGTTGGTTGTTTCCTTTGCTGTGCAGAAGCTTTTTATCTTCATAAGGTCCCAGTAATTCACTTTTGCTTTTAGTTCCCTTGCCTTTGGGGATGTGCCGAGTAAGAGATTGCTACGGCTGAGGTCAGAGAGGTCTTTTCCTGCTTTCTCCTCTAAGGTTTTGATGGTTTCCTGTCTCACATTCAGGTCCTTTATCCATTTTGAGTTTATTTTTGTGAATGGTGTGAGAAAGTGGTCTAGTTTCAACCTTCTGCATGTTGCTGTCCAGTTCTCCCAGCACCATTTGTTAAAGAGACTGTCTTTTTTCCATTGGATGTTCTTTCCTGCTTTGTCAAAGATGAGTTGGCCATACGTTTGCGGGTCTAGTTCTGGGGTTTCTATTCTATTCCATTGGTCTATGTGTCTGTTTTTATGCCAATACCATGCTGTCTTGATGATGACAGCTTTGTAGTAGAGGCTAAAGTCTGGGATTGTGATGCCTCCTGCTTTGGTCTTCTTCTTCAAAATTACTTTGGCTATTCGGGGCCTTTTGTGGTTCCATATGAATTTTAGGATTGCTTGTTTTAGTTTCGAGAAGAATGCTGGTGCAATTTTGATTGGGATTGCATTGAATGTGTAGATAGCTTTGGGTAGTATTGACATTTTGACAATATTTATTCTTCCAATCCATGAGCAGGGAATGTCTTTCCATTTCTTTAAATCTTCTTCAATTACCTTCATAAGCTTTCTATAGTTTTCAGCATACAGATCTTTTACATCTTTGGTTAGATTTATTCCTAGGTATTTTATGCTTCTTGGTGCAGTTGTGAATGGGATCAGTTTCTTTATTTGTCTTTCTGTTGCTTCATTGTTAGTGTATAAGAATGCAACTGATTTCTGTACATTGATTTTGTATCCTGCAACTTTGCCGAATTCATGTATCAGTTATAGCAGACTTTTGGTGGAGTCTATCGGATTTTCCATGTATAATATCATGTCATCTGCAAAAAGCGAAAGCTTGACTTCATCTTTGCCAATTTTGATGCCTTTGATTTCCTTTTGTTGTCTGATTGCTGATGCTAGAACTTCCAGCACTATGTTAAACAACAGCGGTGAGAGTGGGCATCCCTGTCGTGTTCCTGATCTCAGGCAAAAAGCTCTCAGTTTTTCCCCGTTGAAGATGATGTTAGCTGTGGGCTTTTCATAAATGGCTTTTATGATGTTTAAGTATGTTCCTTCTATCCCGACTTTCTCAAGTGTTTTTATTAAGAAAGGGTGCTGGATTTTGTCAAAGGCCTTTTCTGCATCGATTGACAGGATCATATGGTTCTTCTCTTTTTTGTTGTTAATGTGATGTATCACGTTGATCGATTTGCGAATGTTGAACCAGCCCTGCATCCCAGGAATGAATCCCACTTGATCATGGTGAATAATTCTTTTTATATGCCGTTGAATTCGATTTGCTAGTATCTTATTGAGAATTTTTGCATCCATATTCATCAGGGATATTGGCCTGTAGTTCTCTTTTTTTACTGGGTCTCTGTCTGGTTTAGGAATCAAAGTAATACTGGCTTCATAGAATGAGTCTGGAAGTTTTCCTTCCCTTTCTATTTCTTGGAATAGCTTGAGAAGGATAGGTATTATCTCTGCTTTAAACGTCTGGTAGAACTCCCCTGGGAAGCCATCTGGTCCTGGACTCTTATTTGTTGGGAGATTTTTGATAACCGATTCAATTTCTTCGCTGGTTATGGGTCTGTTCAAGCTTTCTATTTCCTCCTGATTTAGTTTCGGAAGAGTGTGGGTGTTTAGGAATTTGTCCATTTCTTCCAGGTTGTCCAGTTTGTTGGCATATAATTTTTCATAGTATTCCCTGATAATTGTTTGTATCTCTGAGGAATTGGTTGTAATAATTCCATTTTCATTCATGATTTTATCTATTTGGGTCATCTCCCTTTTCTTTTTGAGAAGCCTGGCTAGAGGTTTGTCAATTTTGTTTATTTTTTCAAAAAACCAACTCTTGGTTTCGTTGATCTGCTCTACAGTTTTTTTAGATTCTATATTGTTTATTTCTGCTCTGATCTTTATTATTTCTCTTCTTCTGCTGGGTTTAGGCTGCCTTTGCTGTTCTGCTTCTATTTCCTTTAGGTATGCTGTTAGATTTTGTATTTGGGATTTTTCTTGTTTCTTGAGATAGGCCTGGATTGCAATGTATTTTCCTCTCAGGACTGCCTTCACTGCGTCCCAAAGCGTTTGGATTGTTGTATTTTCATTTTCGTTTGTTTCCATATATTTTTTAATTTCTTCTCTAATTGCCTGGTTGACCCACTCATTCTTTAGTAGGGTGTTCTTTAACCTCCATGCTTTTGGAGGTTTTCCAGACTTTTTCCTGTGGTTGATTTCAAGCTTCATAGCATTGTGGTCTGAAAGTATGCATGGTATAATTTCAATTCTTGTAAACTTATGAAGGGCTGTTTTGTGACCCAGTATATGATCTATCTTGGAGAATGTTCCATGTGCACTCGAGAAGAAAGTATATTCTGTTGCTTTGGGATGCAGAGTTCTAAATATATCTGTCAAGGCCATCTGATCCAATGTATCATTCAGGCCCTTGTTTCTTTTTTTTTTTTTTGATTTTTTTCTTTAAAGTCTCGTGATCTTTTTTTTTTTTTTTTAATATATGAAATTTACTGTCAAATTGGTTTCCATACAACACCCAGTGCTCATCCCAAAAGGTGCCCTCCTCAATACCCATCACCCACCCTGCCCTCCCTCCCACCCCCCATCAACCCTCAGTTTGTTCTCAGTTTTTAACAGTCTCTAATGCTTTGGCTCTCTCCCACTCTAACCTCTTTTTTTTTTTTTTTTTCCTTCCCCTCCCCCATGGGTTTCTGTTATGTTTCTCAGGATCCACATAAGAGTGAAACCATATGGTATCTGTCTTTCTCTGTATGGCTTATTTCACTTAGCATCACACTCTCCAGTTCCATCCATGTTGCTACAAAAGGCCATATTTCATTTTTTCTCATTGCCACGTAGTATTCCATTGTGTATATAAACCACAATTTCTTTATCCATTCATCAGTTGATGGACATTTAGGCTCTTTCCATAATTTGGCTATTGTTGAGAGTGCCGCTATAAACATTGGGGTACAGGTGCCCCTATGCATCAGTACTCCTGTATCCCTTGGATAAATTCCTAGCAGTGCTATTGCTGGGTCATAGGGTAGGTCTATTTTTAATTTTCTGAGGAACCTCCACACTGCTTTCCAGAGCGGCTGCACCAATTTGCATTCCCACCAACAGTGCAAGAGGGTTCCTGTTTCTCCACATCCTCTCCAGCATCTATAGTCTCCTGATTTCTTCATTTTGGCCACTCTGACTGGCGTGAGGTGGTATCTGAGTGTGGTTTTGATTTGTATTTCCCTGATAAGGAGCGACGTTGAACATCTTTTCATGTGCCTGTTGGCCATCCGGATGTCTTCTTTAGAGAAGTGTCTATTCATGTTTTCTGCCCATTTCTTCACTGGGTTATTTGTTTTTCGGGTGTGGAGTTTGGTGAGCTCTTTATAGATTTTGGATACTAGCCCTTTGTCCGATATGTCATTTGCAAATATCTTTTCCCATTCCGTTGGTTGCCTTTTAGTTTTGTTGGTTGTTTCCTTTGCTGTGCAGAAGCTTTTTATCTTCATAAGGTCCCAGTAATTCACTTTTGCTTTTAGTTCCCTTGCCTTTGGGGATGTGCCGAGTAAGAGATTGCTACGGCTGAGGTCAGAGAGGTCTTTTCCTGCTTTCTCCTCTAAGGTTTTGATGGTTTCCTGTCTCACATTCAGGTCCTTTATCCATTTTGAGTTTATTTTTGTGAATGGTGTGAGAAAGTGGTCTAGTTTCAACCTTCTGCATGTTGCTGTCCAGTTCTCCCAGCACCATTTGTTAAAGAGACTGTCTTTTTTCCATTGGATGTTCTTTCCTGCTTTGTCAAAGATGAGTTGGCCATACGTTTGCGGGTCTAGTTCTGGGGTTTCTATTCTATTCCATTGGTCTATGTGTCTGTTTTTATGCCAATACCATGCTGTCTTGATGATGACAGCTTTGTAGTAGAGGCTAAAGTCTGGGATTGTGATGCCTCCTGCTTTGGTCTTCTTCTTCAAAATTACTTTGGCTATTCGGGGCCTTTTGTGGTTCCATATGAATTTTAGGATTGCTTGTTTTAGTTTCGAGAAGAATGCTGGTGCAATTTTGATTGGGATTGCATTGAATGTGTAGATAGCTTTGGGTAGTATTGACATTTTGACAATATTTATTCTTCCAATCCATGAGCAGGGAATGTCTTTCCATTTCTTTAAATCTTCTTCAATTACCTTCATAAGCTTTCTATAGTTTTCAGCATACAGATCTTTTACATCTTTGGTTAGATTTATTCCTAGGTATTTTATGCTTCTTGGTGCAATTGTGAATGGGATCAGTTTCTTTATTTGTCTTTCTGTTGCTTCATTGTTAGTGTATAAGAATGCAACTGATTTCTGTACATTGATTTTGTATCCTGCAACTTTGCCGAATTCATGTATCAGTTATAGCAGACTTTTGGTGGAGTCTATCGGATTTTCCATGTATAATATCATGTCATCTGCAAAAAGCGAAAGCTTGACTTCATCTTTGCCAATTTTGATGCCTTTGATTTCCTTTTGTTGTCTGATTGCTGATGCTAGAACTTCCAGCACTATGTTAAACAACAGCGGTGAGAGTGGGCATCCCTGTCGTGTTCCTGATCTCAGGCAAAAAGCTCTCAGTTTTTCCCCGTTGAAGATGATGTTAGCTGTGGGCTTTTCATAAATGGCTTTTATGATGTTTAAGTATGTTCCTTCTATCCCGACTTTCTCAAGTGTTTTTATTAAGAAAGGGTGCTGGATTTTGTCAAAGGCCTTTTCTGCATCGATTGACAGGATCATATGGTTCTTCTCTTTTTTGTTGTTAATGTGATGTATCACGTTGATCGATTTGCGAATGTTGAACCAGCCCTGCATCCCAGGAATGAATCCCACTTGATCATGGTGAATAATTCTTTTTATATGCCGTTGAATTCGATTTGCTAGTATCTTATTGAGAATTTTTGCATCCATATTCATCAGGGATATTGGCCTGTAGTTCTCTTTTTTTACTGGGTCTCTGTCTGGTTTAGGAATCAAAGTAATACTGGCTTCATAGAATGAGTCTGGAAGTTTTCCTTCCCTTTCTATTTCTTGGAATAGCTTGAGAAGGATAGGTATTATCTCTGCTTTAAACGTCTGGTAGAACTCCCCTGGGAAGCCATCTGGTCCTGGACTCTTATTTGTTGGGAGATTTTTGATAACCGATTCAATTTCTTCGCTGGTTATGGGTCTGTTCAAGCTTTCTATTTCCTCCTGATTTAGTTTCGGAAGAGTGTGGGTGTTTAGGAATTTGTCCATTTCTTCCAGGTTGTCCAGTTTGTTGGCATATAATTTTTCATAGTATTCCCTGATAATTGTTTGTATCTCTGAGGAATTGGTTGTAATAATTCCATTTTCATTCATGATTTTATCTATTTGGGTCATCTCCCTTTTCTTTTTGAGAAGCCTGGCTAGAGGTTTGTCAATTTTGTTTATTTTTTCAAAAAACCAACTCTTGGTTTCGTTGATCTGCTCTACAGTTTTTTTAGATTCTATATTGTTTATTTCTGCTCTGATCTTTATTATTTCTCTTCTTCTGCTGGGTTTAGGCTGCCTTTGCTGTTCTGCTTCTATTTCCTTTAGGTATGCTGTTAGATTTTGTATTTGGGATTTTTCTTGTTTCTTGAGATAGGCCTGGATTGCAATGTATTTTCCTCTCAGGACTGCCTTCACTGCGTCCCAAAGCGTTTGGATTGTTGTATTTTCATTTTCGTTTGTTTCCATATATTTTTTAATTTCTTCTCTAATTGCCTGGTTGACCCACTCATTCTTTAGTAGGGTGTTCTTTAACCTCCATGCTTTTGGAGGTTTTCCAGACTTTTTCCTGTGGTTGATTTCAAGCTTCATAGCATTGTGGTCTGAAAGTATGCATGGTATAATTTCAATTCTTGTAAACTTATGAAGGGCTGTTTTGTGACCCAGTATATGATCTATCTTGGAGAATGTTCCATGTGCACTCGAGAAGAAAGTATATTCTGTTGCTTTGGGATGCAGAGTTCTAAATATATCTGTCAAGGCCATCTGATCCAATGTATCATTCAGGCCCTTGTTTCTTTTTTTTTTTTTTGATTTTTTTCTTTAAAGTCTCGTGATCTTTTTTTTTTTTTTTAATATATGAAATTTACTGTCAAATTGGTTTCCATACAACACCCAGTGCTCATCCCAAAAGGTGCCCTCCTCAATACCCATCACCCACCCTGCCCTCCCTCCCACCCCCCATCAACCCTCAGTTTGTTCTCAGTTTTTAACAGTCTCTAATGCTTTGGCTCTCTCCCACTCTAACCTCTTTTTTTTTTTTTTTTTCCTTCCCCTCCCCCATGGGTTTCTGTTATGTTTCTCAGGATCCACATAAGAGTGAAACCATATGGTATCTGTCTTTCTCTGTATGGCTTATTTCACTTAGCATCACACTCTCCAGTTCCATCCATGTTGCTACAAAAGGCCATATTTCATTTTTTCTCATTGCCACGTAGTATTCCATTGTGTATATAAACCACAATTTCTTTATCCATTCATCAGTTGATGGACATTTAGGCTCTTTCCATAATTTGGCTATTGTTGAGAGTGCCGCTATAAACATTGGGGTACAGGTGCCCCTATGCATCAGTACTCCTGTATCCCTTGGATAAATTCCTAGCAGTGCTATTGCTGGGTCATAGGGTAGGTCTATTTTTAATTTTCTGAGGAACCTCCACACTGCTTTCCAGAGCGGCTGCACCAATTTGCATTCCCACCAACAGTGCAAGAGGGTTCCTGTTTCTCCACATCCTCTCCAGCATCTATAGTCTCCTGATTTCTTCATTTTGGCCACTCTGACTGGCGTGAGGTGGTATCTGAGTGTGGTTTTGATTTGTATTTCCCTGATAAGGAGCGACGTTGAACATCTTTTCATGTGCCTGTTGTCAGGCCCTTGTTTCTTTATTGACCGTGTGTCTAGATGATCTATCCATTTCTGTAAGTGGGGTGTTAAAGTGCCCTGCAATGACCACATTCTTATCCATAAGGTTGCTTATGTTTATGAGTAATTGTTTTATATATCTGGGGGCTCTGGTATTCGGCGCATAGACATTTATAATTGTTAGCTCTTCCTGATGGATAGACCCTGTAATTATTATATAATGCCCTTCTTCATCTCTTGTTACAGCCTTTAATTTAAAGTCTAGTTTGTCTGACATAAGTATGGCTACTCCAGCTTTCTTTTGGCTTCCAGTAGCATGATAAATAGTTCTCCATCCCCTCACTCTCAATCTGAAGGTGTCCTCAGATCTAAAATGAGTCTCTCGTAGACAGCAAATAGATGGGTCTTGTTTTTTTATCCATTCTGATACCCTATGTCTTTTGGTTGGCGCATTTAATCCATTTACATTCAGTGTTATTATAGAAAGATACGGGTTTAGAGTCATTGTGATGTCTGTATGTTTTATGCTTGTAGTGATGTCTCTGGTCCTTTGTCTCACAGGATCCCCCTTAGGATCTCTTGTAGGGCTGGTTTAGTGGTGACAAATTCCTTCAGTTTTTGTTTGTTTGGGAAGACCTTTATCTCTCCTTCTATTCTAAATGACAGACTTGCTGGATAAAGGATTCTCGGCTGCATATTTTTTCTGTTTAGCACACTGAAGATATCGTGCCAAGCCTTTCTGGCCTGCCAAGTTTCAAAGGAGAGATCAGTCACGAGTCTTATAGGTCTCCCTTTATATGTGAGGGCACGTTTATCCCTTGCTGCTTTCAGAATTTTCTCTTTATCCTTGTATTTTGCCAGTTTCACTATGATATGTCGTGCAGAAGATCGATTCAAGTTACGTCTGAAGGGAGTTCTCTGTGCCTCTTGGATTTCAATGCCTTTTTCCTTCCCCAGTTCAGGGAAGTCATTATTACTTTTAAAACTACTGGGGCACCTGGGTGGCTCAGTTGGTTAAGTGTCCAACTTCAGCTCAGGTCATGATTTCACGGTTCGTGAGTTCGAGCCCCACATCGGGCTCTGTGCTGACAGCTCAGAGCCTGGAGAGCCTGCTTCAGATTCTGTGTCTCCCTCTCTCTGTGCCCCTCCCCCACTCCCGCTCTGTCTTTGTCTCTCTCTCAAAAATAAACATTAAAAAAAATTAACAAACAAACAAAACTAGTGGATATTACCACATGCCTGATATGTCCTCTATTCGGTGGCCGCACCAAGAGGGCAAGTCAAGGCACTCGGTGAGTTTTATTTTTCTCCATGTATGTGTGCGTGTGCTAACTTAGTAACATTATTATGAGAACAGTTTTTTGGTAGTTTATCACAAAACAAGAAGGTACACTCTGCATACTACTTTTCTGACCTGAGAACTATTTTTCGTGCAATAATACTGCTTTGTTTTCAAAACCATGACTTCCTTGCACGCGGTGCATCAAAGGAAATCAATGCAGGTCTGCCTCAGTAACTGCTTGCTTCCAGAGTGTGGTTCAGAACATCTCAAGAATAGAGGACTCTGGCAGGGCCTGTCTGCACACTGCAAGACAGAGAAAAATGCTTTTATTTATTTAAAGGTCACTTTCAAAAAGTTAAAAATGGGTGGGGGGGGCGGATATCCAATACCTAATGTCCATCTGTACTATGGGTTTAATTACATTTATTTTTTTGCAGTTTTATGTTTTGCTTTTTTTTTTTTTTTTTTTAGTGTGAGTGTAGTTGGCACAAATCAATGAGTTTCATTCTAAAGGCAGAACTAGAGCTCACACAAGAAATAGAAAATATGAAATAGCGTGACGAGACTCGCAGTGCCGCATTTAATGTTATCCCTGTTGCCCAGATATGAAGGGAAGAAAGGCCGTTGAAGGGATGGAGTCCGAGCTCGGGCCGTCCAGAAGTCTTCCTCTGGGATCCCGTGATCTTAGGTGGTTGACAGAGGAATCCACATTTCTTTTTAATCTCTTTTCATGTAATATTGATGTATTTTCCACGCAAAGAGATGGGACTGTGTTTGGTGCTTTCTTTTTAACATTTTTTTAATGTTTATTTTATTTTTGAAAGGGAGAGACAGAACGTGAGCAGGGGAGGGGCAGAGAGAGAGGAAGGCACAGAATCCGGAACAGGCTCCAGGCTCCGAGCTGTGAGCACAGAGCCTGACGTGGGGGCTTGAACTCACAAACTGTGAGATCATGCCCTGAGCCAACGTCCAAGGCTTAACTGACTGAGCCACCCAGGGGCCCCTGTGTTTGGTGTTTTCAACGGAGTTGTTTGCATCTCAATGCCTTGTTTCCTTGCAGCTAGGATGGCGTTTAATATTGGTGACACAGAGGACATACCAATGGCATCCTCCTCTGCCTGCAGTGGGTACATCGATACCAAAGTCTCCCCATAATTGCAAAAACACCCCAATTGTGGTCTCTTCCCACCTTCATGCTGACCAAAAGCAAGAGTGTCCCATTTTCAGGCAAGAGTTCCATTTTTGCCTTCAGAATTTTGATTTCCTGGAAGGGTCTAGATGCTCGGTATGTATTTTATTGGCTCTTAGTTTTTTCTTGCCATCTGCTGTGGGACAGCTCAGGGAGACCCAAATTACCTTTAGACAGTAATTTAGAGCCTAAGAGAGGACCCTGTGAGGGCATGGAGTGATGTCACATGGGGTAGATGCACGAGAATACATTTTGAGCTGAATTTCCACAGCTGCTCTGAGATGGATGTATTACTTGGGTGTCATGAAAAATTATCGTTTAATTGTTTTATGTGTGAATTCCTGGTGAACATCAGAGAAGACCATTTGATTTCTGAACCACTTTTTCTTTAGCCCTGCATTCAGAGTGTCGGTTCCTGAAAAGAGGGGCCACTCTGTGTCCCAGGGCCTGGCACAAAATAGGTGTTCAGTTGAGTACTTACCACCGTGAAAATAAATACTCTTTATGGCAAAATCCACCAGTAGGAATTTCCATATATACATATGTTTTGTGTATGTGTGTGTGTGTGTGTTATTTATATGAGCTGTTCTTATTTATTTCTTTAGATCATGGGATTCTTTAGAAGAAAAGATAAGGGTTCCCTTAATAGAGTTCACACTGACCGCCATATTTAGGAGTGTGGGCTTGATTCCACAGGCATTGGAGAGCTATTTAATGAGGAGCTATTGATTGCTTTTGAGAAAGGGAATGACAAGGTGGGACCTGGGGTTTAGGAGGATCACTCTGCCAGAGTGGCTTTGGTACCGGGAGTTGTTCTTAAGGATGAATTAATGATCTTATGATCTTAAGGATGAGATTCTGAATTGGTTCTGGAGCTTCTGGAATTGGCTTTCTAGTCTGATTAGATTTAGACACGATGGACTTCGCCAATGGTGTGATGTGGCAACAGAGACACAGAAAATATCATCCTTGGATACTCCTGATTAAACATTTTGAAGAGGCAAGGTGACCATGTGCATAATCCCTTGGAATTTTTTTGTCTAACTAACGAGTATAATGAGCATGGTGGAGTCAAAGCAGCAATCTGAATAGTCTGATTCTGGAAGACTGTAGTGTTTCCAAAAGTGAAATAGGTAGGAAGCCTGCTAAATTGTCACTTGTTCTGTATAAGCAGAAAAATTCTAGGTAAAGTGAACAAAGCTACAACTTGGGTCATAAAAATAGCATCACGTCAATTTCCAGACTTGATCCAGTTTATAGATCCAGAACTCCTTTCATGAAGAGGGAGGCTGAGTCCCCGTGAGGAAGGATACCAGTATATACTGAAAACATACTTCCCCCCAGTCTTCCCAAGGGACCTATGGTCTTTTTACCAGAGTAATTGTGCACTGGGAAAAAGGAAATACGACCTCTTGAGGGTTGAAATGGCTCTGAAATGGCTCTAATCCGAGGAGACCCAAACATTCCTGTGGTTCACCAGAAAGAGTGGGGGCTCATGGAGGTCAGGCGATCTGTGGAGATTTAGCTCAGGCCCCTCTCACAGTAGGCTCAGTGGGTCCCCAAACCCTCCTTTGATTATTACCCCAGTTCTGGAATGCACAATTGGGGTAGACCTACTCAGCAACTGGCAAAACCCCTACATTGATGAAGAATGGATTGTCAGGGAGACTGGATGTAGGAGAGCTGACAGAAGGTCCCGGAATAGCCCAGGGGAGAAGTGTGTGGTCCCTGGGCTAGTATGGGAAGGAAATAGTAGATAGCATTTGAGTGTTTTGAAAAATTGAGATTTTTATATAGAGCTTTAAAGTATTTCTGCTATAAGCACCATTTTTTGTGTAATTTATGCAAGGAAGGAAACAGAGGGCCCAGGCAAAGAAGACAACCCCTCTTTAAGAGATTTACACCTTTCCACAGCTGGTTGTATTTATTATAAGATAATTGAATTCATAGCAAAGTGTTGGCTATTACAAAGCTGACAAGTAAATGCAATTTTTTGGTAATAAATATACAATGAATAAAAAGAATTTCCTATATAACCAACCAACCCACCAGCCAAACAACCATCCAAAAAACCGGCATCATGTTCTCAAGATTAAGGTGTTTTTTTCCCCCACAATTAACCATTGGGGTTAAGAAAAAAAATCTTACAAGGAGAACTTCTTGCAAAGAAAACCCTCACTTTCATGATGTGGGATCCAGATTAAGTATGGATTTAGCTTTGAGTGGGATGCTTTTCCACTTGTCTACAGCTGTGTCCGTTTTTGTGTTTTTCCACTTACTCCTACATCAGAGGATAGTGCCTACCTCGATCTCAAAGCACTTGTGTCAATGACTTCAAATTATTAACTGCTGATTCAAACTTATGGATCCTGGGCTTTACTCTGATTTTAATCTAGATTGAATCAAAGGTATTTGGAACTTATGCATGTGTAGTTTTTAGTTTTACTTGGAATAAATGGCATTGTCTGGAGAGAGAGGGAGATAGAAAGAGAGACAGAGACAGAGAGAGGAAGGAGAGGGCAACAGAGGATGGCGTTTACCCCCTGGGGTTGCTGGGGGAATTAAATGGAATCACCCATGCTAACCATGCAACTCAGGAGAGGCACACAGTAGGTGCTTGGTCAGTATTCACCTTGCTCCTCCGATCCATCTGCAAAACCGATGTTTTAGCTTCTGACTTGTTTTAACCTTGGCTAGGGCAAGGATATCTCAGCCAATTCTTTCTACTGTCCTTGCAGAACATCTCCTTCGGCAATGAGACCTTCCAAGACTTGAAGGATTTTTTTTGCCACTACAGTTATATGCACACTCCTTGAGACCTTGTAAATAAAAGATGTTTGGTAACTATCACCTTATTAATTATCAGAATAAAAATGTTGTGGTTATTTATTTATATTGACCTACCTGTATTTATGTTTATATTTGCCCCCATCATGGAAAACTTCAGCAAACTTAAAAAAGATCATAAGGCTGTTAATCCACATATTTGAAAATGTGATCCCCAGACCATGGAAAAAACAACAGGAATGAATGAGGGCAATTTCTAAGTAGACTGGTGTGTTTACTGGGAATGGAGGAGAAGTTTCAGGGTTGGGCATAGGCTAGATAGATAAGTAGTCCATTCCCTGTAAAAGGATATGAAGCGGGGCGCCTGGGTGGCGCAGTCGGTTAAGCGTCCGACTTCAGCCAGGTCACGATCTCACGGTCCGTGAGTTCGAGCCCCGCGTCAGGCTCTGGGCTGATGGCTCGGAGCCTGGAGCCTGCTTCCGATTCTGTGTCTCCCTCTCTCTCTGCCCCTCCCCCGTTCATGCTCTGTCTCTCTCTGTCCCAAAAATAAATTAAAAACGTTGAAAAAAAATAATAAAAAAAAAAAAGGATATGAAGCCTTTGATGTGAGTGCCCCAATCAAGGGGAGCCTGGAATGGATCTCTCATGGCATCTTAATGGGCTTTGTTCTGGCTCTATATTGCTGAATACCAAACAAACACACCAAAACCTTCACACCATTTTCTTTGCTAATGAACCTGCAGTCTTGGCAGACATCTGGCCTCTGCTCCACTTGGCATTACCTGGGGCAACTGGAGGGTGGAACTAGAATCATCCGAAGGCTTACTCACACACTTCTGGTGCCAAGGCTGGGAAGACACAAACATCTGGGGGCTGCTTATGTTATATGATCTCTCTGTGCCAACAAGGCAGCCTTCAAAGCAGCTAGATTTCATACTTGCTGGCTCAGGGTGGCCAACATGCATTTCCTGGAAGAGAAAGATAAGCAAAAGCCATATTGTTTTTTTTTCTTCTTAAGTTTTTATTTAAATTTCAGTCGGTTAACATACAATGTAATACTAGCTTCAGGCATACAATATGGTGATTCAACACTTCATACATCCCCTGGTGGCTCCTCAGGACAAGTGCACTCCTTAGTCCCCCGTCACCTATTTCACCCACCTCCCCACCCACCTGCATGCTGGTAACCAGCAGTTTGTTCTCTGTAGTTAAGAATCTATATCTTGGTTTGCTTCTCTCTTCTCTCCCCGCCCCCTCCCCGCCCCTGCTTCCTCATTTGTTTTGTTTCTTAAATTCCACATATGGGTGAAATCATGTGGTATATGTCTTTCTCTGACTGACTCATTTCGCTTAGCATGACTCTCTAGCTCCATCCGTGTCATTGCAAATGACGAAATTTCACTCTTTTTATGGCTGAGTAGTTGTATTCCATTGTATGTATATACCACTGATTCAAAGGGATATATGTACCCCAATGTATATTGCAGCACTATCTCCAAGAGCCTAATTACGGACACAGCCCAAGTGTCCATCGATGGATGAATGGATAAAGGAAATACATAGATACACATATACAAAGCCATATTGTTTTTTGTGACGAAGTCTGAGAAGGCAGGCAGTGTTACTTTCTCTACATTCTATTTGTTGAGGCCATCATAAAGACCTTTCCCATTTCAACAGGGAGGGGAAATAGTCTCTATCTCCTGATTCAGAAGTGACAGGGTTCTGGACAGAGGGGTGCAATGGGACCAGAAATATTGCTTTAGCCATTTTGTGCAGTACAATCAGCGACCGATCTTATTTGGAACTGGTCCTCTGGATGGCCCTTCTTAATGGCATGCATTATTGCCATTTTGCTCTAGATAATTCTTTGCTCTGGGGCTCTGTCCTGGGCATTCAAAGCTATTGAGCAGCACCCCAGGCCCCCACCCCACCAGATGCCAGAAGCACCCAGCTCCCAGTTGTGACCACCAAAAATGTCTCCAGATGGTGCCAGATGTTCCCGGGGTGGAGGGGGAGGGTGGAAATCAGCTCTAGTGGAGAACCACTTCTAGATGAGCATTCTCAGCCCTGGCTGCCCATGACATCATCCAAGGAGCTGTTAAAAAAACAAAACCAAAAACAAGAACAAAAAAAATAGGCCCTGCTCTAGAATAATTAAGTCAGAGTATCTCTGGGTGTGGTGTGGGCATAGGCATTTGTTCACGGCTCCCTTGTGATTCTGTGGTGTAGCCGGGTTCGAGAACTAGGTATTCTACAGAGACCCAGTAAGAGCTGCTGAGATGTCAGTGGTTTTGCTTACTATGCTGTGTAGGAACTGTCCCCCAAAGGCTTCCTTCTCATGTTGGTGACGATGGCTGGGACATTTGCACACACCTTGACCAGCATGAAAAAAATGGGGTTGTGTCCAAAAATCAGATTTACTTTTGCACAGCGCTTTACAGATTTTCAGTGGTTTTCATGGATACTCTGAATTTTAAATGACCCTGTGAGATGGTCAGAGTGATAATCCCTGGTTTGCACGATGAGGGAGATGTTGTCAGAGACCTTAAGTGATTGCATGCTGGCCTGCCGTTCAGTTCCTAATGTTGTTCTCTTGTCCCGTGTCGACACTCACTGCCACCGGTGCTCACCGTGGGCTACTTCATAGTGATGAGGCTGGGAGGTTATTTTCTCATGGACAGATTTATTCATAGAAACCCAAAGGAGAATCGTGATTTCCCAGTGCCTGCTACAACCTCTGTTACCTTCCTTCTCATTTAAAAGTCAATTACAGTAATTCCACTATCACCACCAAGGGCTATAATTTGATAAGCTCTTCCCTTGCAACCATTCTGTATTAGGCATTTTTTTATTTGACCTTCCTCAATATTGTAACAGCCTGCAAGGGAAGCTTTATTTTCTCCCATTTTACAGATGGGAAAAGTTAGGCTCACAGAGGTTAAAGTAACTTGTCAAAAGTAGTTAGAGATACATCTAGGATTTGAAACCAATTATGTCTGACTTCAAAGGCTTAACTTCAAAGGTTTCTCCTCTCACTTGGCTGCCGCATCCATGAAAGTTGTTTCTAGGTGCCCATTAACCCTTTTTTTTTTAAGTTTATTTATTTATTTTGAGAGAGACAGAGTGAGTGGGGGAAGGGGAGAGAGAGAGGGAGAGAGAGAGAGAGAGAGAGAGAGAATCCTGAGCAAGCTCCACACTTTCAGTGTAGAGCCTGGCGTGGGCCCAAACCCACGAAACCTGACCTGAGCTGGTCAGAGATCATGAGATCATGACCTGAGCTGAAATCGAGAGTCAGACGCTTAACCGACTGAGCCACCCAGGCGCCCCTAGGTGCCCATTAACCTTAAGCAACCTTTTATGTGAAACGTATCACTCCAATAAGAGGCAGTTGCAAGGCAACTGGGCCCCCACTGGAGTGCAGGGTAGGGTGCAGCCCATCTCTGTAGGTGAGAGAAGGATGTAGTCCATGTCCCAGGCAGCTAGACCAGAAAGGCAGGGTGATGATTTTACTGGGATCCACAGCAGTTCCGGAGGCAGAGACTGTCGGCCGAGAATAGGCTGTCCAGAGATTGAAGAGCAATACCGCCCTCCTCCTGTATCGGGCCATGTAAGGGGTCCCAAGGAATGATCCATCACCCTGTATGGACCAGAGCAGCAGAAGCTAAAAGGACTCCCCATATCCCCACGGCCAAGAATCATGTCAGAGGTGGAGCTCATAACTGCTCAGCTAAAATGGTCCTTGGTAGGCCAGTGGATGTAAAAATCCCTCTTTATAAGTCTTGTGCAGCCAAGCCCAGCTGAACTGATTTTCACTTTGCAAAAGATCAGTTTTGTTTCCAGAAAAAGTCTCAGATAGTAGCAGGGCAGGGAGGAGGGAAGGGAGGGTCAGATAGATAGTCCTGGGAATGTAACAGCCGTTGACATGCCCCATGGGGCCCACTGAACAGACTGAATGTGAACACCTTCCCCTCCAATGGGGGCCAGCTGGGGCTGCTCACATGTGCAGAGTGAGCATTTTTTGTTTCACTGCTGGAATTTTTGCTGACTCAGAGATGGGCATCAATCTCTGCTATGGATGTGCAGGAAATGACCCAGTGAAGTTTCATCCTTTCCTTGGCCTCTCTGCCTCACCTCTCTTGGGCCCCCGAAAGGGAAGTGTTGTCCTTGAAAGGAGATGTGATAACAAATTATAAGGCATGAGCCATTAATTACAACAGTATACAGTCATCTAATACTAGAGGTGAAAGGGATGAAGGATGGCTCCTAGCATGCCCTTGGTTTCCAATTGGAGGAAACCAAGCCCCAAGAGGAAGTGAGTTGGTCGAGGTCATATACTCTGAGATTGGGACCTAGGACCCCTGCCTACTGGCACAGAGCTCTTGCCTCTACACCAAGTAATCTTGCCTTTTGGTCTTAAGGAAGACTATACAAATCAATCAGATGATCTTTTCTCTGTATGACTTCTTTTTTAGGAGGCAGTATGTGTTTAGGATACACTCAGTTGCCGATAGCAATGACTTTGAATCATAGAGATGTTTATTGTTTACTTATCAAGAATTCCCTGACTAGGTGGTCCCGGGATGGGTTAGTGCTCCATTGATGTCAGGGCGTAAGGTCGGGCATCTCTGTCATTCTCCTTCCCTTTTCCTCATGGTCACAAGGTGATCACTGTAGCTCTAAGCTCTGTATCCTCCCGTAATGGCTTTCCCAGCAGAAAGTAAGAAGGATGGTGGCAAGGAAGTGCTTCTTCTGCTCTTATTAGGCGCAAAAATATTGCCCAGAAACCTCTGATAACTCCTTGAATAAATCCCTGGCAAGAGGAATTGGATGGAGATGACCATCTTAAGTTAGCTATGATCCACCCTCTAGGGTTGAGTATGTATGTAGAGGGACAATTGCTCTGAGACTATTTTAATACCGAAACAAAAACCAAGGTTTCCTTAATAGGGAAGGAGAAGGAAAAAGTTTTGTGGGGAATGTGGCCAACAGACTCTACCATGTGCGTAAGTGCTGTAAAGGCAGATGGTGCGGTTATACATCGTGGCTACACCATTAACTGCCTCTATCACTGCAGACAAGTCACTTAACCGCCCTGAACCTTGGCTTCTTTATCTATAAGATTACGATATTATTAGTACTTACCTTACAGAACCACTGTGAGGATTAAATAAAACAATGCAATAAGTAAAGACTTATCACAGTGCCCCATAAGGACCCAATAAATATGAACTTGCTTTGTGTATTCTTTATTTTATATAATAACTCTAAGGAATCAATTATTTGTTGGCTGACTCATTGCTGAATGACATACAGGTCTTTTTCTCATGGAGCTAACATTTTAGGGGAAGGAGACAATAAATAAGGTGGTTCTGCTGATCTCCACTCCTCCACTGGCAGGAACAAAGGGGGCTCCAGAGCTCACTGAGCTCTCGGTACGCCCTCCGATACTTCTTTCTCTCCCGACACTACCAGCCTTGCCCACAAAATTGGTCTCAAAACCATCAGAACTAATTCTGTTATGCCCTTTATCACTCTCTGTGTTGGTCACTATGAGGCGGTCCATATCTCCCAAGCCTTTCTTATCACCTGGATTTGCAGCCCCATACAACATTGCCCATCCCTTTCCTCCCCTCTTCTCTCAATGTCATCCACCTTCTTGCTGTAGCTGAAATGCATCCTCCTGAAGTCTTAGATGGCAGCTGTTTTCTCTCTCACACTCCACACCTCTCGTACCATTGCTCTTCCATACTTCTCCCTGAAATTTCCAGACCATTCTCCCTTCCTCCTCCCTACACATCCCATGTTTAATCTGTCATTGGGGTGCATTGCCTCCTGCCTATTCTCATAGTCATCTAGTGATCTCTATTTCATCCCCTCATTCCTGGAGGATCTTAGTCCGAGGTCCACTGTCACACTCCAAAACTATTTCTGTTATAATTCTTGGTAATTTCAGTAAGTGCTTTCCAATATCCCGGTTTGTCATTTGTCGAGACCCTCTCCAGTGACACCCCCCACCTCAAGTACTTACCCTTCCGGTCTTACCCAGGTCTTATCATGACTGGTAACTCCAACCCCTTCACAACCCCTAATGTCAAGCACCCTTTCTTCTGTCTTCAGCTCACTCTGCCTAGTTCTCCCTCCCCACTCCCCCCAGCTGTTCAGCCTCAGGGACACCTTCAGCCATTGGTCTGTCTGTCACCACCCTCTTGTCCTCACCACATTTTTCACTGAGCTTAAACTCTGTGGACCAGAATCATCCCCATTCCCTGTGTACACCATCAACTTCCATGTACATCTTTTACTTTGCTGTGTTACCCAAATCTGGTCACCTCAAACTCATCATCAGCCAGTCCCCAGACCCTGGAACTGAACATGGGCTGATGAGATGCACACAGTGCTGTCCACTGGCCTCACTTTAAATTCATGATCAGCAACCTCGAGGGGCCCTTTGTGCTGCCAGCTGTCATCCTCCATTTCCGTGAACTGCTTACTTTCCCCTGCCCCTTGATGACTCTTCTGTTCCTTATCCATTGCTTCCAATTCCCAGAATCTCCTCCCCATCCTCGCCCTTACTGCAAAGAACTCATTCCTCTTTCGCTGCAGAAACAGAAACCAGAAAAGAAGTCCCACGGCTCTGACCACCATGCCTACCCTGCTAATTGCCTCTGTTTTTACCTTATTCCAGTTGCCGTGGAGGAGGCTTAGTGTGACCTGTCCCTTCTCACACCAGATGCCCATTCCTCCTCACTTCCCCAGGACACTTCTTTCATAATTATCACCTTCTCCTCCTGATCTCTTTTTCTACCTGTATGGAACCCTCCCATCAGCGCACAAACATATAATTTCTCTCATCTTGACCCTACGTGTATCTTTTCTATTCCCTTTTTGGTAAAATTCACTGAATCCAGTTCCTCATTTCTCATTCTCACTGGAACATCTGGGAGTGAGATTCAGTCCCTGCCATTTCATAAAACTGTGCTTGTCTAGATCACTAGTGGTCCC
This sequence comes from Panthera pardus, assembly GCF_024362965.1. Classification (NCBI taxonomy): domain Eukaryota; kingdom Metazoa; phylum Chordata; class Mammalia; order Carnivora; family Felidae; genus Panthera; species Panthera pardus. Next base: position 2,963,201 of record NW_026526810.1, read on the forward strand.
ACTTGGCCAATCCAGTGGCCCAATCTTGGTCCTCAGCTTTCTTGACCTGTCAGCAGAACCTGTAACAGTGTACCCCTTCCTCCTTCTTGATACACATTCTTTATTGGACCTGTAGCTACCACAGTCTTCTAACTTTCCTGCTGCTTGTCCCCTGCTGGTCCTTCCCAGTCTCCATTGCTGGCTTCTTATCATGTTTTTGACCCTTAACCATTGGAACATTTCAGTGTTCAGTCCTGGAATCTCTTCTCTATTGCCCTTCCTTTGGGGATCTCTTTGTCTCTGCTTTAAATGCCATCTATTCGCTTGACCCTACCTTGAAAACATATCCAGAATCCAGCCACTGCCTACCATTTCCACTGCTCCCCACCACCCTGGCCCACCCCATTGGCATCACTCACTTGGAATATATGTAATGGTCTTCTAACTGGCCTAAATGATTCCACCTTTGGAAGGAGAGTCACTGTGACTGGGTGGTCAGGGAAGGGCTCTCAGAGCCTAGGGCTGGAGTATAAGAAGGAGCCACCCATGCAAAGATATGAATAAAGACTATACTAAGTAGGACAAAAAGCAAACAGTGTGAAGATTCTGGGGTGAGAAAGAACACAGATCATCACTACCCAGGGGGTAATGGATGCGTGATAAAAAGGCAAATAGCAACTTAGGACAAATTGTCAAAGGAATAGAAAAATTAAGAGATCTGAACCATGGGAAACATTTTAATAAAGATGTGAATACTCACATTCCTAATATACTACTAAAACCTGCACTGCTCTCTGTCACATGGAGTTCTCAAACAGTGGATGAAAATAATTGCTTTGCCAGTAACGTGTTTTAAAAAGCAAAGAATTTTATTTAGAAATCCAGATTTCTGATGCTTTTTGAAATTGTAGAAATAGCATCTATATTCTACAACACAGCAATTGGCTAAAGTTGGGTATGGCTGCTCCCTTTAGGTGGGCACGTATTTCCGAGTCTCTGCCATTCCTTACAAGGTATGTCTGGGTAGCTTCACTCCTTTCCCTGCCTGGCCCTTGTAGGTGCAACCCTGAGGCCAGGAGGTGAAAAGATTTTATCATTTTGGATATTGAGAAGGATTCATAAGACTCCACTGAGTATGGTCAAATAAGGCTTTTATTTAAAGGCAAAGGCCACGGTGGAGCAATGGAAGATCATATAGGTAAGCATTGGGGATTCAAGAGACATCCAGGCACAGTCTATCCAGGGTCCTTCTTATTCCCATATAGACCTATCTCTAGATTAAACCACCAAGGTCTGTGCAAGAAATTTTCACTCTGGGAGAGCTAAGATAGAAGTTCCCACAGGGACTTTCATGTCCCTTTGGTCTTACGATCAAGCCCTGACCGACCAGTGATACCACCGAAAATCATTAGTAAACAAACTGGCCCCAGGGTTGCCAGGGGAGTTTCAGACTTTAAACAGCACCTCATAAATACCACTGCCCTTATCTTGCCCAGAAGTCAGAGCCAATATCCAGGTGTCTCTAAAGATAAACATAGATCTTTTCCAGTCTGGCTGCAAATCAAGTCTATCCTAATAAAGAAGATAATGTGCTTTGAAGACAAGGTAGCCCACTTTGGTATAGAGACATTGTACCAAAAAGGCAGCTGAGTTCTGGAAGATCATGGGTTTGACTTCTGCCAATAACCAGCTGCATCACCTTCTGGTCCCTTGGGGTGAAGCTCAGCCCCGCTCCCGCCCCACTGGCCATCTGCTTGTTGTAAGACAGCCAAGTACAGCTATCAGCCTCTTTCCACTTACCGGCTTGCCGGAGTTCTTGCCGTGTCTCCTCTCTGGCCCTTGCCCTGATCCACCCCTTCTCCTTTATTTCTACCTCTTTATTTCTGATAGACTGAGTCTTTTGAAAGCACAGGGCAAGGATTTATTTATCTTTATGCCGCTTTTCCGGGTTCACCGACATGCGGAGAACGGGGCTTAGCAAATTTCCTTGTGAAGACTTTGGTTTCCTCTCCTGCTCTTTTATCAACCATTCCCGTCTCAGACTCTGGCTCTTGGCTGTACTGTCCATGACTGGCCTTATTGTGGTTCCTCTGAACGGGTCCACCCTCTAGAAACCACCACAATGGCAGTCCCGACTTTTTCTTTAGTGGAATGGCCGAGGGATCACCCAGTCTCACTGGGTAATGATCACATCTGAGATGCCCACAGTACATACCTCCCTTCACTGGCTTTGGCCCAGGTGACACCCTCTGTCACCTGCCTCACCTCCTCTCACCTGCTGTGGGAGGTGTCCAGAGGGAAGCTTTGCTTTTCTAAGAGATTTCTAGTGTGGTCATATGTGAACAAGGCAATTTCAAGATTCTCACAGTATTCTCAGGAATTTTTTTTTTTTTTGAGAGAGAGAGATAGAGAGCAAGCAGAGGAGGGGCAGAGAGAGAGAGAGAGAGAGGGAGAGAGAGAATCCCAAGCAGGCTCTGCACTGCCAGTGCAGAGCCTGACTTGGGGCTCAAACTCCTGAACTGTGAGACCATAACGTGAGCCAGAACCAAGAGTCGGATGCCTACCCAACTGAGCCACCTGGGCGCCCCTGTCAGGAAATACTTTTTGAGGCCTCTTGTGTCCAGTGTGAGAGAAGATTAAGGGAAGTGACAAGTACCACTGCCCCAGGGCTAGTGGACAGAAACCTCACCAGTGACCTGATTCCTTTCTGTTACAGTTGCTCCCACCATGGCTGTGGGCCTGTCTTCTACTCACCAAAGACATGGCCTCGTCTGCTCACAGGTTCATGGCTTGACCCAGAATATTGCATGTGGCTTAAGCTTGATTACACACTGCTGGGAGGGTGAAGTCTCCAGGCTGCCTTGCAGCGTCTTTATTTCCCATAAGTATGGTTGGAGAGAGAACCCTTCCCTGATTTAAGGTGCTACCCTTATGCTATGTTGCTGAAGCAAGGGACTTCTGTCCCCCAGACCCCCCAGTCTGTCTGCAGACTTCCATCTCTGGACGTGTTAGGCACACGCAGAACCTAGAACTTCAGAAGTGGTAATTCTACTCTTCCATAGGGTTGGGGCTTCTCCTGAGCTGAGGGGCCAGACCTGAGGGGGTGTGTTGAATCCTCAGGCAGAGTGACAAAGGCCTTATCCAACCCAGGTGTCCTTGATTGGTACTGGTGTGTCTTTTCTTGTGGGTTTCTCCATACATTGATGAGTCAGTCACTCAACTGTAAGCCCGGATTTCTTCCATCAGATATCAGAAAACTTTATTAGCTATTTTTAAATTGTGGTCAGAGAGGAAAACTCTTAACTTCAGTTTCTTCATCTGTTCATCTTTAATTTTTTTTAATGTTTATTTATGTTTGAGAGAGAGAGATAGAGAGAGAGAGGGGCAGAGAGAGAGGGAGAGAGAGAATCCCAAACAGGCCCCGCACTGTCAGCGCAGAGCCAGATGTGGGGCTTGAACCCAAGAACTGAGCCAAAATCAAGAGTTGGATGCTTAACCGGCTGAGCCACCCAGGTGCCCCCCTTCATCTGTTAAATAAAGATATTAATAATTCCCTCACATGGTTGGAATGACAAACTGAAATTATTACATATGTCACCTGGTGTAGTACTTAGGACACAGTAGGAGCTAAACAGATACTGGTTCCTTTGCCCCTTCCTTTTTCCTCTGCCCATTTATTTCTAAGTATCTTGTGTGACAGTTAGGAAAGAGTCTCAGCTTTCAATAGATTAGGAAAGTGAACCTACCTCCAAAGATTCATTCACTTGAGTTTATTGGACACATAAAGTACTAGAAAAGTCCAACACAGTAATTGCCAGATTGTTTTCCACTTGACAAGTTGTTCAAGCCAAACCTTTTTGGTGCCAAGTACCTGGATCCAAAAGAAAGCATTTACTCATCCCAGAAGTTTCCAAGCATCCAGATGTCATATACACACAGTGCTTGGCTGACTTAACCTAACACATCTGATTTCATGGAGGTGTGCAAACAGATACCCTGATGTCCTTCTGTGACTTAATACCAAAGTGAGACTTCACTAGGGGGTTCCTGCATATGTTAAATCTTTATCAAATTTACCTCCCAGACCCTAGTCTAAGACAATATTGCCCTTCAAGGAGGTATATTTGGTTGAATAATAAAGAAATGGAAAGGAAATCGTTCATTTGGGAGGTGCTCCTTTTGATCCCTGCAAAGTATACGTGTACAGTCCAACAAATAAGTTGTTGTACAGAAAGGGAGCTCAGAAGCCTCCCAGGATAATTAATGCATTTAATTTCTATGTATTCAAGCAAAAAAAAAAAAAAAGAGTTCAAAATGGCTTCTTAGTCCTTGGTTCATTGTACACTTCGCCCTGCTGCCTCGGATGCTCAGAGAGTATATTCTGTTTACATGAAAAGCATCTCTAGAGGTGGCAAGAGTGTGATATGTACCAGCTCTCTGGAAGGAAATTTGGCCACAAACTCATTGATTCTGTTTGACCTCATAGTTTCGTTTCTTGGAATCAATTCTGAGCAAATGACCAGCAACACAGACAGAGACATATGTACAAACATGTTCTTTGTAGGGATATTTATCAAATGGAAAAGTAGGTTATGAGACTTCCAATACAGAACAATCTCAACCATATAAATGCAGTGTGTAGTTGTATGTGTACAAATAGAAATACAAAGACAGAAACATGCTAACAACAGCTTTGGGTGGGCAGCATGATGGAGGGTTTTTGCCTCCACTTTTATACAGTTTTGGGTGTGTGTGTGTGTGTGTGTTTGTATTTTGCATATTTTTCTATTGTGATTATGAATTATTTTATTTATTTCTGGAACAAATATTAATGGAGTGCTTCCTATGTGCCAAACTCTGAGCTGGGTGCTAGAGACGTAGAGAATTTCACTCAAACAAAACCAACACAATCCCTTCCTCCAGGAGTTGACAGATGTTGAACAAATACATGTATAAGAGCAAACAGACATATGTGATAGGGAAGAAGGAAGAATATATTGCAGAAATACCAGCAGAGAGGACAGAATTGCATTTGGAACAGGGGCTAGGGAACTATAACCTGTTTTTGTTTTTACATATTTTTAAAAATGTTTTATTTATTTTGAGAGAGAGAGAGAGAGCAAGAGAGCATGAGAAGGGGAGTGGCAGAGACAGAGGGAGATAGAGAATCCCAAGCAGCCTCTGTACTGTCAGCACAGAGCCCAACACAGGGCTCGAACTCAGGAACCGAGAAATCATGACCTTAGCCAAGATCAAGAGCCCAATGCTCAACCAACTGAGCCACCCAGGTGCCCCTGTTTTTACGTTTTTAAAGGACTGTAAAGAAAAATAGGAAGAAGAAGAAGATGTTAAAGAGCTATAGGACATTTGCAAAGTAAACTATTTTTACAAGAGAAATGTTTTTTTTCTCTGCCCCTTGACAGAAAAAGTTTGCTGAGTCCTACTTGGGAACATCAGGAGGCCTCTCTAAGGAGATGGCAATAAATCTGGGCACTTACCCACGAGTTAGCAAAAAGAAAAAAAAAATTCCCAACAAAGTCTTATTAGAGGAAACTCGGAAAATGTTTTAGTTAAAAAAAGCTTTTTTATTGGGAATCTGGCTCCTTCTGCAGGTAAGGAGGGAGGTACATTTAAAGGGCATGCTACTATAAATAAGTTTCTTCTGCCAGTCTATGTCCTTTTACCTCAAATGCCTTTAATATATGGTGGGTTTGACTTTAAAATACCGCCAGCTTATTTTCATGTATCTGATCCCGTGGCTTTCTTAGGTCACAGCCAGTTCCACGCTGCACCACTCCGAACGACAATCGCAACTTGTATTAATTGTGCATTTACTTCTGTGCCAGGCGTCCTGCTAGGTACTCTCCTTCCACTGTGCCATGCAACCCTAACAACTCCACAGGATGAGCACATTATCTGACTTTCACAAAGAAGGAGCAACTATCAGAGAAGCCGAATGGGTCGCCCGTGGTCATGCTGCGGGTAATTCGTGAAGCCAGGGCTAAGAGCTGGCTCATCTCACTTTCAAGACGGGGCTCTTTCTCTTATGGCACCTGTCGGTGCGGGCCCCTCCTTCTTCCATGAAGGCCTAATTCATTTCCTGTGTGGTGTTCTCACTATTAAGAGCCCTTCTCGCTCTACCACATTCCCCTCCTTTTGCCTCCATTCCCCCAACTCTGCAAGTAGCCATCGTGGTTTTTAATTTCCTTAAAACCTCAGTGTATTTGGCGGCAGATTTTCTTAATATGCCACTGAGCTTGTTGAGTGGAACTGAAGGGCGATACTCTCTAGCCTTCTAGCTAGTCCCTTATCTGCTGCGTGCTAAAGTAATTTTTGATAACTCCATTGCATTTCAATTTTCCAAATTTATTGTCTTAATTTCCTCTGCTAAAGACAGATTTTAAATGGGTTTAATAGCACAGCCATTTCAGAGGCATCGTTAATTTTCTATTTCTCTTCTCTGTGGATCAGCCCTTCTTCCGTCCATTTCTTCCCCGTCATAGCCTCCCAAAAAAGTGCAGGGGAGGAAAATCTTCCCTCCGCCCTCCCTGGCTGGAAGCCCTGTGAATTAAAGTGACAAAAGACAGATTAACAAGAGGAAAGCAGCTTATTAGCATGTACAATACACGCACACACACAGAAGCACTCCAAAGGGATGGTTAGGACTTCGCCTTAGCATTTTCCCAAAGGACAATACATTTGTAGAGAAGGAACAAGTCCCAGGGGAAGGCAAGAAAGCCTTCCAGGGCTGGCAAATGGTGCAAACTAATGGAAGATAAGGTTGTTGCAGTAAGGTTTGTTATGTTGATGCCTCTTGGTGCTGTCCCTGAGCTGGTAAGAGTCTATGGTGATTACAATCCCAAACCCATTTTTTAGGCAAATGTGAGGGAGGGCACAGAGCTCTCTTTTGGAGTCTGCTGTTTCTCAGCTGTCATCAGCTCAAAATAACCCTTCAACCAAAGTGGCATATTTTGGGGGCAGCATATCTTGACCGCTACCACAGCATTTTGAGAAACGTTTCTTATTCTTTCTAGTTCCTCCTTTTGCTGCGGACAGTGGGTAGCAAAAGCACCAGGCTCGGAGCCAGGAGACCAGAGGTGTGGTGCCAGCAGGTTCTGGGCCAGCAGGGAACTTCCAGAAGAGTCACTGACCTTATCTGGGGCTTGGAGTCCTCATCTACTAAAGCTGAGTTGCTGGAGTCAATATCCAATCTCTGAGATGCATCAATTTGCTGATGTGTCTGGATCGGTCAGGGCGTGGTCAGCAGACAGACATCGTAGTGGTTATTGGAACAGAGAGAATTTAATATAAAGAATTATTAGCTGGGTGAGTGAAATGTGTTTATAAAATGTACCGAGATAGTGAATGCAGGGAGCAGGTACCACCGTGGGACTGGGGGAGTAAAGTAAAGAGATCTGCATTATTGTAACTGCAGAGCTCAGAGAAGGAAACCTGAGGAGCCATAACTCAGATCTCTGGGACCCTGCCTGGCCGGTGTTGGTGTGGGAGGGGAGGAAAGGGCAGGATGTGGCTGGTTCAGCTAATTGCATTCAGTGGCTCCTGTGGAAAGGCATTGCTGCTTCCTGCTGATGGATGCTGGGGTGGAATTTACAGGAGCAGAAACCTCCGGTCCCTTCTTCTTGCTCCAGCCTTTCAGCCTCTCTCTCTAGTGCCCCCTATTGGCAGAGGCCCAGCAGGGACTGTCTGGCAGAGCATAGGTGTTTGTGGACAAAGTAGGAGCTGGAAGGGTGGCTTTGGGGCTGAGTGACAATAGCTTAATAAGTGGCACAATGCTCATCGCTGAGATTTCACACTGCTAGTCTAAAAGCTACTTTTGACCACTGGCCAAAGTCTGGTCTGTAGACATGTTTTGTGTGGCATTCACAATAGTTTACTTAAACATTTGTGTCTGGGCTTATTTAAAAAGATTTTTTTAATGTTTACTTATTTATTTTGAGAGAGAGAGAGAGAGAGAGAATGAGCAGGGGAGGGGCAGAGCAGGTGAGGGGCAGAGAAACAAGGAGAGAGAATCCCAAGGAGGCTCTTCACTGTCAGCACAAAGCCCGATGTGGAGCTTGAACTCACGAACCGTGAGATCATGACCTGAGCTGAAATCAAGAGTCGGACACTTAACCGATTGAGCCACCCAGGCGCCCCTATCTGGGTTTATTTTTTAAATCTGAATATGTTCTTCCTGGGAAATCCATACACTTTCATTATTCATGATTTATATTTAAAAAAAAAAATGAATAGGAAGGCAGTTTGGAAACCAGTGATCAGTTTACACATATGGTGGTAGGGCCCTTAGAGGGTGTGAGAATATTCTCCCAAATCTCACAACCAGTGAATGAGATTTTGTGGTTCTAAGGCCAGGATTCTCCTCACTGCCCGTCAGTGTGCTCCCAGGAGGATGGGTGAGCTCTGGTCTCCCACTCCTCAAAGTGTGGTCCTCGGATCAGCAACACTAATCTTGTCAGAAATGCAGAATGTCAGGCCCTGCCCCAGACTTACTGAATCATACCTGATTTTTTTTAATTAAAAAAATTGTTTTAATGTTTATTTTTGAGAGAGAGAGAGGGAAAGACAGAGACAGAGAGAGACAGAGACAGAGTGTGAGCCGGGGAGGGGCAGAGACAGAGGGAGACACAGAATCCAAAGCAGGCTCCAGGCTCTGAGCTGTCAGCACAGAGCCCTATGCAGGGCTTGAACCCACGAACTGTGAGATCATGACCTGAGCTGAGGTCAGATGCTTAACTCACTGAGCTGCCCAGGTGCCCCTGAGTCAGTATTTGATTTTACTGCGATCCCGTCATGCTTTCCGTGTGCACAGTAGCATCTGAGACATGCCGAAGATAGCTTTATAGAACAAAGAGAAGCAAACATTAATTGGATGTTACTGTTTTCCTTTGGGGTAGGGCCAGAGTATGAAGTGTACAGGTGGGTTCTCAGCAAGTCTCCTGACAATTATTCTGATTTCCCTCCTCCTTTCCTCCCAATTTATAGGCCCCCACACACGATGCAAACAGCTACATGCACACATATAACCACATGTGCATGCATGCCTACATGATATGCATTCTCTCTTCCTCTCTCTCTCTCTCTCTCTCTCTCTCTCTCTCTCACACACACACACACACACACACACACACACACACACACTCACTCATGAGCCATTATCATGTGGCCTCTGTTCTCCCCCGCCCGGCCCGAATCCCTCACCTCGTTCCCCGCTGTACACTGTGCTCTACTCACACTGATCTACTTGGACACAGTTGCCCGAACATATCAGGTGCCCCCTTCGCCTCCTCAGTCTTGTGCGCATGCTGCCTGCCACTGCCTGTGATTCACACGCCCAATGACCAAGATGGAAACCTGGCCATCAGCTCAACGTCTGGCTCTTAGAAGCCTTCCCACGTTGAGTAAGGTGTATTCAGGCTGCACTCATTCTCTGTGTTTGTATGATACCCAACACACACCTTTCATGGAACATCCTTTCTCACTAGGAGATAATCGTATGATTTATGGTTTATCTCCTTGAAAGGAAGGAACCTTGCCCCACTTAGCAAGCAGTTCTGAGGAGGAGCAAACAAGGAAGGAAGAAACTAATACAGAGCTAGTAAGTCTGACCGATGCTTATCTGTAAAGAACAATAAAGCGTAGTGGTTAAACATCGACTCTGAGGTTGGGATTCCCAGATCAAAATCTTGGTACTTCTGCTAGTTGTCTGACCTTCCGGAACTACTTTAGCTCTCTGCAAATCAGTTTTCTTCCCTATAAAACAGTAATGGTATCTGTGGGGTTGTTGTGAACCCCACAACAACTACGCCAGTAGTTAAAAGGGGATCAGCTACGCCAGTAAAATGCTTTGCATGAAGCCTGGCTGGTGGTGAGCGCTCACTCTTGCGTTTGCCAGCTGGGTACTATGATGTGATACGTTAGGCTCTTATGATCTATTGCTGTATAACCTGTGGGCTTAAAGCACCCATAGCATTTCCTTTGCAATTTGGGCAGGACTCTCCTCCTCCCTCCCTCCCTTCCTTCCTTACAACATCTGCTCTTTATTCCAAAACATTTATTGACCAGGTATCATGAGAGAACCACAAGGCATTTGTTGGCTGAATGAGATATTGGAAATTCTTGACAAGAAGTTGTGCTGAGGCCAACGCAGTTTGGAAGCTGAACAGACCTAACTTGGAAAAAGATGTTCCCTCTCTGCTCTTATCTGGAAGTCCTAAATTACCAAGTACAAGGGCTTGTGTAAAACTCCATTCTAAGTTGGGCCAGTGGTGATAGCCCAGCAGTCTACCTGGAAGGTGGGGGGAAGGGTGGGGCATCTCAGGTGTGGGGCTCCTGAACGTGGCAATTATGTTAGGTGGGTTACCTAAGTCAGAGGAAGCAGAACCCAGTTCTTTCCTGGTGAGAACCTGGTTGGGCATGGATGGAGTTTGGGTCTTTTCCAATTGGTTAAGGTACTGGATGCTAATTGGAAATTAGCGTGGGGGCCAGGATCTCAGGACCAGGCACAAGGAAGTTATGTGGACTGGAAAGACCAGGTGAAAGTATCAGGGAGGCTGCAGGCTGACCCTCACTTGGGCTTGTGTGGTGGGATTCTGGGGTCATAGCCACAGAAGATGGTTTTAAGATACCCTCATGGTGAGTAAGGCAGTTCTGTTGGACATAGCTCACAATGGCTAAGAACTGAGCAAGATTAAGTCTACAGGGAACCAGATGATGGCGATCCTTAGCTGCTCGGGTCTGGGGAACAGATACACTCATAGTCTAGCAGAGCATACTGACGGACACATCATTTCCATACGGCATGACATATACTGTGAGTTGGGTTTGCAGTCTTGACTCATTTTCTGAAACACACGTGTGGGTGACTTAATATTAGTGGGAAATTGCTCGCTACATTTTCTGGGCTTTGGGCTGGGGACTGGTGAAATAGGGAGGAGGAGTTATCCTCATTCTGTTACTCGTCTGTGGATCCTCCGAGTGTACAGAGAAATGGCAGATTTAGGAACACAGGCTTGGCAACTTACCCTAGACATCCCCATGGTTGATTTCCTTTAGGTCTTTGCCTAAATGTCCTGTCTCAATGAGAGCTTCCTGAACCATCTTATTTAAAATCTCCACCTCCCACCCTGGCTCTCCTGGTTCCCTTCCTTCCCATTATTTTTCTCTATGACTCTTATCAGCCACCTACCAACTGTATATTTTACTCATTTATTATTTCTTTTCCCCAATTGGAACGTAAGCTCTACGAAGGCCAAGATTTTCAGGTGTTTGTACCTCACTGTATGCCCAGTAACTAAAAGAATGCTTACCTAATAATAGGCATTTAATATATACTGTAGACTCATAGGCATATTTCACGAAGTAACAGCATATACAGAAACGTAAAAGGAAATAGCATCTTCCATGGCTTTGAGGTGTGTAAAGGCTGAAAGTGACAATACAGGTGAGTGAAAATAATCTTAATGAACACCATTGACAACACCAAAGCTATCATTTCTTTTCATCTCATGGAATAAAATGATAAAAGAAAGAACTCTGTCATGGGGAAGATAAGACAGAGCGTAGTTAAATCTCTCCTTTTGGGGACCAGCCTTCAAGTTAATCAGCTAATTGAAGCTCTTTGCTTTCTGTCGGCCCTTCCTGGCACACACCTGCAGAAATAAAGCATCTGCAGATCCAGAAGCTTCCTTTCTGTGAAAGACAGTTTGTGTTCACCATTTGGTTTCCAGTCAAGGCCGGGTGAAAGGATACTTATGTAATCTCTATTCCATATTTTGACTTTGTGAAGGATGGTCTGCAAAGTTTCCTTCACAGGTGTGGTAAATCACATCAGGACTTAGCACAGGCATTGATAATTAGTAAGCCCTCAATATTTAGTAGGAAGACATTATCCACATGCTTCTGGGGATGTGCCATGACCATGAAGATGCTGACTTTCATTGCAATACCATAAACATGTCAATAGCAATATATTTATAGGATATCTTAAATTAACCGATCTTATTATTAGAAGGGAAGTAAAGTTACATGTGTTAAAGAAAGGATGCTCATTGCTGGGCTCTTATTATCCTAAGAAATCTGAACATTGGTTGTAGCTTGGTGATGGTCTTTTTTGGGGGGAATAATAACATAGCCAGTCTTATGGCTAGTTGGCATTTTTCACTCACACCCTTTTCTTCCTTCCCATGTTCCTTATACCCTTTTGGTCACACTTTCCCCTTGAAATTCTCTCTTTAAACATAACCCTGCAGGTAAGGATTTTTATCACACAGTCCGTCCTTCCTTCCTTCCTTCCTTCCTTCCTTCCTTCCTTCCTTCCTTTCTCTTTCTTTTTCTTTTTTTCTTTCTTTCTTTCTCTTTCTTTCTTTCTTTCTTTCTTGCTTGCTTGCTTAAAAATAAAATGACAGCACTACCTTCTGCGGATTATGCCTCTAAAAGAGTCATCTTCAAGAAGGGTACATCAGACCCAGCTATGGTTGATCTATTTTAGTATGTGCACATATGTGGCAACCTGTGAGGCTAGTTTTTCAAATGGCATTCCTAAGAATTTGAATTCATACAGCACTTCTAATTTGCCACGAACATCTGTTATAGTCCACCTTTTATGTCTGTGACGCAGACTCTCTAGAACACATAAAAAGGGGCACTGGATTTTCTAGAACATTTCATGGTTTCTAATGTCTTGTCTTTTCTCTCCACCCTGTCTTCTCTTTCCCCCCACCTTGCAGGGGTGATAGTCTACCTAGGAATGATGGCGGGGGCCTTCGTGCTGGGGGGCCTGGCCGATAAGCTGGGGAGGAAGAGAGTCCTCAGCATGTCTCTGGCCCTCAACGCCTCCTTCGCCTCTCTCTCCTCCTTCGTGCAGGGATATGGAGCCTTCCTCTTCTGCCGACTCCTCTCAGGCATAGGGTACGCAAACGCAGGGCTTTGCTGGACCCTCATAGACCAGTGTTCCATCCATCCTGGCACTATAGCTCCGAGTGGTACTTCTGGAAAACCTTGGACTGGGTTTTGTGTTTGACTTCCAAGATAGTACATTAAAGCTGAACCTTAGAAAGGGGTTAGGTTGTAAAGTCAGTATATAAGGTCAAAATAACCTGATACTGGCCTCACTTTAGCCAGTCTTTCAAATTCACTGGGTTACTTTACCACAGAACTTACGGGTGGGGTGTAAGGTGACTAGGTTTCTGCTAAGCCCATTTTTAGTGTATGACTTGATTCTTTCTTTTTGGCGTTTTCTTTTTGCAGGATTGGGGGTGCTCTGCCCATTGTTTTTGCCTATTTTTCTGAATTCTTGTCTCGGGAGAAGCGAGGAGAACACCTCAGTTGGCTGGGCATCTTCTGGATGACGGGGGGCATTTATGCATCTGCCATGGCCTGGAGCATCATTCCACACTATGGTGAGTGCACTGCCTTCAAAAAGCCCAGGGATCCTTGTCACTATGGCACCTGCATCCAACAACATTTGCCGTCCTCAACCTTATTCCACAAGCTCACACACAGTTCCTGTGTGTGACCTTGATCTCTCTATAGAACTTCCAACGCTGGAAGACACATCACTAATTTCAGTACACACAGCTTTCTGGATAGAATACAATCTGTCCTTCCTGCCTCCCTCCCTCTCTCCTTCCTTCTTTTCTTCGTTCTATTTGAAAGAATTTCAACCTTTATCTCCCCAGCCCCCCTCCCCCTAGCAAGTTAGGCTTTGATAACCCCATTCTATAGATTCCATAACAAAAGCAAGAGAAGTTGGTGACTTAGCCAAGGTCACGTCCTGGCATGACCTTGAATCCTGGTGCTCTGCCTGCCCCCTGCTCCCATGCGGTACTCTTGTATACTCTCCATTCTAGTGCCTGCCGTCACTCTTGTTTGGCTGCAGAAGTGGGGCAGCCCTTACAGACAAGGTCTTCGATTCAGCTGGGACAATTTTATTATCCTGGATAATTGCAAAAACCAGATTCTCTGGACAGAGACCTGGCAGTGTTTACTTTCACAATTGGTTTTGTTAAGAGTAAAGTAGGAAGAACGCAGCAGTTTTGATTTCGATTATGTCTTTTAAGCATCCTGGGCAATAAATACCATCAGCGTCCTTAAAATTGTTTTCGGTAAACCCCTGATGATGGGTGAGACTGTGCCATCATTTAGAATCCTGCAGAACTATATGGGTAGCAGAGAACTGCCTGAAACTAACCAACACTTCCCTAGCCATTCACCTCCTTGGTGTCCTTGTTTGAAATCTCATCCTCTTTGTGTGTTCTGAGGTGATGGAAGCTCTTGTATATCTTTTTAAGAAGTTCCGGTATAGACACTGCCTACCCTATTAGTTAAGGTGATTCTGGATTCATTACCCTGGTAATCTGATAAATCCTAAAATCTCATTGTTTTAACATAACAGAAGTTTCTCCCTCTTGTAAAATAGGGCTGATATTCCTGATGTGCAGGGGGCTCTGTTCCATCAGCAATATTGGGGCTCAGACTCTTTCCAGCGTGTGATTGCACCGTCTGTAACACGTGGCTTAAAGTCTGCTTGGGGAAAGAGTATGGGCGATTGTACGTGCGTGGTTTTGAAGGGCCAACAGCCCTCTCTGCTTCCATCCCATTGGCCCCAAATCTGTAACGTGATCACCAATACTGCAAAGGACACTTGGCGATGCAATCTCACCGTGTGCCCGGCAAGTGGAGGAAGCGGGTTTGTGAACGTGGAATCTTTGCCACATCTCGTCTTTGAGAACCCACTGGATTTTCGTATAAGAAATAGAAACAGGAATAATGAAATCAAGGGATGAAGGGTTTTCCAGAGAATTCTGTCACCAGAAGCAGTTCTCCATCATTTTAGATACAAAATCATATTACTCCTAATATCATTTCTGCACTTTGCCTTTCACGCAAACACATACTTTAATGACCCGTATACTATAGTGTTGGTTACATGGGTCAGAGGAATTGCTTCCCCTCCCCGCCAATTCTTGCTATAGTATCATTAACACTGTTAACTCATCCCCATGTGTGAGCTCTAAGAAACTATTTCCACATTTAAATTAAGTAAACAATCTTTTTTTTTTTTTTTTTTTTTTTTTTTTATGGAGGGGAGGCATGTAGGGACAAATAAAACCTGCATAAGAGCTGAGCCAAAGTAGTGATGCTGTGTGGTTGCGGCCAAGTCACTTCATCTCGTCCAGCCGTGGTTCCTTCACCTAGAAGGCGGAGAGGGAAGGAAGTAAGAGCCATAGAGATCCGTGCTTCTCATTCAGTAATAACTAGGATGCAAAGGGCAGTGCTGAGAATATGTTTAAAATGCTTCTCGTCCTCGAGCTAGCTTCCATCCCAGCAGCACCAACAAGGTCACCCTCCCATTTGCACACTGCTTGTTCCACCAAGGAAGTTCCCCCCGCGCACCTGACCAGGGAGCTTCTGATTGGTTCAGCTTAGGTCATGAGCCCACCTCAGCCAATCACGACACCCCAGAGATGCTGGGTCCTGATTGGTTTCCGGATACTTTTCCCTCCTCTCCGGCATGGGGGGCGGAGTCAGTGCCCCCCAGACCCGGTGTCTGCATTATTATGACCGAGCCCACAGCTTGTGGGGTGTTGTGAGAGGGGCTACCCACAATGGTCCCTGCACGGTGCATCGCTTTTTCACTTTGCTTTACGTGTACAAGCACACACTGATGTCTGGGGGTCTGGTTGCTAAGGAAGCAATACTAGGATTCGAGTTGGGAGCGTGTTGACCAAGTCTGAATGGGATGCCCATGGCGGAGGGGCCACATAGCTGCTGGCTGGCCGCTGCTGGCTGACATCAGGGCTCCTGGTGAAATATTTTACCCCAAACGGACAGGATGTGTTTCCTGTTCGCAGGCTTGTATGAAATCTGTGACTTTTATAGTCCCTTTTTAACATACAAGCCTCTGGGATGATTATGCTTCATTGAAACAAGCATTAACTGGGGCGGGGAGCCCACGCTAGGAACATGGGAGACTAGAATGACCTTATCACAGGAGTGATTATTTACCTTAAGCCTCATTTTACCGGGACCAGATGTCCTGTCCACAGTGAACCAGACATTTGATGATGTTTCTCAATGTGCCTAAGACATTAATCCTCTCACACCCCTCCCCTGAGCAGGGACACACGCCAGGGGAACTAAAGAAAGGAGACTCATGTTTGTGTTCGGCTTGTGCAACCCACTTAATTGCTTTTGCAGGAATGAAGTGATGGGAGGTCTTGGCACCAGGAACTCGGGCGACTGAGTCATTGAGAAAGAAGATTACAAAACTCAGAATGTTTTCCTGGGAATTCATGGGCACAGTCCAGAAAAAAAAATATGAATATATTATGGAAGATGAATTCCCATTGTAGTCAGCACCACCAGCTGTTTGTGAAATCATGACGGAGGGCAAGCTAAAAGATCAGTAACCAGAACAATCCCTGTCTCCAAATTAATAGTTGCTACATATATTTGGAAGCAGTTCACTGTTTAAGTTTATTTAATTTAAGGTCCCAAAGATCTGCCTAATGAACGTGATAAATGCAGGTTAGTAAAGCCACCATAAAAACCATAGAGGCATAAAGGAATAATGGATTTTAGATAATTTACACATATTTTCATAAAGAAAAAAGTTTGTCTTGGGCAGAATGCTTTAGAAACACACCTGCTTCTGCTCTCCTTCCCTCATTGTCCACCTGAGTTTCACTCCTGTGTAGTTTTGATCAACTTGACTTCTAATGACTCCAGACTGGCTTTTGGACATGAGCTGCAAATGTGTAAATATGACTATGGTTTTATCTTCCCCTTTCTAGTGTTGCTCTCAGGAGGAAGGAAAAGCTTTTTAATTAAAATTAAAGCACACAAACCCCAGGGACAGCATGCTGTGCAAAACAGAGATTTGGTTCCCGTTGAGAAAGTTGGATGAAGTGTGTATTGTGTGACCAAATGTGTCACGGTGGTTTCAGTCCCTCTTTCCCCCCCAACCTGGGATTCCGTCTGGCTCGTCCTTTAATTGCTCCAAGTAGGAAGAATCCGCAGAAACAGCAGTGCAAGTAGACCGAGTTGAAGCACAATGAGAGGAATAGAGCATTCAAGACATTCACTGCCCACCACGGAGTTGGCCATATGGTGTATTCTGAAGTGTAAACATACCTCATTTTATTGCACTGCATTTTACTGTGCTTCACAGATAGTAAATGGAGTAGATACTTTGTGTCCCAGCAATGATTACCCTCCGAACTTGAGAAATCAATATATTCGTTTATACAGTTCTGTCTTAAAAATATGCTGTTGGAGTGTCTTCAAAGCTGCTCTGAGTGGCATGAGAAAACCAATCTATTTTATAACGTTGGATTTTTTTAAAAAAATTTTTAATGTTTATTTTTGAGAGAGAGACAGAGCATCAGGTGGGGGGCGGGGGGGGGGACTGCGGGGAGAGAAACTGAATCCAAAGCAGGCTCCAGGCTCCAAGCTGTCAGCACAGAGCCCGACACAGGGCTCAAACCCACAGGCAGCAAGATCATGACATGAGACGAAGTCGGATGCCTAACTGACTGAACCACCCAGGTGCCCCTAACCTTGGATTTTTTTTTTTTAAAGCAATTCTTTTGCTGATCTTTGCTGATATTCACCTATTTCAGTCAACAACTTCGGCACTAAGTATCATGTAGCTATTTCCAAACAAATCAAATCTACCCTCAAAGCAGATGAATGATTATTGGTTGCCAGAAGCTTTTGTACACAGCAAATCTGTGATGATAGTGTTACCTGCATTCTGCAGCTGTGAAAACCCACCAACACAGTAATGATGTGAGAAAGCCAGGATTTATACTCTGATTTATGTGACTACAAATGTCTAGGCTCTTTCCTCTGTGCTACCATTCCTGAAAAGAGGGACTTTTGCGACCCATGGGCACATTTGAAATAATGTTTTGTAGATCCCGAAGCAATTTCTAAAAATGAATTTTAGAGTGCTTTCAATAACCAATGCTGAGTAGGAGCTAGTCTCTCCATTTCAGTGATGATAGAATTCATTTGAATTTGGAAGCCCCATCTCTTTAAAATTAAAAAAAAAAAAGTAATATAGGCATACCTTGGAGATATTAGGAGTTCAGTTTCAGACTGCTGCAATAAAGCAAATATCAGAGTAAAGTGAGTCAAGTGAATTATTTGGCTTCCAGTGCATACAGCAGTTATGTTTATACCAAATTATACTCTAATAAGGGCACAGTAGCATTATGTCTAAAAAATGTACACATCCTAATTAAAAAAATACTTTACTGCTGAAAACATGCTCACCATCTCCTGAGCTTATGGCAAATCATCACAGATCACAGAGCCCCGTTACAAATATGGTAATAATGGAACGTTTGAAATATTTCTAGAATTACCAAGGCCTGACACAGGCACACAAAGTGAGTGGATGCTGATGGGAAAATGGTGTCAGTAGATTTGCTCAACACGGGGTGGCCACAAACCTGCAATTTGCAAAAACCACAGTATCTGTGGAGCACGATACAACGGGGTGTGCCCGTATTATGACTGACGGTGTTTTTCAAAGTGTGGGTCCTGAAATCCTTTGCGTTAGAATCACCCGGAGCTGGTATTGCCCTTTGACCTGGGTAAGAGGGATCCCCAGGGTCATGTAAGGCCCTGATCTGGCTCTCCTTCAGCCATACCCCTTCCTATAAGGCAAGGGGTCCCTGAAGAGTGATCACCCTCCTACCACATCATGCTCTGGTGCTCAGAACCCAGGAATTCCCACTAAACTCAAGGAATCATGACAAGGGCACTCATTCTCATTGTGGTGGAGCGAGATTTGTTCACGTGGGTCAACGCAAGGCCCCTCACTCTGTGGGAGGGGCTAGGAGAAGGAAAGGAAAGGAATCCTGCAAGGGTAGGTCGGGGCACCTTTTTTGTCAAGGCCAGGGAATAGAACATCTGTTATTTAACAGTTTGTTTAACTTAAGTTTTTTAGAAGTTCATTTATTTATTTTGAGAAAGAGAGAAAAAATGAGTGGGGGAGGGGCAGGGAGAGAGGCGGGGTGGAAAGAGAGGATCCCCAGCAGGGTCCGCGCTGTCAGTGGCGTTAAATTTTAATGAATATATCGAAATAGGGGATGCTGCCTTCCTTTGTACTCTTGGCCGAGAGAACGGGCCTGGCCCACCCCGGGGGGCTGTTGGCATGCACATTCCCAGAGCCCATTCCAGACTTCTGCATCAGAAGCTGGGGGGACAGGCGGGGGCCTGCACTTTAACCTGCTCCCCAGGCGATGCTCTCGCGCCCTAAGCTGAGAGCCAGGGCTGGAAGGTGACTCTGAGATCATGTCCAAAGTGCTCTGGCTGCTTCTTCGCAGGCTGGGGCTTCAGCATGGGCACCAATTACCACTTCCACAGCTGGCGGGTGTTTGTCATCATCTGCGCTCTGCCCTGCACCGTGTCCATGGTGGCCCTGAGGTTCATGCCAGAGAGCCCACGGTTCCTGCTGGAGGTGAGTCAGCACCACCACCGCCCCCACCCCATGTGAGAGCCCTTTAGCCCCGCATCCCCTCCTGCCTGCAGGTTGCAAACCACCCCCTCTGTTGGCCGACCCAGCCCATCATTATGTCTGGCTTCACTGCCATCCGCGGTGGCCACGCACCCTGGATCGCAGACTGTCAGGGGTGGAGGGGCGCAGGGGCTCCCCGAGTGCAGAGTGGGACAGGGCTCCCCCAGGCTGGGTGGCGGTGGAGGGGGCTTCTCGACACTGCCTCCAGCCCCCACTCTCTCCAGAGGCTCTTGAAAGCGGTGGGGTGTTTTTTCAAGTGGCTGCAGCAAGATCTGTGGCAATACTTGTGTGGTTCCCAAGTCCATGAGGACTCTTGATCATCTGGACCATCTGAGAGTTTCTGCTGGTGTCTTGAGAGAAGAATCCTTCCAGCTCGGGGTGGGGCGGGGCACTTGGGCTTGTGGTGGTCAGACAGGGTGGGGCTGGCAGAGGAGAAATCTCTTCCACCCCCAATTCTGAGTCCACTTATGTGTCTCCTTCTAGATCTTTCTACAGAGTGATCAGCTTGTCAAATTCCCTTTTGTCCCATTGATCAGGGGCAGACACGGCAGGGGTTTTGTTGTTGTTGTTTGTTTGTTTGTTTTCATTTTGTTTTAACCAGGGATATCTCAAAATACACCCTTTGTTGTGTATTAGTTTCAAAGGACTCTGTTACAAACCGAGTGGCTTAAAGTAACAGAAATTGTCTCACAGTTCTGGAGGCTGGAAGTCCAACATCAAGGTGTCAGCTGGGCCACGTTCCCTCTGAAGTCTGTAGGGCAGTCCTTCCTTGCTTCTTCCAGCTTCTGGTGCTTTGCCGGCAGTCGCTTGGCTCACGGCTGCCTCACTCCACTTCCTGCCCGAGTCATCCCAGGTGGTCTCCTGGTGTGTGTCTATATTCCTATGGCTGGCTTTTTATAAAGATTCCAGTCGAACCACATTAGGGGCCCACGCTGCTCCAGGAGGACCTTGTCTTAATTACATCTACAGCAACCCTCTTTCCAAATAGGGTCATGTTCCAAGGTCCTGGGGTGGGAGGAACACAATTCAATTGTAACCTATTGCTGCTTTGCTCTCCCTAGTCAGAGAGGAACGTGGCTCCCACTTAGTGGTCCATGCAATTTTTAAAAAATGTTTGTTGAGGCGCCTGGGTGGCTCAGTCGGTTAAGCGTCCGACTTCGGCTCAGGTCATGATCTCACAGTCTGTGAGTTCAAGCCCCGCATCGGGCTCTGTGCTGACAGCTCAGAGCCTGGAGCCTGTTTCAGATTCTGTGTCTCCCTCTCTCTCTACCCCTCCCCTGTTCATGCTCTGTCTCTCTCTGTCTCAAAAATAAATAAACGTTAAAAAAAAAAAAGTTTAAAAAAATGTTTGTTTATTTTTGAGATCGAGAGCACCAGAGGGGGAGGAGCAGAGAGAGAGGGAGACAGAGGATTTGAAGCGGGCTCCACACTGTCAGCAGCAACCCCAACTCGGGGCTCAAACTCACAAACCGTGAGATCATGACCTAAACTGAACTCAGACACACAACCGACTGAGCCACCCGGACGCCCCAGCAGTCCATTCAACTTTATAACTAGGAGTGTTGTACTGTGTGATGGGAATAGTGTATAATGGAGTAATGTCTCACATTTTTTACAATTTTAAAAAAGTGTTTATTTTTGAGAGAGACAGAGCATGAGCGAGGGAGGGGCAGAGAGAGAGAGAGGGAGACACAGAATATGAAGCAGGCTCCAGGCTTGAGCTGTCAGCACAGAGCCCGACGCGGGGTTCGAACCCACGAACTACCGTGAGATCATGAGCCGAACTTGGACACTTAACCAACTGAGCCACCCAGGCGCCCCGAGTAGTGCCTCCCATTTGCACCTGGAAGGCGCTACCCTGTTATCCTTCCAAGATGGGCTGGGGGCGGACATTAGTCCTAGTCCTTCACGAGCCCTGGATGGCCGCGAGTCCCTGTCTAATCACCACACACTCAGATGCATAGGGTTTCCAGCCCTACTCAGCCACAGATTTCTCATTCCTCTATGCTTGCTTTAACCAGATGGGCAAACACGACGAAGCCTGGATGATCCTCAAGCAAGTGCATGACACCAACATGAGGGCGAAGGGGGCCCCCGAGAAGGTGTTCACGGTGAGTGTGTGGCATCTATGCCAACAAAGGGGGGGACTGCCCTTTTTCACTATTTTGTCTTGCTAAAAATTAATTTTATTCTATTATTATATTAATTGGACAAAGGAAGTATACAATAAAACCCCTGACCTTCTATGGGGATAAGCATATATATGTACATATATTTACATCGACATATTTTTAAGAGTACTCATAAGCATTCTGTCTGTTGTCTCAGAATTATGCTTTTTAAAACATGTTTATTTTTGAGAGAGAGAGAGAGAGAGAGAGAGAGAGAGAGAGAGAGAGAATGAGCAGGCGAGGGGCAGAGAGAGAGGGAGACACAGAATCCAAAGCAGACTCCAGGCTCTGAGCTGTCAGCACAAAGTTCAATGTGAGGCTCGAACCCACGAACCACGAGATCATGACCTGAGCTGAAGTCAGATGCTTAACCTACTGAGCCACCCAGGCACCGCACAGAATTATCCTTTTAATAAACATTAATGTTGGGAACATTAACACAGTTTCTCTGGACATGTCCGGGAATACTAGAAATTTATTTACCCTGTTTTGTTACTTTGTTCCTGTTAACATTGTTGCAGTGAACCTTCTCACCCACGTGGTTGCTTCCCCTTCCAGTTCTGGGGTTGGTTTTCCAACTAGACTCCTAGAAATGAAATGACTGGCTCAAAAAGCACTAGGATTTTTATAGCTCTTGAGTTATCTTGCCAAATTACATTTCAGTCGGATTGTGCCAATCTAAGTGTTGCAAGCAACAGGAGAGCCGTTTCTCTTAGGCTGAATTTTGTTTCTTGCTGGTTTAATAAGTGAAGAACTTGTGAGCGTCAGTTTCCACGACGAAGATGTCCTGTTAGTTACCACGGTCTATGCTCCCCTGGCCAAGGTCTGTGGCCAGTGAGGGAGGAATGGCTCGCTGAGGGTCTCTGAGCACCTGTTTGCATAACTTCCTTTCAGGCTGACTTCAAATCCATTTCCACAAGGAAGCCCTCCCGGGGTAACCGCCTCCAGCTCCGATTCACTGCTTTCGCTTCTTTGGCCTCTGCCATCGATTCTGGACAGAACACTTGTCCTTGTTAACTGTTGCTTACAAGCCCCAAGGCTCAGGCAGGACCATGTGGTGGCTAAGAATCCACAACCCAGAGCAAGACAGTCTGGGTCCAAATCCCAGTTTTGATACTTTCTAGCTGTGTGGGCTTAGGCAAGGTACTCTCTCTGCCTCAGTTTCCTTCTTGTGAAAAAAAACCCGATAATAATATCTGTAAATATGGTTATGGTAAGGATTGAATAAATGACCTAAGCCAGTATCTGCCTTGGAGTAGGGGCTACATAAGTGTTAATTATTATTGAAAAATGTTATGACCTGTTATTTTTCATAAATTAAACCAAGCAATAAATGGCTGCTGTTCAATGGCCTGTTTCTGTCGATTCCAATGCTCCTAAAAATATCTAAAATATGAGACCAGTGCTTTTATGACACACATTTATTAAGAAGCACGACTAACAGAAACACTCCAAGTGAAAGATGTTAAGAGCGTGCATGGTTCTCCCAGGACCCCCACCCCTACCGCTGTCTGCGATGGGTTGTAATCCTGCAGGCGTGGACACCAGATGTTAGTGGGGCTTCCTGCCCACTGGGCGTGCTTGGCTCCGTCCTGCCCCCCCTCCCCATCCCCACCCATGCCACAGACTGTTCTCCAAACTCCTGCTTATTCCTTAGAGACAGACACAAAGACATACACGTATAGACACACACACATTCAGACACACAGACACATGTATACAAACACACACACAGACACAAAGACACATGCACACACAGACAGACACAGACACACATCATTTGTACCAGGCATTTGCGAGTTTAATAGCCTTCCTGACAATTTAGGAACTTCCTCACAGAGCACACAGCCTTCTTCCCCTTCCCCCACTTTTCCTCCTGCTTTTTAGCCTTCTCTCTCTTTCCCCTGCCCTCCCTCTGGCTCATGCGCCACAGGTCACTGGTCTCTGTCATTCCCTGAGCTCTCAAGCAGTCTGTTGGTGTATTTACTCCAAGCAAACCCAGAGCCCTCCTGAGAGGTGTCTTGCTGGATGATTGCTCTCTGCCTCGTTTGTGCACCTGTCCCTGCCTTTCCCAGTAGCTGTAAACTCTTCCTGGCCTCCGTCTCACCCAGGTGGCCCTGCGGTATCTGACACACGGTGGCTTCCCTGACTGCTGCTTCTGGAAGGACCGCTTCTAAATCAACCGTGTGGGTTTGCCAGACCAGGAGTGGTTTTTAGGGAAGCAATCCCACATTCTCTCTTAACGTGTTCAACCTTAAGCAGCCTAATTTTGAGGAAGGGGGTCTCAGCCTGGAAATCAATAAACCGGAAGCCTCTGGTTTCCAAAGGCAAAAACTCAGCCTTTCCCTCGTGCCCTAGAGCCCCTCACCTTGGGGATGGACGTGTATCTCGAGGAAGAGTTCAGGCCGGGATCCCTGAGTGGGGAGGTGGGTACTGTGACCCGTGGGCATTTTGTTACTCCAGCCCACATGCTGGTCCACGAGTCTTTAGGCATCACCCCTGCTTTTAGTAGTTTTCTTCTAACAGGAGAGAGAATTAAAAAGGTTGTGGCCTCAGCATTCCCTGCTGACTTTGTAATCCTCTTAATTATGTAGAAGTGAGTGAGTGGATGGGCCAGGGGGAAAGAAAAGAAAGAACAACCAGAAAGTGCTGACAGGTCAGAGAGCAGTGGCAGTCGGGAGTGAACTCCAGCCGGATGGGGTTAACTGCTTTGGTCCCAAGTGCTCCCCGCAGCTAATGAAGGCATGAGCAGGGGAGCGACAGATGCCGGGTCCTCGCTTTCGCCTTTGAGCTGCCGGGATTCAGGACACGCTACCCTAAAACATGGCACCTTGGCATATTGAGTGTCTTAAACTGAAGGAGTTTGGGAAAATGGCAGAGGCAGGAAGGTCACTCTGACCTCTCCGCACTCACCCTTCTTCCCTGGAACAGGTCGTTAATCTGCTGTGTGAAGTTACTGTCCCTGTACCAGGAGGAAAGAAGACATTCTTATCACCAGAGATGGGGGGGAGGGATCACGAGAAGACTGTGTAAACAAACATTTGTTTGTAAATCAATGCTTTGGTCCCAGTTACTTCTTCACCATTTACTACCCTTAGCCCAAACCCCTTTGTCTTGTCAATTCTTAGAAAATTCCTTGGTTCCTGATCTAAAAGGAATAAAAGCTTTCTGCTCTGCTCACTTCTTCGTTCTCTTTGGAAGGCTCCCTGTACATGTTAAAATTCAATCGAATGTGTAGGTTTTTCTCCTGTTAATTTATCTTTGTCAGTTTAATTTTCACACCCAGCCTGGGATGCTAAGAGGGGTGAGGAAAACTTTCTGCTTCCCTACAAAGCCCTAGATTTCAGCCACCCCATTTACTGACTGCCTCCCAAGTTTCGGAACTGCCCCCTGGCAGGTGTCCCCAGTGAAATGTTCTGCACGGCTGGGGTGAACACAGGCTATGTCCTGATTTAGACCCAATCAAAGACAAGTATCCTAGTTAATTGTAAATTAGAGTAATTTTGCTTGAAGTTGTTAATACACTCAATCCCTAAATCCCTGGGGAATAGGGTGTTATTTTTTTCCCCTAGGAGCAACGAAGGGAAAAGATTGCATTTGAGTGTCCATCTTAATGCTTTGGAGTCTGATTTTTGATTGCTTCCTGATTTTGGTGTCAGCCTTCCTCTCTGACCTCTTTTGGCTGCAGCAAGGGCTCATGGTTTCCCTGCAGGTGTCTGATAACATGAAGCCCAGCTCCAGCCGAGAGTTCTGTTGCAGGACCTGTGTGTTCACCCTCCTGTGTCCCCAGGCAGAGAGATTTGCAATGGACACGCACATGTGGATGGTTGGACACACCCAGGAGGCTCTCAGTGTGCTCATGTCCCTCCAATTTCAGGAAGATGCTTTTACCAGATTCTCAAAGGAGTGCCCGGCACTCCCCCAAGTTTAAGAATTACTGTTTTTAGGGTTTAGAAAAACATAGCTGTGCTTTCCTCGACCTAGTGCTCAGAGTTAATGAGTCCATTGTCCATATCCAGGGTCTGATTTTTCCCTGTGGACTTCCAGCCCTGTCTCCTCACATGTCCTCACGTTCTCAGATGGCTGAAGGAAGCAATGGAGACACCCTTGTGACTAAAACCTTTATCCCTAGACAAAAGTTTGTTGGAGGGGGTGATGGAAACTCTGAATTTTTTTTGAATGTTCTTCTGTTTTCCCCCTGAATATGTCTGCAAACATGAACCTTGGCTAAAAAGAGTTTGTGTGGTTGGGAATCTCCCCAACATGATGGTTGGTTGTAGAATTCAGTGGTTGCTTTAAACATGAGTTAACTTGACAGACACTGTGTTGGTGAGTCAGGATTGCTCACAGGGGCTACCTGGTGACATTGGACAAGTCAACACTTTGCAGGGTGCTTGAGGGGGAGCGCTGAGGTATATAACCTTATCCCTACTCCGCATTTATTTGGTTTCTACCAGGAAAACCAGAGACAGCAAGGAGGACATGATTTCTTCCATTCTGCTGTGTTTTAAAAAATATCTTCAGTAGTGGGGCATCTGGCTCAATCAGTTAAGCCTCTGACTCTTTTTTTTTAATTTAAAAAATTTTTTATTTATTAAAAAAATTGTTTATTTTTGAGAGAGAAAGCACATGAGTAGGGAAGGGGCAGAGAGCGGGGGAAAGAGAGGATCTGAAGGGAGCTCTGTGCTGACAGCAGAGAGCCTGATGTGGGGCTCAAACTCAAAACCATGAGATTGTGACCTGGGCCACCCAGGTACCCCAAGCATCTGACTATTTATTTTGGCTCAGATCCTGATCTCACAGTTCATGAGATTGAGCCCTGTATTAGGCTCTGCACTAACAGTGCCTAGGATTCTCTCTCTCTCTGCCTCTCCTCTCTCTCTCGGTCTCAAAATAAATAAATAAACATTAAAAAAATATCTTAAGTAGCAACACCTTCCCCAACACACACACACCATTGCTTATATGGGTCCTAGACTTCTGTGATGTTAATAGTTAATACCTATTAAGGATTGATTTGTGGATTTCAAGGTGGAGTCAACTCTAGTGTAGGCAAATCAGATACAGATGGGAATTCAGTGTAGTATGTCTGACGAATATAAATTTCTCAAAAGCATGATCTAATGAAAAGATGGGTTCATCTTGTCTGCGGTAGGACGTACCTGTCTGGGAAAGAGCCCTAAGAGAGGCCATGTCCGTCTTTGGTTAAGATCACTGAACTAGAGGGTCATCAAAGGCTCCCGTAGCCCTTGATAATGTACGTAAAGTCAGTTACACTAAATGACACATTGAAAAGTGTGACACAAAGCGGGGTTAAGATTGTCTCCATCGTCTTTGTTTTGCAGGTGTCCCACATCAAAACTCCCAAGCAAATGGATGAATTCATTGAGATCCAAAGTTCAACAGGAACTTGGTACCAGCGCTGGCTGGTCAGGTTCAAGACCACTTTCAAGCAGGTATGCCTGGGAACATGCAGGAGATGAGAGGGAGTAGGCAAGCTGTAACTTCAGTGGATGAAGGATAAAGACCCTGAATGCCCCCATCAACCCAAGGCAATGTGATGGGAGGAAGTACCTTGGACGGGCATGTTTGGGACGTAGCTCATGCCAGCTTCTCACTCCCTGGGTGACTTGAACCACAACCTCTCTAAACCTTAGTGCTTTCCTTCGCTCTTCCTCCCTAAAGAAGAGATTTTGAATGCAGGCGCAACGTCTACTCTTAGTAAACATCCTTCTCTCTAGCATCTTCTTTTTACATAATTCAGAGGAAGAAAGGAGTGAATGAAATAGAAGATTCCTTGAAGTGTGTTGGAGATTTCTGAGAAAGTCTCTGTGTAGAGCAAGGCCATTTCTCTGGAGAAGTGACTTCTCTAGTCAAGTCGCTGTCGAGCACTGAGGCAGCCAATGACCTTCGTTTTGAACGGCTGTTAAATGTTGGGAATATCACCCATTCCCACAGGCAGGGAGCAGAACTCACTACTCAAGGTTATTCAGTGTCTCAGAATCCCAACTCAGTGTGCTTTTGATGACATGTGTGGAATATTGTCATGTTCCCAGGGAAGATGCTCTAGGACTGTTATGTTGGAGGCTGAGGCCAGGCAGTGAGAAGAGAAGAGGCTTTGTTATTTGAACAGTGTTGCTGCTTCTAGGAGACTGTGGTTCCCCATTCTCTCGTGGGTTCCTTGTGAATTTATCAGAACATCTTAGAAATGAGATCTTCCAGGTCACAAGTCCCTTACTTTAATAACTTTTCTCTGTGTGGGTTACAGGTCTGGGATAATGCTATGTACTGCGTGATGGGACCCTACAGGATGAACACACTGATTCTGGCCGTGGTCTGGTTCACCATGGCTTTAAGGTAAATTCTGTCTTACTTAACCTCCTTAATTTCCCTGTGCAAATGCCTCATCTATAAACCGAAGATTACAATTAGTTCTAACACATAGAGTCTGGATGCTTTTCGCTGCAAGTAACAGGCAACCCATTCTAGTAGCTTCTACAACAAGGGCATGTCTTCTCCTTTGTAACAAGAATTCCATAGAGAGGCAGGCTCTAGGTGGCATTTCAGCCTCAGGCTATAGTTCTCCTGGTGATGGCCAGATGCCTGACCTCTTCTTGGCATCCCGTCAACAATGGGGGTGGGGCGCCTGGGTGGCTTAGTGGGTTAAGCGTCCAACTTTGGCTCAGGTCGTGACCTCAGGGTTTGTGAGTCCGAGCCCTGCGTCGGGCTCTGTGCTGACCGCTCAGCCTGGAGCCGGCTCTGGATTCTGTGTCTCCCATTCTCTCTACCCCTCCCCTGCTCATGCTTTGTATCTCTCTGTCTCAAAAATAAATAAACATTAAAAAAATTAAAACAAAACAAAACAAACAAAAACACCAATGGGAAAATGTTCCAAGGAGGAAGAGGCTGCCTCTCTCTGAGCTCCTGCTTTTATTTTCAATTTTTTAAAATGTTTATTTATTTTTGAGAGAGAGAGAGAGAGAGAGAGAGAGAGAGAGAGAGAGAGACAGAGTGTGAGCAGGGGAGGGGCAGAGAGAAAAGGAGACACAGAATCCGAAGCGGGCTCCAGGCTCTGAGCTGGCAGCACAGAGCCCGACGCGGGGCTCAGACTCACGGACCGTGAAATCATGACCTGAGCCGAAGTCGGACGCTTAACCAACTGAGCCACCCAGGCGCCCCCCGAGCTTCTCTTTTTAACAGCAAGGAATGCTTTCTCAGTAGCACACCCCCCTCCCCAGCAGCCTTTCTCTCCGCTTTATTAGCCAGATGTGTCACACACCTACTGCCTAACTAATCACTGGCAAAGGGGATGTGATTTACCAGGGATTTCAGACTAGTCAGGATTGGCCTCTGAGCTAAAGATACCATTGCTGCTGAAACAAAATCTAGCTTCTGTTCTTGAGGAACAAGCAGGGAACAAGGCCTGAGTAGGCGGCCATCAGTGGCACTGTGATTTTAAATAGATAAAACAGTGAAACATTGCAATAATGTCCCCCCCCCCCCCAATAAGGAAAATCGAATGTAACAGGATTGGTGATTAGCTGGCTCCTCTCTTAACTGGTAGGTTCTCATCCCTGTCATTTCATGCCCCTCCAAATATAATGACCCTCTTTATGCCACTTCAGCCATTTACCGCATTGTGAGGCTACTTACTGTAGGTAGAAAGTGCTTGCAGTAGTTTCTGGCACTTAATAAGTGCTCAATAAATTGCTGTTATCAGCGAGAAACTTTCAATGAGATTTTAAACTTCCGTTTGTGAAATTGCTTTGTTCACCGTCACTTGTACCCAAAGGAAATTAAAGGGGGTCTATTAGCTCTTTGACTCATGGAGGAACATGGCGAGACCTACTTTCTCTCCATACCTATTCATGGAGACCCGAATAGGTAAAGCTAGAACGTAAACCAGACCCTATTCCCCCCCACTTCCTCTGTCTAAATGAGAAGGAAACATTTGAGAAGCTAAAGATAGTAAACACAAGGATTCAATTCTCTGATAGTTCTAAAATTGGTCTTATTTATATTTACTTACATCTGATTTAATTTTGTCGAACAGGCAATGCATTTCAAATGTTGAAACAATAGAGAGGTATAGACATAGTTTCTCATTCTTATTTCTTCTTCATTTCTTTATTTTCTTTATTTATTCTTTATTTAAAGGAACACACATCTGCTTTTCGCACTCAACAGTATATTCGATACATTTGTCATCCCAGTAAATGGAGATAGTCTTACCTCTTGCTTCACAGTTTTAGATTCCTGTTTTTGCTCCTGCCTAACGGAGTTGGCCAAGACGTAAGATGTGGTGTTAAACAGTGGTGGGGATAATAGGTGTCCTGGTCTTGTTTCTGATGTTAGTGAGAGTGCCTTTACCATTTCCTTTTTGAACTGAGATGTGTATCTTCTTATGTGTTAAGGAAGTGCCCACCGGTTCCCAATCTATTGGTGTTTCTTTAAGTCAGGAATGACATTTTTAAAAAAGTCACATGGCTTTTCAGCATCTATGGAGATGGTTGTGATTTTTTCCTTAGATCTGTTCGTGTGATGAGTGATAATACTGGAGTTTCTAATCATGAACCATATTCATACATTTAAAATGAGCTTGATTTACACCAGCCTAGGAATGTGGACTGTGATCATGAAGGCACAAAGCATGTTGCTGCTCGAATGTGCTGTCTTCTCTATTACAGCTACTATGGACTGACAGTTTGGTTCCCTGATATGATTCGGTATTTTCAAGACGTAGAATACAAGTCCAAAATGAAGGTGTTTGTCGGTGAGCACGTATACGATGCCACCATCAACTTCACGATGGAGAATCAGATTCACCGACGCGGGAAACTTGTGAACGACAAGTAAGTGAGAGACCACGGACTCTCCCCGGATCAAGGTGATAGTCTGCGGGGACTGTTCTTGGCAGGGGGGCCATTGGAAAGAGAATTCAATATGGCAGGAGGATGAGCTCCGAGGCTATTGTAGTACCATGGCTTTACTCTGTTGCCAGAGATATAATGAGGCATCCTGGGGCTCTGTGTGGTGCTGGCCTCCAGTCATCCCTAATCTCCTGGCTAGAGGCTGATCCATCCAAGGATGGGGACATTTGACTGAGGAGAGGCAATCAGACCACTTTTCCTGAGACCTCACACCTTTAATGGAGATGCCCACAGGGCTGTGGCCTCTTACCCTCTCAACCCAGAGGGTTGAGATCCCTATGCCAAACCAATGTCTGGTTTTGAGGTTTTTCTTTGAGTTTGGAAGTTCTCTAGAAGCGACTCCAGATGCTGATATGATGCTATCTTATATGATTCTTTCATCTAATATTACCTCCGAGGGTGGGTCTGCATGGCTCACTGCCATAAAGAGGGGCAAAAGCAGTGCTGTCTTGCAAGAATCCACATCTTTGTGGGGCTGTCTCATCAATCCCTTTTACTTCTCTTCCCATTCCTGGGACCAGTGACATGGACCGTCCCCCGCACTGGGCTTTAAGAATGCCTCTTTGAGGCCGGTCTCTGCAGGCCCCCAGATGGGTCCAGGACAGTACATTAAAGCTGACCCCAGACCACATGATTTACTCAGCCGAACGTTTACTCCTGTTTCCCTTCCTGAATTGCACTTTGCAGGCTCATCAAGCCAGGCTGCATGGTGGCACCAGAAATACCCAGGTAGTTCAGTGTCAGTGATGTAAACTGCTCCATATTTACCACCTCTGTACAAGGTTTGACACCAAGAATTCCGCCCTGCGGTGCATGGGGTCCCACGGTCCCTGTGCCCAGCTAAGCATCTGAGAGAAGTGGCCCTGGCCATCAGTCAGCCACACTGGGAGAGGAGCCTGTGTCTGGGTGCAGTCCAGGGAGGATAGGAGGATGTCTGCTGCAGGCTAGCCTGGATTGCTCTGATAGGCTGCCCCTTAGCAAACATTCGCTGCTCTTTAGGATGAGACAGAGAGTGTCAGATGAAAAGGGGAATATTATTTCTACAAATATGAGACCTTTGGGGAAGAAGGTTAGGACCAAGCATGAGTGGACAAGGAATTCAGACTTTCAGATGATGTGTTTACAAAAAAATTATTAATTTTTTTTCAAGAGAGAGAGAGAAGGAGAGAGAGGGGAGGGATAGAGAGAGAGAAAATCTTGGTGCGCCTGGGTGGCTCAGTCGGTTAGGTGTCCGACTCTTGGTTTCAGCTCAGGTCATAATCTCACAGTTTCGTGAGTTCAAGCCCCACGTCCGGCTCTGTGCTGCAGTGCGGAGCCTGCTTGGGGTTCTCTCTCTGCCTTTCTCTCTGTCCCTCCCCCACTCTGTCTCTGTCTCTCTCAAAATAAATAAACTTAAAAAAGAAAAAAAAAAACCTTAAAAAAAAGAAAAGCTCAAACGGGCTCCATGCTCTGCTCAGAGCCCGCCACGGGGCTTGATCTCATGACCTTGGGATCGTGGTCTGAGCCCAAATCAGGTGGTTGTTCAGCCTGATGGCCACCCAGGCGCCCCATAGATGATGTTTGTTTAAATGCAGAAGTCCGGTCACAAACATCTACACACTTACTGCCCACGCATGCACATGGCCTCTGTCCAGACACTTCAGTCACTGAAATCTGCTGAGAGTGGTCACTCCAGCGATGGCAGCTAGTGGGGATGGACGGCAGTTACCCCGGGATTTCTCACTCTCAGGGCTCTTTGCTGTTAAGTCAGGCGACTTTGTGCTGACGTTGCCAAGGAAGAAATGTTGCCCTTGCTTTATAAGAACTCTTTGTAAGTGTTGGAAACTAAGGGACATTACGGATGGCCAGATGTCACCCATGATGTGACACCATTCCCTGCACAGACCGAGTCAGTAAAAAAGACCTCATTTATGAAGTTTCCAATGTTCATTGATATTCTATTGTGATGTTAGTAGTAGTGACCATAGTATGACATGGCTAATGAGGCTTATAAGCATAACATGACCGTTGACATGATGAAGCATTTCTATGTGCTGGCAGCTGCCTTAAGCGCTTTATATAGACTATTGCATTTGATAGTTTGTTTATTTATTATTATTTTTTAATGTTTATTTTTGAGAGAGAGAGAGAGAGAGCGAGCGCATGAGCGGGGGAGGGGCAGAGAGAGAGGGACACACAAAGAATCCCAAGCAGGCTCCAGGCTCTAAGGTGTCAGCACAGAGCCTGATGCAGGACTCGAACCCATGGACCGCAAGATCATGACCTGAGCCCAAGTCAGACACTTAACCGACTGAGCCACCCAGGTGCCCCTAGACTATTACATTTAATCCTCACAAAAATGATGGAACCCTTCAGGAGGCAAGGAATATGCTTGGGGGTACAGAAACTCAGAGAGGCTGACTGGCTTGCCCAAGTCACGCATCCAGCGTAAATGGAACAGTCGGACTTCGATCCCAGACCCTTGATTAACTCCAGATAGTGTCTCACTGGGAAACTCTCCATTCCCACAGAGGCCCTGTGTCACATGGTATTTTCTGCATTGAAAAGTTCATTGCAATGCCAGAAGCCTCATGGTTTGCAACAGGCTGGTTTTAGAGTTCTTAGACTTAGGTACATAGAAAATGGGAACTTCTGATCCACTCAGTTCTTCTAAACTTTCTCAGCCTCCGGAAACTTGTGTCAAGCTTCCGGGTGGGAGTGAGGAGGAAGCCAGGGTTCATGAAAGCAGTGATCTCCAATGGACTCAGGACCCTAGGGGACCATACAGTTATTGCCAAGGGTCTGAGAATACATAGGCATGCCAAGCATTGTCTGAGAATGGATGTAAACATTCCACATGCACAGATATGCTGCCATATTTCTACATTTCAAGAGCACGTGGCTATTTTTGTGTAATTAGTAAAATATAAATTCCTTCAAAAGTAGCGGTGAGTTCATTTTAACTTGACATTTATATGTTTTTTAACCAGTGGATCCTAAAAGTAGCCTGCTATCACGTGAAGCCCATATTTTTTACTCCCAGCAAATTGTTTGAATGAATATAAAGGGGGTTTTTTAACTTGGAAGATTAGGAACATTGAAACTGATCTAAGAAATGAAGGAACCTGATTTCTTTTCTTGGATTTTGCTGCCACCTGCCGGTCGTACAGTAGAAGACCCCTCATCTTTGAAAACCCCAAGCCTCTTCTGAGAGTTAACTGCTGCTCTCTAGCTTGGGTGGGACACTTCTCCAATCCGCACTTTGCTGATTTTATCCACATTTTGCTAATTTAAAATTTAGATAGAAATTATTTACTTTACTGACTACCCCACATGGGGGAAACCCACAGGCTTTGTCAATAAAAGAGAACCTCTTGAAACCTGAACTTCATCCTGCTGAAAGACCATCTCTGGCACCAAGAAGAAACCAAAGTATACACAGATCAGTTTTGGCCGGTCCCCCAAGCACCATCTGCAGCCTCCTGGTGCATCTAATGGGATCAGGGGGCTCTGAGTTCTCACACCGCTTTTGTGGTAGAACTCATGAGTTTTTGGAAAGTGCAAGAAAGGCAAGAGAAAAAGTTTGTATTCTAAACCCTGAGCCAAAATGTCAGGCCAGGCTTCTCGTACTGTTAATTGAAAGGAGGATAGCGTTTTGCCCCAGAGCATGTGTAAAGTAATTAATTAATTAACTTACCCTTTCCAATGGGAAGGAATTTCTGCTTGGCGGGTCTCCTTTCTGGGAGGGTTAGGACCGGGGAAGGAGATTATACAAGACAATCAGCCAGGGGAAAAAATAGGAGAAAAGCTATCAGACTCAACACCCAAAAAGCAAATAATCCAGTGAAGAAATGGGTGGAAGACACGAACAGACATTTTTCCAAAGAAGACATCCAGATGGCTAACAGACACATGAAAAGATGCTCAACATCACTCATCATCAGAGAAATACAAATCAAAGCCACAATGAGATACCATCTAATGAATTCTAATGGAAGGTCAGGGGGTTGATCTCTGAAATAAGGCAGCTAGTGTAGCAGAAAAGAGAAGGTTGGTTTCATGCATCACACTGAGGTGTAACCCACACTGTTCAAAGCTCCTTGTAGTGAGGCATGCATAAGAAATTTCTTCAGCTGCAGGGGTCTGTTTCAGGGCAGTGAAGGTCCGTGAACTTCCAAAGGCTGGGAAATGTGTAAATGCACCTTCTGGCTTCTGGGTCTGAGGAAGAAGCTTAAGGGACTAGGTTCCAAGTCTATACGCATCAGAGACTAGCCAAACCCTCTCTGACCTGTGTAAGCCTCCAATTCCATATCTGAGCACCGTAATGTTGAGATATAAAACATACATCATGGTTCAGAGTTGATAAAATTGCTCAGTGTAAAATTTTGTAATTTAATGTAGGCCCTGCCTAGTTCTTTGTGGAGACCCTTCCAGGATAT
The DNA here is from genome assembly GCF_024362965.1 of Panthera pardus. Taxonomy (NCBI): domain Eukaryota; kingdom Metazoa; phylum Chordata; class Mammalia; order Carnivora; family Felidae; genus Panthera; species Panthera pardus. The sequence goes on from NW_026526810.1 coordinate 2,998,248, forward strand.
TTTATAACTTAATTGGCTTCTGAAAATGGGTTTGCTTTCTCCCCATCAAACATTTACACAGGTTATTGCAAATAAATAGAGATCCTATTGATTTTGGGGTGTTTATCTGGTATCTAACTAAGCTCTTTTATTAGTCCTAACAGTTTCCCTTTGCTATTGTTATATGATGTCATCATTTGCAAATAACGATTGTTCTGTCTCCTTTCTTTTTAATTCCATTGTGAAATACATCAAATATGTGGAGAATGGAGAATAATGCCAACAACCCTATTCAGAGCACCTAACATTATAAAATCATAAACTAGGCTATATTTACTCCAGATTTTAAAATAGATTAAATATTACTCACTCTGTGTCACTTGGTGTGATCCTTCCCTCTCCCAAAGCATGATGATCACCATTGCTTTTTTAAAAAAATTTTTAAATGTTTATTTATTTCTGAGAGAGAGAGAGCACAAGCAGGGGAGGGGCAGGGAGAGAGGGAGACACAAAATCCAAAGCAGGCTCCAGGCTCTGAGCTGTCAGCACAGAGCCCGATGAGAGGCTTAAACCCACGAACTGCGAGATCATGACCTGACCTGAAGTTGGATGCTCAACTGACTAAGCCACCCAGGTGCCCCACGATCACCATTGTTAATAAATTTGGTGTGTTATATTCGTGAGTGTTTTTATATTTTTCCCATGTGTTTATATATCTACAAACATTGTACAGTATTCTTTTGTGTGGTTTAAAGTTTAGATAAATATCATACTATGTTATAAATGTAAATGTATAATTATACTATAAATTTCACAACTTGTTTTTTTGTATAAATTAGGGTTTTGAAGATTCTTTGAATTCGTTAATATAGCTACATAATTCAGTTTCATTAATTTAAATCCCATTATGTGAGCATTCCATAATGTAGTTGTGCTTTATTCATTTGTTTATTTACTTACTTTTTTTTGAGAAAGAGCACTCACACATGTGCACGTGTGAGCAGGGGAGGGACAGACGGAGAGAGAGAATCTTAAGCAGGTTCCACAGCCAGCATGGACACAGGGCTCAATCCTACGACCCTGGGATCAGGACCTGAGCCAAAATCAAGAGTCAGACACTCAACTGACTGAGCCACCCAGGCACCCCTTTGTCTCTTCTTCTTTTGATGGACATTTAAATCATTCGCAGTTTTTGACTATATGTGTTCTTGTGGAAGACGTTTCTAGCTTATATACCTAGAGGTGGAATCGCTGGATGGAAGGATGTGAACACCTTCAGCCTCAGTGCCACACTGGTCTCCACGAGGCTTGTACAAAGTACACTTCCCACTGAGCAGGATGAGTGCACCTGTTTCACTACAACTGGGCTTAGTCTCGGTTTGTGGGATTGAGGAGGGTGATGTGGTCTCTCTGTCATTTAATTGGCATTTTCTAGTCCTGATGAGTTTGAGTATCTTTTCCTGTATTTCTTGGCTCTTCAGGTTTCTTCTTCTGCACCTGTTCATGGGCTCCGTTTATTTCAGTCATTGGATAATCATTTTCATATTAATTTGCATGATATCTGAGTCCCTTCAAGCTGCCATAGCAAAATACCACAGACTGGGTGGCTTATAAACAAAAGAAATTTATTTCTTCCAGTTCTGGAGGCTGGAAGTTCAAGGTGAAGGCACAGGGAGATTCTGTGTCTGGTGAGGGTCCTCTTCCTGGTTCCTAGATGGCTGTCTGCTTGCTGTGTGCTCACAAGGAGAAACGCAGGAGGGAGCTTCCTGGGGCCCCTTTTACAAAGGCACCAATCCCCTTCATGACTCTCATGACCTAATTCCTCCCGGAGGCCCTACCTCTTAATACCATCACATTGAGGATTAGGTTTCAACATATGGATTTGGGGGGGACCCACACACTCAGTCTACAGCTCATGAGTTCTTTACATTTATTTGTAAAAACGAATTGTCAACTATATGTTTGAAATTTTTCTGTGTTTTTAAAAAAATAAGTCTATTTTATTTATTATCGAACAATTTTAGTTTCACAGAAAAATTGCAAAGATAGTGCAGAGTTTCCATATACCCAACCCCTTGTTTGTTCTGTTATAATATCTTATATTACCATGGCACACGGGTTACAATTAATAAACCAATATCAGTATGGTATCAGTAAAGTCCATGCTTTCCTTGGATTTCCTTTTACCCGCTGCTCTCTCTCTGTTCCAGGTTCCATCCAGGACACTACATCACAGTTAGTGGTCAGTCATGCCTCCTTGGGTTCCTCTCGGCTGTGACATTTTGCGATTTGCTTTTTAACTTTTGTGTAAACAGTCCTTTCTTGGGCAGAGATTTTGTACTCTAACACCAGGTTTGCCACTTACCTTTAAGATTTGTGCCTTTTGGCTCTAATTTAAGAAATCCTTCCTGTTGGAAGTCCAAAGTCATTTTCTGTTTGTTTCTCTAAGTTTGAAAGCTTCTTTTCACACTCCAGCCCTTAATTTGCCTGGAGGTGGTCTCCATCTATCAGAGAAATCATTTGATTTTTCTCCCATAGGAATAACCAGTTGTTTCTACATTTATGAAGTTGCCCATCTCTCACCTGTTGCTATGTAGTAACACTTTTATCGTAAGTGACTTTTCCGTATATGTGTGACTATATTTCTCGGCTTTCCGTTTGGGTCCATGGTTCTAATTTGTCTCTTCCTTTACCACGCTGACGTTATTGCTGGAACTTCATTGTTTTGTTGTGTTTCCAGGTTCTTCCACCTCGTTCTTAACATTTTTCTTGGCTGATTTTGCCCCTGTGCTGTTCCAGATGAGTTTTAGGATCAAGTTCTAAAATTCTATTAACAACAGCTGGTTGGGATTTTGATTAGAGTGACATAGAAGGTCTAGATTCATCGGGGGACATCTTTACAAAGTAGAATCTTCCAATCATTGAATACTGCATTTCTGTTTACTTAGTCATTGTTTTATGCCCTTCAATATTGGTTTAAAATATTCTCTATAAAGATCTCACAGGGCATGTGGGTGGCTCAGTCGGTTAAGTGCTGACTTCAGCTCAGGTCATGATCTCGTGGTTTGTGAGTTCGAGTCCGCATCGAGCTCTCTGCTGTCAGTGCAGAGCCTGCTTTGCATCCTCTGTCTCCCTTTCTCTGTGCTCCTCCTGCTCTCTCTCTCTCAAAAATAAATAAACATTACAAAAAATCTCATATGTATTTTTTGAGGCTTATTACTGATGCTTTATTGTTCCTGCTGCTATTGTGAGTGGGACCTTTACCCTCTCTTTTTCTCCTCTTCCTCCCTCTTCTCTCCCTCCCTCTTCTCTCCTCCTCTTCTCTTTCTTTTCTTGCCCCTTCTTCACCTTTTTCCCTTATACATGTTTTTTTTTTTTTTGATCTAACACATTGACACAACTCTATTCATTTTGATAACTTCTTGGTAGATTTGCTTGGTTCTTGTATGTGGCAAACACATTGACAAAAATTAATGATAATTGTATCTCTTCCTTTCTTCTCCCTATAACTATGTTCTCTTTTCGTTGTGTTGTGCTCAGTGATGGATAGGAGCAGGACTAATGGGTATCTTGACATCAGTGGGTGCTTTTGGTATCTCATCCTTAAATATGATATCTGCTGTATGTTTTGAATCTTAGTCTTTAGAAAGTTAAGAAAAATCTCTGCTGTTTTGATTATGCCGAGCTTCTTTTTTGTCAAAAAAGTATATTGAGTCTGTCAAATGTTTTTCTGCATCTACTATGATAATTATATGGTTTTCTCCTTGGACCTACTCATATGATACGTTAAAATAATAGTTTTTCTGGTTTTCAACCATACTTGATTCCTGGGATGTGTATTACTAATTCATTGTTAATTTGTTTCATGGCAATAGATTGACAAATTTGATTTGCTAAAGTACTATTTAGGATTTTTACACCTGTTCATAAGATGGTATGTATTTTCCTTATACTTTTTCCATTTGCCTTTGTTATCAAGTTTATTACCACCCCCCCCCCCCCCCCCACACACACACACACTTTTTCTTCTAAAACAAATTGTGTAAGGTAGTGGTAGTTGATTCCTTGAGGGTTTGGTAAAGATAGCCTCTCTAACCATATCAGCTTGCCATTAATTGAAGTAACAGATTTTGATTAACAATTCATTTTTAAATGGCATTAATATATTCAGATATGCTCATTTTTCTTTTGGAAAATTATTTCTTTTAAGCTTTAATTATATTGTCACAAAGTTCTTCACAACATTGTCTTATGATATATATGTTTTTATTAGATTTGTAACAATAAATTCTTCCTTTTTACTACTTATACTACCCATTTGCGCTTTTAGTCTTTTTTTACAATCAGTCTTACTGGAGTTTTGCATATTTTATATTTAAATAATAATATTTTTTCTCATATTTCTTTCTTTATGTCTTAGTTTCTTTTTCATATTTCTTGATATTTTTTAAAAAGTGAATGAATTTAATTAGGAATATTTCACTCCAATTTTGCTTCAGCAGCATCAACTTCTTATATCTATTTTATATTTTCCCATAATATTTACTCTTCATCTCAAAATTATTTAGAAGTGTCAAAATATAATATATATATATATATATATATATATATATATATATATATATATATTTATTTATGTTTTGGCCAGATAATGCAATCTGTATGCAATAGGGCTTTCTTTTTTTTTTATTTAAAAAAATTTTTTTTTCAATGTTTTTTTATTTATTTTTGGAACAGAGAGAGACAGAGCATGAACGGGGGAGGGGCAGAGAGAGAGGGAGACACAGAATCGGAAACAGGCTCCAGGCTCCGAGCCATCAGCCCAGAGCCTGACGCGGGCTTCGAACTCACAGACCGCGAGATCGTGACCTGGCTGAAGTCGGACGCTTAACCGACTGCGCCACCCAGGAGCCCCTGGGCTTTCTTTTTTTAAAGTTCTGTTGTGAGGTGCATACACATTTGTATTGGTTTTGTCTTATTGGAGAATTGATGGCTTTATCATTATGTAATATACCCCTTATTCCCTGATAATATTCCTTGCCCTAAGTTTACTTTATCTGATATTATCTGAATCTCCAGGATTCTTCTGATTGGTATTTACTGTTTCCATTTTTTTCTTTTATTATGTTTTTAGAGTTAAGTAGGTTCCTTATAGATAGCATATAGTTCCACTGTTTCTATCATATTGTTAGCTGTTTTCTCTATTCTCTTTTTTTTACTGTTTTCTGCTCTGTTTTATATTATTTTCATAATTCTGTTTTACCTTCACTACTAGCTTATTATTTATTCCTCTTTTAAAAAAATTGAGTGGTTGCCTTGAGCTTACAATATATATCTTTCATTAATCACTATCTTCAAATAATATATTAACTTCACACGTCATGTGAGAGCTTTTCAATAGAACACTGTCATTTTCTGTCATGTTTTATGCTACTGTCATGCAGTTTACTTTTACATATGCTAGGGCGCACAATATTTTGTGAGAGAGAGGGAGAGAGAGACGGAGGGAGAGAATGAGAACATGTGAACTGGGGAGCATACAGGGAGAGGGAGAGAGAGAGAGAGGGAGAGGGAGAGAGAGAGAGAAAGAGAGAGAGAGAGAATCCCAAGCAGGCTCCATGCTTTCAGCACAAAGCCTGATGCAGGGCTCAAAAACACGAACTGCGAGATCATGACCTGAGCTGAAATCAGGAGTCAGATGCTTAACCAACAGAGCCACCCAGGCACCCCCTATTTTTACATTAGACACTCAGTTATCATTTATAGTGACTTAAAAAAGAAAAAAGATGTTTTTTTTATATATCCCTATAATTTAGCCATTTCTAGAGGGCTTCATTTCTTTATGAAGATCCAAGTTTCAAATGTAAGTTGATAATATTTGAGGTTCTATGAGTTTCTGCTTGAGGTTCTATGAGTTTCTTGGAGTTGTGGTTTGGCCTGTTTCATTAATTTAGGAAAATTTTTAGCCATTATCTCTTCAAATAGGTCCTATGCCAAATTTTTTCTCTCTTTTCTTTCTGAAATTCCAATTGCACTTACGTTAGATTGTTTGATAGTTTTCCCAAGTCTCTGAATTCTCTTTTCTGGGGTTTCCCCTTTATTTTTCTCTTTATGTTTTAGTTTTGGTAATTTCCCTTGAGTTATATACAAGCTATGTAATTCCTTCCTTGAATATGATGAGTCCCTGATGAGTCCATTAAGGGTATTCTTAATCTGTTGTACCGTTTTAACAAAATTTCTAGCATTTCTATTTGATTCTTTCTAATAGTTTACCTCTTTGTGATAGAATTCTCCATCATGTATGCATGTTATCCACCTTTTCTGTTAGGGCTTTAATATGTTAATTCTAGTTATTTTAAATTAAATGATAATTCCAGCAATGATTATATATATACACACACACACACACACACACACACACACACACACACACACATATATATATATATATATATATATATATATATATATAGTTTTTATTTATTTATTTTGAGACAGAGAATGTGCAAGCAGTGGGGGCGGGGCAGAGGGGCAGAAGGAGAGGAGAGAATCTTCTTTTTTTAGTTTATTTATTTATTTTTTTTTTTTGAGAGAGAGAGAGGGGGGTAGGGAGGGGCAGAGAGAGAGGGAGAGAGAGAGAATCCCAAGCAGGCTCCACACTGTCAGCATAGAGCTGATGTGGGGCTCGAACTCATGAACCATGAGATCATGAGCTGAGCTGAAACCAAGAGTTGGATGCTTAACTGACTGAGCCATCCAGGCACCCTGAAAGAGAATCTTAAGCAGGCTTCATGCCCAGAATGAAGCCCAATGTGGGGCTCCCTCTCCCCACTGTGATACCATGACCTGAGCCAAAATCAAGAGTCACTTAACCAACTCAAACACCTAGGCACCACTTTATTTCTGTTTTTGTAATATTAATTTGTTTTGACATAATGTTTTGTTCTTGCCTCTTTGTGTATCTTGTAATTTTTGGTTGAAAGTCAGATATCTTATGTAGGACGGTAGAGACTTTTTAAAGAAATGGGTACATCTTCTCTTTTGCTAAGCATTTACGGGATATGGGAGTGTTGAGTTGATCTAGTATTTGTGCTTGGTTTCAGTTTTTTTGGTAGCTATTATTACCTTAGAAATTTGTTTTGACTTCCTTTTTATTGGGGTATAATTTATATACAGTAAAATTTGCCCTTTTTACAGTACAGTTCTGTGAGCTTGCCAAGTGCATACAGTCAATCCAAATACAGAATAGATTCGTTACTCCCCAGATTTCCTCATGCCACTTTGCAGTCAATCCTTACTCCACCTCCAGTCCCTGGCAGCCAATGATCTCTTTGTCACATAAATGGAATTTTGTAATACGAAGCTTTTAATCCATTTTTTTTTTTTGCACTTAGCATTATGTACTTGAGCTCTATCTATGTCATTGCACATTTGGCAGTTTATTTTATGGCAGAGTACTAGTCCATGGTATGAATGTACTACTACATTTTCATCCATTTACCAGTTGAAGGAATTTTAGTCCTTTCCATATTTTAGTGTGTTTAAATTAATATTTTATTTAGGATGTTTATAACTTTATTTGCATATGAAGTTTTTCTACTTTTTTTCTCTTGCAAATGAATAATTGCTTTATCTTTGTTATTTCTTTTTTTCCCTATATTCTACTTTTTACTTAAAAAAATATCTTTGAGAGACAGAGAGACAGAGCATGAGTAGGGGAAGAGCAGAGAGAGAGGGAGACACAGAATCCAAAGCAGGCTTCAGGCTCCAAGCTGTAAGAACAGTGTCTGACATGGGGCTTGAACTCATGAGCTGTGAGATCATGACCTGAGCCAAAGTCAGTTGCTTAACTGACTGAGCCACCCAGGTGACTCTATAGTCTATTTAAAAAAAAATGTTTATTTATTTACTTTTGAGAGGGAGGGGAGGGGCAAGACATACGTAGACAGAGAATCCCAAGCAGGTTCCACACTGTCAGTGAAGAGCCCAATGTGGGGCTCAAACTCACAAACTGTGAGATCATGACCTGAGCTGAAATCAAGAGTCAGACACATAACTGACTGAGCCACCCAGACAACACCCCTATATTCTACTTTTTAACAGTTTATTTATTTATTTTGAGGAGGAGAGAGAGAGAGAGAGAGAGAGAGAGAGAGACCATGTGATTGGGGGAGGGGCAGAGAGAGAGGGGGAGAGAGAATCCTAAGCAAGCTCCAGCTGTCAGCACAGAGTCCAGCGTGGGGCTCAGTCTTACGAACTGTGAGATCATGACCTGAGCCACGATCAAGAGTTGGGAGCTGAACCGACTGAGTCACCCAGGTGCCCCCCTATATTCTACTTTTGTCATTCTGTTTAAGATTTTATTCCCAAATGCTATACACATGCTAGGATCTTTGTAAAAGAGACAGGATGAGTTCTTGCGATTTTGGCACTTGGTTGGCCTTGAGTGTGAAAGAAATGGAAGCAAGGAAATTGGGTTTACTGGCAGATTCACTGAGGCATAAGTATGTGTTTTTAGAGACTATTTGATTGACATTGGCACCAGTATTTCTTTTCATAAATATCTTCCTATTCTCCGTGAGAGCATATTTTCATAATGTGGAGAAGTAAGATGACCATATCCTAGGCCATATCTTTTATTTCCTCTCAGGCAACACACAGTTAAGGCCCTTCTCATTTATAGAACCATATGGAGCTGGGAAGAAACACCTCCTCCATACCCCTGTTTTAAAGATTTGTAAATGCAAGCTTAGAGAGGAGAAAAGACTTGCCTGAGACCTCTTGGTGATTAAGCTCTGAAAGTTGGGACCCTACTCTTCATTTTCTGGAGAATGGTATCAGAGGTGGAGAAAAAGCCTGATGACTACATTTGGGGAATTTAGGAAATTACATAGAGAGTTCAGGCAACATTTTCAGTTTCCTCCATTCTTTAAGCAAACTAGGTCCAAGCATATATTTTCTGAAGCCAACGATTCCCTTGTTTACACTCTGCTTTACATCAGATTAGGACCTGACATGAGATAATGTGTGAGAGACTAGAATTCCAGTTCCTTTCTTGACCATTCTGTTTCATTTTACTGTACCTGGAAGGCTTATGATATAATAGGATATACGTGCAGAAGCTTTGGAGAACTGTACCCATTGTTTATATTCTCCCTGAAATATTCTCCCTGAAAAGTGCCCCCTTTGAAATATCTTATGATATACCTCTCTCTTGATCATTATCACACTAAATTTTAATGATTAGTTTCCTTGTTTATCTCTTTAATTAGACTGAGTTTCTTGAGGATGCCATCAGGTAAAACACGTGACTAAATTGATACAATTTTGGGCATAGTTTAGATCCTTTGGTAGACTAACCATTGACATAAAGTGTTTGTAGTAATAATTCTGCCATGGACTCTGGATTGCCAACGGATCCTGTTTTCTTACAGGACAAGTTCCATAAGATACTTGTGCAAACTTTCCTTTCAGCCTTTTAACTCTCCTGTATGAAGAATCTTGGACCAGTTCAGTATATAAATTAGAGATAGGGGATGATTTATATAAAGACTCATAAAATATGCCATGGCCCTTTCTCCTTTTATCTCTTTCTTTATAACTTTGGCTTTTTATAACTCACTTGGAGATACATTTTAAGGTCTGCTTGCGTCAGACCCATTATGATTTATGGCTCTGCTCCCTCACCCACCCTCACCAGAACATTAAAATATATCTGAAGGCCACATCAGCAGCCTATTACTATATTAAAGAGAAGGATATATTAAGAAAGGCAAAGACCTGAGACAGTCTCCAGGAATAGCTTTCCTGAGTAAACATATCCAGCATACGAATCACATTAATTTTGAAATCAAAGGCATCTTCCTGTAACAAAAGGCTTACCGATTCATTTCTCCATGGAAACCTGAAGAGTTCAGTGATAGCCTTTGGAGGCCCCTGTTTAAAAGTCTGTAGCACATCTGACCCTATGAAACATTGTACAAAGTAATTTGGCCTCTGCCTCTGGTGATTCTGGTTCAAGTGGTCTAGGCATATAGGAGACAGCATCCTTCACAGCAGTCTTCTGTTGTGTTCTGTTGCAAGAGGTCCGGGGACCTCTCTTTGAGAAGCACACGCTCAGGCCTTCTTACTGGGTGGGGGTCGTTTTGCAGAAGCTAGTGACAGGTGAATCTAGATTAGGGCTGTTAGCAAAATACAATATAGCATGAAGGAAAAGGGGAACTGGTCATCATACGTGGTCATGGACTGAATTATGTGGTGGCCCTGAAGGGGAACAATGAGTCTCAGCAGCCTGTGCTACCTCTGTCACTGTGATTCCCACTGTATTGTGTGTTGTCTGTTTGCTTGGCTTGTTCTCCAATTAGACATGAAGGCAGGGACCATGTCTTTCCTCTCTGTATTCGTAGCACCTAATACCATGCTAAGTTGAGTTTTGCTGAAGACTGAGTGTATAAATACATGAATAGACAAATGAACGAATGGGTTGTAATTCTCCACAAATCACATCCAAGGCTTCTAGCTTACAGGTTTGACCTAGCTTGGGAAAGGCCCAGCAGAGGAAGAAGTTAGTTCATGTACATCAGTCCACATTTTTTGTTTAAAAAAAATTTTTTTTTTAACGTTTATTTATTTTTGAGACAGAGACAGAGCATGAATGGGGGAGGGTCAGAGAGAGAGGGAGACACAGAATCTGAAACAGGCTCCAGGTTCTGAGCTGTCAGCACGGAGCCCGACACGGGGCTCGAACTCATGGACCGTGAGATTGTGACCTGAGCTGAAGTCGGATGCTTAACCGACTGAGCCACCCAGGTACCCCTGGTCCATGTTTTTGAATGTAAGATAGTTTTTTCCTAGTAAGGAGTTGGACTAGAGCAGTACTTCCAAATGTGGCTGCATCTCAGAGTCACGTAGATGCTTCCCCCTTATTAGTTGTTTTGTTTTTAAGTGACAAGTGTATATATGTGTGGTATAAAGGAAGGATTGACATTATCTCATTCCTGACCCCCATTGCACCTCCCTAGGGCCAACCACACCTACCAGTTTCTTGTGCAACTTTTTGGATATATTCTATGCGTCAGAGGTGATGTACCATATCTTTTCTTACGGGAATGCTCACATGCTAGAGACACTATATTGCACTTGATTTTTTTTTTCAGTTAACAATATACCTTGAAGATTATTCCATATTAAGACATGCAGATCTACCTAATAACTGTAACAGCCACATGTGATTCCACTGTGTGGTATCTATCTGTTTATCTGTCTACCTACCTACCTACGTACCCATCATCCTTCTAGTAATCAATTCTTATAAGAAATGTTATGGGGCTCCTGGGTGGCTCAGTCCGTTAAGCATCCGACTGCAGCTCAGGTCATGATCTCACAGTTTGTGGGTTTGAGCCCCGCATTGAGCTCTATGCTGACAGCTCAGAGCCTGGAGCCTGCTTCAGATTCTGTGTCTCCCTCTCTGCCCCCTCCCTGCTCATGCTCCGTGTCTCAAAAGTAAATAAATGTTAAAAACAATTTTTTTTTAAAAAAGAAATGTTGCAGGGTGGCTGGGTGGCTCAGTCACTTAAGCGTCTGACTGTTGATTTTGGCTGAGGTCATGATCTCATGGTTGTGAGATTGAGCCCCAAGTTGGGCTCCACAATGAGCATGCAGCTTGATTAAGAGTTTTTCTCTCCCTCTGCCCCTCCCCCCACTCATGCTCATGTTCTCTCTCTGTCTCTCTCTCTCAAAAAGAAAAAAAAAGAGATGTTAAAATGAGCATCAGTGAATGCTTCTCTTTGAATGTATGAGCAGGTATAGGTAGGATAAATTATTTCTCTTTCTTTCTTTCTTTCTTTCTTTCTTTCTTTCTCTCATTTTAATTTATTGTCAGGTTAGTTAACGTATAGTGTATACAGCATGCTCTTGGTTTTGGGGGTAGATTCCAGTGATTCATCACCTAAATACAATACCCAGTGCTCATCCCAACAAGTGCCCTCCTCAATGCCCATCACCCATTTTCCCCTCACCCCTGCCCACCCCCCCATCAACCCTCAGTTTGTTCTCTGCATTCAAGAGTCTCTTATGGTATTATGCCAAGTGAAATAAGTCAGTCAGGGAAAGACAGATATCATATGTTTTCACCCATATGTGGAACTTGAGAAACTTAATGGAGGACCATTGAGGGAAGGGAAGGGGAAAAACTAGTTTCAAACGGAGAGGGAGGCAAACCGCAGGATAAATTCTTCAAGGCGGGATTTCTAGGTCAAAGCGATTACATACTTAAAATTTTGCAAAACTGCTCCCCAAGGAGGCTACACCAATTATATTCTACCAACCGTGTGAATGAGAGTGCCTGTCCCTCCAGATCTTGGTTGGGGAAATCTTTAAAATGAAGACGCTCAGTTCCTCCCAAATCTATTGCTTCCAAACCTACTAAGACCAGCTGAGGGAACTGCATGTTCTTAAAGCTCCGCTTAGAGTGACATTTTATCAATATTTTCATTTCACACTATCCCACATGTCAATGAGTCTGATGCATAAGGTCCGTGACCGTATTGGGAATCACCAGGTGCTGTAGAAGATCCTGTATCTACCGGGTGTTGGCACCAGCTTCCTCACTCCTGCTGCCCTCCCGCCTTTATAAACACCAGCTAAGGAACAGGGACTAGTCTAGGTCAAAAATAATGTTTTAGTCCTTTTTAAAAAAAGTTCTAAATGTTTCTTTATTTAGAATAACATTAGTCAAGTAAAAAAAAACCTACCAGGACAAATCAGGAGAAGGGAGAGGGAGAGACCGTAGTAAAAAGGAAAAGCTTTATATTATTTTAGTACATTTAAAGGCATTTTTTTCTTACTTTTTGAACATAGGGCCAGCATTTTCATTTTACTCGACCCCACAAATTATGTAACCAGCCATTGTTAACAAGCCTTCCAATGATTCTGATATAAGGGCAGGATGAGAGCCACTGAAGCAAGTGATCTTTTTTTTTTTAATTTTAATTTTATTTAATTAAAAAAAATTTAATGTTTATTTTTGAGAGAGACAGATGCGAGTGGGGGAATGGCAGAGGGAGACACAGAATCTAAAGCAAGCTCCAGGCTCCTAGCTGTCAGCACAGAGCCCGATGCGGGGCTTAAACTCAGGAATGGTGAGATCATGACCTGAGCTGAAGTCGGTCACTTAACTGACACTCAACCTACTGAGCCCCCCAGGTGCCCCAAATGATCTTTAAAAAAAATTATTATTATTTAAATTCAAGTTAGTTAACATACAATGTAGTCTTGGTTTCAGGAGTAGAACCCAGTGATTCTCCTACATATAAGATCCGTATGCTGAAAAGTACAGAAAGCTTATGAAATAAATTGAAGAAGACACAAAGAAATGGAAAAACACTCCATGTTTCAGCACCTTTGGTTTGAAGTTCTCCATTTTCTGCCTTTCTGTGCTTTTGATTTTGGTCTCAAGTCTTCTTTCTGCCTGGTTGAATCACTCAGGGGCTAATGTCTTTTCCACAGGTTCACAAAGATGTACTTTAAACACGTACTCTTTGAGGATACATTCTTTGATGAGTGCTATTTTCAAGATGTTACATCTACTGATACCTATTTCAAAAACTGCACCATTGAATCAACCACCTTCTACAACACAGGTAAGAACATGGGTGGTGTGGGTGCGCTGGGTCAAGGGTCTTGGACTAGTCTTATCTAAGACACGATAGTCTTAGTCATAAGCTTTAGGGGTCGGTAGCAAGGTGCTTACAGATGTGACTACTGAGTCTCACTCAGGTTGGAAAAATGGGTTCTCACCCTAGGTATGGCATGGATTAGTTGCACAGTTTTTGCCAATGCATTTATTTTGTCTGCATGTTTTATTGCACGTGAAGCGAAAAACAAAAGTTTGGGTGAGTGCTCTAGTCTCAAGGAGACTGATGATATGTGCTACAGGTCCTCAGTAGGAACAAAATATAACACAGATGAGGGGTGCATGGGTGGCTCAGTCGGGTGAGTGTCCTGCTCTTGATTTCGGCTCAGGTCATGATCTCACAGTTCATGAAATTAAGCCCTTTACATTCTGACAGTCTGCTTGGGATTCTCTCTCTCCCTCTCTGCCCCCTCCCCCTGCTCACACATGCTCTCTCTCTCTCTCTCTCTCTCTCTAAATGAATGGATAAAGAAGATGTGATATGTACAGACACACACACACACACACACACACACACACACACACACACAATGGAATATTACTCGGTGATGAAAAAGAATGAAATCTTGCCATTTGCAACAACATGGATGGAACTGGAAGATATTATGCTAAGTGAAATAAGTCAGTCAGAAAAAGACAGATATCATATGTTTTCACTCATTTGTGGAATTTGAGAAACTAAACAGGTGATCATAGGGAAAGGGAAGGAAAAATAAGATAAAAACAGAGAGGGAGGCAAACCACAAGAAATTCTTAAATACAGAGAACAAACTGAGGGTTCATGGGGGCCTTGGGGGTGGGGAAAATGGGTGTTGGGCATTGAGGAGGGCACTTGTTAGGATGAGCATTGGTGTTGTATGTAAGTGATGAATCATAGGAACCTACTCCCAAAGCCAAGACTACACCATATATATCGCATGTTAGCTAACTTGACAATGAAGTATTTTAAAAAATGTAATTTTACTTGATTCTTTTACTTTTTTTAATGTGGCTACTAGAACATTTAAATTTATGTAAGTTGTTCACATCATATTACTATTGAACCGTGCTAGCAAATACAGTTGTAATTACGTATATGAGAAATTATACATGTGTAAAGAACATCTGGAATTGTCTTTAATATTAACTGACAGAGGCTTTGTTAAATAAAACAAGATACATCCAAAAAAATAATTAAAAAAATAAATAAACAACATTAAAAAATAAGGCACAGATGAAAACCCAGGGTTCCAGGAAGGCTGCATTTTACGTACACGGGGTGCTCTTGAAGACCTCGCAGAATTTGAATCTTGCAAAATTCAAGAGTCATGTTCTCACAATAATGAAGGAAAAGGAAAAATTGTATGTTTTCAAGGTCTGTGCATGAAGTGAGATGATAAGAGTATTTTAAAATCGCACCATTTCGGATTTCCGTGATTAAAAAAAAGTTCACAAAATCCCACCAGGCCACCTCTCCTTGTTACTTTTACCACATCCTACGTTAACATACCAGGTCAAGTTGGGATGTAGGGAAACTACCTGAGTTTTACCAGGGGCTCCACCTACATTGTCTCCAGTGAGAAATGCACGATTATTCCCATCTTATAGCCGAGGAAACCCAGGATCACACGTCTTGCCCAAGGCCACAGGGAGCTTGGATTTATTCCTTAGTTGTTTGGCTCTGAAGTATGTCATCTTGTCACTGAACTCCATGCATCATGCCATATCAGTGCGTTCTCCCTGGCATCAGCAC
Source organism: Panthera pardus (assembly GCF_024362965.1). Classification (NCBI taxonomy): domain Eukaryota; kingdom Metazoa; phylum Chordata; class Mammalia; order Carnivora; family Felidae; genus Panthera; species Panthera pardus. The sequence goes on from NW_026526810.1 coordinate 3,013,652, forward strand.
CAGGGTTTATGCAAGAACATCTTTTTCTTCTATCAGGTCAGCCTCAAAAGGTTGAATGTCTGGCCTCCAGATATCCCTCAGTCTCTAAAAAATCCATTATGAGATTTACCTTCCTGAACTTAAAAAAAAATGAGAGCTATACATTTCCTATTTGTCATTAAAACCTGATGAATCTTTTAGTTTCTTCTTTCAAGAAGAAACTTTTTTAAGTTTATTTATTTGTTTTGAGAGAAAGAGAGAGAGAGAGAGAGAGAGAGAGAGAGAGAGCATGAGCACAATCAGGGGAGCAGCAGAGAGAGAGAGGGAAAGAGAGAGAATCCCAAGCAGGCTCTGCCCTGTCAGCACAGCGCCCAATGCGGGGCTTGAGCTCATGAACCGTGAGATCATGACCTGGTTTGAAACAAGAGTTGGACACTTAATCAACTGAACCACAATGTGCCCCTCTTCTTTCAAGCTTTAGTGTTGCCTCCTTGTTTGCATCCTCTTACATGGGGATTTCTGAGAACACCTGTAGTCATGAAATGTCGGTGGGCTGGGAAGTGATGGAGATAATCAGGTGTAATTTTCTAATTTTGTAGGAGGGAGTTTGGGAAGGTTAAAGAGGGTCAACAGCAGAGCCGGTTCCTGAAAGCCAGGTTTCCTGAGAGCCCACGTAGGCGATCTTTCTGCAAGAACAGTTGGTGGTAGAAGGTGCCGGAAGACTTGGGAACTAGTTTTAAAGCAAATGGTTTATACTTTTTAAAGACTATGTTTTTGGACATGATTTAGGTTTACAATGAAATTAGAAAGAAGGTACAGAGATTTCCATGTAACTCCTGCCCCACCCCCCTCCCCGATTATCAACATCCCCCTACTAGAAGGGTGCATTTGTTACCATCGATGAACCTGTACTGGTATATCAGGATCATCTCAAGTCCAGAGTTGACTGTAGGGATCACTCTTGGTGTTTAGCATTTTATGGGCTTGGACAAATGGATGATGGCATATATTCATCATTACCATGCCATATAGACTATTTTTACTGCCCTAAAATCCTCTGTGCTCTCCATATTCACCACCCCCTGCTTCCCATCCTGGACACCACTGAGCAGATGGTTTTTCTTTTGAAGAATGTTCAGGTTTCTGCATGGGCTCTGGACCTAATTCTCTCTCTTTTTAAAAATTTTTTTAATGTTTATTTATTTTTGAGAGAGAGAGAGAGAGAAGACGAGCTGGGGAGGGGCAGAGAGAGAGGGAGGCACAGAATCTGAAGCAGCCTCCAGGCTCTGAGCTGTCAGCACAGAGCCCGACATGGGGCTTGAACTCACGGACCACGAGATCATGACCTGAGCCAAAGTCGGATACTTAACCAACTGAGCCACCCAGGCGTCCCTGGACGGAATACTCTTGTCTTCTGCTTCCTATAAGCTGGGTAGCCTTGGACCTTGGTGTCATCTCATTGATAGAAACAGGCTGTTCTGTAGCCTGAGAGATGACATATTCAGGCATGTCTCTCAGTGAGTGTTCCTTACATTTTCCTTATAGGAAGTTGAAGCCGTCCTTACATTTTTAGAGTTTCCTCTCTTCATTCATACCTGGCCACATGTCACCTTGACTTTGAGACCGTCTGATTCCCAGAGGCTTGTGGCAGTCTGCCCATGGAAGGGGCATGACTTCATCCCTTCCTCTGCCCCATCTCTCCCCAGCCCCCCGTCCACTTGCCACGAACCAAAGGTTTCCTTCTCTCCCCAGACCTCTACGAGCATAAGTTCATCAACTGCCGGTTTATCAACAGCACCTTTCTGAAGCAGAAAGAAGGCTGCCACATGGACTTTGAGCAAGATAATGACTTCCTGATTTACCTCGTCAGCTTCCTTGGCAGTCTGTCTGTGTTGCCTGGGAACATCATTTCTGCTCTGCTCATGGACAAAGTTGGAAGACTCAAGATGATCGGTGAGTAGTCAGGCATGCCGCCTCTCCTCCAATAGGTAAGGACAGTGGCTTTCAAGCATAATAAAGAAGCAGATTTTTTTTCTTTTCCTTGAAGAAATCTCCCACTGGAAACCAAACAGATGAGACAGCATCTGCTGGTGTAGGAGCCAAGGGGGCAGGCATGTTTCCAAAACCCCAGGACTCCACGGAGATAGTTTGAGACCCATGGTCCAGGTCAGGGAGTCCTCTTTAATTTCCTGACTGAGCGATTCTTTGATAGTCATGGTATTAGCACTTCAGTAAGGATATTAAATATATCCGCTCTACCCACTGTGTATGATTATTGTCAGAAAAATATATAAAGTGCTCTTAGATGAACATCGATTCATTTGCAGGCTTTAAAATAAATTGCATTACTTATTATTATTTAGTAGTGTTAACACTTGGGCTTTGGAGATGGACAGAATTGTGTTGGAGTCCTCCTGAGGCTTATTTGACTTTGGAAATGCTCCTTTATTTCTCCAGGCCTCAGTTTCCTTATCGGTAACTGTAACTGGCTGGCACATTGTGTCGCCAGAGGATCTCACAGTGCTTGGTGCACAGATGGTCCTTAAAAATGGTAGCAGCATTCATGTATTTTGCTTCACTGCACCAGGATCCCCAGAAGTTTGCTACAGAAACAAGAACCAAAAAGTACACACCCAGGGCCAGGAAAAACATACATTAGAATATATATATTGTCAGCCCAGGGTGGGGACCAGAACAACACACGGATTCACATGTCGTGAAGTGTCTGCTCTAGGGTTGCAGCTGATCAGGAAAATTAATACCAGCTCCCTAGCAGTGAAGTTCAAAGGCAAAGAAAATAAGTCACGTAGTCATTTTGTCAGAGAAGAACAAATCAATCAGGTAGATCTTGGCAAGGGAATCTTTTCCTGATGTTGGGCTCATATTGAATATTGTTGTTATAGAGGAGCATAGATATTTGGAAGGGTAAGCACAAGACATGGCTGTGATTTCAGCTTTTTTTTTTTTGTAAGTTTATTTTGAGAGAGACAGAGACAGCAGGAGTTGGGGAGGGACAGAGAGAGACAGAGAGAGAGAGAATCCCAAGCAGGCTCTGCACTGTCAGCTCAGAGCCCGATGTCAGTTGAACTCATGAACCATGAGATCATGGCCTGAGCCGAAACTGAGAGTTAGACGCTTGACCGACTGAGCCCCCCCCCCAGGCGCCCCAACATGAGTTCAGCTTTTTAAGTGTGTGGTGAGGATAGGGTCATCTCTAGGCCTGGAAGATTGAGCTGTCTCCTGTGTACTGGTTAGACCCGAGTCCCCTGAGGGAAGGACAGTGTTTGCTAACTCCGGCAATGCCCAAGGTTTTCTGAGGAAGGGGCTACACCATGCATAAGACCAGTGGCTGGGAGTCAGGTGACCATCTTGGCCAACATTCTCTTTATGAGTCTGCACACCTTCCTTTCCTTCTGCGAGCTTATATTACACAGTTGTCAAAGTACTACCTCTGTTTGCTCCAATGAGATAAGGCACGTGAGCATAGGCATGTGACATTTCTGCCCTTCTGCCACTGGCCTCTTGAGTCCCAGGCTGAATAGTGAATTCTGAGGTTGAGGCCTGGGGTAGCCTGGGACGTCTTTGGGAAGGCAGGGCCTGTGAGGAATGGGGTGGGTGCCCATGTGCAGGGGCGTGGCTCACTGCCCAGAGCAGGCACATGTTCCCTAATGGAGACAGCGGGAAGGTTGGGCCCCGGGGAGAAGGCAGGACAGTGAGAGAGCAGACATCCCCTTCACCGCTACTGAAGCTCTCCTTAGCACTGTGAATGTACCCCAGATCAAAACTGATTTCTGGCATGCTCCCCAATTGGATAACCGGAACTAATATTTCTCATTCTTTATGTTCTACACGTTTTTTTAAAAAAAATTATTTATTTAAAAAAAATTTTATTAAACGTTTATTTATTTTCGAGAGATAGAGAGGGTGCAAACAGGGGAGGGGCAGAGAGAAAAAGGGAGACACAGATTTCGAGTCAGACTCCAGGCTCTGAGCTGTCAGCACAGAGCCCGGTGCGGGGCTCGAACCCATGAACCACGAGATCATGACCTGGGCGGAAGTCAGGTGCTTCACCAACCGAGCCACCCAGGCTCCCCTATGTTCTACTCTCTTATTAGCATCTGTATTTTGTTTCTCTGGTTCTGTTGAGAGCTCAGACCGTTCTTTCTTTGATCTTTAGTAGAAAGCCTGGCATGCCGGGGACCAACTGTGATATTATCAGTGCGCAGCAGTAGATGCTTAATAAATGTCTCAATGGCGTGTGGGTGACCTGTTTTGAAATAGCCTTTCCATGAAAGGAAATGGCTATTTCCTCAAATTCCCTGCAGAATCTGCGAGGGCAGAGTTTGTCCTGTTTGCGATGCTGTGCTGTTTCCTGTGTTGAACTAGCGTCTTGTTAACAAGGGTACAAGTTTTCCTGATGAGACCGTTAGTCCTCGTGTATTCATTCAATAAGCAATAATTTATGCGGCGCATACTCTCTGCCAGGCTGTGCGGTAGACAATGAGAACACGGCGATAATTGAGACAGACACTGTCCTTATGCTCACAGAGCAAATGATCTATTGGGAGAGAGAGACAGAAACTAGAAAGTTCATTTAACGAATACTTACGAAGCACATATTATAGGTCAGGCTTTGTGCCAAGCATTTTGTTAATATTAACCTATTTAACACTCGAAATAAACCTGTGAGGTAGGTACTGTTTTTGCCCACACTTTACAGATGGGGAAGGTGAGGCAGCACAGAGAGGTTATGAGACTTGCTCAGTGTCACGCAGGGGAAGCAGGGATTTGAACTCAGGCCTCTCAATCACAAGTGAAATGAGAATTAACCAAGGATCTATAGCAGGCCACAGGGATCTACGGTAGGATTACCTAACATAGATGAGAGGCCAGTTCCTCAACTATCACTTGATTCATTTGACGGTCATATTTTGTATTCAACAAAGAGCTGTCAACATTTATTGTAAGCCAGGTGCCATGGCTGGCCACTTTGAGGGAGGCATGCATTTAGATGATAGGGTTCTCAAGGCACTGGTGGTCCAGGAGATGTTTGTCTCCTTCCTCGCTGTTTGGAAAGAGATTACAAGGTGACCTGCTCACAGCCCTACCCCTTCCCAGAATCAGCAGAACCCAGGCGATGCTTATCATGTCTCCGCTCATCAGTAGGGTTTGGCCTCAATCTTCGCAGCTCCAGGTCTGAGTGTGAGATTCCAGGCAGAGGCCCCCCAGGAGGCACTTGTTGGTGAGACCAGGCCCCCAACATGGCTTCTTGGCAACTGGAGGACCTGTCTTCCCCACCCCCACCTCCCCCCCACCCCCGGTTGCCTGGTGGGGCACCTTGGCCTGTTTCCCAGCTGGTAATTTGCAAGCGGCTTTCTTTCTTTCTGCTAACCATTCTCACCGCATTTCCAGCCAGACCCCTGGTCTATGCTGTGCATCCACTCCACATTTCCCAAGCTCTTCTGGGCCGGGCTGGGTGGGTTGGATTTGGGCAGCGTTTGACACAAGCCTTCTTTCAGTGGGACCTCTTATCATTAGCTGGATCAGCCAGAGTGCTGGTGGGAAAAAGAAGCCACCCCAGAGAGTTCTAGTGAAGAGACTTTATTGATGGGATGTGACTTTTAGAGGGGTGGGCAGGGCTATGGGAACAAATAAGGCAGATGAGGCACCCGGATGCTAGCAGAAGTGGCAGCAGTTTCCGCCTCTAGGGTTACAGGGAAAAAAATAGCCCAGTGAGAACTGGAACCATGAAGGGGGAGGCTCCTGGAAGGAACCATAGTCCTGTGGGGGGGGGGGGGGGCTGCAGCCATCACCAAAACGGGGCTTATAAATGGGATGGGAATTGGGAAGAAATACTCCAACCCCTCTCCGCTCCCAGCTGACAAGGTATGCAGTCTCTGGGGGTAGCTTCTCAGGGCACAGGGCAGGGCTGAGAAGGGCAGGTCAGATATCTGGGCCGGAGATGGGAATAAATGAAGAATTAACAGCCGGCCTTTCAGGTTTTCTTCGGCAGCCCATTGATGGTTATGCTCTCAATAGCAGGTAAGCTCCACGAGGTGGTTTTGATACTCATGTATCTCAGGCACCCAGAACAATGTCTGGGACATAGATTTTCAACTAGGGCCCCCTCTGGCTCATCCCCAGTAATTCTGGGCTGGGCAGCACCACAGCATGAGGATTTCAAAATCCTTCTCGGGGGCTGACTCTGGTGACATGACCCAAGCAGAAGGCTCTGCTCCCATGACTGGAGCACCATGTTTGGGGCCTCAAGCTGTGCTTTCTCCGTGTAGAGATAGACCTGTTGCACAGGCTGCACCTGTGAAGGTGGGAGAAGGGGAAAGACTGGTGGGTGACAGTCTTGTCTTCATTTTTTTCTTCTGCCCTTGACCTCCCCCTGTAGGTGGCTCCATGCTGATTTCCGCGGTCTGCTGCTTCTTCCTGTTTTTTGGCAACAGCGAGTCTGAGATGATTGGCTGGCAGTGCCTGTTCTGTGGGACCAGCATTGCAGCCTGGAATGCTCTGGATGTGATCACGGTGGAACTATATCCTACCAACCAGAGGTCAGTTCTTCCCTGGGCTTCCCTCTGGGAGTTGTTTGGACTTCTGTGGCCAGAGGTCTACCCGTTCCAAGATCCTCTGTCGCTGCCATCTTTGTCTTCCGGGTGTTTTGTGAGCAAAGCATCTCTTAAGCTGTTGAGTTTCTCCTGTAGGGGGGCCAGCAGAGGCATGGAGATGAGCAGGCTAAAGCCTGATAGAGTGGGGTGGGTGGCTAGATACAAAGGACAGGTGCGAACCATGTTCAGGAGAGAGGAATGAGGGTGACACCGTATGTGTCATGCAATCCAAAGAGAGGTGAGAATAGGCCTCTGTTGGGAGATATGGGACAAAGTTGAGGAACTAGGTAAACAAAAGGTAGATGAGAAGTAAGGGAAGATAAAGGTAGGGATGAGGCATGATGGTCTAGGGCATGTGCAGAGAACGTGGTAGGGAAGCCCAGCATTTACTTTTATTTTGTGCAAGCCATATGAGAAGAGTCCTAGTTTAAAGGCGTAGGGTCAAGGCCATTACGTAGCAGTTATTTCTCGTTATGGAGAAGGAGTTGTGAGTTTGAAGGGTAGCAGGTAAGTGGTCCTGTGGTCACAAAGGAGTGTGAAGAGGGGGAGCCAAACCATAAGAGACTCTTAAAAACTGAGAATAAACTGAGGGTTGATGGGGGGGGGGAGGGAGGGGAGGGAAGGTGATGGGCATTGAGGAGGGCATCTGTGGGGATGAGCAGTGGGTGTTGGATGGAAACCAATGTGACAATAAATTTCATATTAAAAAAAAAAGGAGTGTGAAGTGATATGGAAGGCAGGTGAATGAAATTCTGCAAAATATCTTAATGATATTCTCCAAATGGGTGACAGAAGTGTTGGAATATGGATAGCATCCCATATTTGGAGCCCCCCTCCCCTGAACCAAAGAGCTTTCTAAGCTTTACAAAAAATAAGAGGAGGAAAAATTATCATTATATCAACAGTATATGATTTTACATCTATGAAACTCAAGACAATTAACTAAAGAGACTGCTATAAACAATAAAATAATTTGATAAGGTGGTCAATAATAAAAGTAACTTAGCTGCATATGGAATTTACAAATATATCACCACATTTAAAAACAAAATTGAATTCCATTTAATAATAGAATAAATCATAAAATATCTAGGAATCAATTTGTTAAGAAAAGTGAAACACTTAGGTTTCACTACCAACCAGAGGTCAGTTCTTCCCTGGGCTGTATGTGGAAAAAACCACACAGCTTTACTGAGAGATACAACAGGAGACTTACATATATGTTAAGATATACCTTATGAAATTCTAAGTAGACTTAATCTTACAAATCTTTCAAATCTTCTTTAGTTTTCTTCTAACTTCAAAGAGTCCATTCAAAATTCAGTGAGATATTTTCTCCCTCCCTCTGGAAACTTGGGACAACTTTGGAAATTTCATTTGGAAAAATATGCATGTGAAAATACCCAAGAAACTTCTGAAAACCAGAAGATTGGGACCGAGGGGCTAGTTATCCACAAAATGATTAAAAATTATAAAAAGAATTTAAGGTACAAAAATGTAGGTACCTTCTTGATAAACCTGTGGTATGAAATATATTAATAAAAGAACTATTTTACTTCAGGTGAAGGAAGACGATGCTGGGAATATAGTCTCTGTGTACAGACGGAGCCAAGAAAGGGTAGATGGTTCCTAACAGTTACCACTCAGGGGGCACCTGGCTGGCTCTGTCAGTGGAACCCGCAGCTCTTGATCACGGGGTCTTGAGTTTGAGCCCCACGTTGAGGGTAAAGAATACTAAATAAATAAATAAATAAATAAATAAATAAATAAACTTAAATATATAATAGTTACCCCTCAGAAGTGTGACTGAGGGATAATAATTAGGATTAGGCTTTGCCATGAGTGACAGAAATCTCAAAAAAATGCAGCCTTAGGAAGACAGACATTTCCTTTTTCTCTCCTGTAGAAGTCCAGAACAGGCACTGCAGGCTCTTTTTATCCCTTTCATGAGCTCTGCCAGGGTCCAAGAGAAGACCATCTCCATTCCAGGAAATGGGAAGGAAGGAAGGAAGAGAAATGGAAGGGAAGAGAGCAAAAAGTGCCACTCACGACACCTCTTAAGGAAATTTCTCGGGAGCTGCCACTTGCACCTACATCCCATTGGCTAAAACTTAGTCACATGGCCAGACTCTGCAGCAAGGGAGTCTGGGAAATGTAGTCTATATTTGGAGAAATGCTATTTAGGCACACCCAGCAGTGTCTGCCACAAGAGGGTCTGGGTGTTATTAAGGAGGAACGCTGATCCTTTCCGCCTCATTCTCTCCATTTGTTTCAGTGTTTCACGGTTTGCATGTACTACCTGTGACAATTTCAAAAAGAGATAACATTAGAAAAGAGAAAGAAGTTTTAAGGAAACTCTGCAGGATGTGAATAGTGGTGATCGCCTTTTAGTGGTGGAGTTATATAAGTTTGCATCTTTATGCTATTCTGTATTTCCACATTTGATTTAAATGAGAATTCTTCCTGTTTAGGAAAAAAGTTCCCTTCCACACCTTCACTATACCTTCTCTCACAACAAGGAAAAGAAAGGACCCATGGTCCCACTCATCTAAGGAAGTCTGGTTTGACTTTCACGATGATTTACTTTCTTCTTCTTTTACAGGGCCACGGCCTTTGGCATCCTCAATGGATTATGCAAATTTGGAGCCATCCTGGGAAACACCATCTTTGCTTCTTTTGTTGGGATAACCATAGTGGTCCCCATCCTTCTGGCTGCTGCCTCTCTTGTCGGGGGTGGCCTGATCGCTCTTCGACTGCCAGAGACCCGAGAACAGGTCCTGATGTGAACACCGTCTGGGAAAAGAAAATGTTGGAAGAATCTTATCCAGGAACCTTCGATGCGCCCATGCTTCCTGTCTGTCACTGTCCAGAGGACACTGTCTGGCGAACTCAGGAGGAGAAGTCGATTTTGGGACTCCTAGTTTAGGATCCATTTCAGCTGTCAATATGCTTGTAACTCAGGTGACTGATTTGGGGGTGTCCTGAATCACCTTTACAATCCCAGAGCTGTGTTCTTGGCTTCAGGTCTCCCCGGCCCAGAGCAGGGGAAGAGGGATAACACCTTCCAGGGGGTGCACACGCTGACCAAGGAGTGTGTGTTCCCCAATGGGGAGGTGCGAGGACTTATTTGCATTTCAGAATGAATTTGAGGGTGAGAAACATTTAAGCTCCTCCTCCGTAAAGTTCCTTGGAGCCCAATGACCTAGCAAACTGACTTGCCAGGAAATTAGAGTCATATAAATAGTGGGCTTGAAAAACAGGATACTTATATTTTTGCACTGAAAAGTGTCACCAGTCATATGTTCCATTTGAAAATTGGCACAATAGCATTGAAGATACTCTAATATAGAAAACCAAATATTTGAGCAATATCTATAGAAATCTACTCACCTCCCACCAGGTGTCCTAAGTTTCCCATGATGATCAAATAGTAAATTTAAGGATGCTATTTATTCCTGCTTCGATCTATTCAAAGAGACTTAGGTATCCTGTAAACTAACTTTGTACATAACTATATTCGGATTTAATTTGCGGAAGTGGTATCTGCAGATATTTGCCAGAATTTTAGCCATATTTTGGGAGGAGTTGGTGTTTGAGGTCCCAGGAAATTGGGTCTGATTGAATGAAATGCAAGCACAATATCTTATAGCCATTTAACTCGCTGTCAGGAGGATGCACTCGGCAAACTCACGTTGTACAGTTCATTTAACCCAGGCGCTGTTCTTCGTGTAGGTGGAGTAGATACTTTTCTCTCTTACACAGATCACTTGTGAAACTCAAGTTCACCAACGTGGGCCCCGGCATTTGACGTGGCTGCTCACCCGGAAACAGTGTGAGAAGGGGTTTCTGGCCCTCCCTTTGGAGACGAGAATAAAATGCAGCGGACAACAGGGGCGATTGAGGGAGGGAAGTATAGCCACAGTTCTCCAAAGTGTAAATTCTTTCTGTTTCTTTCAACTGTAAAACACAATCCATGTTTGTTATCATGGCAGGAGAAATCTGTGCTACGTGTCCCGGTTCAGGACTTTTGAAACAGATGTCACTGGCATGGGAATTAGGGAATGTAGTGGATGTCAAAGATGTTTCCCTTCCGTGTTCCAACAGAACTCTTTCCTGAGACCCGTTTGGAGCATGAACCGGGGTGGGGAACCTAGGAAAATACTGCTTTGGACAAAGATCAGCAATAGACTGAAGTCTTGACAACACAGGAAAGGAACGTTTTGGACACCAGAACTGTCTAGCATGGAAGGACGGTGAGCTATGAGCTCATGCCCCTGGGGGTGAACTGGCCGAGGCCAGGAGAGTATCAGTTTGCAAGAACTTGTTGTTTAAGTTGATTTCCAGTGTTCTCAGTGCTGCAAATGTCGTATGTTCCCTACCAGAAATCTCCAAAAATTTAAACAGGATAATGATGACCGCATGGAGTGTTTTGTCAGATTTAGAGAAACGCTTGGGCCCCACGATAGCTTCAGGCCATCTTTCTGTTATTCTCTGGAGTAACAAACAGGTCAACTGAAGGAAAGAGTAAATATTATGAAACCTTTCTACCCTGGAACTGAGATCAGTTTTAATGGTTAAAATGTTTACTCTGCTTCTCTTGTCCCCTACCTCTTTCTTCACTATTCTTTTTTTCCTGCCCAGGGAAGGAAGACATCTTAACGCTGATTTGATACCCTGATTCCCCCAAATATATAAACATACTATTGTGGATTAACGTTTCTCTCAGTGTTTTACAAGAGCTACCTAACGTAAATGCTACATTGATAATGAGAAGCCCCATGTAACATAGCTGTAATATACTTTCCACTGTAAAACTGGAGGTGGTCACATCCCTTGTAACATTATTCTTCAATGGGATACGATTTAATGAGCAGCTGCTGGTTAAGAAATTTAGAAAGCAGTTAGCGTCTGCATTTCTAGTGAAAATGGATCTTGCACATTTAACATCTGATTTGTTTTTAAGTGTTGAGGTGGCTGCCATTATTTGGGGTCACTTCTGCATTACGTTTATGGCTCCTTCAACTGACCACCTAACCAACCAAGGGCAATTCCCGTCTCATCCATCACGTAAGCCTTTGTAAAGGGTGCAGCCATGCCCTGCAGCCTTTCCTCTTGAAGAATTGCCTGGCACTGGTACCCGGCCACTTCTCAAGTGCAGTCATTACTGCTGAGATAAATGCGTCTTTAAAAATAGTCTCTGTGGCAGGTCATTGGGGGTGGGGGGCAGGGATCAGGCACAGCATATCTGGCCAGGCACTTCTTTTTCATTTTGCATTCCACCTGGAGAAACTACCGATGGAATCCGTGGAGAGTAGAAGGATGAAGCTCTCCTTCGTTGAGCGAAACTGTTCCCAGTTCATGATGTATTTTATGATGCTCATTTTGGGAGTAGTTACTTTTAACAGCCTCCACTGTGTTGTGTTATCTCCTGATGCTGATTTTTGACCTTCTGTTTTATTGGAAATAATTAGTGAAAGGGGTGTGCCTATTTGTGAAGTAGCACATGCACCCGAGGTCATAAATAACCACATCCCCAGGATTCCCCGTGACCTTGTATTAGCTCATTAAAAATAATAATAAAAATCATTGTAAACAAACCTTTAAGAAGTGAGACTAGAGGTTATTTCCAGACACTAAGGTTTCTTCTGGATTCCTAAATTGATGGGATCAGCTGGGGTTGGCACGCTGAGACTCATTTCCTTCAGCTTTCTTAATTTGTATAACGCAAAGGTCAAATGATGTGACCAAGGTGACACGAAGTGCTGGGAGTGGGCTACCAGGCCCATGGCGATGTTCTGTCTATAGTTCTGGAGTTATCTCTCAGTCATCGAATCTTTGAGGAATGGGACAATGTGACAAACATTTACCGAGACCATTCACCGAAAACTCATGTGATAAGTGGAAGGATCAGTATATGTATGAAATGATTGGTATTATTAATCCATCTAGTCGCTCATTCTTCATTTATTCAACAAATCCTTACTGAGCCCAAACCTTGTGCCAGGCACCTGGGAATCCAGTCGTGAAAACTCTGGTCATAGTTCCTGCCTCCTGCCTCCTACTACTTACAAGTGGGCAAGATGGTTATTCAGTTGGCCATAAAAAAAAAAAAAAGCACGATGATCTCATCATCAGTAAAATACACCTTTTGTTTGTAAGAGGATTCTTACTTTTTTACCAGTCAACCGTGGATTTCAGAATGCCATTGTTTGTTTGTTTTTTCCTGTTTCTCTTTTCTTCAAGGAGTGTGCTATTTTCTCATCTTTATAAACCCGGTAAGGGAAAAGACAACAAACACCCTTGCTCATTTTCTACAGAGCTTAATCAGTTTTTACTTAATTGACTTTACAAATAGTTGTACATGGAAGAAGGGATGGGGGCCAGGAATGCAAGCTGGACATTGGTTCATGGGCAAGTCTCCCAGTAGTCCCTGGAAACATGTTTCCATTTCCATGGTTGGTCCTTTGATGACACACAAGTGAAAACCCACAAGCAGGTGTAGAAAACATTTATAAAAGTTAAAGTTTTATTTCTCTCTTGGATTGAGGAAATCTGGAGGAAAGAAAGCCATGGCTGGTATGGCTGCTTTGTGATCTTGTTACTGGGAAAAGACTCCTGCCTTTAGGCTTCTGAGTTTTTAGTGCAGTTTTCCATGAGGCTGCCTCAGGGACCAAGATGGCAGTCGAAGGGCTGGTGCTCATGTCCACAGTTCAGGCAGGAAGCAGACAAAAGGGCAAGGGGCAAAGGGACCTCACCTGCCAGCTAAGCCAGCGTCCCTGGAAACTATTCTCTTAGATGCTTCTTCCAGTTGCTTCCACATATATATTCATCGACCTCCCTTAATATTGTAGGGGAGGCTGGGAAATCTACCATTTACCTGGGAACATTGCCACACTTTGTCCAAACTAAAGGAGGAGGGGAGAAAGGATGGGTGGCTCATGCTTCTTGAACTTTTCTGTGTATCAGAATCACCTGGAGGGACATTCGACCTCACACTGTTGGGCTCCACCCTCAGCTGGGGTGGGAACGGAGACTATACATTTTTAACAACTCCCAGGTGATGTGGATGGTGTCATCCTTGGCCGTATTTTGAGCAGTGCTGAAAACCCGCCCATTACATTTGTTGGGGAAGCTCTATTACCCTGGTAATTTAAATCCAGCCCAACCAGAAACTCACAAAAACTAGCAGCTCATGAAAAATGATCATCATCTTCCTTAAAGTTCAGAGACAGTCCATAAGTGGCAGTGTATCAGTAATTGAAGAGCATCAATGAAAATATTCCCTTCCCTGGAAACTGCTTGGTTTCACTCAGGCCTTGAACTTGTGAGCCCATGTCTGTTTGTAGGCCTCTATTTTCTAGGCTCAGGAGAGGGTGGACACCATTTCACCTGGGGTTGATGAGCTCTGTTTTGACTCTTTCCATAAGGTAATGATTTTTACAGACACAAATATATTTGTGGCACATTCTAAATTTTTTTAATGTTTATTTATTTTTGAGAGAGAGAGAGAGAGAGAGACAGACAGACAACAAGTGGTGGAGGGGCAGAGAGAGAGAGAGGGAAACACAGAATCTGAAGCAGGCTCCAGGCTCCTAGCTGTCAGCACAGAGCCCAATGCGGGGCTCGAACCCACAAACCCTCAGATCATGACCTGAGTGAAAGTCAGATGCTTAACCAACTGAGCTACCCAGGCACCCCCTTTTTAAACAGATTTTTAAAAAATTTGCGGCACATTCTAATCCATTAGACCTTCTATTGGTACTCTACTAAAAGCTTTCTTCTATGTAGGGGTGAACAGGCAGTAATAAAGACGTACCTAGGTGTGAACCTGACCTGCTGACAGTCAGCCTGAACTTGGTTTGGAAATGTCTCTTGAAAAAGTGAAGCGATTTTTCCTTTAGATAAGAAAAAGGCGGAGTGGGATAAAGTCCTTCACTTAGACCTCATTCAACATGTATTTACAGAATGGCTCTTGTGTGTCCCGTGGTATACCAGGTCCCGACCTTTAGGTGGTCCCCCCAACCCCTCATCCCCATCCCAAGCTTTATGCTTTTGTGGGTAGCTATGTTGTGTTCAGGTGCAGCCATAGGAACAGCTTGGAAATAAATCCCACAGAGCTTTTGCATATGAGGCAAGCTTATAGCACATATTGATTAATTAGCAGAGTATGGGGGAAGGTGGAGAATTTTTTATTTTTATTTTTTTATTTTTTGCGGGGAGGAAATTTCTATGCATGGTTTTGGTGGCAGCAATGAGGATTCTAAGAAGATTTTTTTTTAATTTTATTTTTTAAAATTTACATCCAAATTAGTTAGCATATAGTGCAACAATGATTTCAGGAGTAGATTCCTTAATGCCCCTTCCCCATTTAGCCCATCCCCCCTCCCACAACCCTCCAGCAACCCTTTGTTTGTTCTCCATATTTAAGAGTCTCTTATGTTTTGTCCCCCTCCCTGTTTTTATATTATTTTTGCTTCCCTTCCCTTATGTTCATCTGTTTGTCTCTTAAAGTCCTCATGAGTGAAGTCATGTGATTTTTGTCTTTCTCTAATTTCACTTAGCATAATACCCTCCAGTTCCACCCACATAGTTGCAAATGGCAAGATTTCATTCTTTTTGATTGACGAGTAATACTCCATTGTGTGTGTGTGTGTGTGTGTGTGTGTATCACATTTTCTTTATCCATTCATCCATCAA
Organism: Panthera pardus; assembly: GCF_024362965.1. Taxonomy (NCBI): domain Eukaryota; kingdom Metazoa; phylum Chordata; class Mammalia; order Carnivora; family Felidae; genus Panthera; species Panthera pardus. The sequence goes on from NW_026526810.1 coordinate 3,028,942, forward strand.
CGGACATTTGGGCTCTTTCCATACTTTGGCTATTGTGGATATTGCTGCTATAAACATGGGGGTGCATGTGTCCCTTCGAAACAGCACGCCTATATCCCTTGGATAAATACCTAGTAGTGCAATTGCTGGATCGTAGGGTAGTTCTCTTTTTAGTTTTTTGAGGAACCTCCATACTGTTTTCCAGAGTGGCTGCACCAGCTTGCATTCCTACCAACAATGCAAAAGGGATCCTCTTTCTCCACATCCTCACCAACATCTGTTGTTGCCTGAGTTGTTAATGTTAGCCACCCTGACAGGTATAAGGTGGTATCTCATTGTGGTTTTGATTTGTATTTCCCTGATGATGAATGATGTTGAACATTTTTTCATGTGTCGGTTGGCCATCTGGATGTCTTCTTTGGAGAAGTGTCTATTCATGTCTTTTGCCCATTTCTTCACTGGATTATTTGTTTTTTTGGGTGTTGAGTTTGATAAGTTCTGTATAGATTTTGGATACTAACCTTTTATCTGATATGTCATTTGCAAATATCTTCTCCCATTCTGTCGGTTGCCTTTTAGTTTTGCTTATTGTTTACTTCACTGTGCAGAAGCTTTTTATTTGGATGAGGTCCCAGTAGTTCATTTTTGCTTTTGTTTCCCTTGCCTCCGGAGATGTGTTCAGTAAGAAGTTGTTGTGGCCAAGATCAAAGAGGTTTTTGCCTGCTTTCTCCTGGAGGATTTTGATGGCTTCCCATCTTACATTGAGGTGTTTCATCCATTTTGAGTTTATTTTTGTGTATGGTGTAAGAAAGTGGTCCAGGTTCATTCTTCTGCATGTCGCTGTCCAGTTTTCCCAGCACTTGCTGAAGAGACTGTCTTTATTCCACTGGATATTCTTTCCTGCTTTGTCAAAGATTAGTTGGCCATACGTTTGTGGGTCCATTTCTGAGTTCTCTATTCTGTTCCATTGATCTGAGTGTCTGTTCTTGGGACAGTACCATACTGTCTTGATGATTATAGCTTTTTAGTTTAGCTTGAAGTCTGGGATTGTGATGCCTCCAGCTTTGGTTTTCTTTTTCAAGATTGCTTTAGCTATTTGGGGTCTTTTCTGGTTCCATACAAATTTTAGGATTATTTGTTCTAGCTCTGTGAAGAATGCTGGTGTTACTTTGATAGGGATTGCATTGAATATGTAGACTGCTTTGGGTAGTATTGACATTTTAACAATATTTGTTCTTCCTATCCAGGAGCATGGAATATTTTTCCAATTTTTTGTGACTTCTTCAATTTCTTTAATAAGCTTTCTATAGTTTTCAGTGTATAGATTTTTCACCTCTTTGGTTAGATTATTCGTAGGTATTTTATGGTTTTTTTGTGCAATTGTAAATGGGATCGATTCCTTGATTCCTCTTTCTATCGCTGCATTGTTGGTGTATAGGAATGCAACCGATTTCTGTGCGTAGATTTTATATCCTGCAACTTTGCTGAATTCATGAATCAATTCTAGCAGTTTTTTGGTGGAATCTTTTGGGTTTCCATATAGATTATCATGTCATCTGCGAAGAGTGAAAGTTTGACCTCCTCCTGGCCGATTTGGATGCCTTTTATTTCTTTGTGTTGTCTGATTGCAGAGGCTAAGACTTCCAATACTATGTTGAATAACAGTGGTGACAGTGGACATTCCTGTCTTGTTCCTGACCTTAGGGGGAAAGCTCTCAGTTTTTCCCCATTGAGGATGATATTAGCATTGGGTCATTCATATATGGCTTTTATGATCTCAAGGTATGCTCCTTCTATCCCTACTTTCTTGATGGTTTTTATCAAGAAAGGATGCTGAATTTTGTCAAATGTTTTCTCTGAATCTATTGAGAGGATCATATAGTTCTTGTCCTTTCTTGTATTGATATGATGAATCACGTTCATTGTTTTGCGGATATTGAACCAGCCCTGCATCCCAGGTGTAAATCCAACTTGGTTATGATGAATAAGTTTTGAAATGTATTATTGGATCTGGTTGGCTAATATCTTGTTGAGGATTTTTGCATCCATGTTCATCAGGGAAATTGGTCTATAGTTCTCCTTTTTAGTGGGGTCTCTGTCTGGTTTTGGAATCAAGGTAATGCTGGCTTCATAGAAAGAGTTTGGAAGTTTTCCTTCCATTTCTATTTTTTGGAACAGTTTCAAGAGAATAGGTGTTAACTCTTCCTTAAGTGTTTGGTAGAATTCCCCTGGAAACCCATCTGGCCCTGGACTGTTGTTTTTTGGCAGATTTTTGATTACTAATTTGATTTCCTTAATGGTTATGGGTCTGTTCAAATTTTCTATTTCTTCCTGTTTCAGTTTTGATAGTGTATATGTTTCTAGGAATTTGTCCATTTCTTCCAGATGGTACCCATTTTATTGGCATATACTTGCTCATACTATCCTCTTATTGTTTTTATTTCTGTTGTGTTGGTTGTGATCTCTCCTCTTTCATTGTTGATTTTATTTATTTGGGTCCTTTCCTTTTTCTTTTTGATCAAACTGGCCAGTGGTTTATCAATTTTGTTAATTCTTTCAAAGAACCAGCTCCTGGTTTTATTGATCTGTTCTACTGTTTTTTGTTTTTTGTTTTTTTTTTTTTTTTGGTTTCTATAGCATTAATTTCTGCTCTAATCTTTATTATTTCCTGTCTTCTGCTGGTTTTGGGTTTTATTTGCTGTTCCTTTTCCAGTTCCTTAAGGCATAAGGTTAGGTTGTGTATCTGAGATCTTTCTTCCTTCTTTAGGAAGGCCTGGATTGCTATATACTTTCCTCTTATGACTGCCTTTGCTGTGTCCCAGAGGTTTTGGGTTGTGGTGTTATCATTTTCATCGGCTTCCATATACTTTTTAATTTCCTCTTTAACTTCTTGGTTAGCCCATTCATTCTTTAGTAGGATGTTCTTCAGTCTCCAAGTATTTGTTACCTTTCCAAATTTTTTATTGTGGTTGATTTCAAGTTTCATAGCGTTGTGGTCTGAAACTATGCACAGTATGATCTCGATCTTTTTGTACTTACTTAGGCTGATTTGTGTCCCAGTAGATGGTCTATTCTGGAGAATGTTCCATGTGAACTGGAAAAGAATGTGTATTCTGCTGCTTTAGGATGAAATGTTCTGAATATATCTGTTAAGTCCATCTGGTCCAGTGTGTCATTCAAAGCCTTTGTTTCCTTGTTGATTTTTTGATTAGATGATCTGTCCATTGTTGTGAGTGGGGTGTTGAAGTCTCTTACTATTATGTTATTACTATCAATGAGTTTCTTTATGTTTGTGATTAATTGGTTTATATATTTGGGTGCTCTCACATTTGTTGCAAAAATGTTTACAATGTTAGGTTTTCTTGGTGAATATACCCCTTGATTATGATATAATGCCCTTCTGCATCTCTTGATAAGTTTTTATTTTAAAGTCTTGATTGTCTGATATAAGTATGGCTACTCTGGCTTTCTTTTGTTGACCATTAGCATGATAGATGGTTCTCCATCCCCTTATTTTCAATCTGAAGGTGTCTTTAGGTCTCAAGTGGGTCTCTTGTAAACAGCATATAGATGGATCTTGTTTTCTTATCCACTCTGTTACCCTATGTCTTTTTATTGGAGCATTGAATCCATTGACATTTAGAGTGAGTGCTGAAAGATATGAATTTATTGCCATCATGATGCTTGTAGATTTGGAGTTTCAGGTGGTGTTCTCTGGTCCTTTCTAATCTTTGTTACTTTATATATGTGTGTGTGTGTGTGTGTGTGTGTGTGTGTGTGTGTGTGTGTGTGTATAATTTTTTTTTTTCATCTTTTCTCCCCTCAGAGAGTCCTCCTTAAAATTTCTTGCAGGGCTGGTTTAGTGGTCACAAACTCCTTTAATTTTTGTTTGTCTGGGAAACTTTTTAATCTCTCCTTCTATTTTGAATGACAGCCTTGCTGGATAAAGGATTCTTGGCTACATATTTTTCTGATTCAGCACACTGAATATATCCCACCACTCCTTTCTGGCCTGCCATGTTTCTGTGGATAAGTCTGCTGCAAACCTGATCTGTCTTCCCTTGTAGGTTAGGGACTTTTTTCCCCTTGCTGCTTTCATGATTCTCTCCTTGCCTGAGTATTTTGTGAATTTGACTATGATATGCCTTGTTGATGGCTGGTTTTTGTTGAATCTAATGGGGGTCCTCTGTGCCTCCTGGATTTTGATGTCTGTGTCTTTCCCCAGGTTAGGAAAGTTTTCCGCTATGATATGCTCACATAACCCTTCTACCCCTATTTCTCTCTCTCTTCCTCTTCTGGGACCCCTATGATTCTGATGTTGTTCATTTTTAATGAGTCCCTGATTTCTCTAATTCTTAAATCGTGCTCTTTTGCCTTCATCTCCCTCTTTTTTCTGCTTCATTATTCTCCATAAGTTTGTCCTCTGTGTTGCTGATTCTCTGTTCTGCCTCAAACTTCCTTGCTGCTGCGGCATCCATCGTGAGTGCAGCTCTGTTATAGCTTTTTTTATTTCATCCGGACTAGTTTTGACTTCTTTTATCTCCACAGAAAGGGATTCTAGTCTATTTTTGACTCCAGGTAGTATTCTTATTATTGTGATTCTAAATTCTGGTTCAGACATCTTGCCTGTATCTGTGTTGGTTAAGTCCCTGGCTGTCGTTTCTTCGTGCTCTTTCTTTTGGGGTTAATTCCTTTGTTTTGTAATTTTGAAGGGAGAAAAGGAATTAGTGAGGTAGAAAAATTGAAATTAAAAAAGTTATAATTTTAAAAATATTAAAATTAAAAATTAAACACACACACACAAATCGAATAGATGATGCTAGATCCTAGGTGTGTTTTGTTCTGGGTGTTGAAAGTGGTTTGACAGAGTAGAGAAAAAGAAGGGGGGAAGGAAAAAAAAAGGAAACCGTTTGAGAATTTGAAAAAATGAATTCACTGAAGTAGACTAAAATGAGATGATGAGGGTAAAATAGAATTTGAAAAAATTTACACAAAAGTAAAGACTATAGTAGAAAAAAATTAAAGAAAACTATTTTTAATAAAAATTAAAAATAAATATGATTTTTTTATTTTTCTGCATTTAAGAAAAAAGAAAAGAAATGAAAATGAGAAAAAAGATAAAAAAGAAAAAAGAAAAAAGAAATCATTTGAAAATTTGAAAAAAGTGAATACACTGTAGTAGACTAAAATGAAATGATGGAAGTAAAATAGAATTTGAAAAAATTTACATAAAAGCAAAAAATATAGTAATAAAAATTAAATAAAAATATTTTTAATAGAAATTGAAAGTAAAAATGAAGTTTTTCTCTTTCTGCATTCAAGAAAAAGAAAAGAAATGAAAAAGAGAAAGAAAAAGAAAAAAAGGAAATTGAAAATTTGAAAAGGTGAATGCACTGAAGTAGACTAAAATAAAATGATGGAAGTAAAATAGAATTTGAAAAAATTTACACAAAAGTAAAAAATATAGTAATAAAAATGAAAGAAAAATAGTTTTAATAAAAATTGAAAATAAAAATGAATTTTTTCTCTTTCTGTATTCAAGAAAAAGAATTGTAAAAGAGAAAAAGAAAATAGAAAAAAAAAGAAAGAAAATTGAATAGATGAACCTGCTAACAGATTGAAGTAGGACTGAAATTGCTTCATTTTCCCCTAGAAGTCAGTGTACGTAGCTCTTTATGGTCCATAAACTAAGCCGGCGGTGAGACTTGTGTTCTTCAAGAGTGAAGTCGGCCTGGTTGGGCGGGGCTCAGTGTAACAGCTCCACTCTCCACTAGATGGCGCTGCTAGCCTACTGGGGCGGAGTGTTGCCGCGCTCTTAGGTGCGTGTGCGTAAGCGTATGCACATGCGCTGGAGCGGTGAAAATGCCTCCACCCAGCCACCTGGTCTGTTCTCCCGGGTCAGCAGTCACGCGCTCCTCCTCTGTCTTCAGCTTTAGTCCACTCCTCGCTTTTTCCCTCTCCGTGACCAGGCCCCAGGCCGTACCTCTCTCCCGAGTTTTGTCTCAGACGCGGCTGTTTTCCCCGGCCCCTTACTTCCGAAGGACTGCGGCTTTGACCCGGTCCGCCCCTCTGCGGGAGGGTCTCACCGAGCAATGGCCGAATGTCGGCTGCACCCAGGAACGCCTGCCGGACCCTGCTGCTGCCGGTGCCCCGAGACTGCGGCCAGGTGCCAGCCCGCCCCAGAAAAAGTTCGAGAGATAGTGTAGCAGCACCGTCTCAGGGATTCTGGAAAATCACAACACACGCCTGGCACCAGGCTCCACCCTTAATAACCTTGTTCCAGCACCAGCGAATGTGGCCGTTTTCTGGGGTCTGCCGGGACCACGTGGCTTCAACAGTCTCTACCGAATGTCCTTCCGGCAGTGGAACCGCTTTTCCCCGTGTGGCCCGAGAACCTCCCGGATCCCACTCTGCTCCTGGGGATTCGCTCTTCCCACCAGAGCAACACCAGGTACCTAGCTGCGGGCTTGCAGCCTTTGTGTTCCCCTTGTTTACAGTCTTAATGGAATTTAAACCCTCTCCTTTCTCCCTTTTTAGTTTAGTGCCTGCTGATGTTTCCAGTTTTCCACTTTCTCTCCAGCTGGTTTTGGGGAGGGGGTGCTTTTCCCGCATTCCCTGCCCCCCCACCCTGGTCTCCGTCCTTTCTCTCCGCATGCCAAAGCAGCTCCCTGCCCACCGCTGGCTTCTCTCTCCCCAAGTTCACCTCTCTGCGCCGCGAACCTGCTGAATTCTGTGGTTCAGGTTGTGCAGATTGTTGTATTAATCCTCCAATCAGTTTTCTAGGTGTGTAGGATGGTCTAGGGTTGGTCTGGCTATATTCATGGATGCAAGACACACAAAAAACCAAAGATTCTAGGAAGATTAAGAATGAAATGAAACAGACTAGAGCTGTCCACAAAGGGGAAGTGGAGAAATAAAAGTTGCATTATTGCTGATTACAGAATGAAGAGGAATTCTGCTTACCAGGACTATAATACATCCTCTGGAAGGTTTGGAAGCTTTGAGCCATGAGCCGGGGGACAGAGAGTCCTTGTCACTTCACCTAAAACACATACTTTTCTGTCCAAACACCTCTGGGCCTGCTGGCTTAGATGATTTTAAAATTTCAGAGACCATAAATATGTATTCCTTCAGAAAGGGACTATCCTCTACCCAAGTTAATGTGGTCACCACATTGGGTAATTTTGCTGGGAAGCGAGGTCTGTTTAATCAGTAAGTGTCACTCAAACCCACTGTCCTGTCCTCCTCTTCTTATATACATTAAATAATCTCAGTGATTCCAATTTGTCAAAGTCAGCCTATGTGATTTCATTAGGGCATGAACAAAAGACCCATAACAATGTCTTTGCAGGAAAATTAGACTTTGGACTATATCACAAAAGAATGTTTTCAAAAATGCTTAGAAAAACAAGTAAGCAATAGACGTAAGCAATAGACGAACATATTATAAGTGACTCTTGTTTATTAACATGTTTCTCCCAGAAAATTACAAAGCAAATTCTATCGACCTCAAAAATATTTGAAAGAGATAAAATTAGACTTTAAAATGTGTTTTGTAAAATGTGTTTCTTTTCAATTTGGAATTGGCCAGTTGGAGGCAAAGAAGCCCACGTTTAACAGATGTTTGGAGTGGATTGCTGTTAGCTGATTTGCCAGTCTTTGTACGAGAGACAGAGAGAAAGAGAGAGAGAATGGGAGGAGAAACACAAGTGGGGAGGGGCAGAGAGAAGGGGGGACAGAAGGCCAAGCCGGTTCCATGGTCTTAGCACAGAGCCCGATGCAGGGCTTGAACTCACAAACTGTGAGATCATGGCCTGAGCTGAAATCAAGAGTGAGAGGTTCAACTGACTGAGCCACCCAGGCACCTTAAGAGCTCAACATTTAAAAAATTATATTTGGGGGAAGATGGAGGAATTTGTGGTGTATCAAGACAAAACAAAACAAAATACCTCCCATAGCATCTAGATGTGAAAACTCGTACTGATTAATCTACATGCCATGGATTGGCCAGTTTTGATTTGGGCTATTTTCACATAAGGGTTAAAATCTAAAAGATATTTCAAAATTTATAAATGTGAAACATTAAGTAGTTAAACACAGATTTGTCAATTAGGCTACATTTCAAATGGGGTCGAATGTTAAAAGAGCTGATCTGTGCATTTCCGGTTTCAGAAATGGAGGAGAATTTAAGGTTGTTTTTCTGCATGAGATTTGGCCTCAGCTTTTTGGTCCATTTGAATCCTGGAGGTCCTCAAACCTAAGAGATTAAGGGAGTGTCTGTATCTTTTGTTCTCCCTTCTCTGTTCTTGATGTGATAGGTTAGGGAGATACAACAGGTGAGATGTGAGATATTAGGAAGAGCTCTTCTTAAAGTTTACTGGTCCATCTTTCCATACCGATTTATGCCTGTGTATCATTTTTCTTTTCTATTTGGGAAGTCCAAACTGTAGGTTCCCAAGAGCAATGCTGGGGGATTAAGAATTTTTATTCTCTTTTGGGAAGAGAGTGAAGAGACATGCCGTTTTGGGGGAGAGGTTAAAAGTATCCAGATACGGGTGACCGTTCATGGTCGTCCCTGAATGTTTGGCCAGCAGTGTTGAATTGTTTTATAGCCACTGTTACAAACGTGGCTATCTCAGTTCTTTGGATGGGACATGTTTTCTAGCCTGTCAGTGTAGAGTCTTGCTCCTAGAACAGTGGTGTTTGGGAAAAAGTTAAAGGCCATCTCGCCAGGTATTCATGGGGTCCTGTGGCATGCTCTCAGGTTTGTAAAGAATACTTTGTAGGATAGAAGGTATTGGTAATACCATCACTGTTGATGAAGTATGCTGACACACAGCCAGTGGAGGAAGGAGATGTTTCTCTGGAAGCCCGCCATTTTTCTGTCAAGCATCTTCAAGTTGAGATGACCAGAAGTCAGTTATGTTTCATAGTCCTGTGTCATACTGACCAGTCCTCAGTTCCATGGCCACGAGGTGGACAGACCCACATTCTGTGAACTGTGAAAAGGAAGTCTGCAGGTGCAGAGGGACCCATTACCTGGGTTGCAACAACTTGACAAATGGCTGAACAACCCCTTGCCATATGTCCATCTAGAGCTGTTTGGCTACATCTGTCAATAATGTCACGTGCAGTGAACACACCCACTTGGTGACTGAGCTCACACCACGAGTGTGGACTAACCAGAACCAATTGTTGTTTCCCTATTTTCCACCCCTTAGTTTCCCCTCTGTCCTTCCTTAAGTGTTTTCCATCTGACTGTGCCTGGAAAGTGGAATTGCCCTGATGACCTAAGTTTTTTGGTTCTTTAAAATATTGAAGTAGTAGAAATAGTTGGTTTGGTGACTGGTGACTAAAATTTTAACGTTTAATACTTTGCAATCCACATATTAGCAAACACTTCTTAAAAACTTACTGTGTGACAAGGGCTGTGATACAGATTACCTCCTTTAATTATCATAATCACCTAATGATATAGGTATTGTTCCCCCCCCCCCCCCACTTTAGAGATGGGGGCCTGAAATGTAGAAAGACAAAGTAACTCAGCAAAGTCCAAAGAGTGATTCAGAGGTGAGGCTAAGGTCTGGCCCCTCGTCACCAGGCATATAGAACAGTGTAATCATTCCCCTGAGTTCCTCCCAAAGAAGCCGGGGTGTAGATTAGTCATTGGCTACAGGTGTTTCCAAGCCACCAGGACAATAGTAACCAAATTGAATGCCATCTTCAGTTCTGAGAATTCCACAGGATGGTGATTTTTTAATAGGACCCTCCTCACTTAATTATGGATGGACAGATGAAGAAACATGATAGTTGAATGGTGAGAGGCAATTAAGTGTCACATTTGTAATATTTAATCACTGGGTCGATTCAAACACTGGCCTAACACTGCACCCATAGCACTGGATCAGGGTCTTGGAGGTCCCTTGCTTTGGCAAACATTAAAGCTTCAGTTATTGGGCGGTGGGGAGCTCTGGGGGGAGGGGTCCAAGGGAGGGTCCTGGTTCTGGGCTGGTGGTGGGGGGCCAGGGGGCATAGGGTAGTGGCTTTTTGCCAACCAGTATAGATGCATTTTAGTATTTCAGGCATATGGAAATACTAGTGTTAACTGGCTGTGTGCACACCCTGGGAGCCACAACTGGCCAACCCCAGTGAGGCATCCGTTTCCAGCGGTGTTTTCCAAGGACCTCCTAAGGCTGCTGAGACTTACCATGAATTCAAAAACTATGGAGTTGGATTTAGGTTCTGCCAGGTACACTTTTTGCTCTATTCCTGTAACACTAGAGGGCAGTAACTACCTTGAAGATGCATTATACTCCAGGGTTGGTTAGCCTTTCCTCCCAGTCTCCGTCAAGTGGAATGAGACAGCCTTTGCAAAACATTGCTTATTTCCCCTCTGTTCTTTAGGGTGCATCCAAATGTAGACATGATTCCAGAACACATTTGCTGGAGAGCCCAGGGTGGTTTTCAACCACGTATAATATACTCCAGCCTCACACAGAAGGACTTTCTTAATCTTGGTGGGGGAATTATCTAGATCAGATTCAGCTAACATTTATTAAATGCTCCTGTGGAAACCCCTAGAACCATCCTAGCAGATGGCTGGCATTTAACCCGTGCTTATTTCAGGGGTCCTTCCCCATTTGCAGCTGCTGGGGTTTTATATGGGCAAAACCTCTGCGTGTGCCTGGGAATTTGTGAAGGTAAATGTTATAAATGAGAATGCAGAAGTGAGTGGTGCTTTCTCTATTCACAATGTATCTACTCAAAAATTGAACTCTTCCGCGTATGGGAGGTGGCCCCGACATTAACTCATATTTAAACACATATAGGCATTGCCCTAACTGAGCTCGTGGGAGCACATCTTTCCAGCACAACTGATCCATGGAAAGGTGGTCAGATACACTAGGAGAAGTTCAGTTTGGGAGCCCAGAGGTTCTTGGTTCTAGTCCTAACTTATGTGATGGAGGGAAAGGCTGTGAGGTTCTGGGCTGGGTGCTTAATCCCAATCTCCTCATCTTTAAAATAGAAGAGGTGGAGAGGCCCCTGGGTGGCTCAGTCAATTGAGCGTCCGACTTCGGCCCAGGTCATGATCCCAAGGTTCATGAGTTGGAGCCCCACACTGGGCTCTCTGCTGTCGGCCCAGAGCCCACTTCGGATCCTCTGTCCCCCCCCCCCCCCCCCACTCTCTTTCTCTCTCTTAAAAATAAATATTAAAAATTAAAAAAAAATGGAAGAGGTAGCGAAATGACTGTAACGTCCTTCCAAGTTTTGACTCTCTACAGTGAGAACAATGTCCTCTAGGGAATGCTTACAAAGGAAAGCACAGAAATAGAATTTTCCGAGGGTGACTCTTGGTAGGATGCAAGGAAGAAAACGCATGTACTGTTAGATATGTTTCATTTTGAGACACTTCGTGGGATGTGCTTTGCTTGCTCCTCACGGTGGCTTCTGCTGAAGGAAGAAGCAGCAGGTGACCTGTAAGTGTAATGTGGAGGGAAATCTGAAATCTGGACTTAGGACTCACTTAAAGAGAAAAGGAAAATGAAGATTCTGTGGAGAAAACGGAGCTTAGTTTTATGTTCAGATGTTAACTGAGATGTTTACAAAATAGCGACAGGAAACTTCATTTGGCCACATCAACAGAAGCTATAAAAGAAGGCAATCAAAGAGGCCAGAAATTGAGAGAGAGAGAGAGAGAGAAAGAGGGAGAGGGAGGGAGGGAGAGAGAGAGAAACAGAGAGAGATTTGCAGCTAGAAAGTGCCAGGGTTCATATCCTGGTTCTGTCATTTACTAGATGGGTAAGCTTGATCCTGGTTCTGTCATTTACTAGATGGGTAAGCTTGGGCAAGTGAGAGACCTCTCTGAGCCTTCTTTTTCTCCTCCAATGTCTGTAAATGTGAGCTGCCTCTCCCTTTTGCTTTTCTTTGAATCTGTAGTTCTGAGGAGGAAAAAAAGCGCTTTCTGTTTCATCTATTTAATACAAATAATTCTCTCTGAAACCAAATGGGTAGAAAAAGTACCAGGAAATGTACAGAAAAGTCACTACACTAAGTCTGTCCTGAAGAAACCATGCCATTCGCAGAACATTCCACCGCTAAAGATGAGCACACAGAGAAAAGAGACCAGAAAAGACAGATGGGGAAGGATCTGGAAATGTGTCTGAGTGTGAGTCCTGGTGTGTATCATGAAATGGACCTTCCTGGCATAAGCTTGCAGAGCAGAATCCTTTTCAGCTGGAGAAGAACAGAGATGGTCATGTGCATCAGGCCTCGATTAAAGAAGGGTGGGGAAGACAATGTCATCTCAGAGATCAGTCACGAGCCACTCCCCCGACCTGAATGGGAGCCCTGTCGGGGAGCCTGCTGCGGGGCTATGAATAGCAATCCTAGCAATGGTACCAGTGGGAAAGGCTTTGTGGAGGGCACCGTATATCAAAGTGGGGAAGCCAAGCTGGCAGAGGAACTTGAGGAAAGCACTTATATGCAAACGTGTGGCACCTCTTGTGGACTTCCAGAAAGAACCAGGTGAAACTTTTAAATGGGATTGGAAATCCTACGTTACCAGCCCAGAGGAAATCTTAAGAGACCTAGCTGATTACTGTAAACATGACCCACTTTACGGGAAACTTAGAAACGTAGGCCATGCACCCTGTGAAGAATGACTGAGAGAAGTTCAGGTTTCTCACATAGAAAAGAAGTATAAGAATATGGAGTGGAGTTTAGCAGAAACACTCTGGTGTTAGGGTTTCATGGAGTCCAAATGCAATGCCTGAGACACCAACAGGAATGCATCCGAATTGCATGTTTTCGTGATTTGATCGTACATATTTTTCTTTTTTGGCCTGCCTCATATTAAAGAACTTTGACTTCATAATTTTGCTAAAGGAATTTTGGCAAGCAAAATAATAGACTCTCTGCAATTTACATAATCTTGCTTTAAAAAAAATCAATATTGCTTCTGCATGAAGTTCTTCAATGTAATTTACACCACATATAGGATTTTCCCTGGAGAAACCTAGTCTAAAGGAAAGAGGATCAAGAAGAGAGACAGAGAGAATGAATTAGGTGATGTACACAGAGAGAGCACAGAAGGCGAGGAGGAGGCCAGGACATGGAAAGAGGCCAGGTCAGAAGGGACAGCAGGTGGTGCACACAGAAGCAAGAAGGAGGTCATCTGAAAAATTCTAAGAAGACAGAAGGAAAATGTGTTCAGAAATTCTGATTCCTCCAACAGGGGGAACCTGAAAAGGTGAGAAGCAAAGATTATAGGCTCTGGTCAGCACTGTGCATTCCAATAGGTCAGAGGGAGATGGGATTCATGTTTAAGGATGCAGAGAGTTTCAGCGGGATGTACATGCAGCACAGTACAGTAGTTGGAGAAGATTCTAAAGAAGGCACTGGGAAGCTGCATCCCTGGGTCAGAAGTGGACAGTCAGGTCTTTAGTACCACATGCCCAAGGATTCCAGAACAGTGTCTGCCTATCCTCTGTCCTGGTTGTGGATGCCTCTGGGGCACCATTTTGAATCCTCTTGGCTTTGCCCCTTCTTTCAACTGATGCTACTGTGGCAATCCATCTGTACAGTTTCCTCCATTTCTGACACCACAGCATGGCACAGCTGAAGAACTGCTCAGTACGCACCAATGCTCAGCTCTGAAAATGGAGGGGAGTCCGTGCCCTGTAGGAGAAAGCCCTAGACTATCATGGGAAAGGACCCTAGGATAAATGCTTTCCAAAAGCCCGGGAAGATGGTTCAGAGACCCATTTCATGACTTCTCAGGTGATCGTGCGTGAGTAAGTGGCCCAGGAACGAGGGCCAGTTAGACCCTGCAAATGCTTCTTTGTATAGGTTTCCTTAGTCTCCTTTCCCTTCCCTGTCCCTCTGTCCTGCTCACTGGAATCATCCTCCCAAATAAACTACTCTGACACCAACCTTTATTTCCGGCTCTACTCCAGGCTGACACAGGCTAGGAAAAGAATAGACTGAGTGAGAAGGAGCTAAGCCTCTCTGGGAAGGCTTCTTGTACATAACCTATCACCTTGCAGGGCAGGGGTAGGAGGGGCTTTAGAGCAAACAGTGAGGACACTTTCCCACTCCTTTGCTTTGGAGGGTACAGCTTGGGCCTGGTTTCTCCCTGGTTAAGGACACTCCTGTTTCAGTTCCTCTGTTCTTCAGAGATCATGTCACAGAAAACACATAGTTTCAGACTTAAAATCCCATACACTTCTCCAGACCAAAGACTCTCAGTTTCCACAAAGCTTAGTTTTAAGATAGAATTTCCAGATCTGCTCACGGATTTGGTCTCTGGCCCATGCATGCAGACCTAGTCATCAACGTTCCCCCCAAATTGGTCTCCTGAACCCTGGACATCCCTCCAGCTGTGACCTGACCAAAGCAATTGCAGGGGGATTCTTGCTTCTCGTCACTGAGACTTAGTTCTTGGTCACATAATTGGGACCCAGATAGTAGAATGCAGATCTTGGCTTCCAGAGAATTCAATTACAGTGTTGGAAGCACTAATTACCTGCTTTAAAAACCAACATTATTAGCCAAGAATAATTATTACTCCAAGGAAAGTGAAAACAATCAGGAAGGCCACTTTCAATAAAGCCACCTTCAATTTTAGCTTTCCTCCTTAGCAGAGTGGGGAACACACCCATTCCCCATCCTCCTCCTATTAAAAAGGAAATCCTCAACAGCAAGCAATCTGCTACTGAATTCCATTTATATTTTGTACCTTCAGTGTGAATAGTAATTAGACATAGTGACAAAAACACAACATGTGGCTCATACAACTTTTGGAATTTGTTATTTTAAACTCATTTTCAGGATATAAATGACTTTTGGAGTTGGAGTTGTGGTTGGTGGGTAAAGCATGTGAAGTGTGTGTGTGTGTATGTGTGTGTGCATGCATGCGTGTATGTGGGGGGTGGGTATCCTAGTGAGGCTTCGTGGTTACCATGACTACACCACGAAACTCCCCTGGCAACTTGAACAGTGTATGGGCAAAAGGAGGGTCTGAAAAATCATACAAATGAAATCAGAGGGGGTTACAAATTCCCAAATTGGAAAACTATATTTCCTTAAATATCACTGCCATCTGGGCACATTCTCTTTTAAGATTCTGTACTCCAGATGCATTTTTGTCAAACAAAGCAGAGTTATCTTTAGTAATAGAACATTGAAGGAGCAGTGACTGAATGTAACAATTCTAAGGAAATCTGGGAATCAACTCCACAGTGCTGCTTGATTTCACTGGCATTGTCGGGGGTCTCTGTGCCGCATAAATAAACTATCCCCTCAAGGGGAGCACCCTTGTTGAACTAGGGAGGGTGAAGTGGACAACACGACAATTCTTGTCATCTTTTCTTCAAAAATTTTTAAGTGTTTACATTTATTTTTGAGAGAGAGACAGAGTGTGAGCAGAGAAAGAGGGAGACATAGAATCCAAAGCAGGTTCTAGGCTCTGAGCTGTCAGCACAGAGCCCGACATGAGACTTGAACCCACGAACCGTGAGATCATGACCTGAGCTGAAGTCAGATGCTTAACCAACTGAGCCACCTGGGCATCCGTCTCATCATTCTGTCTTAATCTACACCTGCCACCTCTCTAGTGGGGCTGCCTGGGCTCCCAAGCACACCATGGCACTGGGGAGAGATAACATAAGGAAGGAGGGTAAGGATGAACCACTGACTTTGGGCCTCAGGCTCTACATCCACAAATAATCAGGTTTGGAGTAAAAAGCCTTCCAGATGTTTTACTTTTCACTTTACATTTTCATTGCTTACACATGTCGTGTAAGGTCAGTGGGTGGAACAGAGACTTCTGGAATGATAGCATGAGGTCCTCTCTTGATCCACTCACCAGTGAGACTGGAGAAAATGCTTTAAAAACCCAACCATTAAGAACCTCTGGATGGGGCACCTGGGTGGCTCAGTCGGTTGAGCGTCCGACTTTGGCTCAGGTCGTGATCTTGCGGTCTGTGAGTTCGAGCCCCGCATCGTGCTCTGTGCTGACAGCTCAGAGCCTGGAGCCTGCTTCGCATTCTGTGTCTCCCTCTCTCTCTGCCCCTCCCCCACTCATGCTCTGTCTCTCTCTCTCTCTCTCTGTCAAAGATAAATAAACATAAAAAAAAAAAAAAAAAGAACTTCTGGAAATGGTCCCGTTTGCAAATGACAAGTGAAAAAAACATGGATTCAAAAAAATATATGCAAATTAGGTAAAGGGTGGAGCTTGTAGAATCTGAATCAAGACACTTCCTTTATCACCCACTCCTGCTCAGCAAAGAGGAGACTCCACTCCAGGCTGCTGTGGCCAAGAACACCGGGCTCCCTTGTCCCTGCTTCCAGTTGGAGGACTTTCTTCCCAGGAAAGCCCTCTTATCTTGCCCCAAATTATCTGCTGCTGAGGCAAAGATGCAGGTTAGTGGGCGTGGGAGGTGGGGACTCCCTTCTTCTGCCCAGCCCCCATGTGAGGGACAATGTTCTACCTTAGGCATCGTGTGCAGTCAATGTTGGGGTCTTGTTGCCTTTGCCAGGGCTTGTGAGATGGTGGTTCCATACCAGCAAAGGCAAAGCAAGAGTACTTTAGGTTGTATTTCCTTCTCAACCCTCAACAAAGTGCTCAGGAAGTAGACCAGAGTGTCCCTCACAGCAAAGGTTGCCCTAGCCTCCAGCTCCGGAGATATCACTCAGAGATTTTGCCTAGGAGATTAGCAGACCATAAGACAGAGAGCTTCTAATCTCGTCAATTGAGCGTGGAGAAGTTCAAACCTCCGGGAGAGTGAAGGTTGTGGTAAAAGGTAATTAATTGGGTAGGGACTCATAAATTTAATGAAGATACGGCCAGGCTATAGGCAGGCTAGTTTTCAGGAGAGAACTGGGGAAGGAGTTGGTAGGAGCTGGTAGGAGCTCTTCTGGGCTCAGAACAAATATCAGACACAGATTCCCAGGAACCGTTCCTCCAAAGGAGCCACAATCTGGATTACGGTATAGAGCAATTTATGTCCCCGGGAGAATTGTTGAAAACAGTAGACAAGGAGTAGAGTTTAACAGCTCTGGTTAAGTCAGAGGAAGAGACAAAGAGAACCCAACCAATACCTTCATTATGCCCAAATCTGCACCTTCTGAAGAGCAACACCAGAGGCTTAACACTGTGTGCGTGTGCGTGCGTGCGTGTGCGTGTGTGCGTGTGTGTGTGTGTGTGTGTGTGTGTGTGTTGGGGGCGGGGAGGGAGGTGTGGATTGCAATAGACTTCACTAAAATCTGGTCAGGCACCCCAAAATACCAGTAACAAAATACCAGTACCCAGAGTTGCTACAATATTTAATCTCCAATGTTCGGTTACCAACAAAAAATTATGAGGCCTATAAAGAAATGGGAAAGTGTAACCTACACATGAGGTAAATAAAGAAGACAATAGAAACTGCTTGTGGGAATGACCAGATGTCAGATTTAACAACCAGAGGCTTCAAAGTAGTCTTTGTAAATATGTTCACAGAATTGAAGGAAGCCACGATTAAAGAAGAAACAGAAGGCAGTGTCACATCAAATAGAGAATATTCACAAAGAAATAAAAATTATAACATACAGCCGAGTGGAAATTCCGGAGTTGAAAAAATACATAACTGACATAAAAATTTGCTACAGGGGCTCACTAGTTGATTTGAAACAGCAAACCCAAGAATTCCCAAACCTGTAGATTAAAAAAGACTGTGCAAGATGAGAAATAGAAAAAAAGTGAATGAAAATGAACAGCATCTCAGAGAAACGTGGGAGACCATCAATCGTACCAATTTATGCATAATGGGCGAACAGGAGAGGAGAGAGAGAGAGAGAGAAGAAAACATTCAAAGAAATAGTGGCTTACAAGTTATGTAAGATTGCTGTAGCAAGTGAAGTAATATGAAGATGTATAAAGTAAATGCTGACAATCTTTCACTCACAACTGTGTTCCTGACCCTCCCCCCAGGCAGCCAGTACAACTGCTTGGTGTGTATCCTTCTAGACTTTTTTACATGCTCATGCAAAAATAAGCAAACCTATGTATTTAGCTTTTTAATATACAATATAGAGGGATAATATTCCATTGTTTGATGCATCACGATTTATGTAGCTATTTCCCTATTCAACCATTGCCTTGTTAGATCTTTAAAAACTGTGATTCTGTTTATCTAATAGCAGTCATCACCATGTAAAATTTATTCCCAACCACATCTAGCCCAATTTTAGAAGTTCAGGAAAATACCTGTGCTAGAATAGTTGCAGTAGAATTCATTATCCTATGAATACTTACGCATGGGAGGTCACAGTGGGAAAAGAAAAAGATGTCAAAGATGAACTTGATCAGTATTCCATTTGGTTCAGCCCAATTTCCCATGTATCAAGTGTGATTTTAGTAGAAGTTCAGACTGTGTGTTAGTATGGCACAGAAAAAAAGGCTACGGATTTGGAGTGAGTGGCTGAGTTTGAATTCAAGTTAGTCACCATTTCAGTTGACAACGGCCATGATAATGTTAGATAATGACCGATTGCGAAATCCCAGCAGTGCACAACAATGAGGACTAATGAAGGTTGGGGGTGCGGGGGATAGACTGATCAAGCCTTGGCTCAGTAGGGCTGCCTTGCTTCATGTGTCTGGCAAGAAAACTAGGCTGATGATGGCAGAGGTGCAAGAGAATACCCTCAACTATGGTCATCTCTCTGCACTTTTGCAGCCTCTGCTTACATCCTGTCTGCTAACCTCCCATCAGCCAAACAAGTCACGTAGCTGAACCCAGAGTCACCAGAGCACTGCAAGCTTACGTACACGGCGACACAAAGGGACGCATGATCCTGTTATTGGGGATGGAGTAAAGATTTGGAACCATTGCTCGGTCTATTATAGTCATTTGTGAGCAAGTTACTTTGTGTTATCTGAAAGAAGGAGATAATAGTATGCACCTTTGTAATTTTGTTTTGAGTGTTAGTTGCAATATTGTATGTACATCCCTTGGCACGTAGTACATAATCAATGGCTATTAACTTCCTTGCTTTATAACAGCTACATTGGAATATATGACGGTTTTATGTTCAAAATCTTAAACCATGTTGATCAAATTGAAAAAATTTGAAAAGCGTAGGCCATAAGTTAAAAAAATGCTTTTCTCAACACCCTAGTACAATAATGACTTCCACATTACATATTAAATACCACATGCACACATACTTTTGCATATTTGCATCCTGAGTATATGGGCCATTCTGAATTTTGCTATTTAAAATTTTCTGACATCAAAACATTGTGTTACAAGGGCTCAGTTGGTTAAGTGTCCGACTTCGGCTCAGGTCATGATCTCACAGTTTGTGGGTTTGAGCCCCGCATCAGGCTCTGTGCTGACAGCTTGGAGCCTGGAGCCTGCTTTGGATTCTGTATCTCCCTCTCTCTCTGCCCTTCCTCAACTCTCACATGTGCACACTCTTTCTCTCTCTCTCTCTCTCCCAGAAATAAATAAACATTAAACAAAACAAAACAAAACATTGTTTTATACTTCTTATACTGTTTTCCCTCATAATCTCTTTCTGAGGCTTTGTGATAGTTTATCATTTGGCTGGACCATATGAGGCAAACTATTTCATGGAGAGGTTTTGAGGCCTCTAGCCTGAGCATCAATTACCTGGGTTGGTGTCCTTTTGGTTTCAGAGTGTTGGCACCTGCTGAGTGATGGCGGGGAAGGTCTCGGGGCATGGGGGTTCTTGAGCTCCTATAAATCCTCTCTTCCCTGAGAAGACAAGCAAGCATGCAGGAAAAGTAATAAAGTCCTCAATGTTATATTAGTGTGACTGTGCCCGAGGGAGGAAAAACAGAGCCATCTGCAGGTGCTGTCAATGACAATGACACATAGCACCCAGCTCCAGCCCCACGGAGCTGATTTTGTGGTCTAAGATATTTTAGCCGGATGTAGGGCTAGATCTGTGGTTTTGTAAATCCAGTGAAGGAGCCATATTGGCTCATTTGTTAAATTTGAAAGCGGTAAGTGAAGTGGACCTAGAATTGGTTTAATAAGGAAGTGGCTAAACAGGTGTGGCGAGTGGCAGGTGAACCCCATTCCCTGGGCACGTTCAGTACAATTGGGGAAGGTTTGGGCAGCAAGTCACTGCTCTTTTGAGGGGACTCATGTGACAAGCCACTGTTGCTAAGGCTTGTCCATTACTAGCTTCCATGTCAAATTAGGGACTCCGTTTATGTAGGAAAAGGGATTTTGTTTGGGGTTGTCTGATAAATATTTTCTTGTGAATTGCCTTGTGGAGGTGAGACTGGCTCCCTGAGGGTCCCGAACCCCACCATGTCATAAGCAGCAGCTCTCTAGAGGTGATTACATCGAGGAACTTCAGAGGGTACTCTGAGTATTCATCCTATTTCCCGTAAGCATCTTTCGATTTCCCTGTGGAGCATTTCTTCTGTTTTTGTGCCTCAATTTACATGCCCAGCAATGGATCCCCGAGTTAATGGATAAATGACCTGATGTTTGTACAACTATATAAAGTGTTACCTAAATGTGGCCATTATTATCTTGAGACCTTAATGAATTAAGTGAGATAATTAAATGAGATAGAGCCAGTTAACGTTCTAAGCATATAAAGGCATTGAATTGTAGATACTATCACTATTACTACAAGATGTTTGAGTTTTATCTCCTTGTAGGTAAGATGTCTGAATGTTAACAGGGGCCTCCTGCGGATAGAGACTGAATCTGCCTTTTTCTCCATTTGAGTTTGGCTCTACAGAGGCAAGTGTCCTGAGGTCACATAAGTTTGAGAAATGCTGCATGGTTCTGTGTGTGTGTGTGTATTTCTAATACACATTCAGACCATAGAGCTAATGTGCCTGAAAAACACACTTTGGAAATATTTTCTCACCACCTATGGAAGGAGAGCGAAAATTTCAGATGGGGAGAATCATCGGGGGAATTAGAATTCTGATCTCTTCTCAAACAATGCTAATTCAGAAGCTGTCCTTGTCGCCTTCAAGGAAAATGCAGGGGACTTATTAACATCTCCTCTGTGCCAGGCATTGATCCTGGCACTTCAGATACAGTATTGCTAATAAAAGTATACTAATAGCTACCATTTATTGACCACCTAGAATGTGCCAGGCATTTTGTATAAGTGATCTTTACTACCCTTAACATTTTTTGAAGAGTAGGTGGTATCATCCCCAGCTTAAAGATGGGGAGATGGAGGTTCCCAGGGCAAGTATGTGGAGCTAAGTTTCAAGTACAGGTTTGAAGGCTTCACGGCTTCTCTTTGTGAAACCCTGATAGGAGAATTTGGCATTTCCAGCAGCACTTAAGGAAGACTAGGGAAGGAAAGAGGAAAAGAAATAATCATAACAGCAGATGTTCACGTTCCTTCTACAGTTTAGAAAATGTTCCCCAACGCAGTTTCCCGTTGGATTCCAAGCATGCCCGATCGGGGCCCAACCTCCCTTTCCAGCCTCCATATGCCCAGTGCTGCCTGCGGGAGGCTCCATCCACGGAGCCCACGTGTCATCTCTCAACTCACGTGGTTCTTGTGACTTCCTGCCTCTTCTCACAATGATCCCTGGTCGCGGCTGACTTGATGGACCTTCCAAGTTCCAGTCTGCCTTCCCCGAGCACCTTGCCCAAGTCCTCCAGGCAGAATCAACCAAGCTGCTTTCTTTGTGCCATAGGATTTTATTCAAACCCACTTATTGCAGTTATCAGATTGAATCATAGATCCTGGTTGACAGAATGAATGGGTTAGGATGTAGCAGCTCTCTCAGGCAGGCATTCATTCTTTCTTGCTTTTTGTTTTTGAGGTTTACTTATTTATAGCAAGTTGAGGAGGGGGGTAGAGAGAGAAAGAGAGAGAATCTCAGGCAGGCTCCACGCTGAGTATGGAGCCCAACACGGGGCTCAATCACACGGCTCTGGGATCATGACCTAAGTTGAAACCAAGTGTGGGACACTCAACCAACTGAGCCACCCAGGCACCCCTTCCTGTGTTTTCTTGAAATATTCCCTCTGCAGGCTGGTTTAACTTTTAGGTCTTCAATCGGATGGAACAACAAGATAGAACAAATCAGCCAGAGGAGGTGGGATGCGAGTTTTCCCTTTGGATTGGAATCTAAAGCCATATTACCAACAGCCATAGTACTCACTGTAGCCATGGCTTGCATGGCAAGTCTCCCTGATTTTTTTTTTTTTTTTTTTTTGTAAATTTACTTTGGAGATAATGAGGAAACCCTTAAAGCCAGATTATAGTTTGTCTGTTCTAGGAAGTGCCTGTTAAAGCAGCATCTAACACTATTCTGGACAATGGAGAAAATAGCACTTTAGGTATGCAAAGCAATGGCCCATGGCCTCTTTTGGGTGCATCTCCAAGACTGGCCCGTGGATCTTTCTCCTCCATTACCACTTAGCCCCCTGGAGGCTTGTCTTCTGATTGGTTGGTTGGGAGTGCAGAAATGTAGCTTAGACTTCTCAAGAAGAGCCAAAAAAAGTGTGGTCTTTTTTATTCATCTTTTTTTCCTTTGTCTTAGACTTTTTTTTTTTTTTTTTTTAGATCAAGATTGTCTATTATGGTCTGGCTCCCTCACATGAGAGGGTGGGCCTTGAATGTGCCACATTCACTGAAGGCTGAGATACCATTTTATCCTGAAGCCAAAATCTCAGAGCTGAACCAGAGAATGAACCCGGTTGTGCCTGGGCTCACCTGTCTGTTTCATTAATTCTTCTTACTGACTGTAGACCTCATGTAAGATTCAGACTTTGACCTTCCTCAATTTTACCCAAAATATATATTATATATATATTATATTATATCTCAGATGAATACTTTTATGGCCATATACATTTTTATGTATCATTTTAAAACCTAAGTTACTAGAGAATTCTGGGGATGGCTTCAATTATACCTAAATGAATGGTGACCTTCAGACTGGTTGCCTTGGGTGGACATACCATTAATCAGGATTATTTAAGTATAAGTGGAAGATAATCACTCTGGCTGAATTAGACAAAAGAGGGATTTATTTTAAGGACACTGGGATGTCCCACAGAATCTGGGAACACAAATATGACCAGTTCCTGGGATCAGAAACAGAGATGCTCTCAGGGTTCAATTTCTATTTCCATCAGAAACAGAGATGCTCTCAGGATTCAATTTCTGTTTCTTTTATCTCTGATTCTCTCTACATATCCCTTTCATTCTTCCCCTTTTTTATGTATGAGTGGTTCTTCCATTTACTTACATCACAGGAAGCTAGAATATAAACCCAGCATGCACGTCCTATCCTACAGTAAACCATTCAAGGACTGACTGACTTTCTTTTTCCTTGGTTCTAGTTCCAAGACGCCCACGCCAGCCCTCTGGTTGGCTTAACTCGGGAGAGGTGCCTGACTCACAGGGGTCTCCTGGTAACCATCTGGATGGAGTTGTCAGATGCGGTAGGTGGGTGTCAGAAGAAGGGCGAAGGTGTTGGGAAAATGAAAAATAAGCATGAAAACCAGCAACCTGTCAATGTATTTGTGAGCAAACACTGAATTCATTAGTTCTGCGAAGTCAAGTCAATCCATTTTCCTAGGAAGTGAGCAGTTGCAGATTTTTAACTCTATGAGGTATATGCCTCTATATTTATTTAAATGTATCTATTCTCAATGTAGAGCTTGGAATGAAACCTATGGAATCAAACTGGGGAGAGAGGACATATTCAAATTAATAAAGAATAATGCAGCACAGATAGGATATAATGACTGTTTTTAAAGCAAATATCTTAAAATTTGGAGAGATTTAAGAACGGCATGAACCAGTATCATTACTTTGCTTTTATTGCCATGCAAATCTGTTTTCTTTTCTTAAGTTTATTTATTTATTTTGAGAGAGAGAAAGAGAGAGTGGGAGGGGCGCAGAGGAGAAAGGGAGAGAGAGAATCCCAAGCAGGCTCCACACTGTCAGCACAGAGCCGCATGTGGGGCTCGCACTCGTGAACCATGAGATCATGACCTAAGCTGAAACCAAAAGTCAGACACTTAACCGACTGAGCCACCCAGGCACCCCTCCATGCACATCAATGTTTTCTGAGCTATCTATAAGGTGACCATTGTTTAGGGAAGACTGTATTCATAACTATATTTGTATGGTGCCTCTACTTACTAGAATGTGAATAATCATAGAGATCATCTAGCCTTGTTCAACCTGCTCACTTTACAGATGGGAAAAAATTTAAAAAAAAACCCCACAACACCTTGACAACCAGAATCCTCAAGAGCCCACAGTTATTTAGTGCCAGGTCCTAGTTTTCAGAATACACTGGAATGTTGCATTGTATTACTTTCTATTGCATTATGTCAATATCCACTTCATTCCAGCTCTCTCATTTCAAGGTAGGTGTAATGATATTTCTCTTCCTACCCAAAATAGAAGTTGTTGTGGATAAAGTGCACACAAATTGAAAAGCATTGTTATAGATTAAAATGTTACAGAATATTCAGTGCTATTATCTTCACCATTGATTTTCGCATAAGATCTATCCTCTTGTATGTGGCTTCAGCCAGAGATTTTAATGCTAGGAGAGTCCTTAGAGGTCATTTCTTCAAGCCTCTCATTTTACAGATGAGGACACAGAGCCCAGGGAGGCCTCTGTGGCTTGAAGAAGGTCACATATAATCAAAAAAAATCTTCAATATTGGACTTCTCTAAGGATAAACATCTTGTGGAGCAGCTCCCTTGAAATGCCTGCACAAAATCAAGCTGAGGCTGTTGTCTATTTCACATATAATTTCCCCTCTGGTATTTGACATTACACACGAAAGCACAAGGCCAGATGCTTAACTGCTTCTAAATGGAGGCTGTGAAATGATAAGCAACTTTTTGCCATCTTTTCTGTGGGTCATTGTGTCTTCTCCAAAGTCATTGTATTTTTGTTGTTTGTTAGCTTATTTCCAAACTGGGAATTATGAAAACGATCTCTTAAGGCATTAGAATGACTTATGGCAAACTATAATACAGCATTTCTAGATTTTTCAGGCATTATACTCTACCTTACATTTCCATTTGGTATGCAATTAAATGACCATAACTGGTATATTCCATCAACTCTTAGCACAACAAAAAGCTGTAAATAGAAAGAAAAAGACAATTCCTAGCCAAATACTCCTTGATGGTTTGATTTTGTCTCCTTTACAAGTAGAGTTTTTTCTTCTCAGCTAATAAATGGCATTCAGGATCACTGCAGAAAAATTGGAAAATATTTTAAAATGTAGTAAAAAGAAAAAAAATACCCATGATTTCACCATTCAGAGAAAATCTCCTTTGTTATTTCAATGCATTTCAAACTCTTTCTCTTTTTAAAAAATTTTTATGGTGACAAAAGTATATAAAACATATGTGTATGCGTTGACATATAGTTATAAAATTTAATGAGTATTACTAAATTGAAAATTTATTTTAACACCTATTATCTGTCATTCGGGTCAGGAAATACATTATAAGCACCCCAGAAAATATCTATGGCTCTTGTGATTGCAACCTTCCTTTTGTATAATCACTATATTTCTGTAGCTTCTCTGTATAGTTTTAGTACCTATACAGGTGTCCCTACACTATACATTAATTGTAACACTTGTTGCAAAGAATGAACCAATATCAATCCATTATTATTAACTAAAGTCTATAGCTGTTGTTGTTTGTTTTTTATTAGAGAGAGAAAGAGAGAGAGAGCATGAGCAGGAGAGGGGAAGAGAGAGAGAAAGAGAGAAAATCTTAAGCAGGCTCCACACTGACACAGAGGTCGATTCCACGACTCTGGGATCATGACCTGAGCCGAAATCAAGAGTCAAGACACTCACCACACACCCCTAAAGTCTATAGTTTATTCAGATTTCCTTAGTTTTCATCTACTGCCCTTCTTCTGTTCCAGGATCCCATCTATGACACCCCAATACATTTCATTGTCATGCCTCCTCAAGCTCCTCTTGGCTGTGACAGTTGTTTAGACTTTCCTTGTTTTTGGTGACCTTAACAGTTTTGAGGAGTACTGGCCAGGTATTTTGTAGGGCATCCTCTCCTGGAATTTAAAAAAAATTTTTTTTTCTCATGATTAGACTGGAGTTTTGGGCTTTGGGAGGGAAAATTGCAGAGACACAGTGGCACAGTCATCACATCATCTAAAAGGTATATATACAAATCATCTAAAAGGTGATTTGTGACTGTTGATGTTGACCTTGGTCACCTGGCTAACTAAGGCAGTATTCATTGTCCCACTGCAAGGTTACTCTTTCCCCCTTCTTTCCATACTGTCCTCTTTGGAAGGAATTTACTATGAGCGGTTCACACCTAAGCAGTGGAGAGCTGAGTAGCTACATACATTATTTGGAATTTTTCTGCACAGAATTGTCTCTTATTTTCCATTTATTAATTTACTCAATTATGTATTTATGTCAGTATTGACTCATGGATATTTATTTTGCATTTTGGGCTATAATCCATACTTTATTGTTCAAATTATGACATCTTTGGCCATTGGGACCTCTGTCAGTTGTGTCCCGTGTCTTCCTGCCATACTCTTATCAGTGTGTGTGTGTGTGTGTGTGTGTGAACACTTCCTTACTTCTTGCCAGTACAAGATATTCTGGGTTCATCTTATATATTTCCTTTGCTGATCTTAGAATCAATCACATTTCCAAAGAGCCTTGGTTCCTTTCATTGGAGATTGATTTTAAGAATGAAAATCTGGGCTCTGGATGTGCTTGTTGCTAATGGGGTATCATTTCTTTTATTTCCGCTTCGCTGACAGAGCAAAGAGATATGTGTGTATACATTAGCTGGTGTACACATATTTATAAATATTGCTGTTATGTTAACAAATGTATCTGTATTAAGCTGAGCATGAGTTTTTACCGATGTCTCCAACTTTCATTTGTTACCTCATGGATCATTCCAGCTTCTTCCCTTGCTTATCTGTAAAGTTGGACTCCAACAGTGAGAAAACCAGTTTCTAGTATCCACCACCCACTTACTTAATTGTTCAATTGCTGTTTATATGCATAGAAATATGAGAATTGTTGCTCTAGATATTACATTTTCCTTCTATTATTTTTCCATGGCTGTGTTAGTAGTCACCACAGAAATTACAACATGCACACCTAACTTATTAAAAATTAAAGTTTAATAAAACTCTTTACCCTCTTCCTTGAGAGACCTTAGAATACTTCAATTTCAGTTACCCCTCCCTTTGTCTTATTGTTATATGGTATTTTACTCTCTAGGGATGCACTTTTCTGTGCTGTGCATATGCATATATGTGTGATATTATTTATGTGCGTATATGTGACTAGACATTAAGGTAAGTGTCCACTTACCTACATACTTATCACTTTCTTTGCTCTTCATTCGCTCCAACATCTCAGCTTTCCATCTGGGGTCACTTTCCTTTTGTTTGAACTATATTCTTTGTCAGTGAGATGTTTGATCATGAATTTGGTTTTGGTGTTTGAAGACTGTTTCACCCTCATTCTCAAAAGATAATTTTGCCCAGTGTAGGATTTTAAATTTACATGAATTTTCTTTCAGTACATTGGGATTTCATGGTTGATGTTGAAGTCATATATCTATCCATTGCTAAACTTTGAGAGTAATCTACTTTATTTCCCTTTTATTCTTTCTTTTCTTTCTTTCTCTTCTTTCTCTTCTTTCTTTCTTTCTCCCCTCCTTCCCTCCTTCTTTCTCTCTTTCCTTCCTTCCTTCCTCCCTCCCTCCCTCCCTCTCTCCCTCTCTCCCTCTTTCTTTCTTTCTTTCTTTCTTTCTTTCTGTCACTTTGTAATTTGTCACAGTTTGGCAATAATGCATATAGATATTATTTTCTTTTTCTATTTATCCTGCTTGGATTTTCTGAACCTGAGTTTGTGGATTCATTTCATTCATCAATTCTGGAAAATTATCACATATTATCTCTTCAAATATTGCCTCTGTTCCATTTTCTTCTTCTCCTTCTGAAACTTATAGTCACCAGTATTTCTGTCTCTCCTTCTGTCTCTGGGCTGTATGTGGATGCTATTGTCTGAATGCTTATGTTCTCCCCAAATTCATATGCTGAAATCCTAACCCCATAATGATGGTATGAAGAGGTGGGGTCTTTGAGAGGTGATTGGGTCATAAGGGTAAACCTTTATGATTGGGATCAGTGCACTTATTAATGAGAATCCAGAGAATTATCTCACTCTTCCTGTGTGTGAGGGCGCAACAAAAAGATGCTGTGTATGAACCAGGAAGTAGGTACTGGACCTGCTGGTACTGTGACCTTAGACTTTCCAGTCTCCAGAACTGTGAGAAATAAATGTCATTTGTTTAGGAGCTGCTCAGTCTGTGGTATTCTGTTAAAACAGCCCCAGTGACTTAGACACTGGAAAACATCATCTTCTTTCCTGGTCTCCCTTTAGTTATGTCTAATCTGCTGTCCAATACAACTGTGGAGCTCTTATTTCCTTCTACTGTATATTTTATATCCAGAAGTTCTGGGTTTTTTTTTTTTTCTTTCAAATCTACTGTATCATTTCTTACTGTTTTCTGTTACCACTGAATATTTTCAAGCTTGCTTTTTATTTCTGTAGACGTCATGGTTATTTTATAATCAGTGTGCAATTCTATTCCTTTTGTTCATTTTCTTTCATGTTGCCTTGCTTCCTTGTACAGCTGGTTATCTTTGCCAGCCTCCTGGTCATTGCACTGGAAAAATATTTGTTCAGATTCCTTGAGGTCAGAGATAAATGGGCCTTACTCCAGAGTGCCTTAGAAGCTTGAGGTTTCCTGGCCTGCATTAGGCTATACATGTCTGTGGACAGGAGGTTAGCAGATGGGTTTTGATCTGGTTTGCCCCTACCCTTAAGGGTCATGTTTATAGAAGGAAAGAACTCCTGTAATAATCCCAAACTCAGGCAGGTCTTGGGCCTGAACTTCTGCCCTCATGCTCTGCGAAGCCTTAGGACCAGAGGGTAAGAAGTTGGTACTGACAACCTCAGAGCAAGTGCTACATTAATTATACTCGTGATTATTCATTGCGTGATATTCTCTATCCTGATTTTTTCTCTTAACATTATGTTTTCCATATACTCCATACCTGATATTTATCTTTCAACAAAATAATGTAATTCTTTTTTAGAGTTATCAAAAGCTGCTTAAAAAAAAAGTTTATTTATTCTGAGAGAGGGAGAAAGAGCTTGGGAGGGGCAGAGAGAGGGGAAAAGAGAGAGAATCCTAAGCATACTCCACACTGTCAGTACAGAGCCTGATGTGGAGCTCTAACCCATGACCTGTGAGATCATGACCTGAGCCAAAACCAAGAGTTAGGTGCTTAACTGACTGAGCCACCTGGGTGTCCCAAAAACTGCTTAAAAAAAAATCTTCACAGGATTTCCACCATATTAAGAACTTAAACAAATTTTTCCAGCAAAATTTATTACCAGTAAATTCTGATTACCTTTTAGATCTTTTATACTGGAGAAATAAAAATATTGAAGATCATAAAATTTCGATCTAACACTAGAGAACAGAGAACTGAATTTGATAATATATCAGGTGCATAACAATAATAATGAAAACCTCAATAATATGTCAATTCCAGGTAAGGCTAGTGAAGAAGAGAGGTAGAGGGAAAGAGTGTTAAGATCTGCCCGTGACCGTAGCTGAGCTTTGATCCCTGGACCACTCCTTGTTCCTCCAGCTAGGGACCACTACTTACTTTTCCTTGCATGCTGAAAGCTGGCCATTGTCCAGGAATGATTCCTGCTCTAATAAGAAGCATAAAAGCCCCCTGGCTGACCCTCCTGTACTTCTGGAAGGAGTGTAAATTGCTACAGCTATTCTGAAGACCAATCCAACAATATTCAGTGCAGTTAAGTGATTGTTTGCCTTGTAACTCAACAATTTCATTTGTGAGTAGTGTATCCAGAGAACCTCGCCCATGGGTGGATGATGAGAATCTATGAGAATATGCGTAGAATAAAAAATTGGAGGCAGCGGCACTGTTTATCCCTAAAAGAAGGGGTATGTAAAATACAACGTGTGTATATGACACAATGCCATATAGCAGCCAGAAGGATGGAACGGATCTACAAATAGCAATGTCTCAAACACATAATGTTAAGTGAAAAAAAAAGGAAATAGAATGAGATCATAGAATGAGGTCTGTTGCTACTAACAAACCACCCCGAATTTATTGGCTTATAACAACTGTTTATTAGCTCATGAGGCTATGCGTCCGCATTTGGGGTTGGGATGTGCAGGGCATTTCTGCTGGTCTCTTCTGGGCTCATCATTCATTCCCCTGCAGTTGGTTGGCAATTGGAACAATTGTTAAAAGGTTGTCTTAGATGGCTTTACCTGCCCATCTTGGCACTGATGTTGGCTTCTTCTGTCTCGGAGGGCCTCATGTTTGCAACAACTTGTGGGCTAGCCTGGGCTTTCTCACATAGTAGCAGGAGAGTTGCCAGAGCAAGAGAGGTCAGGCCCCAAAGGACAAGCTGTTATTAAGCCTTTGCTTGATCATGTGCAAGTTGTGTGCCACACCTGGGGTCACAAATGAAGAGGGTACATGACAGCATGGATCCAAGGAGGTGGGTGGTTCACTGGATGCCAGAACAGCAATAATCTGCCACAATAGAATACTAATTGTTGTAGGCCGAATGGTGTTCCCCCACAAATCCATATGTTGAAGACTTAATACCAGGACCTCTGGATGTAACCATATTTAGAGACAAAGTCTTAAAAAAGGTAATTAAGTTAAAATGAAGTTTTCAGCCTGGGCCCCAGTACTATCTGGCTGATGCCCTTACAAGAAGAGGAAATTGAGATACCACGTTTGTGCTCACACAGAGGAGACACAACGTGAGGCTGCAGTGAGAGACAGCCATTGGTAAGCCAAAGGCAGAGGCCTGAGAAGAAATCAACCCTGCTGACATCTTGATCTTAGACTCTAGCCTCTGAAACTGTGAAAAACTTCTGTTGGTTAAGCTACCCCATCTGTGGTGTTTTGTCATGGCTGCCCGAGCTAACTCATATGGTGGTATTCATCTAAATGTGAAGGGTTCACCCGCAAGCCATGATTGTGTTTTCCACAGATACCAAGGGAGTTGACTAAACACGTGTGCAGATCAGAAGTACGTGTATTACATTCGGAGTGGAGGTGTCTGTGAGGGAAAGAGAATGGTATTGGGGCAGGAAATAAGGTGAAAAACAATCTGAAAAGAGAGCCATGCACGGATGGGTGATAATAGTGTGCCATGTGTTTGAGAAGGTGATCAATTCAAATCTGTACCTGAACTTAAAAAATGGAATAAAGTAAAATAAAAAGATAGTCTCTCCTGGTTGAGGCAGAGTGGGCTTTCTTAGCAGGGATAACACCAATTTTAAAAACCTAATATTATTGAATTCTACTATATGAGAGGTTGTCTTACATCATTAAATCTTCTACATGAAGGCAACATTGCTCTCATTTAGACGAGAGGAAACTGAGGCAAAGAGAATTTAAGTATGCTGTCCATAGATACACCATGAGTAGTGGTGGGCAGGGGGTTGAACTCCAGTCTGTGTGATTCCCACCCTGAGCCTTGGCAGTTCCCATTTGATCGTCCATAACTTAGCATCTGTGTCTCTTCAGCTTCTTCGGCCCTTTCCTCATGTCTAGAGTTGGATTCCTTCCTTTCTCTCAGGTGTTTGTCTTCTTTCTGAGTCACTGGTCTCCTGTCACCTGCCTTGCTCTCTGATGCTACTGTCTGGCCCTGATGTGCAGGCTGGCTCTCTCCTGGTTCACCAACACACTTGCACCTCACCAGGGTGGCTCCAGCATTGCATCCCCAAGGTCAGGGCGCTGGAGGCAGAGAGAAAGAACACAGGCAGCAGTAGGCAGAAAGAAGCATAAGATCAGGCTTTATTTAACTCTTTCGGCTGTGATTGTGGGCACTTTGAAATATGGGTGACCAAGTTCCATCTTCAGAGATTCTGATATAACTAGTCGGGGGTGCAATCTTGGCAACAAACATTTTCAGAAAGCTTGCCAGGTGACTGCCCTATACAGTCAAGGTTGAGAATTACTGGTTGGAAGTTTGAATTTTAGTGCTAAATGGATACTTTTTATTTTTTTTAATTGATAATTTATATTTAAATGTTTATGATTTTTAAATGTTTATTTATTTTTGAGAGAGACAGAAAAAGAGAGCCTGGGGGGGGGGGGCAGAGAGATGGGGGGAACAGAGGATCTGAAGCAGGCTCTGTGCTGACAGCAGAGAGCCCGATGCAGGGTTCAGACTCACTCACTGTGAGATCATGAGCTGAGCCGAAGTCAGACACTTAACAGACTGAGCCGCCCAGGTGCCCACAAACTGTAAGATATTTAAGTGCACAGTGTGATGATTTGATATATGTACACATTGTCAAAGGATTCCTCCCGCTGAGTTAATTAATACTTCCATTACCTCACATATTTACTCCTCCCCCTTTTCTTTTTTTGGTAAGAATGTTGGAATTTTAGTAAATTTCAATGATACAATACAGTGTTATCAACTATAGTCTAATGTTATTCATTAGATCCTCAGGCCTGAATCATCTTTTGACTGAAAGCTTGTACCTTTTTACCAGCGTCTCCCTCGCCAGCCTCCTAACCATCCCCTTATGATGGTGAGTGGGAGCAGATTGTTAAGTATGGAAGAATTTTCCAAGCTGATTGGTGGTAGGTTAAATTAGCCACAGTGAGAGTATTTATACCACAGAAATGGGAAAATGTGACAAATCAGGGCTTGTTTTTTAGAGAGTTGGTTGACCAGAATGCCGGTGGATGCAATTTGCATGAGTTATGAAACTTCATGTATATAAAAGGCTGAATGCTGTATGATGCAGTGCAAGTGTTCATGCTATGGAGTCAGAAATGGGAGCTCAAGTCAAACAGTTTACAACCTTATAGCCAAGTGATGAAGGGAAAATTATTTTGTCCTACCTGGGCTTCGATTTTCCTAGCTTTTAAGTAGGAATCATCATGCCTACCTCACTGGAGTACTATGAGGAGGAAAACTCAAATATGAATGAATTTAGCATTGTGTACAAAATAGATGCTTGAAAGATACTGGTTGAATTTGCCCAAGGAACAGAGCGTAGCTAACAAACCCATCCATAATGCTTTCAGAAAATGCAAATGATAGGACTACTTACAAATGTTTAGTGTATATCTAATATTATATTTTTCAATCATCAGGCTCCTTCACTCACAACCTTTTGAGGTAGATGCTGTGCTTTGCCATCATTTTATTTTATTTTTTATTTTATTTTTATTGTTTTTAGAGAGAAAGGGCATGCAAGCAGGGGATAAGGTCAGAGGGAGGGAGAAATAATCTTAAGAAAGCTCCACCCTCAGTGAAGATCCTGATGCGGGGCTTGATCTCACAACCTTGGGATCATGACCTGAGCTGAAATCAAGAGTCAGATGCTCAACTGACTGAGCAGCACAGATGCCCCAGAGCTTTTTTTTTTTTTTTTTTTTTTTTTGACAGGGCTTGGATCTGTCAGGGTACAGAGCCACTCCTCCTAACCATTATGTGCTACTGGTAAATGATGCTAAATGCCAAATAATGATAATGCATGCAATACAGATGATCACGTGTGCTAAGTGTGTCTGCCTCATTCAATTAGGCGTGACATCATCTGGAAAACAGCACCCTTTGAATCAATTAACATGGAGTTACAGCTTTGTAGATTCCTCAGGGGCTGCCTGAGATCTTTGCCAGAAAGCGTGCCATAAATTGTGGTCATGTTTTACACAGTGCAGCCACTCTCTAGGATCCTGTGGGGATTAGAGTCCTACCGGAAGAGGTTCTTACAGTCTTCAGCTAAACCAGCTTGAAGCCCTTCCCCGCCCAACCCTCTTCTCTTTCCAAGATCCTATTAACAAACCTTCGATATGGTGCTGATAACAGCTTGCCCCTGCATGACTGGCCTCTCCTCCTTCTTTGGAGCCTGGACCAGCTCCTTTAAAGAATATAAAAGAAAGT
This sequence comes from Panthera pardus, assembly GCF_024362965.1. Lineage (NCBI taxonomy): Eukaryota > Metazoa > Chordata > Mammalia > Carnivora > Felidae > Panthera > Panthera pardus. The sequence continues at coordinate 3,062,955 of NW_026526810.1, forward strand.
CACTCATTTCATCCTGATCTCGCTTAATCAATTTTGCCGTTTCTGGGCCATTAGAAGGTCTACAATTTCTTCAACTCTCCAAACTGCATTTCGATTAAGGGCAGAGATATTTTTCCTCCTCTGGAATTTTCCTTCCTGTCTGGTGTCCTGCAGAACAGAGGCAATGTAAGAAGCTTCCTCTCTTGTTTTCACGGAAAAGAAACCTAGGAAAGGGATTTTGTTTCCCTACCATTTATTTATTTTTTATTCACCAGCCTCACTTATTCCTCTTAGAGAAGCATCTTCCTCTTTTCTTCTTTTCCCTCTCTTCCTCCCTCCTTCCTTTCCTCCTGCCTTCTCTCTCTCTTTTTTTTCACTTTTATACAGTGACTTCTATAATAGATTATGTTCTGCATAATTTCACCTCCAAGGAATTGCCAAAATAGTGCTCTGAATCTCCTGAGAATGAAAACAACCAAAATAATCTGTTTCTACAGTCGAGTTGATCAGATTTTGAGAGGAAATTTGAAGTCTGGATTTGAGAATTTCACTTTAAAATATTTTGCATCAGCTCCTAACTAGTGAATAGTGAATTATCCTTTCTATGTATAACCCAGATGGTTGTTGGAGATCTTTCTTTGGTGCATCTTTCTGTGCATGTGTGTGCGTGTGTACGTGTGTGTGTGTGTGTGTGTGTAGGGTGGAAAGAGTGGAAAGATGCACCTCTGGGGAGGTTCTGAAGACTGATTTAAAATGACTGAGAAGTGCTTGAAGAACTACAAGCTGATTCTGATTAGAATCACATTTTAGAGAGATTTTGAAAAGAGACTAGTGCACCCCATTCAGATTAGAGAGGGGGGCAGACCCTAAAACTCTCCAGTTACAGAAGGATGAATGTGAGCTTTGGTGTGGGGTGAGCATGTGGCTGGGCATATGTGGGCATGCATGGTAATGTTTGTCATTCCTCAAAGATGACACCATATCTCTTTGCCTGAGGCTTTCTTTGTCATTGCTAAGCGAAGCCTGTTTCATGTGCGAATTCATGGCATATGAGGAATAACCTGTGATTTGACTCTTTTTTTTTTCCATTAGCAAGTTTTGTTATAATAAATGCTAGATTAAGAGTCTGGGCATTAAATAACCTAGAATCCTAGTTTTATCTTTGCTGCCTGGGCAAAGAGAGACAAATTCTTAACCTCATGAGCCTCAACCTTCAATTGGAAAATGGAATTGATCAATATCTACCTACAGAGGCTGGATGAGATAATGCCTGGAGAGCCCCTTGTGCAAGTCACAGGCAAGAAATAAGAGCCCAACAAATGTGAGTTATTTTAATTGTTTTTACCTACTCATTTTATTAAGATACATTAGATTTCTTAAAGTATTTGCTCAAGTATCTTTTCTGAGAGCTTTTTTTTTCCTGGCTTTTCAAGGTAGAGCTCAGGCAATGCTTATTTCATGTCTCAGTTGAAGTTCAAAACATGTTGTTGGTAATTTATCTTTTTTTTTTTTTTAATCTGTCTCTTCCAGTCCACTGGATCCTTTTGACCAAAAGGCGTGCTATGAATATTGTTAATCTTGGTACATGACTAATGAGTACTGAGGCCAGTACCTGCACATACTGCCAAGTACCTGTCTCTGTTTATTCATCAGGTACTTATTGAGTGCCAGATGTGCTAGGGGCTAGGCATGCAATGGTATGCAGTCCCTATCTTCAGAAAGCTCACAGGCTCATGAGGAATATGGATAAAGAGTAAAGTAACACATATTGTGTTAAAAAGGGAAGTTCAGCTATACTTTTTATACTTAGAAGAGGCTGAGCCAACTTCTTTGACATCCGAAGAATCTTAAGGCAGAAAGTGGAGAAAGGTTTGTGGGAGGTGGGAGGGTGCAGGGGGAACTGTCCAGCAGAGCTTCAGCTGAAATCACATCCAAGGTGACTATGTACAATGTAGAGGGCCTTGACCATCTATCTACCCATTGGGATAAAAAAAAAAAAAATGCTTTGCCCTAAACCTCATGGGAAATTTGCCAACATTCAAGACATCTTAAGAGCTATGAAAACCACTTCAGAAATTCCTGAATTTTCCCACAGTTACACACCATCAGAGCTCAGTTGGCTTCCTTCTGTAACTACCCAACAATCATAGTTGAGAAACAAACCACTAGTTTTAAAAAATGTGTAATATATTCACTGAGCGTGTGTGTGTGTGTGTGTGTGTGTGTGTGTGATTTAATTTTTTTCAGAATAAATACTAGCATTTTTTGAAACTAAAACTTGTTTTATATTCTCTCAAAGCCTGACTCATCTCTTAGCATGCCTTGTCAAATCATCAACCCCCTGAGGAAGCAGCTGATATTGCTTCCTGAAAAACTAACCACTCTTTTCTTAGCAGGAGGACATGTAGTCTAAGTGAAGGAGAAGAAGAGAATGCATATCAATTCCCCACAGCATGCATAGTATTTGAAAAATAATGCAATGGCCACAGTTTCCTCTTGGGGATGTGTTGGGGGTGGGGAGAGTGTGACTCTGACAATCTCTAATGGTTAGATTCAGAGAAGGTTGGGCATAATATTCAGCTCCTCAAATGGTTATTTTTGAAAGAATGGCTACCACTCTACATACTAACCGTCTCTTCAAACTACATTATCCATAAAGATTATTATTCTTTTGTATAATGGAAAGTGCGTGTGCTTTAGAGGCAGAAACAGCTGGGTCCAAATTCTGGCTCTGCTGAATACAAAGTCTGTGACCTCAGGGTAAACATTTATTCTTTCTGAGACTCCATTTCCTCATCCTTGAGGGAGAGAAATAATACTTCTTTCACAGCTTTCTTTTGCAAAGATTAGATGATGTGATATCTGTTAAACTGAGTGAAGAGTCAATATTCAATGATGTTTGTTCCTTCCCTATTTCCTTAGTCAAAGGAGCAGAAAGCAGTGTCTGGCTCACACTGTAAGCAGAGACCCACATTCCTCAAGGAGGATATCTTTCACCTATAGTACAGCCATCATTGTTGAATTTCCAGAGCCCTGAGAAGCAGCCATGAATTAATTTTATTTACTTATTAGATTTTTAAATTACTTTACCTAATTAGGTTTATTTTATTTATCATTCACTTATTAGATTTTTCTCAGTCAAGATTTCCATGGACTATCCTCCCCTAAAGTAAATAGAATATACAGCTTATTCAGAACAGACTTTTATAAGATTCACCCAGAAGGAAAAAGAACCAGGAATATGGGCGTGCAATTAATGGAAGATTAAAACCTAGTGGTCAATAAACACATAGGAAGATCCTCAGTCTTAATCATGTAAATGAAAATAAATATTATGAAACGTCATTTCAGATCCATCCACCTGCCAAAAAGTGTAAGATCATCAGTACTAAGAGACGGTGAGGTGGCAGAACAATGGAGATCCTCACAGACTGCTGGTGGCTTTGCAAATGAGTAAAACGACTTTGGAGAGTGATTTGACAATATGTAGTCATGTTGAAGGTACACGCAGCCTCTGACCAAGTGATTGCCTTTGTAGGTGTGTACTCAGGAGCAGTTGTCACACGTGTCCGTGGAGATATGTGAGCATGGTTGTTAACCGCACAAAGGAAGGAAGGGGCAATTGAATGGTCCAGCAATAAACATGGATCAGATATATTTTAGTGTTTTCCTAAGCTTGTTAAAATGAGTTAAACATACATATGGGCATGAAAATATCTCCAAGATGTACCACATCATTAAAAATGTACCACAACCATTTCACGTGTGCACATGGAGACAAGGACGAGGATGTGTGTTGGTGTTTACTACCACACTAGTGACAAGTTGAAAACAAGTTAAATACCCATCCGCAGGGGACGTGTTAACTAATTGTGGTGGATTCATAAAATGGATGATTAAATGGCAGCTAGATTAAACTAGAGGGGTTGTATCGATATGGGTGAATAGCAAATGCAGAAGGAAGTATGTGTATCTTTTAGAAGTTAAATGCACGCAAAATTACACTACGTATTATTTAGTAGTACAGTTGACCCTTGCACAATGCATGGGTTAGGGGCATTGATGCCCCCAGAGTCAAAAACCCATGAATAACTTAAGACTCCCTTAAAAACATAATTAGTAGCCCCTTGTTGACTGGAAGCCCTAATGGTAACATGAACATGGTAATGGTAGCATATATTTTTGTGTGTTACATGTCTTATATATTGGATTATTACAATAAAGTAAGCTAGAGAAAAAATATTAAGAACATCATAAGGAAGAGAAAAATACATTTATAGTACTGTGTGTATATTTACTGAAAAATTATCTGCCTGTGGGCAGGCCAAGCTGGATGCACTGGACAAAGTGGGGTGGTGGATGGCAGGGGGCCCAGGATGGAGAGTTTCCCAAGCGTGGAGACCTTGGTCCAGTAGGAAGCCTGGGTGGAGGGGGAGGGGTGCGCAAGCAAGCGGCAACAGGACCCAGAGGTGCACCATCTGCCTGTGGCCATGGATAGCTGTGGTCAGTCGTGAGTGTGCTGGGCTCCAGGAGACGGAGGGGTTGGGGTTCAGTAGCAGGGAGGAGGGTTACAAGCCTGATCCAGGAAGGGTCTGCACCCCTGAGCCCGGCCTGGAGCACTATGGGGAGGGAGGGCAGGAGTGCTGGGGCTTCGAGGCTCCCTGCACAGCATCACCCCTGCCCTCTGGATACTCTGCTTCAGTCCAGCGTCCTGCCCACCAGTCCCCATGCTTGACCCCACCAGCCTGTCTGCACATGGGGGAGCCTGCACATGCCCCGGGGCTGCTGACGGCCTTGAAGGGGGGTTGGGGGGGCTCCCTCCATCCCACCTCCCAGGGTGCTCAGAGGGCAGCAGGCACAATCTCTGCTTAAAGGCACAGCCTTCCATTCTGTCCCTTGGAGACTGGGGTGAGCAGCTGTGAATAAATGCCTTGTGCCTTTTGCTGTCATTTCTTAAAAAAGAAAAAAATCCACCTATAAGTGGATCCATTCAGTTCAAGGGCCAACTGTATATACGTATATAAATAAAGTACAGATGAACCTATGGGAAAAATATGCACTAAACTTGAAGTGTCATGGGGGATGTGGAGAGAGAAGAGAATCTAATGGGCAGGGACAGGACTGTTTCATGTATCTGAAATATTTCAAATGACAAATGGAAAATAAAGGTCTGAGTGGAAGGGACATTGCCTCCACTAATTTAAACAGTATTTTAAAATAATAATAAAAAAACTTGTGTCCTGTTTACCTTCCATTAGCTACAAGATCTAGATGAGAGATGCCTAATCTTGCATTTCTACACTTTGGGCTTTTCCGAGTTCATGATGTGAGCTTAGCATCTCTGTGTCTGTTTCAGTCCTGAGCAAGATTCAGAGGCAAGACAGGGAAATAGGACAAGCCTGTCTGGAGACGGAGGCTCCAACCAGATGCCAGCACTCGCACCTCTCCTCTCTGCTCTGCCCACTCATTTCCCCACCAGCCGCTTTGTCTCCCTCTGCAGCCCCCAATCTCCCCATGGCTTCTTGGGCTCCAGGATCCCTCCTGAAGACTAGGGAATCAACAAGTTTTATCATCATATTCAGTCCCCGTGAACATTGCTGAGTGGTGTCCAATTCTTTGAAATTTTACAGCAGTCCTTGTCAGTGTGATGAATGAGCCTTCTCACCATGTGCTTTGTTATAAGCTGCTGTGGATCCCAACTCTTATCTCCGTGGTTGGGAGATGAGGTGGGGAAATGCTTTATGGGATTGTTCACAGTCCTTCATAAAATGTCAAAGAAAGTTGTTTTTAATGAACAGAGACTTTCTCCTACATTGCAGAATATGCACCACTCCTGGAATTAACCCTGCTATGGGAAGTTTTCCTCTTCTCTTCAGGGATTTCTTCCCACTGGGAAAAGGGACAGAATACCAGACAGGACACGAGATAGGGACTGCTTTTGCTTCCCTGATAGTCTAAACGCTAATGTTTGCTTTGGGTGCATCCCACTCTGTTGACATGCTGCCCATGGCTGAGCACATGTTGAAGCAGAAAGAGGGATGGCCACATAAATGGGTGCAGGAGGGACCCTGCAGGGGTTAACTAACTCTCCAGGAGGGTCCAGCCCAGGACCAGAAATTTCTTTTTCACCTGGAAAATAAGGCATGATTCTAGGCATGGGATCCTAGCTGAGACTCTTTTGAGATTTAAAAATCACGGTGTGATTTGGTGAATTTTCTTTGCCTTTAAAGAGAGAATACAGGAGGCCAGATGGGGGGATCTGTGTCAGATGGGGCTGGACATAGCTCTCCAGCCTCTTAGCTCCCACTGGGGAGACCAAGGAGGATTCTAGGTTCTGGACTCCTTTTCTTTCTGGCTAGTACAATTTTGTTTGCATATTAAAACTGAGAGGAAAGCTATCAGGAAGAAGAAAAAACCCTGCTGAGCATGATTTATCAGTTTGCTTGATGTAGTGATCCTGCTGTGAAATTAGTTTAACTCTGTGAGGTCTGGCCATTCATATGTAGGACTCTTGGCTTTATGATTCAATCAGCTGCCTAAACATCTAGAATAAAATGAAGAGCAGAGCAGTAAAAAAAACCCTCTACTAATAACTACATAATAAGCCTAGTGTAATGAATATGTTCTTCCATTCACCCTTTAAATAAGCATGGACATTCCATGCTTGTAGGAAGGCTGGGCTGTTCCCAGGGCAGAAGAATTCAGCCAAGGGAATTGAGGGCAAGATGGTTGAACTTGCAGCCTGAGCTTCTTAACTGAACAATGATCTAAAACCAACTTTAAAAGCAGGAGCAAGAACTGTGACCGCAGGGAGGTCACATGGCTTAACTGCCACGTGGTTTGCCATTCGTGTGACTGACATTCGGCTCATGTGCATAGTCACGGGCGTGCCAGCTGGCTTCTGTTCCATTCTGATTTGTTAGTTACCAATTCATGTAGCTTGCTAAACATGGTTAATTATCACCATGATTCCTCTGTTCCATGGACATGTCATTCCTTATTTGACGGGTTCCATATTGATTGATGCTTATTTTCCTCCCAATTTGCTTGCCATTACAAATGTTGCTTCAATAAATACTGGACATAGGACATTTCACACATGAGCAAGAGCATTCATACGGCAAATCTCTAGAATCTGAACTTCCTGATCAAGCGGCACGTGCGTTTTTCATTTGGAGACATTGCTAAATTGCTCTCCATAGAAGTTGCCCAAGAGTCATATGGTGAAAGGAGCAGACAGGGGTTATGATATGTATCTGTGTATAGCAGACCCTTTTGCTGTTGCTTGTCACATCCTGGTGGGTCTACCTCTAATCGCGGCTGCGGCTGAGTTAGAAAGGCGTGCGTCTGCTTGTATGGGCGGCTACTGCATCCCAGCTGAAGTGCACCAAGCCTCTTTCCACTTCCCACCACAGGGCATTCTCCTAGACAGCTGGAGGTGGCTCAACCAGTGCACAGTAGTAGCCTGGAAGAGGGGTTGGGGGCAGTCAACACGACAAGCCAAAGTCAATACTCCCAGAAGCTAGACCACTTTGGCACTAGGGGATGGCCACAGAGATGAGGAGATCCCCTCTCAGACTGGGAAGAACTTCAGCCCATTCCTAACCTTGTTCTTGCTTTGGCATCGAGGCTTTGACCCAAGACGATCAGTAAACGGCCCCACCTTGACTTCCGTGGAGAGCTTTTGTCCTTCTAGGATGTTACTGCCAGTTGGTGGAGCCCCTGCTCTGGCAGGGAGCATGCCATAGGGCGAGAGTTTCTCATCACACTGAGGTTGCATGTCTTATGTGAACGTGTGCAGGCGTGTGTACTTGTGTTTGCTTCTGAGATTTTTGAGGACAGTGCAGTTATAACTGCATTGGTTGGTTTGCCCGTGATTTTAGATTATCTTCATGTCAACTTGCCCCTTACAGGGTGGGTGCTGGCCAGAGACGTGTTTCAGTTTCCTAAAGAGACTTCTGGTCGGGCATGAAGGAGTGAGCCACCCGACTGAGGTCACTGTCAGTCCTCAAAGGCCATGTGGCCAATAGAAAGAGATGACAGAGGGAAGATGACCCTGAAGAAAGCAAAGATGTGCTGTGTGCTCTGATGATTTATGTATCTCTTGTAGTCCCCTTTGTGGGAAGTAGTAACTAAAGACACTTGGGGCAGGGTGTGTTCCCTGGGGAAGAAAGGAGACCCAGTTGTCCTTAAGGATGGTACCTAACACTTGTATAGCACACTCAAGGATTTTCACAAGTATATGTCTGTGCGTCTCAATAATCCTTTAGAGTGAGTAGGATTAGCTCCATTGTACAGATAAGGACACAGGATCAGAAAGGTTACTTGTCTTCTCAGAGTTGCCAGAGCCCATCAGTGACCTGGGTGCAGACTCACGCTTCGTGATGCCAAGTGAGAATTCCATCAGATCAGTGCCACCCTCCTCCAATGGGTGTGGCTCTAAATGGAGGCAAGAAAGAAGCATTAGTAAGAAACTATAGCCACATCTAGAATTAATCTGAACCTCCAGCATGCTGCCCTCAAATAAAGCTTACAAATATTCTACTGAATGCTTATGTGCAACTGGAAAAAACCCAACGAAACAAACAAACAAACAAAAACAAAAAACAAAAAACAAACCCTAGGTGATAGTGATTATATTTTGGTCAGTAACAATAAGACCCTTCCATTTTCTTCTCTCTTGTGTGCTCTCTCAAATTCTGTGTTCTGACTGGTGCTGAGTCTCTTGTTTCTACCAAAGATTTAATTGAAATGAAACGGTAGATTCATTTATAGCATTGATTCTGCCTATGGAAATAGGCAAGTAATATCACTCCACTTCTTGGTAAAATAGGGCGACCCCTATCCTCTGTGAGACTAAGGGAAAGATTTACTCTGAAAATGCATTTATCGTGCTCAACAAAGCACCAGAGAAGAGATAGTAGCTATTATTAATTATAACTCTTCCTAGTCCAATTTTAAATTAGTTGTGATTTCAAGTACTTCGCTAGGTTTCGACTTTCTGTGGCTAGCTGCTGATGCACCTGCCCTAATTCCCAGGTTCCACGAACATGATTCCTAAAGGGTCTGACGCCAGGGTTTTGGAATGTAAGCACTGCCTACTCCTTTCTCTTTCTCAGAATTTGTCTTTGCTTTTTCCCCATGACTACTGGCATATTTAAGACAAACTCATAAAACAGGGCAAAGCACTCTTGCTTCAAAAGTGCTGTAAGTGTAAAATAATAATGCCAGGCTTGTCTTTGCAACCTCATCAGATACTCTGCAAAGCCAAATATCTGCTTATTCAGGCCCAGCCCTCCACTGAGAAGCAATAGAGTTAAGCCCTGAGCTCACATCTCTGGGCCCATTCAGTCCTGGAAGAGAAACCACCCCCCCCCCCACCCCGCTGTGATCCCTGGGGGCAGACAGTTCTTAATTGATTCTAATGAACACAGGACTGTCAGCCCCGGCTCCTCCCTGAGATGTGGCCCAGGGGGTTAACCTCCCATGTCCTGGTTAATCGGTTTCCTCCCCAGGCTGAATTAAGCCTCAATTTTTATTTTTGATTGAATCTGTCTTTGCTGACAGATGTTTTCTGGGCAACCCGGAAAGTCCTCAGTATGTGATAATGTGATGGAAGCTATAATGAATCCATAACTCCTCTGCTGGAATTATTTTCTGGAGCCTTTGAGAGATCAGCGCTGCACTGTCACAAGAGAAGGCACTGGGCTGGTGGTAAACCATTGGCAGGATGGCTCTTTGGAAGTGTTGCCTAAACCCGCTCCAAGCACATCCTGCTCCTTTTCAGAGGCAACATGGGGGCTGCAAGACCAGGGTAGGTCATCTTGGATTTAAGTCCTCCTGCTGCCACTCGCCAGCATTGCGTGTCTTGCCATGGAGATCATGTTAACAACAGCAAGACTCGTTGCTAACAGCTATGATTCTTTTACATCCTCATTACTCAGAATGCGGTCCTCAGACCAGCATCTCCTGGCAGCTTTGCTAGAAATACAGAATCTCAGGCCATAGTCCAGAATCTGCATTTTACTAAACTCTCTACATCATTTGCTCACTCTTGAAAGTTTGAGAAGCGCTTGTAATCAGCTCATTCGGTTCTCATTATAATACTGGGTATTTCAGGAAGGTGTGGCCAGCTCTGCTTTCTCACCCCCCTGCAAAGACTTGGTGACGTTTGTTCCTGGTCGCGTAGCTAGGCCACGGGGCAACACGCTGATAGGCCAGCATCCTGTTTCCTTTCTCTTGACAAGTGTCTTAGATTTTCATAGGGCATAGAGGGGATGAATTCAGGATTTTCACCCTTTATTTCCATTGTATAAATGATCCAGTCTCTGGAGGACTAGAAGCTTCACAATTTATTTGCTTTGGAAAAAGAAGGGGCTCTGATTCATAAATACATTTTTTAAAAGGATGAGCATATTTACTGCTAACAACCAGTTTCTATGGTTTTGGTTTCTCAGTAATAAGGATGATAGATCATAAAGGACAGGAGCAGGGTAGAAGTATTTAAAGAAGAGAGAAACATAGGATCGGGACTGAATAAACAAGAATATATTTAAGTACCATGATCCTATCATTTTGGGATCCAATTTTCCAACAGATGTAACTGAGATCTTATTATGTGTTCCTCAGAGGACACATCAGATATAGAGCATGTGACATCCACACTTTCTATTCAACCTTATCTCGGGCTTTAGACATGAGTATACCATGAGGAAATTGCTTGAGGACAAGATGGAAAGCTTCTGGGGCATCTAGCTGGGTGAAGGCCATGGAGAATCAGATTACTGAAGCAAGCAACACCTTTCATTTGATTAATGTCTCTGAGAACGACTTTGGGAAACAGCTGAAAAATGGATTTGTGACTACATTTTAGGAAGAAAACCCTGGAATCCAGGAGAGGAAAGAAGAATGTGCACATACCTCAGAGAAACTACTGCCCACAATGAAAAGTATGTTAGTTATTTATTGCTTCATAGCAAATTACTTCAAAGCTAAGTGATTTAAAAGTTTTTGTTTTTTTTTTTTTACATTTATTTATTTTTGAGAGACGGAGCACAAGATGGGGAGGGGCAGAGAGAGAAGGAGACATAGAATCCAAAGCAGGCTCCAGGCTCCGAGCCCGACGCAGGGCTCGAACTCACAATCTGTGAGATCATGACCTGAAGTTGGATGCTTAACCAACTGAGCCACCCAGGCACCCCCAAAGCTCAGTGATTTAGATGGCAACAAACATTTATTGTCTCACACAACCTCTGTGTGTCAGGAATTCAGGAGCGATTGGGCTGGGTGGTTCTGGCTCAGGGTCTCTTATGAGATCACAGTTAAGATATTGGCAGGGGCTGCAGTCATTTAAAGACTTGAATGAGGCTGGAGGATCCATTTCTAAAAAGGCCCAGTCACACGACTGGGAAGTTGGTGCTGCCTCTTGGCAGAATGTTTCTGCTCCTTGCCATGTGGACTTCTCCAAAGGGCTCCTGAGTGTCCTCACAGCATGGTGACTGGCTTCCCTCAGAGAAAATGATTCATGGAAGCAAGATGCAAATCACAATGTCTTTTATGACCTAGCATCAGAAATACACATTGTTATTTCCTCAATATCCTATTAGTTCTACAAGTCCTCCCTCTTCGGTGCGGGAGGAGATGATACTATAGTGTAAATACTAGTAGATAGGGATCACTGGAGGCCATCTTTGAGGCTGGTTACCACAGAAGAGAAAATATAACTACTTAGGGACCAAGGGGGAAGTGTTCTGCCTGGATTCCTAACTTTCTCATGAATTATATGATCTTAGATGATTTGTAATATCTTAGTCTCAATTTCTTAATTTCTAAAGATGCTACAGGCTCTTGAAATGACGGAAAATCAGGGACTTACAGAGTGAGGACCTCAGTTCAAATTGCAGTCCTTTCTCCCTTGCTGGAAGGTCTAAAGCAAGCCACTTACAGCTCTGAAGAATGGATTTCTGATCTCAAGTGAGGACAGTCCTGAGGGTTATAACAGATAATGGATGTGGACATATCCTGTAAATCTAAGGTTTGTGAACTTGTGAGGTATTGTTTTATTTCCTCATGGGCAAGCTGAAGTATAGGAAGCCAGATGGCAGGTTCATTACCATACAGAATAAAGTTACGCTACTCTGCAATGCATTATGAGCCTCCAAACAGCCTCTTCTACCTGCCAGCCTAGGGTGGAAGCTTTTGAACTATGTCAGGTGGTTATTATAATACAAACTAAAAGCCATATCATTTCATATGTGTATTTTACAATTTATAAATAGCTTTTACTGGCAGTATGTTATTTGGGCATTCGTTGTTGTTGTCGTTGTTGTTGTTGCCAACGTAAAATAACTTGTTTATGAAAGTTCTTTTGAAACTAGTAATGTTTAGACATGTGAATGTATACTATTCATGCTGGCTGTTACTTTTATGATTGATTATCATCCTCTCCCTTTAAATAGGCAAAGTCAGCCACTTAGGTCCCATCCTTATTTTCTATCACATGAGAAATGTGCATCTCAGAAAAATTAAGTGGATTATCTAAGGTCACAGAGGTACTTAGGATGAATCTGTGGAGATATGTCTTATGTCTGTGGTTATCTTTTATTTTTAAGAATCCTGTTCGTAGGGGCGCCCGGGTGGCTCAGTCGGTTGAGCGTCCGACTTCAGCTCAGGTCACAATCTCGCGGTCAGTGAGTTCGAGCCCTGAGTCGGGCTCTGGGCTGACGGCTCAGAGCCTGGAGCCTGCTTCCAATTCTGTGTCTCCCTCTCTCTCTGCCCCTCCCCCGTTCATGCTCTGTCTCTCTCTCTGTCTCAAAAATAAATAAATGTTAAAAAAAAAAAAAAAAAAAAAAAAAAAAAGAATCCTGTTTGTAGAATGCTTGTGTGGCTCAATCAGTTGAGTGTCAGACTCTTGATTTTGGCTCAGGTCATAATCTCAGGATTGTGGGATTGAGCCCTGTGTTGGGCTCCATACTGAGCACAGAGCCTGCTTAAGATTCTCTCTCTCCCTCTCTCTCTGCCCCTCCCCTACTTGTGCTCTCTCTCTCTGTCTCTCTTTAAATGTTTATTTATTTATCTTGAGAGGGAGAGAGAGAAAAATGGGAGAGAAAATGTGCAAGCAGATCAGGGGCAGAGAGAGAAGGAGAGAGAATCCCAAGCAGGGTCCTCATTGTTGGCATGGAGCCCGGCACAGGGGTCAATCTCACAAACTGTGAGATCATGACCTGAGCTATAATCAAGATTTAGATGTTTAACTGACTGAGCCATCCAGGCTCACCACTCTCTCTCTTAAAAAAAAAAAAAAATCCACTTCTCGACTACTGAGATGAAAAAGGCAATAAAAGGAATCATAACTATTATTATTAAATTTTATAAACACATAGTATGGTCTTTCTTCATGACAGGTGCTGGAGTCATAAAGAGGAAGAAACCGTGGTTTGCGGCTCACTTCCTGGTGGACATGGCAGATACAGTCAGGCTAGATGTACATGTGAGTCATTTCAAGGTAGTAGGATACATCTCTTTGCAGAAGTTCATTAAAAGTATGTGCCTTGGTGGAAACATTGGTGGACAAAATAGTCTTCTGTTCAAGGATATGAAGAGAAGGGGAGTGGTGCTTTGGGCTGGACTTTGAGGGCAGTAAGGGAGCTTCTAGGTCAGTGAAGGTGAAAGGCATTGTGGCAAAGTGGGGAGCTTGGCAGCAGCTTGTTTCAAAAGAGAGGGGGTACTGAGGCTAGATTTGAATGGCCCTGAAGGCATATCACAGCTATTTTGGATTTAGTTCTATACATGGTGGAGAACCACTGGCATATTAAAAGACCTTTTCCTCAGGGGCACCTTGGTGGCTCAGTCAGTTGAGTGTCCGACTCTTGATTTCCGCTCAGGTCATGATCTCACAGTTCGTGAGATCCAGCCCCATGTCAGGCTCTGTGCTGACAGCCTGGAACCTGCTTGGGATTCTCCCTCCTTTCCTCCCTCTCTCTCTGCCCTTCCCCTGCTTGTTTTCTCTCTCTCTCTCTCTCTCTCTCTCTCTCTCTCTCTCAATAAATAAATAAATAAATAAATAAATAAATAAAATTAAAAAAAAATCTTTTCTTGATTATAAAAGTATAGAGAAAGCTTTTGGACAGGGTGATGGCATGAAGAGAGTTATGAAAAATGTGTTATAAAAAGGGCAAGAATGAAAGCAGTAAGCTCATAGTTGATGAAGTGGGTCAGACTGGAATGAAAGAGAGTTTTGTCTTGACCTGTACTTAAGGATAAATGAATCTGTAGCCTTTGAGCAGTAGCTCAAAGGGGTCAAGAAGCCTTTTCCATAAAGGGCTAGATGGCAAATATTTTAGACTTTCCTGGCCATACGGTCTCTGTGGCAAATACTCGACTCTCCAATTGTGGGAAAGCAGCCATAGACAATATGTAAATGATTGCATTTGGCTGTGGTCCAATAAAACTTTATTTATGGATGATAAATTTGAATTTTATATAATTTTCACATAATTTCATAGAATTTTCACATGCTATGAAATATTACTCTTCTCTTGAATTTTTTCAACTATGTAAAAATGTGGAACCCATTCTTGGTTTCTGGGCCTTCCAAAAGCAGGCAATGGAATGCGTTTCACCCACAGGCCATAGTTTGCCCACTCATGGTAGCCTATTGCAATTCCATTGCCATATTTACCTGTGTGGTCTTGGAACATGCAGGCGTGCCAGTCATGGTAAATGCAAACTTCACAGGGCAACCTCCGTCTCCAGGTCACATTTGGAGTTGAAACACACCCATAGATAGAACTGAAGCACAAGAAAGCGGAGGACGCATGTCTGTTGGAGCCATCTTCCCCACAGGCTGCTGAGAGTCTGTGGGCAGGTTGGGGGAATCCTTGAATTTCTAACTCAGACTTTCTTCATGTGCCTCTGCACTGGTTGTCCCAGGCTGGGGTCTGGTGACTGCAGTCAGGCCAATGGATGGAATAGCTGGGCTCAGAAGACAGAAAAACATGCCTGCAAATTAGGTGGTGATGGGAGACTGGGTGAAAGGAAGACATGTCAATCTGGCACATTTAGTGCGGCAATGTAAGGTCCAGTCTTGCTTTGGAAAATGTCTATTCAAGTCCTTTGCCCTATTTTTTTTTTAAGAGAGAAAGAGAGCATGTGAGTGGAGGAGAGGGGCAAAGGGAGAGAGAGAGAATCTAAGTAGGCTCCAAGCTCAGTGTGGAGCCTGAGACAGGGCTTGACCCCACAACTCTGGGATCATGACCTGAGCTGAAATCAAGAGTCGCACACTCAACCCACTGAACCACCCAGACACCCTCTTTGCCTCACTTTTAAATCAGCTTATTTGTTTTGATGCTATGGAGTTGTAGGATGTCCTTATGTATTTTGGATACTAATTCCTTCTCATGTTTGAAAATATTTTCTCCCTTCTGTAGTTTGCCTTTTCACTCTATAGATTGCTTTCTGCTGTGTAGAAGCTTTTTAGTTTTATGGAGTCCTGCTTGTCTAATTTGGGATTTATTTCTTGTGCATTTATTTCCTGTGTCAAATCTGAGAAACCATTGCCAAGTCCAAGGTCATGGAGCTTCTCCTCCATGTGTTCCTCTAGGAGTTTTATACTCTCGGGTCTTATGTTCAAATCCATGATCCAATATATTTTTGTCCATTAATGTTAATAAGTATTCATGGAAATATACATAGTACTTGCATTATCTCATTGATCATACTCATAATCATGTTTCCTGTGAGAAGAAGCAAAACCAAAAGGGATACAATATTCCATTTCGAATTGCTCAACCAATCAATGGTAGATGTTGGGACCCGCCCCCGGATCATTTGACTCCAAATGCTATTATCTTTCACCCACCCTACCTGAACCTTTATATGGTACCTTTTGAAAGGGGTTGAAGAGGGCATGAGGAGAGAAGGGAGGGCTAATGGAACACCCAACTCTGCCTTCTTCTCCTTTTTTAAATATTTATTTATTTATTTTGAGAGAGAGAAAGGGAAAGAGAGAGTGAGCCCAGAGGAGGGACAGAGAGAAAGGGAGAGAGAGAGAGAATCCCAAGCAGGCTCGGCATTGTCAGCATGGAGCCTGAGGTGGGGCTCAGTCCCATGACCCTGGGATCATGACCTGAGCTGAATCAAGAATCAGACGCTTACCTGGCTGAGCCACCTAGGTGCCCCGAGTCTGACTTCTGAACAAAACATAGCAGGGATGTATTTGTTCAGTTTCCTAAGGAGAGTGATCAGCTTTCTTGGTCTATTTTGTCCTCCCTGAGTACCCTGCTCCCCACCCTTGTCTCTCTTCCCCATCCCTCTTGCTACCCACCGCCAGCAGTTGCAAGCAATTATTACTATGTCCAGGCTAAGGGACATAAAAGCAAATGATATCTTAGCAGATCTGATTTTAAAACCCAACAACCTAAGTATTTGAACTTCAGTCACATGTGGCCAACGCAGATTCTGTTTTTCATCAATTATATTTTCGTCGAAGAGGGAAGGACAGAACTAAGGGGACAACACGTTTATCTCAGTGTGTGCTATTGGAACTCCCTGGTTGGGCTTTATCTAGCATGGTGAAATAATAAATGAGGAGCAATCATGAAAAATATCCAGTTTTACGCTTCTATCTAAATCAGGCATGTCCTTTCCAAGACTGTCAGCGAGCATTTCAATGAAGAATCCTCTTCTAGGCTTTGTGACAGGATGGATAGCTTTCTGAACAAATGGCCTGGGTCCCCCCCTATAAGATGGCTAGACTAAGAATGGTATCCTAGAAGCCAAAGCTGCTTGCTGTGTTTTCTCAGAACGTGCAGAATTGGGTGATTTCCTCCCTACCTCTGTCTTTCTGTCTTCAGCCACACCTGGTCCATACAGTCCGATTCCACACCTTTTATCCTCCTTATGAAACATAAAGCACGGGCCCCACTGCTTTCCCACGACAGTGCCTCGCAGGGTGTTGTCCTGTATGCTATCTCTTGCCACTCCTTATCCAGTTTCAGATGGGGGTCATCTATATTTATAAGTAGTCTAGATTTTCATGGCAATTCTGAAGACAGAAGGAGGATGGAGGTATATTATGTACCCTGGGGCCAATTTCTCAGATCCCTGTGGACATATTCTCTTTTTCCAGCCCTTCTCTCTTGTCACCTCCTCCCCCTACTTTCTCCGATGCTTCCCTCCGTGCCTCTAATCCTTGGTCCTTTCTTCCCACTTCTGAATCATCTTCCAGGTCTTTTAACCTCTCAACCCTGTGTGACAAGCCACATGGCTCCACCCTGCTTTTACTTCCAAGATCTTCCAGATACCGGGATCCATTCTCCGTAGAGAGCTGTGCGGGATTTTAATGACAAAAATTTGTTATGTTGTGTTTAGAAGACCCGATTTCTTATCTTTGTCTTCTCCATTTACAAACTGTGTGAGATTATGCAAAATACTTTATGTCTTGAAACAAGTTTCCTTTCTGTAGAATGAAACTAACATCTGTTCTGCTATCTGGAGGATCATCAAAATATAAAATCATCATAGCAAATATGTGTGGAGCACCGACCGTGTCCCAGGCACCATGCTGAATGTTTTAGGCATGTGGTCCCACTTACCTTATGATGTTGGAACTATTATCACCCCCGTCTCACAGACTACTAAATTAAGTGTCTGAGCTGCTAAGTAACTTGTCCAAGGTTTTCTAGCAGGTAAGGAGCAGAGCCAAGACTGAAATTTGAGACAGGAACCTCAGTACTCCAAAGGGACCATTACAAGAATCTGTGGTGGTACCTGGCCCAGATAAGGGCTCATACCCATTTGCTCACTGAATGGGAGAACTAGATTACATACTTTTCTTGTAGGAGAATGGGAGGTATGGTGTGATTTTCCAAAAAAATCAGGATAACTTGAAATTACTCACTTTACTAGCTTTATTGGTAAGTCACGTTGCTGCCATGTATATAATATGTCCCGTAGAAGCACGCCTGTCTAGTGTAGTGGCTGTGGAAAGAGACCAGGATTTAGGAACGGGACAAGCAACTTAAACTTTCTAAGCCTCCGTTTTCATCTGTATTTTTTATAATTCTAATTTATAAAAGCATCCATGTTATAGGTTGCTGTAAAGGTTCAATGAGATCATGCCTGCGGAATGTTTAACACGTAGCTTGGCATATACTAATCATTCAGCTCATGTTGTCTGTTAATGACAACCACAATCATGGTGAAGTAATAATGAATTGATAACATATCAGCATGAGAGTTCCGCTGAGTTTTGATTTTGCCCCGCTCCTCTGTTTGGTGGCTGTGCGATTTTTTATGGTCCCTATTGAGTGGTTTGACATTGGCAGAGGTCGAAGGGGGGATTCTGATACACATACAGAACGGGAAGCCAGAGACTTGTAGTTAAATCATTTCTATTACTCACTTGTTTTGTAAGCTTGAGCAAGTTACTTTTTCTAAATTAATCTTACATGTAAAAGTAACAATGAAAACACCTGCCCTTCCTCCCCACCCCCTACCTACAGTGTGAGGTTTGGCTGATACAGTGATTGTGACGGTGCTTTATGAACTCTAAGTGCTGTGTAGGTGTTATTTTTTTTCCCCCTCCCTTCCATCTGAGAGCAGTGCTTTTCAGCTCCCCTTAAATGACCCAACACTTTGCCCTTGGTTAATAAACACATTTGTGCATGAGCATTTGGCTAATAATGGGAACTACCTTTGCAATACATGTTTTCCCTTCAACAGCAAAGTGGGCCATTGTGAGCTAAACTGTAGCTGTGACATTTACAATAATAAGTTTATAAGAGCAATCGCTACCTTGCCTATTTTGCTAGTATGGCATAATAGAGACGATTTAGGATGATTAGATCTGCAAACTGACAGTTTGAAGGAATGGTCAGAGAGGAGAGTGAAGAGAAATGAGTGCCTGAGATCCTGAATTTGCAATCAGATCGAGAAAGAATAACCTCTGAGAAGAGCTACCATTTATTTCAGGGTGTACCATATACCAGTCACTTTCTAGGAAACTTCTCTAAGCCTTCCGACAATGTTGTGATTTATGTATGCAATATTGTGATTTATAAGAAATATATTTTTGGTCATTCAAATGATCAAAATATAATATTCCTTATGTATTTGGTTCTTGTCCAGGGTTTCTGGCTTATAGCTCCTAAACCCCTTGAAATTTCTTGTGATAAGGGCAACAAAGTTACCTTTTTTATGTTAATGAGGTGACTTTTGGAAAGGATGGGGGTTGGGGCTGGTTGCCAGGAGAACCAAGCATGTGACTGGAGGGGTGGAACTTTCAGTTTACCCCCAGATGGGGCGGTGGGGGTGGGGAATGGGAAAGGGACTGGAGATTGAATCAGCCAATGACCAATGACTTAGTCGTGACTATGTAATGAAGCCCCCATAAAAACCCAAAGGACCAGATTGGGAGAGCTTCCAGGTTGGTGAACATGGAAGGAGGGGGGTTTGGAGAGAGTGGTGTCCTGGAGAGGGCATGGGAGCTCCGCCCTCTTTTCTCACACCTCACCCTGTGCATCTTTTCATGTGGCTGTTGATTCATATTCTTTATCATATCCTTTAATAAACTGCAAACCTAAGTAAATGGTGTTTCCCTGAGTTCTGTGAGCCACTCTAGCATATGAGTCGAACCTGGGGAAGAGATTGTTGGAACCTCCAATCCGCAGCTGGTAGGTCAGAAGTACAGGTAAAACCTGGGGCTTGCAACAGGAGTCTGAAGTGGGGTTGGGGGCAGTCTTGTAGGACTGAACCCTTGACCTGTGGGATCTGATGCTATCTCTGGGTAGATGGTGTTAGAATTCAGGTGAATCCTTGGATACCCTGCTGGTGTCCGAGAATTGCTTGGGGTTGTATGTGTGGGAACTCCCACCTCCCTTTCCACCATGTTGGATTGGGTAAGAAAACCTAAAAGACGGCATTACCATTCTTGTTTTATGGATGAGGAAACTGAGGCTCAGATGTTTAGGTCATCCATCTGCCTCCTTTGAATCTTAGTTCTCAGAATATGGACCACCACTTAACTGGTTTCACAAGCCAAAGTGCTCTGAGTTGGCATTGATGTACTCCTTTCTCTTACTTCCCTGATCCAATGTATCATGACAACCTAAATGATTTTAGTTCTTAAGTATCCCCTAGATTCTGTTCACTCTTTCTATTCATGTCATCACTAGCTCTTGTATGAATCACGGCACTGGACTTCTACCCGGGTACCGGTGTCCATGCTGTCCTCTGATGTGTTCACGCTTGGGACTGATCATGTCCTGCAGCCCCATACCACTCAGAAGGAGGGCAGACCTCTTAGCCGTGGTCACAGGTGCCTCTGCATTGTTCAGACCTCTCCATGGGCCCCTCTTCTCTGCTCCGTACTGTGCACACTCACTCTCCCAGGCTGGACGTGGTCCATCCCAGCACTGTGCCCTTGCCTGGGATGCTGGCTCTTCCTCATTTCGCCCTCTTATCCTTCTCATCTCTGCTCCAGCGTTCCCCCTAAGGCAAGCCTTCTTTGACCTTTGCAAGAAAGACACATCCTCCTGGTGGATGCCCTCACAGTTCCGGGGAACCTTCCTTCCCAACACTTATAACAGTTGCTATAACTTGGGTAACAGGTATGCTGGTATCTGTCTCTGCCTCCAAAGTGTAAAGCCAGGAAGGCAGGGCTGGTATCTGAGTTCCTAGAGCCTAGCATGCTAAGGGAGATATTGCTGAGTTTGTGGGGGACTTGGTCAAGGCATTGCAGCTAGGAAGTGACAGACTGGGGATTTAAACTCATTTCTTTCTGACTCTAAAGACTTTGCACTTAATACCATTCACTTTAGGGCAGTGTCATTCTAGCAGTAGGACTGATAAGTATACTTTATACTAAGATCAAACATATTTTGGTTCCATCAGATAAAGTTTGATAAAAATGGATTATTAAGAACAGATTTGATAAGCCGAGCTGCCTGCCCAAGGTTTGGGGATTTTGCATCAAAGAGAAATGTAATGAAAATGGATCAACCTGGGCTGATGGGAGGGGGTGGGGGCTGGAGGGTGAAGGAGAGTGGCTCATTCTATAGTGCCCTTGACCCTTGCCTTTTCTGCATTCTACGTGGAGCTCCCTACCCTGAGTGCAGTGAGATAATGATGAATGATCTCTGTTGGATTGTGTGTGTTGGCTTATGTATGAGTGAAGCAGTTTCTTTGAATCAGTGAAGTTGCGCAATTGAGGAATTGGTAGAAAATTCCAAGTATGCCATCATACTTTGTCTTAAGCACCGCCCCCCTGCCCCAGAAACCACATCATCTTGAACTTACTTTTATTTACTGGTACTGATGGCTACGGGATGGAGGAGAAGGAGAGAAGAGCCAACACTTAGCTCCTGGTTTTAGTTCTGCTACAAATGAGCAAATGGAATTTGATCAATCCCCTTTTAACCTCTCTGGGCCTCAGTTTCCTCATCTGAAAAATCAGAGTGAATAAGCAGGCCTGAGTTCCTTTCAAGTCGGACACTCCATTCTCTGTCTTCCTACTGTTGAAATACTTATGGAAACCATTGTTCTCTCACTCTCTCCTTCGGACATTATGACTTCTGTGTTGTCTTTTGGGGTCATCGCCCACCTAAATGACCCCTCACGGAAATGAAATCTTTAATCATTTCCACCGGGTAAGTGCAAAGGCTGAAGGGAAGCACTAGCTGTCAATAGCTCTGCGGATGGCAAATTAGTTCAGGGAGATAGGATCCGTGCAAACACGTGCTTAGACAGCCATAATTTGCCTTTCATTTTCCTTTGCAACTTAGAAGAAAGTGAATAATTTCCAATGAGCCTCTCATTTGAACATATTGAAAAAACATGTCATTAGCAAAAGGAGCATTTAGTTGCTTGATTACCATATTTCTCCAAGTATGAGGGACAGTCATTTTTTCAGTTGGGGGTAATTAGCTGAGCAGAAAGATGCAAAATCTCGGGGGCAGCAAAATCCTTGTATGTCTTCTATGGGTGTGGAGACAGCAAAGTGAAAAAAGGGAGAGCTTATGAGGCCATTAAACACCTAGGGATGTGGTCAGCCGTATCTCCTATGGATAGCCGGATAGAAGTCTCTAAAACTGTGGATGGAAATATGTTTATAGGGTCTCATTAACCCAAGAAAAGTGCAAAACAGAAAGGACTAAAAACAATGTAAATTTTTAAAATTCAGTGTTTGATTTGCTTATCTGCTTCTGATGCTTTCTTGTCATCACAGTTACATTTTCCTTCTTCCTGTCTATGGCCACCTGGCTTATGAGCTACAAGGGTGACCTGGGCAAGTTGCTTCAATTCTCTATATTTTGAGTTTATACACTTTGGGGAAATAATCCTGGATTTTCATATCTTGAGATAATATTGTTCAGATCTCCTAAGATCATTGGTTACATACGGGCTTTGGAAAACTCACCACCCACCATGGTTGAGGGCAACTGTTTCTTGGGGTTTGCCTGGTACCAACAGGGTGGACTGGAGAGCAGTGTCAGGAGGGGATGTTAGGATTTTCATAGATTCTTTTTTTTTCTCCAGAAAGAAAACATTGCACTTGTATTTGAAGACACCTCTCTGGACAGGCATATGGAAATCCTAAGGTTGTCAGAGCTTTGTGCTTATTCTAGAGTAGTGCTTCAAGATTTTAGGCAGTGCCATGGTTTTCCATTACAGATTTTAGGCAACAGGCTGGTCATGGTGTCCCTAACATGCAAGAATCTTGTCAATGACGGGGCATGGAAGACTGGGATCACATCTTCTTTCCCTTCAGGCTGGGCAGTCACAGGAGGGCAATGTGAAAAATTTAATTGGAACATATATCAGTGGTAATAAGGAATCAATCTCTTAAAGGTTTCCTAGGAGAGTCCCTGACGATTTATAAAAGAAACAGCATTGATTAAATGACTCTGATGCATCCTTCTCCATGGAGACAACTCAGGTCAGTAGGCTACTTAGGACCTCGTGTTCCCCTTTGCCAATAACCCCCACTCATAGAATTTATTTAGGGAGTAGCTCGTGCTATTTAACTCAATATTTTGATTAGCAGGGCTAGCATTCATGGAATATCAATATAAATTGCACTATCATACCAGACTTCATTTAACAATTATCTGCTCTAATTCAATTTTTCTTTAAGAACAGAATTTTTTTTTTATAACTAAGTTTATCATTAGGACCGTGAACATTTTACAATGCTGGAAAAACCTATTTGAATTTCTTTTCACTTAAAACCTGTAGCCTTTTATATAAGCCAATGTTCATAAATATTGTACTTTCCCACTCTAGAAAAATTGGTGTTTAGAGCAAAGTATGAACAAAAAGCCATCTGTTACCCCAACTCCAAAGATTAAACAATACTGTTAATCTCTTAGTCTAATTCTGGTCCTTTTTACTGCACCTGTATTTCATATAGTTTCATCACATGTCACAAAAATTGTATATATATTACATAAAAAATTTTTTTTAATGTTCACTTATTTTTGAGAGAGAGAGACACAGTGCAAGCTGTGGAGGGCAGAGAGAGAGGGAGACACAGAATCGGAAGCTGGCTCCAGGCTCTGAGCTGACAGCAGAGAGCCTGATGCCATGAGATCATGGCATGAACCATGAGATCATGACCTAAGCCAAAGTCAGATGCTTAACTGACTGAGCCACCCAGGTGTCCCTATATTACATTAAAATAACACATTTGATTATTATAAATGAAATACATGTTTCATATGTACAAATAGAACACATAAAAAAACATAAAAAGGAAAACTAAGGTCACTTAGAATCTTCCCAGATAATCACCATTAAAATTTTGGTGTATTTTCTCAGAATATTCTTTTCTAGGCCTTTTCTCTTTTTTCTTCCTATTAAATTCTTCAAAAATACAGAAAAGACAGAGACTAAGATAACCGACACCCATGTATCCAACATCAAAGTATCAAAAATATGAATATTTTTCTACATATAGTTCAGATTCTTTTATTTATTTATTTTTTGTTATCCAGTGTCCCTCTTCTTCCCCCCCCCCTTTTTTTGGCAAAATGGAACATTACAGATACAGCTGATGCTCCCTGTGCTCATTTTTATCTTTTCAAGATTTATCCATATTGAAATGTGAAACTCTAGTCTATTTAATTTCACTGCTGACTAATATTCTACCAAATGGACATATCTACACTATTGCCATATGCATTCCCATGTAGGTCTCTTGAAAAGCATCTCTTAACATGTGTGGCATTGTTAATATGTGGGGCAGGCTTGTGTCCAACTTTACCAGACATTGACAAATTGTTTAAAGTGGTCGTAATAATTTGTATTCCCATAAGCGACATTGGACAGCTCGTTTTGTTTTTGGCTTCACTTGGTATTGCTAAGCTTTAAAGTGTTTGCTAATCTTAACGTAAAATGGCTTCTTTCATTGTATGTTGCCTATACCTTATTATTGGTGATACATGTGACTTTTATTTGTAAGTCACAGCTGGTATGGATTTGCTTTTCAGTTCAACTCATTTATTGAGTACTCATCAAGTTCAGGGTTTTCTGAGGTTGCTAAGCAGGGCTGCTGCCAAGCCTGGCCGCTCAGATCTACCTTCTCCAGCCCTCCACCACCATCAGTATTGCTGTCTTCTGGTTCTAGAGTTCTCCTTCTTCCCCTTCTCCTCCCTGGGAAGGTTCTGGCTATAGAAATCAGCTGCAGTAACAGGAAGGATTCTATTAAAGCAACTCTCATCATCTTACCTACTAATCATGCTGACCATAAAATATACTTAAATTAATTATACAAGTTATACATGAAACCAGAGCATATACATGCAATACCAGAGCATATGGAAAGTGCAAATCCTCTTACAATCTTGTCCCCCTTATCCAATAAATAACCACTTGTAGATAACCTGTGCTTTTTCCTTCCTATTTGTGTTTATGCACCAATACAATGAATGTTATTGAACATGTCTCTTGGGTTCATAAAATTTTTTTAACTTAATATGATCTGTCACCATCTGTGCAGTATTCTATAGTATGGAAGCACCATAACTAACCAAATTCTGCTAATTATGGGCTAAATTTAGGTGCTTCCAGTTTTCCATTTGTGAACAATGTTGGGGAAAACATTCCTGCAAATGTTTTTGGACATCTTTGGACATTTGCCTCAGGAGAAAATTTCTAGAAGTGCTATTTACATACCAATTTTTTGAGTTCCTGATAAATTGGTGACTTCTCAGTAGGTTTTGGACGTAGTACGTCGATTCTGTGAACTTTATGTTTTGTGTAAAATGGTGGAAGTCATAGTAACTGCCTGATAGGGTAGTTGTTTTTTTTTTTAAGTTTACTTATTTATTTTGAGAGAGAGAGATAGAGAGTGAGAATGTGCACATGCAACCAGGGGAGAGGCAGTGAGAGAGAGAAAGGGATAGAGAGAATCCCAAGCAGGCTGTGTACTGTCATCACAGAGCCCAACTTGGGGCTTGATGCCATGAACAGTGAAATCATGACCTGAACCAAAATCAAGAATTGCCCACTTAACCAACTGAGCCACCCAGGGTCCCCAATGATAAGGTAGTTTTGAGGACTGAATGAGATAATGTATATAAAGTTTGTACACAGAGTTTGGACCATAGTAGAGGTTCAATCAATGTCTGTTTTTCATCTCTTTCTCAGCAAAAAGGAAGTATCAAAAACGGAAATGAAACACATTTCCACTCATATCAGATTTTGGTCTAGAGCTGGAATTGTTCTCCAATATCTCTAACAGATTTCTATGGAAAGAAAGATATATTGCCCATTCAGAATGTAAAAAGAAGGGTAATAGAGGGAAAAATTCTTCAGTCATCTTTGTGAAAAGCCATCATGTGGACTGTATTTCTCAAATGGTAAAGTGAGGCAGAAAGGCAGCTCTTGATAATTCTTGCTTTCTTGCCATCAGTTTCCCACTGCTTTTATTCTCTTGTCTGGGAATAATTGTAATGATTGTAACAATTATAAAAAATAACAAAAACAGTTATTCCAGAATTCCAGAATTTCTGGAATGCACTGGCTCTAGTAAGGAGGAAACAGAGATGGTTAATTTTTCCCTTTATCCTTCAAAGTTGCTCTGGGGTTCATTCTTATCCATCCTTTAGATAAAGAATTTGGCATCTTATGTATTTTTTTAAACAACTTTAGGGTTTAAGAAATCTTATCCCATTTAATTTCAAAATTTTAAAATCTCATCCAATTTAAAACCTATTCTTCCTTGCATATTTTAATGTTTAGAAAAATCAATGAGAAATGCTAAAATTCAATGGATAATTTTAAGTGGCATCATAAAAACTATGTAAATATTCCAAAAGAAGTCAGAAAAAAGGAACAGGGACAAAAAGCTGAGGGGACAAACAGAAAACCAACAAAATTTCAAAGCAAATAATGAAATGATGGACCTAAATCCAATCACATCATTCAGTCACCAGTAAGTCAATATTTAATAACATTAAATGTTAATAAGCTACACACTCCAATTAATATGTAAAGATTGCTACTTGGTTAAAAAAAACAACAACAAAGCTCAAAGACCCAATTATAGGGTGTCTATAAGAGATTCACTTCAAATATAAAACTATAGATAGATTTAAATAAATATATTTTAAGAATATACTATGCAAACAAAATGATAGAAGTAGCTGGAGTAGCTATATTAATATTGGACAATATGTGTTATAAGTCAAAAAGAAAAAGAAGGATCTTTCCTGATAATAAAAGAATCAATTCACCAGGAAGCACAAACATTAAAAAAATATATAAGTACCTAATAACAGAGCTTTAATCTACATGAAGCAAAATAAGTAGTAATAGATAATCCACAATTTTTATTGGTAATTTGAATACCCATATCTCAAGCAATTGATAGATCAACTAGACAAAATTTAGCCAAGCTAATTTATAGAAGACTATACGCAACAACCACAGAAGACACATATTTTTCAAGTGTATATTGTATTCACCAGCATATGGTAAATCACAGTCTGGGTCATTAAAAAAAAATTCAATAGTTTAAATCAAATTGAAACCACACACAGTATGTTCCCTGACCACAATAAAATTAAAATAGAAATCAGCAATAAGATATGTAGGAAAGTTTCAACTATTTGGAGATTAGACATAATCCACGGAGCAAAGAGAAAAATCACAGGAGAAAATAGAAAACATTGTAATATGAATAGCAATAAAAATAAAACATATCAATATTTGTAGAATACAGCTGTAGGAGTGCTTAGAGGGAGAGTTATAGCTCTATATGCTAATATTAAGAAAAGGGAAGGATCTCAACTCAATGGCTTGAAGAATATAGGGGAAACAAAAAAAGGCAAAGAAACCCCAAAGGAAATAGTATAAAGGAAATTATAAAGATAAAAGTGCAGAGATTGGATAAATGAAAACAGAAAAGAGAGAAAACTAGCAAAACAAAAGCTGGCTCTTTGAGAAGATTGTAATTAATAAACCACTAGCTATTCTGATCATGAAAAAAAGAGGAGAAAACACTAGTTCTCAATATCAGAAGAGAAAGAGGGATTATCACTACAGATCCTATAGACATGAGGAGGATAAGAAAGTATCAAGAACAACTTTAGAAGTTGAGGCCCTGCCTTTCCACTCTGGCTGCTGCTCATAAACCGATTTCCAGCAACAAGTGCTTTGGAGGATTGCAGAAAGTTTTTGAACATGACAGTGTTGAACTGAACTGAAAAATGAAATTTGCTATCTACTTACCACCAAAGGCAGAAACTGGAAAATGCCTTGCACTGTGTTGGCTGTCTGGTTTCACTTGCACAGAACAAAATGTTATATCAAACTCTGGTTCTCATCAAGCTGCCTCAGAATATAGCCTTGTAATCACTCCAGATACCAGCCCTCATGGCTGCAATATTAAAGGAGGAGATGAGAACTGGGACTTTGGCACAGGTGCAGGGTTTTATGTGGATGCCATAAAGATCCTTGGAAAACTAACTACAGAATGTACTCTTATGTAACTGAAGAGCTTCTCCAACTCATAAATGCCCATTTTCCGGTGGACCTCCAAAGGATGCCTATTTTTGGCCACTCCATGGGAGGCCACAGAGCTTTGATTTGTGCTTTGAAGAATCCTGGAAAATACAAATCTGTATCAGCATTTGCTCCAATTTGTAACCCAGTGCTCTGTCCTTGGGGCAAAAAAAAAAAACAAAAAAAAAAAAACAAAAAAAACCAACCCTTTAGTGGATATTTGGGAACAGATCAAAGTAAATGGAAGGTTTATGATGCTACCCATCTTGTGAAATCCTATCTGGGTTCTCAGCTGGACATACTAATTGATCAAGGAAAAGATGACCAGTTCCTTTCAGGTGGACAGTTACTACTTGGCAACTTTATAGCTGCCAGTACAGAAAAGAATTTCCCCTGTTTTTAGATTACAAGAGGGTTATGTAGAGTAGATTACAGCTACTACTTCATTGCAACCTTCATTACTGATCACATCAGACATCATGCAAAATACCTGAATGCATGAAAAACTTCAGATAAGAGAATTTGTTCAGGATTATAAAATTGTAATAAACAGTACTGCAGGGAAAGAGGATTTCAAGACATTGGCTTTCAGAGTGCTAAAAATACATCATTCCATAGTTGAATCACTTTCTGAGTAAATATATAAAACCAGGAGAAAAAAAAAGAGACTATTATGAACAACTTTAAGGGGACAAATTCAACAGTGTGGATGAAATGAACACATTTTTTTTTTTGGAAAATACAGCTTATAACAAGTGACACAGGATCTAGCAGAAAAATTGGTAAAAGCTTCTGCTAATCTAAAGATACATTAAGTCAATGAATATGCAAGCCACAGACTGGGAGATTGATAAATGCATTTTCTGACCAAAGACAAGATTTGAAGGTATACCAAGATTTTTTTACAACCTGACCATAAAAAGATAAAAGAACAGCAACAACAAAAACGACCCTCCAGGAGAAGGAAAGATTTCAGGATACACTTCACAAGGATGATACACAGATGGGAAAAAGTACCCGGCATGATTACTCATCAAGGAAATACAAATTAAACCACAACAAGGTACCACTCCACACCCACCAAAATGGGTGTTTGGGAAGATTAAGCAGTAGTGTTGGTAAGAATGTGGAGTGACCAAAACTCTCCCATATTGCTGGTAGGAATACAAAGTACAATGACTTTGGAAAATTTCTGGAGTTTCCTTATAAAAGTAAACACACACTTACTCTATACATCCAGTAACTTCACTGGTAAGTATTTACTCAAGGTTAAGGAAAATGTACATTTAAAAAAACAAACTTGGTAGGGGTGCCTGGGCGGCTCAGTCAGTTGGGCGTCCAACTTCAGCCCAGGTCATGATCTCACGGCTCGTGGGTTCAAGCCCCACATTAGGCTCTGTACTGACAGCTCAGAGCCTGGAGTCTGCTTCAGATTCTCTCTCTCTCTCTCTCTCTCTCTCTCTCTCTCTCTCTCTGTTCATCTCCTGCTTATGCTCTGTCCCTTTCAAAAATAAATAAATGTTAAAAAAATTTTTAAAAACAAACCTGGTAGGAGAACATAATAGCTTTATTTATATAGCCAAAGACTGGACACAGTTCTGGTGTCTGTAATCATGAGAATGCATAAGCAAATATATTAATTCATTTGTGGAATAGTACCCAGCAATACAAGCAAAAGAACTCTTGACATGTACAGCAATAGGGTTGAATATCAAAAACATTTTGCTGAAATGAAGAGTCATTACTATATAATTTTTTAACTAAATGATTTAATTTACATGGACTTCTAAAATTTGGCAAACCCAATCTATCCTTGGCTTGAAAAAAATCTAAGAGTATATGGGTGGCAATTGCCTGAGGAAGGACATAAAGGGACTTTTGGGGTTATGGTAATGTTCTGTATTTGATAAGAATTTTAGGTTATACATATTATACTTTGTCAAAACTCAGCGAATACATACTTAAGATTTGTAATTTCATCATATGTAAACTTTTTATCAAAAATTGTACTGAACTCCAGTCAATGCATGCTGAGCTGTTTAGGCAATGTATATTGATGTCTGCAACTGACTTTGAAACACATAAAAACCAATATGGAGTAATGAACGGCTAGAAAGATGGATAGATATGTGATACAGCAAGGATCTAGGTGGTGGGCGTACAGGTGTTCTCTAACATTTTTTCAACCTTTGCTGTGTGTCTGAACACTTTCATAAAAAAATAAAGGCCCCAAACCTCTTCATCCCTCCCCCTCTTTGTGACAGCCTCAGCCTGAGAAATCTGCAGTGGGGAAAGGGGAGGAAGGCAGTGCGTTTGGTGTCTGTCTGTCTGTCCACCTCATATAGCCTCTTAGTAATGGCTTCAGGCTTTTCTAGGGTTGACTAAGAGGAGAGGAGACAGGAGAAACAAGAGGGTCTTACTGAATAGGTCAGTTGCACTTGTCATCCTCTTCTCGGGGGACCTGTTTGTGGCTTCCACAGAGATTTCTCTAGTAGGAATCTCTGGCTGCGGTTTGCTAACTTAGGCAATATCGTCCGGATGGCCACTTCGAACGCCCCTACAATCTACTTCTGGTGGCCTCTTCCCACAGAGATTGCCTCACCCCCGGGAGGAAGGTTTTGGGGGCAGTCTCTTTTAATCTCTCTGGCTGGTTCTCTATTGTGGAGTCCATATTTGGCCTTGGGAAAACACACGCGCACCTTTGTCCAGCCTAACTTGCAGTATGGGCCCCTCCCAATTCAGTTATTTCTTCTTTCTGTCCCCTTCCTCCAGTCCAACCTTCTTGCCCTTGGACTTGATTCAGATGTGAATGGCAATCCCTATGTTCTTCAAACTTCAGGAGCACTTGTCGGTCTCTGAGTGGGTGTGTGAGGTTCCTTTTCACAAGCTCACTTGCCTTAAAATGAGGGGAGAGCGTTTCCCAGCCTATGGGAGCGGTGTGAGGAGAAGGCACATACAGCATATACCCCTTTTAGAGAAGTCCTCCGTCTAGCCCCCCAGGGACATTTTAGTCTTTTTAAATAAAGCTTGGGAGTGAATGATAGTCTACGCTTGTAAAACTGTCTCTTGACTTTACCCTTTGCAAGTTTTGCCTAGAAGGTCTAGTACCTGACTTTAAACCAGAGGGTTCTTGACAACTGTTGTTTGGTACTTAAGCTTTGGCTCCAATGCAAAACTTGGAGAAGATAGAAAGTTTCCATTATCCTGTAACAACAGCTCATCTGTTTCCCTTCGCTGTCTCCTGTGTAGAAGAATATTTATGAGGTACAGATGTCTGCAGGAAAGGACCCTAATGTGGAAAGGAGTCTCACAGAACTAATCCCACCTCTTTTCCTCACAGAAGAAACTCAGAGATATCAAGCTTTGCCTGGGGAAACACAACTAGGTAACAGGAGAGATTAACTAATTTCTGGTTCACTGCTCAGAAATCGGCTTTCATAGTTTCCCCTCTGCCAGGGAGATAAGAATTAAAGGCAGCAATTTTCTTCCCATTTCTGAGCCTGGGCTCCACTGCTCCACATCTTTGGCTGTGAGTGGCTGAGAGCACAGTACCGTCTCTAACGGCCCTGGCGGGACCCCCAGGCCACCTGAAACACTCAAGCTGTTGCCCCTAGAAAAGACAACTGGCCCGAAGGGCGTCTTTTGGCTTCGTGAGTCAGCTGAAAGGAGACTGGGGCTTTGAACTAGGACCGAAGATAAAGTAGAGGAGTGGAGCCTTGGAATTTCTCTGATTATCTTTTGAATAACTCTGTTTGTGGCTGACCATGAACTCTGTGCTTCCATTCTATGTTGGAATGCTTTTTATTGTCTGTATTTTAGGATGGGCCCCTCTGCTCCTGGCCTTTCTTCCGGAGGGCAGGGCAGAACTGGCACTTGCTCTCCAGGGGTGGGAGCTGGTGGAGTCAGGTGGTAAGGGAGTGACCTGAAGGCAGAGTAGCGATTTAAGCAAAGGCCTTAATGCTTTGGTCTGAACCTTGTGTTAATCTTGCTCACCAGGGCTGTGGTTGTCTTAGGGTCCTCCGTATAGTGTGGCCTCAGAGGGAAAGAAACTAGATTATTCTCTCTAGCACTCCTTGTGTGTGGACTCTAGGCTAGGAATTTTCAGGTCATGATTTCACTTCAGACTCATGAGAGCCTTGGAACTCTATTTCCCTCTCACAGATGAGAAAGGAGTTAAGTACTTATCCAAGAGTCACACAAGTCAGAGGTAGAGGGGTCAAGTCTTTTAAGGAATTCATGAGAACTCCCCACAGGAATCCAGAGACAAAAACTATAACATTGATCTCATATTAAAGTAATCAAATTGACATTTAATGGAAAGCAATGGATTGCTTCCTGTAACCCCAGGAAGAGCCACTTGACTATAGCTAATCAGTGATATAATTGCCTCTGTCAAAGGAATATGTGATGAGAATTCACAGGCAGCAACGGAACATGGGAATATGGGAAAGAGAGGAATTAGACTCAGAGGGTATTGAAGAATTCTCCTGGTGCACCCCAACCCTGGCATTGGGGTGGGGGAGTCAGAGAGATGTTGGTCAAAGGGCACAAACTTACAACTCGAAGTTGAATACTTTCTGGAGATCTAATGCACAGCATAGTGATTGTAGTCAACAATATTCTATACTTCAAAGTTGCTAAGACACTAGATCTTATGTGTTCTCACCACAAAAAATAAATGATAATTATATGATGTGGTAGAATGGTTAATTAATGCTACAGTGGTAATCATCTTGCAATATATAAATACTCAAATCAACAAGTGGTATGCCTTAAACTTCCACAATGTTTTATGTCAGTTATATCTCAATTAAAAAATATTATCAGGCAAGCCCAGAACAATGAAAATAAATACATCTCTTTTTCTGGAAAAAAGTATGAATACAAAACCTAGTCTGTTGGTTTATACCGCTCTGCCACAGGGAAGGCCACTACATCTTGTTAGAGATATCAGTGTCAAAACTTTAAATTTTGGTGAGGATTAATTTTTTTCTTTTTTTTTATACATTTTTTAAACGTTTATTTATTATTTAAAAAATTTTTTAAATGTTTATTTATTTTTGAGACAGAGAGAGACAGAGCATGAACAGGGGAGGGGCAGAGAGAGAAGGAGACATAGAATCTGAAGCAGGCTCCAGGCTCAGAACTGTCAGCACAGAACTTGACACGGGGCTTGAACTCACGGACCGTGAGATCATGACCTGAGCCGAAGTCGGATGCTTAACAGACTGAGACACCCAGGCGCCCCTAATGTTTTTTTTTATTTTTGAGAGAGTGAGAGACAGAGAGAGACAGAGAGCGAGAGCACAGGGACAGAGAGAGACAGAGACAGAATCTGAAGCAGGCTCCAGGCTCCGAGCTGTCAGCACAGAGCCTGATGCGGGGCTCAAATCCACGAACTGCCAGATCATGACCTGAGCTGAAGTCAGATGCTTTAACCGACTGAGCCACCCAGGTGCCCTGAGAAGAACTGATTTTTTAAAAAATGTTTATTTACTTTTGAGAGAAAGAGAGAGAGAGAAAGAAAGAGAGAGCTTGAGCACGAGTGGGAGAGGGGCAGAGAGAGAGGGAGACAGAGAATCCCAAGTAGACTCTCTGCTGTCAGTGCAGGGGCTCAAACTTACAAACTATGAGATCATGACTTGAGCCAAAACCAAGAGTTGGTCGCCTAATTTACTGAGCCACCCAGGTGCCCTGAGAAGAATTAAGATTGTCTTCTTGTAACAGGATTGCTTCAGGTGCGAAAGAAACAGTGTATGGAGTTCTTTTTGAGAGAAGGCATTTCTGGAGCTTCTGAGGGAACTCTGGGGACATGCTCCAATAGACCTCTACTGGACATACTTCTCTGCCAGACAAGGGCATGCGAGAAGGGTATCGCATCCCTTCCAAATCCATCCCTCTGCTGATGTGATGAGGGAGAGAGGGGTTGGGTGGTGGCAATCTCTTTATCCCTAGCAGTCGCTCAGTCCCAGGTATTACATCCGCACCTGTCAACCACTAGTCAGCCCCTTGGTCTTTGTGGATTTCCTCACGGGTATGAATTGTGTGACATGTAAATAGCTGTCTCTTCCTTTCCCTTCCATTGCCAAGACTGTGCTTCTTGCTCCCTATCCTTAATCAACTATCTAGTGTCAACACGTGTTGAAATGACTTGTAATGCGAATGATTGGCAAAGGCTAGTCCGGGGGCTAACGGTGGGGGCTAGGGAAGAGCAGGTGACACAGAGTCCTCATATGCTCTTCCGAAGAAGAGAGCCCTGGGCAGTGTTAGAAGGATGAAAATTATGCTTTGATGTCTCCTTCTGATTTGTGATGTTGATCTCTCTCATTGTCCCCTGACGCCTTCTCATCCTTTTTGGTTCCAACAAAAACTACTTCCTTTTTCTTTAGGTAGAAGTTTGCTATTTCTGGGTTGGATGTATCCTAAATCTGGAGATTTTAAAATATTGACTTGAACTTAGAACTTTTCACATGGATGTTGTTTAAAGGGTCAAGTGGTTCTATAAGGCTTATTCTGAATCCTCACATCCTCCCGCCTCCGCTGCCGCTGTTCTGTGCTCTTCAGAGACAGTCACTTTCAATTCTTATAGTTACTTGTTTTGGTAGCTTTCCTATCTTTAAATAATATGTGTATCCTGTTACTTTTCCATTCTGCGGGATTTGAGCGTGCTGTAATTTCTCTTTTCACTTTTCTTTCTATGGGCACATTTCTTTTCCTCCCCTTCACCCCATCCTCCCAAATAGTTGTATCATCTTGGTGATATTGATATTCAGCATTTACATTTTTATGACTTGAAATAAAGGCTATTCACAGCATATATACACTATGATGCATTTTCCTTTCTGGTGTAATACTTGCTTTCTCTGAAGTTAATGATTGCTTTCTGAGTTGTTTCGGTGTTCTATGTAGCTAAGTCATCCTTAAGCTCTCCCTGTTGGTTATTTCTCCTCTAGTTACCTTAAAGCGCACCAAACACTCTGTGATTTTATCTGCTTTGGGTCTTCTCTACTAGAGCTTGTTTCTTGCTCTAACATGGAGTGGTTGCTCTCTGGCCAGCCTGTGCTGTTATCAACCTGGAGTCTCACTTTACCATCAACATGAAAATTGCTTTACCCTTTTTTTAAAAAATATTTTTAATGTTTATTTATTTTTGAGAGACAGAGAGAGACAGAGCACGAGCGGGGAAGGGGCAGAGAGAGAGAGAGACACACACACACACACACACAGAATCTGAAGCAGGCTTCAGGCTCTGAGCTGTCAGCACAGAGCCCCATGCGGGGTTCAAACCCACGAACTGTCAGATCATGACCTGAGCTGAAGTCTGACGCTCAACTGACTGAGCCACCCAGGTGCCCCGCTTTACCTTTTCTTTTTTACTGGGTTGAACCCCTATTTCTTAGATTCTGTACCTTTCTTAGTTTTTTTTAATACTCTCTCATTTTGATGCCACACATCTTTTTTTTTTTTAATTTTTTTAACGTTTTTTAATTTATTTTTGAGACAGAGAGAGACAGAGCATGAACAGGGGAGGGGCAGAGAGAGAGGGAGACACAGAACTGGAAGCAGGCTCCAGGCTCTGAGCCATCAGCCCAGAGCCCGATGCGGGGCTCGAACTCACGGACCCTGAGATCGTGACCTGAGCCGAAGTCAGATGCTCAACCAACTGAGCCACCCAGGCGCCCCTGCCACACATCTTTTAATAACTTTCTGATAAGGTACATATTGTGGTTGATAGGGTATAGCATTCTTTGTTGAAAATATTTTTTCCCTTCAGATTCGGAACATATTATTCCATTATTTTCTAGTGTCTTCCATTCTTTTCTAGTGTTGCTTTTGGGAAGGCTGAAATCACACTGATTCTTGATCCTTTGTAAATTAATTTTTTTTTTCTTTTTGGGAACTGTTAGAATATTCTCTTTGTTCTATCTTCCAAATTTTTGAGATGGTGTGCCTTGGCGTGTGTTTATTTTCATCTGCTTCAATTTGGGAAGTTTTGCCTTTCAACTATGGGAACTTTCCTCCCCCTCCCCTCCTCCTCCTCCTCCTCCTCCTCCTCCTCCTCCTCCTTCTTCTTCTTCTTCTTCTTCTTCTCTCCTCCTCTCCTCTTCCTCCATGTCTATTCTTTTTCTCTCTGTTTCTCTCTCTCTTTCTCTCTCTCTGGAATTCTGATTATTTTGGTATTGAGCCTCTTCTAATCTTCTTGCTTTCTAAAAATTTCTCCAACTCTTTTTCTTTTTGCTTTATTTCTGGGGGAAATAGAGCGAAACTCATTACCCTCAACTTTGTCTTCTTACTCTTCTAATGAGAATTTTAAAAGGTTCTGTTCTCATATTTTTAATTTTAAAGAACTGTCTTTTTTCTGGACTGAGTTCTTGTTTCATGAAAATAATAGTCTGTTTTTATCTGTTTGAGCACACTCAGGATGGGTTTTTTTTTTCATTAAAATTTTTTCCAAGATGTTTTATTTAATTTTGAAAGAGAGAGAGACAGAGTGTGAGTGGGAAAGGGGTGGAGAGAGAAGGAGACACAGAATCCGAAGCAGGCTCCAGGCTCTGAGCTGTCAGCACAGAGACCTACGTGGGGCTCAAACTCATGAACTGCAAGATCATAACTTGAGCCAAAGTTGGACACTTAACCAACTGAGCCACCCGGGCACCCCAGGATGGGTGTTTGAAGGTTTTACCTCTTCACACAGTTGCTTTTATTTGTCTGTTTGCTCTGCCTTTCATGTTAGGAGTTTTCCTCAGATGTCTAGTGACCCTTAGCTGCCTGTTTCTATTAATAAATGGAGCCCTTAAAAGCCATTAGAAGCTGTGTTTGTGGGCTTCCTTGGAAGTGATCTGTCAGTTTTCTGGCACCTGCCTACCTCCCCATCCAATACCAGCATCTTTAGACTTTGTTCACTTGGGCAGGTAAGAATCTCTCCAGAGAAGAATCTTCTTGTCTCCTGCCTGTGTGTCTGCTAGCCTTTTTACAACCAAATGTGAGGAAAAGTGGAAGATCTTATATTCACTATGTAAATGATCACTTATTTCTAGCGTTTTCAGCACTCAATGTATGGAAAGCTCCTGTCCAGAGACACTGCATTTTACCCTGAGACAAGAAACTTCCAGAATGCTTTCACCTTAGGGAGTAGGTAGAAGATCTGGGTTCTACCTGATACTTAAACAGATTTCAGCCCTGTCTTTGTCCTTCAACCTTTGCATCCAGAGGTAAATTATACTACCAATTCTTGAGCATTTGGGGGATTCTGGTTGCTTTTCCATTATTGGCTTAGGGTTCTAGATTCCTGGGTCTATGCCAAGTAACACTTACTTATACCTTCTGTTTTCCAGTTTCCTAAATGCTGTAGGTATTGTATTTTCTCTCCTTCTTATCCTTATGGTTTATTCTTTTAAAAGATCCTCTCATTTCTACTTTAATGTGATGTAGTGAAGGAGTGAAGATGTCTGTATTTATTCAGTCATCCCTCCTAGCTGGTCTGTATTTTTCTGTTAGAGTAAGATCTTAACCATTCAATGTTTCGATTACTTAGAATTCTATTTATGCATTCTGTTTTGATGAGGTAAGAGAGAGAGAGAGAGAGAGAGAGACACTGAGAGAATGAGGGGGGGCATGATATTGTAATAAACAAACCCATTGGTCTATGTTTTTTGGAGTCAATATGAATTTAGTCCTGTTTCCTGTTTAAAAAGAAACAATGCTCAGAAAATGACCCTGAATCAGTCTTAGGACAATGGGGAAGATTCAACTGTATTCAGTTCATCGTTCCTAGGCCAAAAGGAGGAATATTATAAAACACATTTTTAAACTAGTTTTCACAAGTGATGTTTTCTGATTAACCCTCCAATAATTGGAATATAACTGGAAGATAGCCCATGCATCTTTGGCTACATCAGACATCATTGTGATTTTCTCTGTCAGTGACTTTATTGATGTCTTTTCCATTGACGTCTTTTCTCTTCAGCTTAACATCAAAAAGAGAAAATGATGATGCAGAATAGCTGAAATAAAAGGAACAGATTACCCATAACCTGCCCCCTCTCCCTCCCACCTAAAACCAACCATTGGTAACATTTTGCTATATTCTCTCTTTATACTTTTTTTGTTCTAGGCACTTTTTTAAAAAAAGATATTTTTGATCACAGAATTGTCTTAGATGAAGAATAAGTTGTCAGAGAGGACCACCCACTCTCCTCACACTATAGCTTTCCCAGCTGAAGGTGATTGACTTGGGAACCCCATATCTTAACTGTAGAGTGTTGACATTATGTCTTCGGTTTGGTTACTCTGTGGTTTTCTCTCCCTAGAACCTTGTCCTTCATTCCCTTCCTACTTCACACACACACACAATGGGTCAGAGTAGTCCATGCAGGAAAACAATACTATCACTTTCCAGAAGGAGGGACAGCTACACTTTTACAAATGACAAAGGTGGCTCTGTTTATGAAGGGCTTTTTCTATTAGACTTGGCAAGAAGTTGAAAGGTTTTTCTCCCTCTATCCAGTGGGAGTGTGTGTGTGTGTGTGAGAGAGAGAGAGAGAGTGAGAAAGGGAGGGGGGGAAGAGAGGAGAGAGAAAGGAGAAATAGAGAGGGATTGGGAGCGAGAAGAGAGAGAGATTAAAGAACAAATACATTATTGAGGGAAGCGTGTCCTGACTGAATGGGCAACAGGCAGCTGCAGAGATGAGATAGGAACTTGGAAGGCTTCACGGCACCAAGACTGTCAGAACTGCTCCTGGGGTCTGAAAAACGACAGCAGAATTCAGCGTTCCTCTGACAACCACTCAGAAAATAGAATGTGAGGAAGTAGGAGGAGGGGAAGATGTGGGGCAAGCCATCAGAACACTTCCTCCTTCTCTATGGATGACCGTGAAATGTTGGCCGCTTAAGGGGCAAGGTGTGAGGACGTTTGGACAGGTGGTAATGCTGCTGCCAAGCCACGTAGCCCATGCTTTCATAGTCAAGTTTGTTAGCTTAAATAGTTGGGGAGATTGCCCCTTAATGCACCCAGCCCCCACTTATCCTAGACTCATATCTCAGTCTTCTCAACCGATCCTTCCCAACGGATTGTCTCTGCCAGGGGTCAGCAGCTATCTTCCTGTAAAGGCCAGATAGTTAATATTTGAGGCTCGGTGGCCCATATGGTCTCTGTCGCAATTATTCAACTCTGCTGTTGTAGTGTGAAAGCAGCCATAGAAATGCGTAAATGAGAGACTGTGGCTGACTTCCAATATAATGTTATTTATGGACACTGAAAAGTGAATTTCATTTAATTTTTACATGTCACAAAATACCATCATTCTTTTGAATTTTTCCAACCCTTTAAAAAGGTAAAAAAGCATTCTTAGCTCATGGGCTGGATAAAAACAGGCCACAGGTTGGATTTGGCCCATGGGCCACAGTTGGCCTAACCCTGGGCTCTATCCAAATCAGGGCATCGTGGAGGCAGACAGAAGGGCTCTTCGAGTGATTCCCCTCCTCCTCTTCCCTCCTTCTCTTCCCTTTTGCTCATCTTTCCATTGTTCTGATTTAGAAATAGGAACTTTAAGCAGAGGGAAGTGAAGGGTTTCTTCTTCCATTGGTGAAGCTTCTTAGGATCGCTCTGGGCCCAAAGCTTACTTCTCTTTTAACTTCTCAGTCTAGAATTCTTGAATACACAATTAGTTAGTTTATACTAATTAGTGTGCCTTGCACAACGGGGCTGTAGAGATAAGCCAGGTCCAACGCTGTCCTCTAGGGCTTACTTTTTCAGGGTATGATTGTGACTAATCCATACAAACCAACTTATGTGTAGTCTCACCCTTAAAAATGAAATCCAGGCATATAAGTTATAATTACATTTAAAGTTTGGGAGGAAACCCATCCTTGGAGCAAGCAGGCAAAGGGAATAAAAAGCAAATATCTAAGTCACCCTTCTTACCTGTGCAGCACTGTTTAAAGTAACAAGACTATTATTTTAAATGGGCACACAAGAAATTCTGCCTCCGCATGAGTATAGTTTCTAACAAATGACCCACCCTCTGGTTCCAGATATTTCTGGAAGAGTCCTTACTGCTTGGGTTACCTCCTTCTGAAAAGCGCTTCCGGTCAAGTCTGGTTCAAGTCTCTATCCTTCTGGTTGGATGTTTGTTTTTGAAAATTATATATATATATTATATATAATAAATATATATATTATATAATATTATATATTATAATTTTATATATTTATATATATTTATAATATTATAATATTATAAATATTATATAATTTATATATACACACACACACACACACACACATATATATATATATATATTTTGTGAAGTCATGTGTTGCAAATTAGCTAAAGCATCTTGCTGGGTGATAATGTTTGAGTAAAAAACTTCATGACAAAGCCCACAGTGATGAGTTGTCATAACTATTTTTTGTCATTTACTATTTTCCTTGCACCTGTACCCACCCATAATGGTAATGTCATGGCAAAGACACCCCACCCCAAGCACTGGGTTGAGGCAGAGGACTGTAAGAGCACAGACTTTAGAGTGGGAAGGACAGTTCACATCCTACCCCTGCCATGTAGTAGCTATATATGATGTCAGAGAAGATACTTTACCTCTTTGAGACTCAGTTTTCCTATCTGTAAAGTGGGGCTAGAAATAGTTCCTTTCCACTATTGTAAGGATTAGAGACAACGTATGTAAAATGCTCTGAGCATGGTAGGTGTTCAGTGTATATTAGATATTTTTATTTGGCCAGTTTACTGTAAAGGAGAGTTTACATGAGTCAGAATTTTTTTCAAAATAGGCCTTTTTTGAGACGGATTCTGAAGCAGTGTTAAATAAATGAATCAAGATATTTTTCACTTCTGTTTTTGAATATGTGCCTTCTTGGTTTTTTTCCACAGAAAAATTTGACACCTCGCTTCTGAATCACACTAGAAATGCCATGTTTCATTGCTGGCTACTATTTTCCTTAGAAAAGAAAGTGTTATTTGTCCAGCTTCTTCTGAAAGATCAGCTAAATGTCACATTATCTCGCTTCTACTAATCTTTCAAAAATGCTCATCGCAATGGTAATAACAATTTCTTCATGCTCAGATTATTTAAGAAGTATGTCTCCTAATATGGTGCTATTGAATTTTTATTTAATACGTCCAGGTGTGTTTTTCTATATAAAAATATAGATTCATTATAAAACATCTGGAAAACATAGCAACGTAGGTTTAAATTTTTTTTCCCTACTCTTAGGACACAAAGCAGGCCATTGTTATATCCTTGCTGCCATTTGGTATATGTTGTTCTTTCTTTTTAATGTTTATTTATTTTTGAGAGAGAGAGCACAAATGGAGGAGGAGCAGAGAGAGAGGGAGACACAGAATCTGAAGTAGGTTCCAGGCTCTGAGCTGTCAGCACAGAGCCCGTCGTGGGGCTCGAACTCATGAACTGTGAGATCATGATCTGGGCTGAAGCCAGATGTTTAACCAACTGAGCTACCCAGGTGCTCCAGTATATGTTGATGTGACCCATTTTCTATTTTTGTTATACCTGTACCCACCCATAGTGGTAATAACGTGATGTGTATGTGAATGTGTATATATGCATGTATACAATCCATAAATATTTCTCTTTGAAATGATTTCTGTTTGTTGTGGGTCATAATAATTTAGAGTCATCATAGGAAAATTGAAAAATACTGAGCACTGTAAAGGAGATATGGAAAGCATCCCATAATTCCATCATACATACATCATTTCTTTGACATTTTTTCTACTGTATTTTTAGGGTGTTGAGATACTACTATATTCCAATTCTTTTTTTTTTTAACGTTTATTCATTTTTGAGAGACAGAGACAGAGAGTGAGTGGGGGAGGGGCAGAGAGAGAGGGAGATAGAGAATCTGAAGCAGGCTCCAGGCTCTGAGCTGTCAGCACAGAGCCTGACATGGGGCTCGAACTTAGGATGCGAGATCATGACTTGAGCCGAAGTCAGATGCCCAACTTACTGAGCCACCCAGGCACCC
Organism: Panthera pardus; assembly: GCF_024362965.1. Taxonomy (NCBI): domain Eukaryota; kingdom Metazoa; phylum Chordata; class Mammalia; order Carnivora; family Felidae; genus Panthera; species Panthera pardus. The sequence goes on from NW_026526810.1 coordinate 3,104,944, forward strand.
CTAGAATGACCAGCTTTTAATGCTTTTCTTTTAACCTTGTGTACTTTAACAGGGATCCTCTGGCTTCCTGGTTTAGGCAAGGAGCCATTCTGGGCCAAATAAACAATGTGACCATGAGAAGCCCCAGCTAAGGGACTGCCCCCAGTTGGATCATCCCACTCCACTAGAGAGAGAAGGCTCTTTCCTCTGTCCCACCAGGGCTTCTGAATATTTTCACTTCAATGTAACTTAAATCCCCTTTCCTTCTATTTTCTTTAATAGAGATTGAACCTGACACAGTACAAAGTTCTAGGAAACCCATTATTTCTGCTCTGAAGCAGTGAGAGTGCCCGGGGCTCAGAAAGGAGAGAACCCTAGAAAGGGGCAGCAAAAGTTTAGCAAGACCCCTGTCTGGGCCAGGGCTCCAAGGCCCTGCTGGGATCGCAGACAGAGCACTTACATATTCTACTCCTTAAGTATAGTTAAGCCAAAGCCCTACAAGCCAAAGTAAGTGATTTGGAAAAGGATTTGGTGACAAATATTTTGTGCCAGGGCCCAGTAGTATATTGCCCCTTTCCATTTCAAAGAGAGCATGGACAAAGATACAGGTTATTCAACATGGGTTTTGTTTTAAAAAAAAAAAAATTTTTTTTAATGTTTATTTATTTTTGAGACAGAGAGAGACAGAGCATGAATGGGGGAGGGTCAGAGAGAGGGAGACACAGAATCTGAAACAGGCTCCAGGCTCTAAGCTGTCAGCACAGAGCCCGACGCGGGGCTCGAACTCACGGACCTCGAGATCATGACCTGAGCCGAAGTCGGCCGCTTAACCGACTGAGCCACCCAGGCGCCCCTCAACATGGGTTTTGAAGACAAATTCCTGGACACAAAAATAGACAATTGTGTTTCTGTCAAAAGCTCAGTTTGGAAATAAAAATAGAGTTTAATTTTTAGAGCAGTTTTAGGTTCATAGCAAAATTGAAAGGAACGTACACAGAGTTCCCATATACCTCCTGCCCCTGTCACCAACCTCCCCCTCCAGAGGTACATTTGTTACAACTGATGAAGCTGCATTTGGGGGGCTCATCATGCCCCCCAAAGTCCAGAATGCACATTAGGGTTCACTTTTGGTGTTCTATTTGCTATGGGTGTGAATAAATGCATAGTGACATATATCCACCATTATGCTATCACATAGAGTAGTGATCTTCTTACTGTTTCTATAAGGCTTTTCCTTTTCCAGAATATCATGTAATTGCAATCATACAGCATATAGCCTTTTCTTATTGGCTTCTCTCACTTAGTAACATGCATTTGAGTTTCCTCCATGTTTTTTCATGGCTTGATAGCTCGTTTCTTTTTAGCACTGAATAGTATTCCATTATCTGGGTGTACCATGGTTTATCCACTCAGCTCTGGAAGAACATCTTGGTTGTTTCCAGGCTTTGGCAATTATGAATAAACATGCTATATTCTTGTGCAGGTTGTTTTGTGTGTGTATGTGTGTGTGTGTACATAAGTTTTTAGCTCTTTGGGATAAATTACAAGGAGTGTGATTTTTGGATTATACCGTAAGACTACGTTTCATTTCCTAAGAAATTGCCAAAATGTTTTCCAAAGCAGCTGTATTATTTTGCATTCCCACCAGCCATGAATGAGAGTTCTGTTGTTTCAAATCCTCCTTAGCACTTAGTGTTGACAGCATTTGGGATTTTAGTCATTCTGATAGGTGTATTGTAGTATCCCATTTTAATCTGCAATTCCCTAATGACATTTGTCATTGAGCATCTTTTCATATGTGTATTGGGCGTCAGTGTATCTTCTTTGATGAGATGTCTTATCAGGTCTTTTGCCAATCTGGGGGGTTGTTCATTTTCTTATTGTTGAGTTTTAAGAGTTCTTTGTAAATTTGGGATATCAGTCCTTTTGCAAATATTTTCTTCCAGTATGTGGTTTGTCTTATTCTCTTGACAATGTCTTTCCCAGAGCAGAAGTTTTAATGAACTTATTAACTATTTCTTTCATGGATCATGCTTTTGGTGTTGTATCTAAAATGTCAGCACTATACCCACAGTCATCTGATCATGTTCTATCTTATCTTCGAGGAGATTGATGGTTTGGAATTACATATTTAAATCTCTGATTCATTTGGGTTAATTTTTGTGAAGGATGTAAGGTCTGTGTCTACTTTATTTATGTATTTATTTATTTATTTATTTTGCATTTGGATGTCAGTTATTCCAGCACCATTTGTTGAAGACGCTACCTTTTCACCATTGTATTGCCTTTGCTCCTTTGTCAAACTATATTTGTGTGAAGTCTATTTCTGGGCTTTCTATTCTGTTCCATTGGTCTATTTGTCTCTTATTTTGCCACTATCACACTGTCTTGATTACTATAACTTTATAGTAAGTTTTCAAGTCAAGTAGCATTAGTCCTCCAACTCTGTTCTTCTCCTCCAACATTGTTTGGGCTATTCTGGGTCTTGCTTCCCCTTATAGTTTATTGAGCTCTTTGATTTCTTTCATTAGAGGGTTGTATCATATAGATAGATTTTGTTTTCTACTCTGTTAGATTTATACTTAAGTATTTAATTTTATTTTGGGTGCTAATATAAACGGCATTGTGCTTTTAATTTCAAATTACACTTGCTCATTGCTGGTACTTAAGAAAATGACTGATTTTGTATTCTGAAACTTTATGATAATAGCTTATTAGTTCCAGAAGTTATTTGTTGTTGATGATGATTCTTTTGCATTTTCTACATAAACAATCTTGTAATCTATGTACAATGACAGTTTTGTTTCTTCCTTCCCAATCTGTATAGTTTTAGTTCCTTTCCTCGTCTTGCTGCATTAGCTAGAAATTCCATTATGCTGTTGAAAATGAGTGGTGAGAGGGCATATCCTTGCCTTGTTCCTGATATCATCAGGAAAGCTTCTAGTTTCTCACCATTAAGTATGATGTCAGCTTTATGTTTTTATAGATGTTCTTTACCATCTTTATAAACTTTGAGAAATTTTCCCTTTACTCTTATTTGCTGAGTGTTTTTATCATGAATGGGTGTTGGGTTTTGTCAAGTTATTTTTGTGCATCTATTAATATAATTATCTAATTTTTTAAAAATTTAACATTTATTTTTGAGATAAAGAGAGAGACTGAGGATGAGTGGGAGAGGGGCAGACAGAGAGAGGTAGACACAGAATCTGAATCAGGTTCCAGGCTCTGAGCTGTCATCACAGAGCCCGATGCAGGGCTCGAACCCATGGACCGTGATCTCATGACCTGAGCCGCAGTCAGATGCTCAACCAACTGAGCCACCCGGTATCCCTAATGATGTAATTTTTCTTTATTAGCTTGTTGATGTGATGGATTACATAATTAAGTTTTGGATGTCAAACCAACCTTGCATACGTGGGATAAATCCCACTTGGTTGTGGTGCATAGTTCTTTTTATACATTCGATTTGCTAATATTTTGTTGAGAATCTTTGCATCTATGTTTGTGAGAAATATCAGTCTCTAGTTTTCTTTTTTTGTAATGTCTGTTTCTGGTTTTGGTGTTAGGGCAATACTGGCCTCATAGAATAAGTTGGGAAGTATTCCCTCTGCTTCTATTTTCTGAAAGCGATTTTAGAGAATTGGTATAATTTCTGCCTTAAATATTTGGTAAGTTTCACCAGCGAATTATTTGAGAAAGAGCTCAGTTTTGATAGAAGAAAAAGAAAAGGATATTTGAAATAGTAATCTTTTCAGCATAGTTTCCAAACCTCATGAATGACTCTTCTATTTTTATTAAGTATGGTTAAAAGAAAAGAACCATTCATTTTTAGAAAAGGCCATCAGAAGTTGCAAGGGAGTCCATCTGAAAGTGGGTTAAAAGATAAGGCTCAAGAAAAAAAATCAATTTCCTGGTAGTGGGAAAAGAGTAGACATAGAAGAAGAATTGGATTTTGGAACCTCTGCAGGAATAAACTTTGCAGAACCCTCCTCACTACCCAACCCACCTGAATTTCCAAGTCCCAGAAATCTTTTTCATGCATACTCCATTTTAGGGTAATAAATTATGACCATTTATTATTGGCCAGTATGTCCCTTTAATTAATTAATTTTTTCATGGAGGGTATACATATGTAAGACTTTTTGCAACTTTCCATATGAGATTCCTGGTGTGGAGTGAAGGCAATATAGCAAACATAGATCTTGCTAATTAATAGTATCTCCATCTCTCCCAAGTCAGAGAGACTATTTTGGATATCTCACTCTCTTTTGGGGGAAATGCTGTCTTTTAGATTCCATCCCATCCCTCCCTTGCATATCTTTGAGATAACTGGGGACAAGGGACTTTGGATCCATGTGATGTATTCTAAATCTGCCCTGGTCTCTGCTATAGAGGGATGGGTGGGTCAGGTTTGGTTCAACATAGACTGGTGTTCACTGGAGAATGACAGGCCTCATCTGACCTTTTGGGGCATGGTGTACTGGTGCCCACTACTGAAGTTCTGGTCATTTGTCTCTGTTTTTGATGTCCCTACAAAAAGTGACCTGAAGACTCTGTCACCTGTTGGCACCTCCTCTTTTCCTCTCTATGACATACAGAGACTTCTGCCTCTCTATGCTACCCTGGGGGAATATACCCTTGTTCTCGAGGTGCCATCTTGCTCAAGCAACCAGCTGAATGCCAATCTTCCAAATGAAGCCTTATAGTCTGCTAGTCTGTGTCTGGGAAAGTGAAGAAAAAGTCCCAGTAAAATCTCCCAAATTACTTGGTTATCAAGACAGCATCGTCTGGGATTTTGTTCTAGTCAGTGGATCAGATCAATCTATTTGCTCATGTGCTTACCCTTCTCTTCTCTTTTCAAAACTCTCCACCTTCCTGTCCCAGACCATCCACACTTTCTCTCCAGACAACTTGAACTTTTCTTTATTATGTGCTGAGTTCCTTAGCTTTATTTTACAGTAAAATTCCATGAGTTCAATCTCAAAACTCAAATGAGTTCAGATCTCATTCCTACCTTGCATTTGATGTGATTAGTAAAGAGTGTTTTTCTCTTGCTTACTTGTTTTTTAATTTAGGAATTCCTTTAACTCTTGACAAAGGCTAACTTTCAATAAGAGCCCTGTTTGTTTCTAAGTAATTCTTGACCCCCTCCTCCAAACAGAAGACTGCTATGGGTGGGGAGCCATGTGGCAACAAGATTTCTGACATTTAAAAAGGCACCTGAAAAAATCTATAAAATATTCTCCTATTATGGACCATTCCCAAGTATAATTGGTCGTTGGACATTTATTGACATCCTTAGGGATGCTGATGTTCTGTGGAAAACAGAAAGTGCGAGCTTCTGTAAAGTTTGAGAGCTTTGGTTGTGACACTGTTGGAGAGAGGAGATGGGTGGGGATCCCTGTGGCTGGTGTGACTCATATACTGTAAAGTTACAAAATCAATTCAGGATCTTAAATGGAATCATTTATAAGTTCTTTCCTCAATATATTTGCATAGTACTTATCACTCCAGTGACTCAACTGTCTCAGGAGTGAACAGCCAGAGCAGAAAAGTATTTGGAGGAGAGGACAGAACATACTTCTCAAATTTCTCAACTTCCTCCAAAGAAGACAGTCTATTAGCAAGGTTTTGGCTTGATTTTCCAGACTTAATACTCCTAAAATAAGTAATTATTTTTACAGCTCAGTTGTTTTATCTCAGTTGCTAGGCTGGTGATGGTAAGAGCTGTCGCTCAGCTGTTTAGGACATAACATGCAATTTCTCTGAAAAGGCCATGGTCTTGCTTTTATTCAGCGATGAAATTTACTGCACCTTCTCTAATTGGTGTTTGTTTCTTGAAGGGAAGATATGTTCTTGTCCATTTTCCAGCCTCTCTTCCACCCTCAGTTGTTATTTTCTCTTAGTTTTGGTTTCACCATCTTCTTAAGAGGGTTCACTGAGTTGTTCAGGCATGAGCTCACCTTCAGCCCCTACCCTGGCAGGTCAGTCTTCCAAATCCACTCCCTTAGTTGGCTTCAGAGCTTCAGGGTGGGCCTGCCAATTCCAGAATGCTGTTCTGTCTACCTGATTTCTGTGGAGTAACCGGTTTGGCTGAAAGTAACATGCATTATGCAACATGACTGAGGATTGACGCTACATAGATATGTATTCATTTTAAGGTATAAACAAAGTCTGGTGACAAGTGGTTCATGTGCATGACAGCATTGCGCCTACGTCCTCAGAGACCCAGACTCTTCTAGCTCACCAATCTACTCTCCCTAAATATGACCTAAATTTTTTAGTCTTTGGTACATCCTTCATTCCAGACTGCAGTAAGAAGGAAGGGATGAACAAAGAGGTGAGGTCCAGGGCACGTCCCAACTGTCACTTAAAGAAGGGGGCCTGGAAGCTGCCACATGACCTTTCCCTTAACATCCCATTGGCCAGAACTTAGTCATATGGCCACACCAAGCCACAAGAAAGTCATGTGCCAAGTTGAAAATTGTCTTTTTATGGAAGAGGGGTGGAAGTGATTTGGGGACACATTTAGCAGCTTCTGCTGCAGCCAAGAAATTCATTTTCCTTTGTGACTTATAATTTATTCTAAAGCTAGCTTTGAAAATATTTTTGATAAAGGCAGTATCTCAGAGGCAGGATTCTGGCTCACCTGGTTTGAAAAGGAATTACTTACTTGGGTATAATTTTTATTTGGATGTTCCTAAAATCTCTATTAATATTATTAGAGTCATATTAAGATTATTATCTTCATTACCTTCTTTCCTAAACTGCCTATTTCATCATTAGACATGTGACATTATTCTATGTTTTCAAAAGAGAAAAGTTATAAAACTCAACTTGCAGCCTTTTCATGAAATAATAATAATAGCTCTTCAATGGAAAATGGAATCTTAAAATATTTAGGTCTAAAATAATGCCCTTGGAATGTGCCAGAGTTCAGAGCAAAGAATGAATAAATCGAGAGGGATTTAAAACATGGGTGTTCTGGTCAGTGGGTATTTCTGCTCTCCTTCTACGGCTTTGATAAGAAGCTCTCCCACAAACAAGACTCCCAGCTTGTCCACTTTAGTGGGCAACAGAGCTCCAAAACCGAAAATAGGACTCCTCTCTAGACTCCTTTATTGTTTCGGAACTGCCAACAATAGGACAAAGTTTCCCAAAACCAAGGTGCCACTGCAATTTATTGCTGCTGCAATTTGGGTCCATTGTAGAACCTGATGAGAATGAATGGATCCTCATTCGCTCAGTAACATTTTACTGAGGGCCCATGATGTGCCAGACACTGTCCTGCAATTTGGAAAACAACAGCATGCAGTCATTTGCCATTTTGATTACACACCCATGCTCTGAAGTTCCCCTGCTCTACTGCAGGCAACATTTTTCAGGTTTATTTGCCAAATGGCTCCTGGTTAGGTTGCAACCAATGGGAGGAAATCAGTGGGAGAGGAGCAGAAAGCCTGAGTATTTCTCATTCACTCTCTTCTGTTGATAACTGTTCTTATTCTGAGATATAGTCCCAGGTAGACCACATGGCTTGACCTGAGAATTGTGAACTGGGTGCTCTCTGATCTATTGAGACATGAGCTTGCCTGTGTGTAACAACACTACATCACCAACGGAAATAGTAAACATAAGATCAGGCTCTAGAAGTTCAAGTGGACACAAATAAGGTGTATGGGCAAGTGACTCAGATCCCCAGACATTTACTTCTGTGGCTTTGCCACCTCTACTTCCAGCAAGTCCTGTGCCTAATGGAGAGTTTCCTAAGACTAGTTGATGGAGGGAGGAGAACTTGGAACTGGTGAATTGATGGTCTGCATGATACCCTGACAATAGCCAGAAGTGGACTGTTTCTGCCTTATAGCTCCTTTTACGAGTGATGAAGAGAATCCCCCGAGTGAGTAGAACTTCCTGCAATATCTGGTTACTTACTTCATAAGGAAGGAGGTATGGCCAGAAGTTTGTGTCTATGCTAATTCATGGTGGCAGCTTAGTGTTTGGCTGGTTAGTCAAGGACTGGAAATGAACCAGACTGCAATATTGATGACAAGGAAATCTGGAGAAGAGTAATGTGGATGGACTTCATGAAAAGGGCACAGAGTGTGAATATATTTGCCGCATGAATATGGTCCCCATGGGGCTCCCGCTGAGGTGGAAGTCCCCAGTAATCAGGAAAACAAGATGGCCTACTCTGTGTGTATCAGTTGGCCTCTTCTTCAAAGCCACTTCAAAATGGCTACAGCAGCAGTGAGAAAAGCCATTCGTAGGCTCAGATGAATGGACTTCCACTCACAAAGGCTGACCTGGCTGCTGCCACTAGTGAGTGCCCACGCGGGAACTATAGGGTCAGTGCTGTGCAATATCATGCCAGGCTGTTGACACTGAACTCTTTCCATATCAAGGAGATATCCATCTTGGAAATTGATTTATCTTTCCTTCCCCCAGTGTTTCTGTCAAATGCTGCATTCATCATCATGGTATCCCATTTAGTCATGCTACTGACCAAGAATTCATTTTACAGTGAGAGAAGTTGACTTAGTCTCAGCATAGATTTCAGTGTTTTACTAAATAACCCTGTTTCCTGCAGGATAAAGCATTTGTTCTGAGCAGTAGTAGAGGCCTGGTGTTCTTTCTGCCTTAGCCAGAATACACAGGTCTGGGAACTGAGGGGAGTGCAAACACTTCTTCTCACTATTACCTTAAATAGCCCACTTACAGTATTTTTTCCCCTGTATCAGCAACTATGGTTTAGAAGTCTGAATTCCCAAAGGAGGGATGCTTCTATCAGAGGACACTATAATGGTTCCATTGAACTGGGCGTTGAAAATTGCACCCAGATATTTTTGGGCTCCTTGTGCTTCTGAACCAGCAGGCAAAGAAGAGAATCCAGATTTCACCCAGGAGACATTGGGTCGGGGCAATACAATGGGGGCAGGGAGGACTGTGTTCGGAATCCTCAGAGATTTGTGGCTCCCTTTGTAGAAAGAGGTGAGAGTGTCTCGCTTTGTATGAAGACCTGGATTTGCTGTCATGTGGAAGTTCGTCCTGGTACAAGGGTGAGAACAAATGCTGAGTAGCTGAAGTGACTACCCGAGTCATATTTTTGCTGGTTTGCTTTCAGATTCAGTCCCTGTCCTTCTCAGGCCTTTTGCCAAGTATCTTCTAGTTAGACTTGGCCATGGTGGGGGGAGCCACTGGTGGAAGATTGGAAGGTAGTAGAAGGAGGAAGCAAGGATATTTCTCTATCCTTTCTCCCTATTTTGGGAGAATCCCTTCCCTTCAGGTAGTCTGGCTCCTGGGCTCAGGCAGTGTATCTTTTCCTTTCATCTTCCCAGCCCTGGGATGGGTGCGGCTTCCTGCTGGTACTAATTTCTGGTTTGCCTCCCCTCCTCCTGTTTGCCCTTTCAGCTCTTCTAACAACTTTGAGGCTGGTTCCTGTTTCAAATTCCCTCCATTGAACTACCTGGCATGGCCTTCAATTTTCTCATGGCCCAGTGAGTGAGATACTGAAAAACAATTACAAAGCAGTGTGATAACTGGTACTAAAGGGGTAAGCCTCTACTGGAGGCGCCAGGGAGAGATGCCCAATATCTTCTTTGGGATTAAGCAGAACAAACAAACAAATCCAAGAAAGGGACCTCACACCTGCCATGATGGCTAAAATTACCAACTCAGGAAATAACCAATGTTGGTGAGGATGCAGGGAAAGGGGAACTCTTTTGCACTGCTGGTGGGAACTGGTGCAGCCACTCTGGAAAACACTGTGGAGGTTCCTCAAAAAAATTGAAAATAAAACTACCTTACGACCCAGCAATTGCACTACTAGGTATTTATCCAAAGGATACAAGAATGCTGATTCAAAGGGGCACATGCACCCCAATGTTTATAGCAGCACTATCAACAATAGTCAAATTATGGAAAGAGACCAAATGTCCAATGCCTGATAAGTGGATAAAGAAGATGTGGTATATATATTTATATAATGGAATATTACTTGGTGATCAAAAAGAATTAAATCTAGCCATTTGCAACAATGTAGATAGAACTAGAGTATATTATGCTAAGTGAAATAAGTCAGTCAGAGAAAGACAAATATCACATGATTTCACTCATATGTGGAATTTAAGAAACAAAACAGATGAACATAGGGGGATGGAAGGAAAAATAAGATAAAAACAGAGAGGGAGGCAAACCATAAGAGACTCCTAAATACAGAGAACAAACTGAGGGTTGCTGGCAAGGTGTTGGATGGGGGATGGGCTAAATGGGCGATGGGCATTGAGGAGGGCCCTTGTTGGCATGAGCACTGGGTGTTATATGTAAGTGATGAATCACTAAATTCTACTCCTGAAACCATTATTACACTATATGTTAGCTAACTTGGATTTAAATAAAAATTTTAAACAATTTAAAAAAAGGCTTCCTGGAAGTGATAACATCTAAACTAATCTCTAAAGAACTAATAAACCACTTGAGATGTGGGGAAGTGGGTTGCATGGGGCACAGGAGGGGAAGCTGGGTGATTGAGAGAAATGTCTAAAACCCGGAGGCTTCACCTTTCACCAGTGTACCGAATAAGACCCCCACTTTACTTTGCATAAAGCATAGAAATAATGTCATGACTTACCATTGCATAGTTTATATTTGGCCAGTAAAAAAGTACAGTTTGAAGTCAGATTCAATAGATATTTTGTGTTCCTGTTGACTAAAAAAATATTTTTGCCCCATTCTCTTGAATAAAATACTGTTGAAGATTTGTGGGCTCTTGGCATAGCTGTGGATGTTCCTCATAGTTGCAAAATAGTATTTTGGGTGCAGCAGTAAAGGACATATTTTATTATGGACACTCCTCAGCCACAATAGACACACGCATACACACACTCAACTTTTTAGCAGGCAGTATCGATGAGAAGTTCTATTGTATTAGAGAAGGGGAAGATATCAAGGTTACTTGGAAGAAATCAAATGAGTTGAGAAAATTTTAGGGAAAATGCATAGTTCCCTGAGACCTCATGGGGAATGACAAAATAAGGGAGTAGAAATGGCAGAATGTTTACATTCTTGGGGAGACAAGAGTGAGGGAAGCCAAGCGTGTAGTCGGAGCTGGACCAGATCAAGCAGTTCTAGCTGAGGCTGAACAGAGATTGCAGGCTGCCTGCTTACTTTGATAAGGACACACTTCTGCTAAGGGTACTCAAATGAGAAACATCTCGCAAAAATAATCAGAAGAGGCACAGTCCTGCATGAGCCAAGGTGCTCCACCCAGAGGAAGTCTGAGGAGGAATCGGGGAAGGATTGTGCTGTAGACAATGGATAAGATGATGACAGAAAATTCTCAGCTCTGTAGAAAGTAACTGGAACACCTGCTTGTGAGTTTCTGGGCCCTTCTTCATGTTGTATTCTCTGCTAAATTTTGTCTCAGTCAGTGTGAAGAATAAACTCTGATTATTATGGTTATCACTTGCTGGATGTCTATTATTTCCCAAAACTGTACCAGAAACTTTGTATAAGTCGTGATTACATTTTTCAACCTGCTTATCAATTAGATATTATGATGATTATTTTATAGATGAAGGAAATGGGACTGGGAGCAATTCATAAATTGCCAAGGTCAGACAGGAAGTAGTAGAAATAAAACCCATATCAACCTAATTCCCAAGCCCTTGCTCTTTCAACTATGTGACCAGGTTGATCACACACACACAAATTATTCTATTTGGTTAGGCTGTTTTACTACCTGTTTGATTTATCTGTGAGACAACCTAATCAAACGAGTAGGAATTTGTGGTTTAGAAAGAATTTGAGAAAGAAGGATTAAATGGAAATACTTGACACATGACTAATAATTAGATTATTCTGTCAGTCTTTAAAATTTTTTTAAGTTTATTTATTTTGAGAGAGAGAGCATGAGCAGGGGAGAGGCAGAGGAGAGAGAGAGAGAGAGAGAGAGAATCCCAAGCAGGCTCCACACCGTCAGCACAGAGCCCGATGTGGGGTTCAAACTCAAGAACCAAGAGATCATGACCTGAGGCAAAACCAAGAGTTGGCCACTTAAACAACTGAACCACCTAGGCACCTCAGTTCTGTCAGTGTTAACAAAATTTGTGTGGGGGGCACCTGGGTGGCTCAGTCGGTGAAGCATCCTACTCTTGATTTCAGCTCAGGTCATGATCTCATGGTTCATGGGAGCCCTGCATCCTAGTCCATTCTGACAGCATGGAGCCTGCTTCAGATTCTCTCTCCCCCTCTCTCTGCCCTTCTCCTGTTCACACACACACACAAACACACACACACACACACACACACTCTCTCTCTCTCTCTCTGTTTCTGTCTCTCTCAAAATAAATAAACATTAAAAAAGTGTGTGAGAATAAAATTAATACTGACATAAAATGTCATTGTATAAAAGTGTTCAATTCTTCATATACAACATTGGAAACAGCTATTGATAAAGAAAAGATCTATTTGCCTAGAAAAATTTGGGATGGTGACAATCCACAGCCATTCCTGAGGTAATGTCCATATTACCCCAGGCCTCTGGCCATGCTCACACGTTACCAGGGATGAAGATATCTGACCTCAAAAATGCTCTTTTATAGGCATTCGGAACATGTAAGATGCAGAGATCCAGGCCAGCAGACCTGAGTTGTATGGATGACAAGTCTTTCCAGAGAAAAGAATCAACCAGTGTCGACAGCAAAGGTTGCTAGAAGCTGATGCAATGCCTTGTAAGCTGGCTCAGTAAGGGCCCAGACAACTCAGGAATAAAATATCGGGTTACTTCCCTGGGCCAGGAATCCTTGTTAGCTGAGTTTCTGGCTATAGGGAAGAGACAAGAGTTTGTAAGGAAGTCAGAAATGTCAGCTAGACTGTCACGATCAGTTTGAGCAACAAAGGCAAAAATCTACTGGCATTTCTTTGTTTACAACATGTCCACAAAGTATCTCTATTACTCTTTAGTTGGATTTCTTGAACTTTCTTTCCCTTCAGAGGGTATGTAGTGGCAGAATACCAGGACAGAATTACTACAAATCAAGGATACAAATGGAGAACCTGGATTCAGAAAAATGTGGTCTCATGTCTTTGTCCCTTGCTTGGTAGCTGGATATAAATTAGTCTGTTTCCAACTGCAGGAAGAGAGTGTATTAGTTATTATATATGGAATGATTACTTCTAGCTGTATGGAACCTTCTGTGGATGTGTGGGGAGAAGGGTATGGGCTCGCACACGTGCACACACACACACACACACACACACACACACACCACAGGCAACTAAGGGATGGAATGTAGGAGACAAACTGGGACGTTTGCCCAGCGTCTAATGATTTCCCCAATGCCATGCCTGCATGATATACTCTGTCCTCTGGGCACGGCCATTTGTTCCAAGAATAGAGATACCTGACCCAGGTTGAGTCAATTAGATTCTCTCTCCTAGCAGTTTGAAAACCTGAATTGAGACACATGGAGATAGAAAGTGGTTGGAATTGCATAACGCAGGGCGATGCTGTACAAAGCAGGTCTCCAGTCTCCAGCTGCTGGAGGTCCCTGAACTTCTCCGTTTCAGTCTTTCCAAAGCTGAATGGTTCAGGTCTTTCTTTCTTCTAGGACTATCTCCAAGGTCTTTGTAATACATCCTTGGCTTGAAATAATTAAAAAAAAATTGGAAGAAATAGGGCAAGGCATCTGATCTTAAGCAGAACCGAGAGAGCTGATGATAATGTATTTGTTTAGAGGGCTGAGTTCCTGTATCACAGAAAGAAGAGAGGGCTGTACTCTAGGGAGGTGTGTATTTCACATGCAGTTAATCCGATGGTATCCGGAAGTAGATTCTGCCCTTATCATCCATTGGTCATGGACCCCCTTCTTTTCCGAACATCAGTTCTTTAAACGTACCTCTTCTTTATATCACTGAGAATTGATTTTGGCTGTAACCAAAAGTAAAACAAAACAAAATGACCTGGAATAAAATAAAATAGCATCAGCAAGTAGGGGATTAAATTTTCTTTCAGAAGAAACATAAAGGAAGAGCTCAAGTGGGCGCTTGCTGATACTGTCAGAGCCTAGGCAGCTTCTGTCTTCCTGCTGCACTTACCCACCCCTGTGGCTCTCATTCCCGTGGTTACAAAAATGATTGTGGGGGCTCTAGCCATCGAGCCAGAATGACCGGCACAAGAAGGATGAAATGCAAGACGCGGAACTACCAGATTTCTGCTGATTTCTCAATGGCTAGAACTCTGTTGTGTGGTCATTCTAGCTATAAGAAGGCTGGAAAATTAATTTCTTTTCTTTTTTAATAATTTTTTTAAATGTTTACTTCTCTATTTTTCAGAGAGAGGGAGGGAGAGAATCCCAAGCAGGTTCTGTGCTGTCAGCACAGAGCCTGATGTGGGGCTTGATCTCATGAACTGTGGTATCATGACCTGAGCTGAAATCAAGAGTCAGACACTTAACCAACTGAGCCATGCAGGTACCCCTGGAAAACCAATTTTTTAAAAACAAAAACGAGTAAAAAAGAATGGGGTTGGAATGCATGCTGAGAGAAGCAACTAACTGTAATTTCCACGGCCTTCCAGAACAATTTTAATGCATCTTCTTGTGTATAATAATATTTAGAAATAAAACCCAAAGTCAGTGTCCAATCCAGTTTTCTGGGTTCCTGCACAGAAATTCAGTCACTCCCTGAAGTCTGTCCTTACCCACACCTGTTGCCAATAGACCTCATTCACAAATCTGTATCATGGATCCATTCAGCAATCCAGTGGGTGTTGGGGGTGGGGGGGAGAGACAGAGATTCCATTTTAAGATAAGCAATATACTTACATGGAACAGAGTCAAGATATACAAAAGTTTAGCTCTCATCTGTGTCCCTCACCCATTCAGCTCCCCGAACCAGACACCATCAACATTGTCAACCCTTGGGAGATCTTTCCCGAGAGAGCTGTGTGTATTCATAAGCAAAAATACGTATGAAACGCGATACTCTCTTCAAACTGCTGGTTTTGTCTTTGTATACTTTCCAAGCAGGTGACCGCACCAAAGTCTTTACCAAGGGAAGAGGAAGAGCAATTGTCCTGTACTTAGTGAGTCTGTGCCAGGTGCCTCCAAACACACTATCTCATTTAACCCTCAGTGATGACTCTCAGGTAGATCTGTTGGTTGCATGTTCAGGTTGGAAATCTGAAGCTCCGAGTAATTAGAAGATGCATATTAGGTTAGTGACAAGCTACAAAAGGGTTGACCTAGAACTTGAATCTCGGTGTGTTGGTTTACTTGCTCTCAAAGCACCTATTGTGTATTCCAGCCCTCTATCCATTACATTTCTGCCCCACAGCTGACTCTTCCTGCCCCAACTGACTGCAAGGTTCTCTTTCTCTGCTGCACTGCCTTCTAGCTGATTCTTTGATTTTAATTTTTTATGTTTATTTATTTTTGAGAAAGAGTGAGACACAGAGCGTGAGTAGGGGAGGGCAGAGAGAGAGGAAGACACAGAATCCGAAGCAGGCTCCAGGCTCTGAGCTGTCAGCACAGAGCCCTATGTGGGGCTGGAACCCCCAACCGTGAGATCATGATCTGAGCCAAAGTCGGATGCCCAACCTACTGACTGAGCCACCCAGACACCTCTTTATTTTCATTTTAAAAAAATGTTTATTTATTTTGAAAGGCGGGGGAGAGAGAGAAAGCCGGCACAGGAGGGGCAGAGAGAGAGGGAGACACAGAATCCAAAGCAGGCTCCAGGCTCTGCGCTGTCAGCACAGATCCTGATGGGGGGCTCGAACTCATGAACCGTGAGATCATGACCTGAGCTGAAGTCAGACGCCTAACCAACTGAGCCACCCGGGTTTTCCCCACTTGATTCTTTGAAAATGTATGCTTATGTTAAACATCGTAAAAGCCATTTATGAAAAGCCCACAGCTAATATCATCCTCAATGGGGAAAAACTGAAAGCTTTCCCCCTGAGATCAGGAACACAACAGGGATGTCCACTCTCACCGCTGTTGTTTAACATAGTGTTGGAAGTGCTAACATCAGCAATTAGACAACAAAAGGAAATCAAAGGCATCAAAATTGGCAATGATGAAGTCAGGCTTTCACTTTTTGCCGATGATATGATATTATACATGGAAAACCTGATAGACTCCACCAAAAGTCTGCTAGAACTAATACATGAATTCAGCAAAGTCGCAGGATACAAAATCAATATACAGAAGTCAGTTGCATTCTTATACACTAATAATGAAGCAACAGAAAGACAAATAAAGAAACTGATCCCATTCACAATTGCACCAAGAAGCATGAAATACCTAGGAATAAACCTAACCAAAGATGTAAAAGATATGTATGGTGAAAACTATAGAAAGCTTATGAGGGAAATTGAAGAAGATATAAAGAAATGGAAAAACATTCCGTGCTCATGGATTGGAAGAATAAATATTGTTAAAATGTCAATACTGAGAGAGAGAGGGGAAGATGGTGGCGTAGGAGGACGCTGGGCTCACTGCACATCCTGCTGATCACTTAGATTCCACCTACACCTGCCTAAATAACCCAGAAAACCGCCAGAGGATTAGCAGAACGGAGTCTCCGGAGCCAAGCGCAGACGAGAGGCCCACGGAAGAGGTTAGGAAGGGCGGCGAGGGGGTGAGCGCTCCACGGACTGGCGGGAGGGAGCCGGGGCGGAGGGGCGGCTTGCCAGCCAAGCGGAGCCCCCGAGTCTGGCTGGCAAAAGCGGAGGGGCCTGACAGACTGTGTTCTGACAGCAAGCGCGACTTAGCGTCTGGGAGGTCATAAGTTAACAGCTCTGCTCGGAAAGCGGGAAGGCTGGAGGACAAAGGGAGGGAGAGCTGCTGAGCCCCCGGATGACAGAGCTCAGTTTGGTGGGGAACAAAGGCGCTCGCCAGCGCCATCTTCCCCGCCCATCCCCCAGCCAAAATCCCAAAGGGAACCAGTTCCTGCCAGGGAACTTGCTCGCTCCGCAAAAACACCCAACTCTGTGCTCCTGCGGAGCCAAACCTCTGGCAGTGGATCTGACTCCCTCCCATTGCCACAGGGCCCCTCCTGAAGCGGATCACCTAAGGAGAAGCGAGTTAAGCCTGCCCCTCCTGCCCCCGTGCACCTTGCCTACCCACCCCAACTAATACGCCAGATCCCCAGCACCACAAGCCTGGCAGTGTGCAAGTAGCCCAGATGGGCCACGCCACCCCACAGTGAATCCCGCCCCTAGGAGAGGGGAAGAGAAGGCACACACCAGTCTGACTGTGGCCCCAGCGGTGGGCTGGGGGCAGACGTCAGGTCGGACTGCGGCCCCGCCCACCAACTCCAGTTATACACCACAGCACAGGGGAAGTGCCCTGCAGGTCCTCACCACTCCAGGGAATATCCAAAATGACCAAACGGAAGAATTCCCCTCAGAAGAATCTCCAGGAAATAACAACAGCTAATGAACTGATCAAAAAGGATTTAAATATAACAGAAAGTGAATTTAGAATAATAGTCATAAAATTAATCGCTGGGCTTGAAAACAGTATAGAGGACAGCAGAGAATCTCTTGCTACAGAGATCAAGGGACTAAGGAACAGTCACGAGGAGCTGAAAAGCGCTTTAAACGAAATGCAAAACAAAATGGAAACGACGACAGCTCGGATTGAAGAGGCAGAGGAGAGAATAGGTGAACTAGAAGATAAAGTTATGGAAAAAGAGGAAGCTGAGAGAAAGATAAAAAAAAAATCCAGGAGTATGAGGGAAAAATTAGAGAACTAAGTGATACACTAAAAAGAAATAATATATGCATAATTGGTATCCCAGAGGAGGAAGAGAGAGGGAAAGGTGCTGAAGGGGTACTTGAAGAAATTATAGCTGAGAACTTCCCTGAACTGGGGAAGGAAAAAGGCATTGAAATCCAAGAGGCACAGAGAACTCCCTTCAGACGTAACTTGAATCGATCTTCTGCACGACATATCATAGTGAAACTGGCAAAATACAAGGATAAAGAGAAAATTCTGAAAGCAGCAAGGGATAAACGTGCCCTCACATATAAAGGGAGACCTATAAGACTCGTGACTGATCTCTCTTTTGAAACTTGGCAGACCAGAAAGGCTTGGCACGATATCTTCAGTGTCCTAAACAGAAAAAATATGCAGCCGAGAATCCTTTATCCAGCAAGTCTGTCATTTAGAATAGAAGGAGAGATAAAGGTCTTCCCAAACAAACAAAAACTGAAGGAATTTGTCACCACTAAACCAGCCCTACAAGAGATCCTAAGGGGGATCCTGTGAGACAAAGTACCAGAGACATCACTACAAGCATAAAACATACAGACATCACAATGACTCTAAACCCGTATCTTTCTATAATAACACTGAATGTAAATGGATTAAATGCGCCAACCAAAAGACATAGGGTATCAGAATGGATAAAAAAACAAGACCCATCTATTTGCTGTCTACAAGAGACTCATTTTAGATCTGAGGACACCTTTAGATTGAGAGTGAGGGGATGGAGAACTATTTATCGTGCTACTGGAAGCCAAAAGAAAGCTGGAGTAGCCATACTTATATCAGACAAACTAGACTTTAAATTAAAGGCTGTAACAAGAGATGAAGAAGGGCATTATATAATTATTACAGGGTCTATCCATCAGGAAGAGCTAACAATTATAAATGTCTATGCGCCGAATACCGGAGCCCCCAGATATATAAAACAATTACTCATAAACATAAGCAACCTTATGGATAAGAATGTGGTCATTGCAGGGCACTTTAACACCCCACTTACAGAAATGGATAGATCATCTAGACACACGGTCAATAAAGAAACAAGGGCCCTGAATGATACATTGGATCAGATGGACTTGACAGATATATTTAGAACTCTGCATCCCAAAGCAACAGAATATACTTTCTTCTCGAGTGCACATGGAACATTCTCCAAGATAGATCATATACTGGGTCACAAAACAGCCCTTCATAAGTTTACAAGAATTGAAATTATACCATGCATACTTTCAGACCACAATGCTATGAAGCTTGAAATCAACCACAGGAAAAAGTCTGGAAAACCTCCAAAAGCATGGAGGTTAAAGAACACCCTACTAACGAATGAGTGGGTCAACCAGGCAATTAGAGAAGAAATTAAAAAAATATATGGAAACAAACGAAAATGAAAATACAACAATCCAAACGCTTTGGGACACAGCGAAGGCAGTCCTGAGAGGAAAATACATTGCAATCCAGGCCTATCTCAAGAAACAAGAAAAATCCCAAATACAAAATCTAACAGCACACCTAAAGGAAATAGAAGCAGAACAGCAAAGGCAGCCTAAACCCAGCAGAAGAAGAGAAATAATAAAGATCAGAGCAGAAATAAACAATATAGAATCTAAAAAAACTGTAGAGCAGATCAACGAAACCAAGAGTTGGTTTTTTGAAAAAATAAACAAAATTGACAAACCTCTAGCCAGGCTTCTCAAAAAGAAAAGGGAGATGACCCAAATAGATAAAATCATGAATGAAAATGGAATTATTACAACCAATTCCTCAGAGATACAAACAATTATCAGGGAATACTATGAAAAATTATATGCCAACAAATTGGACAACCTGGAAGAAATGGACAAATTCCTAAACACCCACACTCTTCCAAAACTGAATCAGGAGGAAATAGAAAGCTTGAACAGACCCATAACCAGCGAAGAAATTGAATCGGTTATCAAAAATCTCCCAACAAATAAGAGTCCAGGACCAGATGGCTTCCCAGGGGAGTTCTACCAGACGTTTAAAGCAGAGATAATACCTATCCTTCTCAAGCTATTCCAAGAAATAGAAAGGGAAGGAAAACTTCCAGACTCATTCTATGAAGCCAGTATTACTTTGATTCCTAAACCAGACAGAGACCCAGTAAAAAAAGAGAACTACAGGCCAATATCCCTGATGAATATGGATGCAAAAATTCTCAATAAGATACTAGCAAATCGAATTCAACAGCATATAAAAAGAATTATTCACCATGATCAAGTGGGATTCATTCCTGGGATGCAGGGCTGGTTCAACATTCGCAAATCAATCAACGTGACACATCACATTAACAAAAAAAAAGAGAAGAACCATATGATCCTGTCAATCGATGCAGAAAAGGCCTTTGACAAAATCCAGCACCCTTTCTTAATAAAAACCGTTGAGAAAGTCGGGATAGAAGGAACATACTTAAAGATCATAAAAGCCATTTATGAAAAGCCCACAGCTAACATCATCCTCAACGGGGAAAAACTGAGAGCTTTTTCCCTGAGATCAGGAACACGACAGGGATGCCCACTCTCACCGCTGTTGTTTAACATAGTGCTGGAAGTTCTAGCATCAGCAATCAGACAACAAAAGGAAATCAAAGGCATCAAAATTGGCAAAGATGAAGTCAAGCTTTCGCTTTTTGCAGATGACATGATATTATACATGGAAAATCTGATAGACTCCACCAAGTCTGCTAGAACTGATACATGAATTCAGCAAAGTTGCAGGATACAAAATCAATGTACAGAAATCAGTTGCATTCTTATACACTAACAATGAAGCAACAGAAAAATAAAGAAACTGATCCCATTCACAATTGCACCAAGAAGCATAAAATACCTAGGAATAAATCTAACCAAAGATGTAAAAGATCTGTATGCTGAAAACTATAGAAAGCTTATGAAGGTAATTGAAGAAGATTTAAAGAAATGGAAAGACATTCCGTGCTCATGGATTGGAAGAATAAATATTGTCAAAATGTCAATACTACCCAAAGCTATCTACACATTCAATGCAATCCCAATCAAAATTGCACCAGCATTCTTCTCGAAACTAGAACAAGCAATCCTAAAGTTCATATGGAACTACAAAAGGCCCCGAATAGCCAAAGTAATTTTGAAGAAGAAGACCAAAGCAGGAGGCATCACAATCCCAGACTTTAGCCTCTACTACAAAGCTGTAATCATCAAGACAGCATGGTATTGGCACAAAAACAGACACATAGACCAATGGAATAGAATAGAAACCCCAGAACTAGACCCACAAACGTATGGCCAACTCATCTTTGACAAAGCAGGAAAGAATATCCAATGGAAAAAAGACAGTCTCTTTAACAAATGGTGCTGGGAGAACTGGACAGCAACATGCAGAAGAATGAAACTAGACCACTTTCTCACACCATTCACAAAAATAAACTCAAGATGGATAAAGGACCTGAATGTGAGACAGGAAACCATCAAAACCCTAGAGGAGAAAGCAGGAAAAGACCTCTCTGACCTCAGCCGTAGCAATCTCTTACTCGACACATCCCCAAAGGCAAGGGAATTAAAAGCAAAAGTGAATTACTGGGACCTTATGAAGATAAAAAGCTTCTGCACAGCAAAGGAAACAACCAACAAAACTAAAAGGCAACCAACGGAATGGGAAAAGATATTTGCAAAGGACATATCGGACAAAGGGCTAGTATCTAAAATCTATAAAGAGCTCACCAAACTCCACACCCGAAAAACAAATAACCCAGTGAAGAAATGGGCAGAAAACATGAATAGACACTTCTCTAAAGAAGACATCCGGATGGCCAACAGGCACATGAAAACATGTTCAACGTCGCTCCTTATCAGGGAAATACAAATCAAAACCACACTCAGATATCACCTCACGCCAGTCAGAGTGGCCAAAATGAAGAAATCAGGAGACTATAGATGCTGGAGAGGATGTGGAGAAACGGGAACCCTCTTGCACTGTTGGTGGGAATGCAAATTGGTGCAGCCGCTCTGGAAAGCAGTGTGGAGGTTCCTCAGAAAATTAAAAATAGACCTACCCTATGACCCAGCAATAGCACTGCTAGGAATTTATCCAAGGGATCCAGGAATACTGATGCATAGGGGCACTTGTACCCCAATGTTTATAGCAGCACTCTCAACAATAGCCAAATTATGGAAAGAGCCTAAATGTCCATCAACTGATGAGTGGATAAAGAAATTGTGGTTTATATACACAATGGAATACTACGTGGCAATGATAAAAAATGAAATATGTCCTTTTGTAGCAACGTGGATGGAACTGGAGAGTGTGATGCTAAGTGAAATAAGCCATACAGAGAAAGACAGATACCATATGGTTTCACTCTTATGTGGATCCTGAGAAACTTAACAGAAACCCATGGTGGAGGGGAAGGAAAAAAAAAAAAAAGAGGTTAGAGTGGGAGAGAGCCAAAGCATAAGAGATTGTTAAAAACTGAGAACAAACTGAGGGTTGATGGGGGGTGGGAGGGGTTGGAGGGTGGGTGATGGGTATTGAGGAGGGCACCTTTTGGGATGAGCACTGGGTGTTGTATGGAAACCACTTTGACAGTAAATTTCATATATTAAATAAATAAATAAATAAATAAATAAATAAATAAATAATAAATAAAAAATAAAAATAAAATGTCAATACTACCCAAAGCTATCTACACATTCAATGCAATCCCAATCAAAACTGTACCAGCATTCTGCTCGAAGCTAGAGCAAGCAATCCTAAAATTCATATGGAACCACAAAAGGCCCCGAATAGCCAAAGTAATTTTGAAGAAGACCAAAGCAGAAGGCATCACAATCCCAGACTTTAGCCTCTACTACAAAGCTGTAATTATCAAGACAGCATGGTATTGGCACAAAAACAGACACAAAGACCAAAGGAATAGAATAGAAACCCCAGAACTAGACCCACAAAAGTATGGCCAACTCATCTTTGACAAAGCAGGAAAGAATATCCAATGGAAAAAAGACAGTCTCTTTAACAAATGGTGCTGGGAGAACTGGACAGCAACATGCAGAAGAATGAAACTAGACCACTTTCTCACACCATTCACAAAAATAAACTCACAAGGGTTAAAGGACCTGAATGTGAGACAGGAAACCATCAAAACCCTAGAGGAGAAAGCAGGGAAAGACCTCTCTGACCTCAGTCGAAGCAATTTCTTACTCAACACATCCCCAAAGGCAAGGGAATTAAAAGCAAAAATGAACTATTGGGACCTCATGAAGATAAAAAGCTTCTGCACAGCAAAGGAAACAATCTAAACAAAACTAACAGGCAACCAACGGAATGGGAAAAGATATTTGCAAATGACATATCGGACAAAGGGCTAGTATCCAAAATCTATAAAGAGCTCACCAAACTCCATAACCGGGAAACAAATAATCCAGTGAAGAAATGGGCAGAAAACATGAATAGACACTTCTCTAAAGGAGACATCCGGATGGCCAACAGGCACATGAAAAGATGTTCAATGTCGCTCCTTATCAGGGAAATACAAATCAAAACCACACTCAGATACCACCTCACGCCAGTCAGAGTGACTAAAGTGAACAAATCAGGAGACTATAGATGCTGGAGAGGATGTGGAGAAATGGGAACCCGCTTGTACTGTTGGTGGGAATGCAAACTGGTGCAGCCGGTCCGGAAAACAGTGTGGAGGTTCCTCAAAAAAATTAAAAATAGATCTACCCTATGACCTAGCAATAGCACTGCTAGGAATTTACCCAAGGGATACAGGAGTGCTGATGCATAGGGACACTTGTACCCCAATGTTTACAGTAGCACTTTCAACAATAGCCAAATTATGGAAAGAGCCTAAATGTCCATCAACTGATGAATGGATAAAGAAATTGTGGTTTATATACACAATGGAATACTATGTGACAATGAGAAAGAATTAAATATGGCCTTTTGTAGCAACGTGGACGGAATTGGAGAGTGTTACGCTAAGTGAAATAAGTCATACAGAGAAAGACAGATACCATATGTTTTCACTCTTATGTGGATCCTGAGAAACTTAACAGAAGACCATGGGGGAGGGGAAGAAAAAAAAAGAGGTTAGAGAGGGAGGGAGCCAAAACATAAGACATTCTTGAAAATTGAGAACAAACTGAGGGTTGATGGGTGGTGGGAGGGAGGGGACGGTGGGTGATGGGCATTGAGGAGGGCACCTGTTGGGATGAGCACTGGCTGTTGTATGGAAGCCAATTTGACAATAAGTTTCATATTTAAAATAAAATAAAGCAGAGATTGGAAATAGAGAAGAAAAAGAAAATGTATGCTTATGGTTGTGAAAGCTCGGGTTCTTTCCTCATGGCGCTTACAGCAGTGATTTGCAGTGAGTTGACTGTTAATTAAATTATCTGCACTCCCTGTGACCTCAGCCTGGAGCTTCTTCCTTGCTTCCTCTGCTCCTAACTGCTACAGAGTTGACCAAGTTTTTTTTTTCCTCTTAGGATTTCTCCTCTTACCATTCTTGTCTCTCCAGATCCTTGCTACTCAAAGTGTGGTCTATGGACCAGCAGCAGCAGCATCACCTTGAACCTTGTTATAAATACAGATTCGCAGACACCACCCAGACGTACTGAGTCAGAATCTGTGTTTTCACGACAGCCTCTGGTGGTTGCTGTGCACAATAATGTTTGAAAATCACTGTTCTAGATAACGCCTGCAGGCCGAATCTAGTCAGCTGCCCGCGATCACATTTTACATGGTTATATAAGTACCTATATATGGTAGACTCAATTTCTCCTCTTGGCCTCAAAGGCCTACAACTATCTACTACCTGGGTTCTTTCAGAAAAAGTTTGCTGATCCCACTCTAGAGGATATGGCTTGCTGTACTTGAATTCTGGGTGGATTCTTAATTTTTTTAAATGTTTATTTATTTTTGAACTTGAGAAAGTGTGAGCAGGGCAAGGACAGAGAGAGAGAGAGAGAGAGAGAGAGAGAGAGAGAGAGAGAAGATCTGTAGCGGGCTCTGTCCTGATAGCAGAGAGCCTGATGTGGGGTTCAAAGTCATGAATTGGGGAGATTATGTCCTGAGCTGAAGTCAGACGCTTAACTGACTGAGCCGCTGAGGTGCCCGAGGGTGGATTTTTATCTTGCTTTCGCGCAAACACCACCTGAAGGAGGATGGGCAAGGATTCCCCCTTCTTCTTTAGTCTGTGCACCTGTAGACTTTGGTACATTTGTATTTATGCCTTTATGTTATGATTTATTTTTTGTTTGTATGTCTATAGGTATGTTTCCCTACTGGGCAAAAAGCTCCCTGAATTCAGGATGAGACCAGATTCCCTAGAAGCAGAGTCCAGGGAAGGTGATTCTATTCAAGGGGGTTATCCAAGATCTTTCTCAGGAAGAACCTGTAATAAAGGGAGGGAGGCAGGACAGGGTGGAGTAAGAGGATTAGTAAAGATCGTATGGCTGCACCAAAGTCTAACCTCACCCTGATCCCATGGGAAGCTCTGGGGTGTGACCAGCACCATGGAATTTTTCCACCTGAAGGCAAGGGGCTGATCTTTGTATCCTCCTATCAGTCATTGGCCAGGGCTGCCCTCGGAGGGACGCGTAGCCTCTCAGGCTTTTCTGGATGAGGCTGCTCCTCTTAGAGGACACCTGTGAGCCCCTGGCAGTCACCACTCAGGCAGCTGAGAGTGGGAGGCAGTTCCGGTGTGTCTTTTTATTTTAATCTCTGTTTCCTTCGTTGCTAATACAATTCCTGGCACTCAGCAAGAGTGCAATAAATCTTGGTTACCTGAATGAGTCTCTTCCTAATAGAATACATACTCCCTTGTTAATTAAGACAGGCAATATCCATTGTCTTTGTTTATGTTCATCCAATTAATAAAGTAAATCATTTTCTAACTAGTTGGTTTAACAAGACTAAATGAGATAATCCAGATAAAGGTGCCTGGCAAACCACCTGATGTTTAATGTTTGTTTATTTCCCTTTAGAATTAAGTAGGCTGTGTGATATATTTTATTAGGAAGAGTGTCAACTTTCTTGTTTATGGCTTGTAACAAATTCAAATGAATCAGGAGAGATTTTTGTTTTTATTACCTCTGCAGCCTCTACTTGGGGCTTCCCAAGATCATCGCCTTTAGCTGTGAGGAGATATAATGGGGAATATAATCTAAGATATTATAATAGCAATGACATTGGAAAGTATGGGATGTATTAAAATATGGACACTGTTAAAATGGTCCACAAGGCAAATAATCACTGCCATAGGCATTAATCCTATTATAGACCAGGGACTATGCTATGTGCTTTATGTCCCTTATCACTGACCCTCAGAATGACTCCATACACTGGGGTTATAAGTGTTAGTACACTGGGGCGCCTGAATGGCTCAGTTGGTTAAGCCTCCGGGTTCGGTTCAGGTCATGATCTTGCGGTTTGTGGGTTTGAGTCCCGTGTGGGGCTCTGTGCTAACAGCTCAGAGCCTGGAGCCTGCTTTGAATTCTACGTCTCCCTCTCTCTCTGCCCCTTCCCTGCTCATACTCTGTCTCTCAAAAATGAATAAACATTAAAAAAATTTTTTTTAAAAAGTATTAGTACACAATAGGTGGGCCAGGTATGTAATTAGGATACCAGAAATGCAGGGGCACCAATATTTTTTTTTAATATTAAAAACTATTGTTAAGTTCATTGTGCTAGAAATCAGAACTTTGTGAATTTCTTTACACTTGTTTCTTATTATTTAAAATTATTAAAAAATTACACATAGAGTCATTATTACTTTTTTAGTGCATAGGATTTCCAAAAATCTTAATTTCTAACCCCTCTTCCCCAGATATTATTAACCCAATTTTAGAAACAAGGAAACTAAAGCTCAAGAGAGGCTACTGAACCAGTTAGGGGTCACTGGAGGAACAGAAAGAAAGAGGAGGTGATACTTAGATGAGAAGCTAGTGCCTTAACTGGAGCTGAGCTGCTGACCCCATAGAAATAATTTACAAACACACCAAAGAGGTGCTTCAGCATCTGGCTCAGTTGGTTGAGCATCTGACTCTCGGTTTCAGCTCAGGTCATGATCTCACGGTTCGTGAGTTTGAGCCCCATGTCGGTCTTTGTGTTGAGAGTGTGGAGCCTGCTTGGGATTCTTTCTCACCCCCTCTCTCTGCCCCTCACTCTGTCTCTCTCTCTCTCTCTCTCTCTCGCTCTCAAAAGTAAGTAAATAAAAAAAAAAAAAAAGGTGCCTCAGCATGTAGGTCTGGAATTGGCTTGAGCTGCCAGATTCTGGAATAATCTAGATGAACACACCTACCAGTGTCCAGCAACTACTACTTTGTTGGAGTCAGAAGTGGAAGGCCTCTCTTGTCTTCCTGCCTTCTGATCTTTTGCCAGTGCATCCTATAAGTAGGAAGTAGAATCGAACAGGAAACCAGCAGGTGAGGGGGACCGAGGAAGGGCCTGCAGACTCCCAGCCCTGCAGAAAAGAGAGGAGGGTGAGGACGGCTTGGAGGGATGACAGGAAAATGCCCAGGAAACACATACGGCCGGAAGGGTGCATGGCGAGGCCACCCCATGCTGCCTGTCTGTAGAATGTTTATGCTGAATGGCAAAGTGATACTATTGAGTTAACCTTACTCTGCTTGAAAATTCATTTTTGAGCTAATCTAATTCACTTTGCTTGAAAATTCACATTTCTGAGGCCTGAAAACAGGTTCATTTGTCCTGTGATTCCTGCTCTTTATTCAACTTTGAAACCGATCTTTCAAAAGAGAGGGGAAATTTTCCGTATTGGTGAGTTTGTGAATATTGGCATTGGCACCCATGGGTTGAAATCGTAGCAGTCTGGAACCCTGCTGGGATCTTCTACAGATACTCATTATGGTATTTTCTTATGCCCCAGAAAACAGGTTTAAAATTGAAATGGCAATTTATATTCCTATTTGGAATATGTCAGTGATTTGGTAGCAGTTCCTAAAATAGGGCGAAAAGACATTGGATTTTTCCATTTCTGGTGCCCTTTCAATAATTACCATTTATCAAACACCCCCAAATTAGGTACTGGGGAAACTAGAATAGATGAGATAAATGTTCTGTTAATGGGGGGCTCGTACCCTAATATTTGACCTAAACCGAGATCATTTTTATTAGTTCCCAGCAAACTCTTTCCTCTGAAAGAAACATTTCAACTGAAGCTATATATTTTATTTTCTTTTTAAAGATACCAGTTCTCCACTTCAATCAAAGACAAAGGAAGGGCATGAAGAAAGGTAGATTTTCTATCAAATAGTATTCTTGGGATGGTCCCCAGTTAGCCAGATCTTCTTCCTCGTTTGTCACATTGGTCTTTTATGTCTTTGATGGAGCAGTAATGGTGGTGAGTTAACTTTGCCTTGAGAGTACCTGCTGTCTGATAATGGAAGGACAGGAAGGAACATTCTGGCCTCGTTTCCTTCTGATGCTGCTGCCACACAATGATCGTGGCCGTGACCAGCAGAAGATGGTAGAGGAGAGTGATTCTATAACTTGGGACCATCACAATACTCTCCAGGAATAGACTATGAGACATGGCCTACTGTGAGGCATTTTTCTCAATTTTACATCTTTGATTACATAAAAAATTGATTCTCTGCATCATCCACTAAATAAACCCAGAATCCCTGGCATGGAGGTAATCTGTTGAAACACTGATTATGTTTTTCTTTTCTAAACTTATCTACCATTACACCCAACTTCTGTCTGCTCCAGCTCAAAGCTGTTTGTTAAGCAAAGCGATTTTTTTTTTTTTAATAAAGCAAATAGAGCACAGATAAAGGTAGAATTGTCTGGCTAGAAGTGGCGGGGTGTGGCAATCAGAGCCTGAATGCTTTGTCTTCTTTGTGCCCTGGCTATGGAAGCATCTCCTCCAAATCCCAGGCTGCTCTGACCATTCATATAAATCCTTCATCTTTCTCTGTGCTTTTACTCTGTCCTGCTGCTCAGCTGGATGTTTTTGCGTGGCATATTCTCCTTCTCTGGCACTGCTTGTTCAAATACTCCTCCAACCTGGATGCCACCTCTTCCAGGAAGCTTTTTATGATTTGCCCCACTTGAAACCAGTCTGGACATCCTCTGCTTTTCCATAGTACTTGTATTGCCACTGGTTGCTTTAAGGGAAGGTTGCCTTACTATGTTGTAAACTGCCATGAACTCAGGGAATTTTGTCCACCTTCGTATCTTCATCATGTCCTGCACGTATTAGATACTCAATAATGGTTACTTTATAGAGAGGAGAACATTTACTCTTATATAGGTTAATGAGGATTCTCTTTATGGACAGATCAAGATTTTGCAAACTTGTTTCCCTATTTTCACCATATGGAATAACGTCTTCCCATCTAGTCTCTGCTCAAATGCTACATCATAAATAAAACCTTTCTTGTATCTTCCTAGATGAAAGTGATGTCAAGTTTGTTTGAATGCCCAATAGCAAGCACAGTTTCTGTCCCTCTCTGAGGACGCTGGGCTTTCTATCAAATATTATACAGCCACATACATGCCTATTCTACATAACTGTAAGTTACTTAAGAAAAGAAAGTTCCATGGTCTAAAAGTGTAAGAGTATTGCACCTGCACGCTTCAAATGCAGGTCATACCAGTTAATATCTAGGGGGCAATGAGCAAAAAGCTTGATATCTTTGAATTTCAGTTTCCTCACTGTAAAATGAGGTTAGTGATGTCTCCTTCAGAAATTGTTTTGTTGTTGTTGTTGTTGTTGTTGTTGTTGTTGTTGTTGTTTTTGGTGAAGAATACATTCAATAAGATCAAAGTAGCTTACAAACATTGGGCATTCAAAATTATAAGTCCCTTCTCCAAGATTCCTCTTTGAGACTTCCCCAGAACCTAAGGACAGTCCTTTGTAAGAAGTATACACTCAATTTTTTTGTTTGCTTGCTGAATTGGATTTTCAGGAAATGTTGATGAGAATTATATGGAAAAAAATGGGGGCACCTGGGTGGCTCAGTTGGTTAAGCATCTGACTTTGCTGAGGTCATGATCTCACGGTTCATGGGTTCAAGCCCCACATCGGGCTCTGTGCTGACAGCTCAGAACCTGGAGCTGAGCTGCTTTGGATTCTGTGTCTCCCTGTCTCTCTGCCCCTCCCCTGCTCATGCTCTGTCTCTGTCTCTCAAAAATAAATAAACGTTAAAAATTTTTTTAATGGCTTCATTGCCACAGAGATTAGAAAACATCAAGTTGTGCCTGAATGCATTTTTTAAACAAAATTTAAGACTAGTTGATACTCTAAGATACATTATTTGTTTATACAGCTGGCCCTTGAACAACACGGTTTGAACTGCACTGGTTCACTTATATGTGGATTTTCTTTCCCAATAAATACAGTATAGTACTTTAATTGTATTTTGTCCTTCTTATGATTTTCTTACTAGCATTTTCTTTTCTCTAGTTTGTTTAATTTATTGTAAGAATACTGTATATATTACATGTAACATACAGAATATGTTATTAATTGACTGTTAATGTTGTTAATTGACTGTTGATGTTAGTGATAAGGCTTCTGGCCAACAGTAATTAAGTTTGAGGGAATTAGAAGTTATACACAGATTTTTGACTATGGGGTGGGGAGGGGGTGCCCCTAACCCCCACATTATTCAAGGGTCAACTGTGTATCTCTTCACAGAGAATCTCACAAGACTAGTGTTCATTGCAGTAGAGGCTGGAAAATATGGAAATAAGTCACTAGCCCTAAAGACATTGGGAGGAAAGCCTGTTTGTCCACAGGGCACTTTTCCTGCCTAAGGCTGGCATATCTTAGGTAGATTCACAGTCTGATCTTGTAGGCTCTTGTTGGCCAAAGGATATAGACTGTCTCTCATAGACTGACTCACATTAACCAAGTTTAGAGACAGACAAATAAACATTAATCTGAATTTGTTAATTTGCCATGAGCATTCTTACTTCTGTTGGAGTATACCATACGAGTTGACCCAATCAGATAAGGATTTCCCTCATAGGCTGATCTACAGAGAAAGCCATATTACAGTGAGAAGGTTTGTTGGTAAGCCTGAATTATGCAAAGTATGGAATTACTGATTTTAAGAGGTGTCTATCAGCTAGGCCTTCCATTCATCCCTCCTTTCCTCTTTCTCTCCTCACGTCTCCATTCAGCAAATACTTCTTGAAAACTTACTGTGTGAGGTAGTATAGCAGAGCGTTCTGGGGTGAGACTTCCTGTTTTTCAATCACAGATCTTCCGTTTGCTGGGCATGTGACCTGGGGGAAGGTATTTAACTTCTTAGTGCTATAGTGCCTACCTGTGTAATAGTACCTACTCCAATCAGGTTAAAGAAATTACCATATGCAGATGGTTTAGAATAGCAGCTTGGGACTGATGGTCTGCACACCTCTTTAATGTGCATAGGGGGGTAGATAGGGTGAGCTTTCTAATTTTTCTTTCTTTTTTTTTTTTTGCACAAGAAAATTGAGTTTCAAAATGATTAATTGCTGTGCCCTAGGTCGCACCCGGTTAATAAGTAGCTGCGTTTGCTCAGGACCAAGTTTATTTTAGAAAATCATGAATTTTGACACCCTGGGGGAGGAAATAAAACATAACAGTTATGTGGGCTTTCATTGCTCCTTAAAAAAGAATTCTAAGCCTGTAGAAATAAAGGGTAGACTCTAGTTTCTTCGTTTATCATCAACTTTTGATTGATTTTGTCATTTTCCATATTTATCTTCTATGAGTTGGGCCTCCCTCAAATGGTGCCCTAACAAATGAGATCAATTTTCCTCTGAAAGAGTTTTTTTTTTTTTTTAAAGAAATTACAGTCATCCCAGACTCATGTTCTTAGGGAGGAAACAGTACATTTGGCAATTTCCATTGCTTCTGGTTGTGATCAGATTGAATTTCAGGCAGTCATCTTCAAGCTATGCCCTAATTAAGATGAACAGATATTGTTAGCTGGCTTGTCTAATCAGTTTCCCATCTGGCGTAATCATGTTTATGAGCAGTATCTGCTTTTGCTTGGCGTGGGAAATAGCTAAAAACAACAGAACAAGGCAATCACATCTCCTAAGGTAAGATCCAGGGCCCTTCTTCACCTCAAATCCTAGCTGGGAAATCACAATTTCAAACGTGCAGAATAAGTGTGTGGGCTATTTGCACTGATGGACCCCCATTAGGCTCCACTGAGATCCATCCATCCATCCATGCATCCATCCACCCACCCATCCATCCATCCATCCATCCGTCCATATTTATGCTACCATCCATTCCATTTTAGCAAAAATTGCTCAACCCCTCATATGTGCTAGGCCGTCAATGACTCAGGGCATTACTAATATGAGAAACAGAAGCTCAAGAAGCTCTTGGTATGATGAAGAAAGTCTCAAAGACATATGGATCTGAAAAATAAAGCCTAGTGCTATTTATTGAACAGTAGTGTATGGCAAATTATTGCGTTGCAAATAATTGTACAGTTTTGTATTCTGTCTCTGAGAATGGTGATTCTGCCCAAGGAGGGTATGGAACCTGACCTTTGTTACACTGTTCCCTCAAAGAAACATGCCTTTGATAAATTATTTGTATTTCTATGATGGATGATGCTTTATTGATCTCCTCACTGAACAAAAGGCAGACAACACTATGAGAGAAATTTGAAGTCAACTTAGGTGTGAGTAAATTGAAAGCACTGCTTTTCATCAGGAGAACAAGTTGGGGATTAAAAAAAAAACACTTTGGGAATGGTACTTCCTTTCTCCAGCAGCCTGCCCAGATCTCAGCCAATGTTGTAGCTCTTATAATGTAAACAGATGCAAGAAGGATGTTAAAATGCTTCTTGGTTCAATAATGCCCATAATGTTACATTTCACAAGAGATTTAGTCAGAGGTGTATTAATAGAAAACTTATGAGACTAGACTATGTTGTTTTAGGAAGAAAATGAATAGTTGCTAAGGAGAAATGTGCTTGTCCTTAGGAAATGTTAACCCTTCCTGGAGGAGAGAATGGAATGAAATAGGAGTCCCTCATCTTCTTTCCCCCATTCGCGGGGCCCAAGCCTTCACAGCTTCCTGAGAGCTTGTGAAGCCTGGGCAGAAAGAAACCTCCACTAGCACATGGGGAAAGTCTCTTGGAGGCGTGGCTTCCTTTCTGAAGTAAAGAGACTGGAGTTTTCTTATAGGGGCAGTCCTGAGGTGTGACTATAAGAGGAAGACAAGAACTGGAATCAGCAAGAGGGTCACCGAGAAGAAGAGGGATAAGGAGATACAGAACATTTACATGTACAACCAACAAAGGCCCCCAACCATAAGTACTCTGACATCTCCTCCAAAAGTCATAAGTGATTCTGACCAAGTCATAATCTTCTGTCTCTATTGCTTTGATACTTGCCTGAATCATTAGTAAAAGAGCCCCTTACACTTCCATTTGAGCTCTGTATCTGTTTCTTTAAGGAAGAGGGTGTGGGGTTATTCACAAATGAAGCTGTTCCAGATAGCATGTAGAACCACCTGGTGATGCTCCTGAGTAGTCATGGCAGGTAGAAGGGAGAGCGTTGACCTTGCCTTGGAGTCACCCATGTTGAGAAGACCACCATCATCAGATGTCTTCCTGGTCACTGAAGAATGCAGAGTGGACTTCCTATGTTCTCCTGATAACCTCTCCACCTAGGGACAAGAAGGGGGCCCTGACATACTCTGGTTGTATAAAAAAATCACTTCATAATAGTTTAAATTGTTGAAATAGAAAGTGAACTATGGAGGGAGGAAGTGAGGTCTTAGTGCTGGAAGTGTTTTAGCGGATGTTAATCAACTAATTGGAAGGGGTATTTGAGGTAGAACTCAAACATTTTTTAGGATGACTAGAAGATCCCAAACTTGACGGTACATCAAAATCAGCCATGAGTTGTCACAAATACAACTGAGATGTTATGTTTCACGTGAAAAGCAACTGGAATCTTAGAAGTCTGATAAGTTTTGGCAGCCCCCTATATGCGGGATCGCTTTTGAGGCTCTAGTCTTTCCATATCTTGTAGAAATTGGGTGAGTTTTGTCATGTGTTGAAAAATTGTCACACTACCAATGGTTGCATTTTGGTTGCCACCTGCTGGGGTTGCCAGGTAGAGCTGTGAGTGACCTGTCATGTGGGTTCCTAGAGACCCACAAATAAGCTAAAAGAGGTTTCTGGAGCTCTTCTTGGGAATTGAGAGCCTTGTACATAGCAATACCATCTGGTATCATTTTTTGCTTCCTCGTGTAGGCTGAGGTCAACAGTGAGAGAAAAATATAATGATGAAGTCACAGGTGTACAAAACAAACGGTGTAAAACAATCATTTCCCAACTTCGACTTTCCCACATTGGTGTCATGTAAGCAAGGGGCAGAGGCCCACGCTAACTGGCCTTTTTATAAAGGGTCCTGGCAAGAGCCTTCTCTCAGAGGCTCAGTTTAGGACTTGTCACCAAATAACCAAGCAAAAGTTCTTTAAGGATAGACCCAGGGAAGACCCCGAAGTGGTGGGGTGCAATGCTTGAAAGAAGACTGTAGAAGTCAGCACATGAGCCTCAGGACTTGTTTTTGGACACTTCCACACTTTCATATCAACCTTAGTGATCTGGGTACACCCCAACTTGCTTATCATACCCTGGCCTCCATGGAAGATTCTCTCCAAGTTTGCTTCCACCTATCTGCCACCTCCATTTCTCCCTTTCTTGACATATTTCAAAAGCTCTCCATTGCTGAAAAG
Source organism: Panthera pardus (assembly GCF_024362965.1). Lineage (NCBI taxonomy): Eukaryota > Metazoa > Chordata > Mammalia > Carnivora > Felidae > Panthera > Panthera pardus. The sequence goes on from NW_026526810.1 coordinate 3,139,426, forward strand.
ATGAGATTCAGTTCCTCGGTATGGCACACGAGCCGCTATGATGTAACCTCTTCCCACCTCTCTGGATTGATCTTCTTCCAATCCACATTTTTCATGCCCTATATGTGAGCTATAACTCCTACATATCCCTGAATAAGCTTCTTCACAGTTTTTCATCTGATTCTCCACCCCTAAGCAGAGTTGATCTCCAGGCTTTGGGTTTCCAGTGTACCTAGAACATAAATTTATATATCATTTATTATACTCTTATAATTAACAGTTTGTAAATCCGGTCTATCTCTTCTTTTTTTTTTAAGTTTGTTTGTTTGTTTGTTTGTTTATTTATTTACTTATTTATTTATAGAGAACAAGCAGGGGAATGACAGAGAGAGAGAGAGAGAGAGAGAATCCCAAGCAGGTTCCTCACCATCAGCACAGAGCCCAGAATAGGGCTTGAACTCACAAACTATAAGATCATTACCTGAGCCAAAACCAAGAGTTGGACACTTAACTGACTGAGCCACCCAGGTGTCCTCCCCCCACCCCCATCTATCTCTTCTAATGGATGGTAGATCATTGAGCATGGTTTATTGTCCTGTTCAACACTATGTCCCCATTTCTTCCTTAGTGTCTGGCATCTAGAAGGTGTTCTATAAATATTGGTGATGAAAATATGGCAACTGTGAGCCAATAATTAGGGAATTTTAATTTTCTTTATGAAACAGCAAGTTCCAGGAACTTTGTGAGATAGTTATGGATCAGGAGTATGTTTGCTGTGTTCACCCTAAGATTCAGACCAACCTGGATATGTCTACAACACGAAATAAGTAGATACTAGGTATTTCTGGAAAAGTAAGTATGCCAAAAGAAGAATTTACACATTTATCTTGAGGACAACTGGGAAAATCAGAGAGGAAGAGTGATGTTTTTTTTTAAAAAAATTTAATGTTTATTTATTTTTTTATTTGAGAGAGAGAGACACACAGAGTGCAAGCTGGGGAGGGCAGAGAAAGAGGGAGACACAGAATCGGAAGCAGGCTCCAAGCTCTGAGCTGTCAGCACTTGAGATCATGGCCTGAGCCAAAGTCAGGTGCTTAACTGACTGAGCCAGACGGGTACCCCTGAGAGGGAGAATGATTTTAAGCACAGCTCGGTGCTTATTATTCCAAGAACTGTCTGATTTAGTCTTCTTGAACCAAACCTCAAATCCTGGGAGAAAGGACCAAAAAAATATGGAATAAAAATAAGAGAGAGTTTAGTTGGATCCACGTGGGACATTCAGAGGCATTTTCTAGCCAAAAGGAGTCCCAGGGGAGTTAGAAATGTAATTGTCCCACTTGGAGTGATACTGTTGAAACACATGTTGATAGAGGGTAGAGATATTGGCCTAGCCAGGAAGCCTGACAAGCCTAAATCTGGGGGAGGGGGAAGAGGAGGGAAGAAGGAGAGAGAGAGACAGAGAGATTGAGAATCAGGGCCACACAGGCAGAGAAAGAAAAGGAGGAAAATTATGGATACATGGTGATTGAGCTCAAGCAAGACACCCTCCAGGATTCCCTGAATTATTCAACATGGAAGAAAGGCAGAGGCAGAAAAATACTTTTTTTTTATTTTAGTGATAATCCTGCTTTTTAAAATCCCCTTCCCCATCCTTCCCTTTGATGTGGTCTTGAAATACACAAATTGCAGAAAGGAGTACATAATGTGTATCAGGAAAAAGAAAATCATGCAGAAGTACTTTAGGAGTTACAGGTCAAAAGCATCCTCTCTTTACTAGATTGAACTTCCTGGAAAATAACTTTTAGGATTTAGTATTGCCAGAGGTTTTAGCTGTTATTTTGTCCCCTAAAGATGGGAAAAAATAATTCCCTCTCACCAGGCAGTTTCATTAGCATATTGCCCTTGTTGGCATCTGAAAAGTGGCTAATTTGGAAGGTTAGGTTTTAAAATGAGGGACTTTAATTTTACTTCCCTTGTAAAGTTCATGTGAATGAGAAATTATCCCAGCAGCTGTTACAAATGCATGGTTACACAGCAGCTTTCAGTAATATGGGAGTAAAGACTCCTGTCTTAACGCTGTTGACTGAGAGAATGTTCCAGAGAAGTGGATTTGGGAGCCACTTGCCTAATATTGACAAAACAGTGACACTGGCCTGTTTTCATTTTAACTGGAAATGAAAAACTGAGAATTTACAGTTTCAAGATTCTTTTTTGGCTTAATCTCTCTGGCCACAGCACTCCCTGCTCAGCTAGAAGGTGAGAAATCTATGAGCAGTTCCTGGCATCTTCATATATGACACATAAAGAGAAAAGTCAAGCAATTCAGTTGGCATTAATTTTAAAGAGCCAAACAACATCAACAAACCATTACCTAAGATATAAGAACATGGACCTGAAACACAGAGTCAATCCGCATGGTGAGGGGACTCCAGGGCTGTGGGCTTTATGAGCTGAGGAGCTGTCAAGTTTACCCATCCCAATGCCCCCTTCTCATTAATGGGAAATCCAGAGAAACTACACCACACTGCACAGTAGATCTCCAGATTTTATTTATCTTGCATAACTGGAACTTCCTCATGTCCCCTCCCCACGGCTCCTGGCAACCACCATTCTACTTTCTGCTTCTTGGGAGTTGCTATTTTAGATTCCACATACAGTATTTGTTTCTCTGCGTCTGCCTTATTTTACTTACCACAGTGCTCTCTAAATCTATCTATACTGTTGCAAATGGCGGGATTTCCTTCATTTGTAAAGGTTGAGTATCCTTATATACTTTGGATGTCAACCCCTTATCAGCTGACTGGCAATGATATGCGGAAAAATGAAACAAAAGATGAGAGATGAAGAGTTGTTCATCCTGGGGTCCTGGATCCAGTTATACTGGAAGTGGACTGTCTTCACTCCTGCCTTTTTAGAAGTTTGCTTATGTGTGCCCACAAATTTCCCTCTGTGGCTTAAGTTAATTTCAGTTGACTTTCTCTCACTGTCATCTGAACCTGTCCTAACCAATCTTTTCACCTTTCTTCTCTGTCCCTGATTGTCCTACATTTGATCATTAAGTTTGTAGTAGGCATAATAATGGCCCCCAAAGATGATTTCATGCCCTAATCCCCAGAATCTGTGAATATTACACATGGGAAAAGGGACGGGGAAGGCGGCAAGATGGCCTGACTTTCAGCTCAGTTTTCAAGACAATGATTCAGACACAAGCCACAACATAGGGGTCTGTTACAGGATTAAGGTCCAAGGTGGGAGGGCTTGATTTCATGCGGTCAGGGTAGGAATCCAGCAATCAGGCCTGGAAATTAATCCAGAATATTCTCTGTTTCTTAAATACTTTTTTAAATGTTTATTTGTTTTTGAGAGAGACAGAGACAGAGACAGAGAGACAGAGAGAGACAGAAAGCACCAGTAGGGAAGGGGCAGAAAGAAAGGGAGACAGAGAATTCCAAGCAGGCTCCATGCTGCCAGCATGGAGTCTGACATAAAGCTCAAACTCACAAGTTGTGAGATCATGACCTGAACCAAAATCAAGAGTCAGACACTTACCCAACTGAGCCACCCAGGCACCCCCAGTGCTTCTTAAATCTTATCATCAGTAGCACTGGTTTCAAAACCTTGAGAGCAGAAGGGTGTGGAAATAAGAGGTACACATTGGGATCAATTGCCCAGTTCTGGGGAAAGACAATCTGAGAAGGAAGAGACATGTTCTTTATCTTAAGATAAAGAAAACCCACCATCCTTAAGACTCCATCGAAACAAAGTGTTGAGATCATTCACTCCTCCTGAAGGGCAGCAATTCTGAATTATAGAACATGAGCCCTGAGATAGAACCAAAGGTCCTATGGTCTTCTTTTACACCAGTGTTTCTCAAAGATTTCTCCCTGAACTACCAGTTTTTTTTAGCTTCATTACAACTGAAAATCCTTAGTCTGTAATCAAAAGTTCTCAGTCAGACTCTCTGAAGGCAGCATGTGGGGGTGGGTGAGTGTGAAAGTTAGAAATATGCATTTTAACCACCTCCCAGGTGATTAGGAACCACTGTTTTTGTGGTTCTTAATCATCTAGGGATGATATCCTAACTGTGGACAAACTGAATTGAAAATAAAATTTTTAATGTTTGTTTATTTATTTGGAGGGGGGAGGGGCAGAGAGAAAGGAAAGAGAGACTCTCAAGCAGGCTCTGCACTGTCAACACAGAGCCCAATGTGAGGCTCGATCCCATGAACCATGAGATCATGACCTCAGCTGAAATCAAGAGTCAGATGCTTAACCAACTGAGCCACCCAGGCGCCCCTGAATTGGAATTTGTGAGAGTGGGCCCCAGGTACTGGTACTCTATCCAATGAGCAGCTTATGTTGAGAAAAGCTGGTACAGAAGTTGGTAAAGTGACTTTGAAAAGTATACTCAACCAAATAGTGGTCGCGTTGGAACTGGAACTCAGCCTTTCCTAAAAGTTAAAGCCTGGGGTGCCCGGGTGGCCCAGTCGATTAAGCAACTAACTCTTGATCTCAGCTCGGGTTTCGATCTCAGGGTCATGAGTTCAAGCCCTGCACTGGGCTCTGTGCTATGTGTGAAGCCTACTTAATAAATAAAATAAAATAATAAAATAAAATAAAATAAAATAAAATAGGCTAACGGGTCTCCAAAACTGAGTGAACAAATACCAAAATCAGAGGAATGAAACCGATGGTTTTAGAGAAAGGGCAGTAGGTTAGTGTAAGCAGGGACTGACTGGGGGCTATTGGGCGGTTTTTATGTATTCGCCATGACCTGGTGTGTGGTGGGCTGACTGTGTTTAACCAGAGTGTTGGCAGAAATGGAGCTCCTGAGCCTCTACCATGAAATTGCTGTCAAAAAAAAAAAAAAAAAAAAAAAGCCACAGCTAAAACCATCTTAAGCATTATTCAGTTAATGTTCGGTGCACTATCCTGCTGTTAAGAAATCCCATAGCTGCAGGTGACTATCCAAATTGATGAGCAGGTACATACAGGGATCTACGGAGCTGGCCGTGAGCTGAGATGGACACCTGAAAAGGACAGCTTTCACTGGACGCCAGAGGAGAGATAAGGAACGAATGTGTCTCGTATCCTCCTTTTCTGAGTGCATGGTTTTGTGTTAGGAAGGCAGGTTATCTCAACTCCAACTTGCGCTGGTGTCTCAGTGCCTTAGCTCCAGACGCAAGTTCCTCCTCAGCACCAGGTGAAGAATTTAATTTGCTGCACCTTCTGGGGTTTATGTATCCTTTGTTGGCCGTGGGCTCTGAGTGTCTGTTTTCTGGTAAGTGGAACTGATTCTAGCGGGAACTGTTGGTGGATCTAAGTAGTGAAGTCCCTTCTCTGGAGGGTGGCTGCTCCCATCTTTATTTTTGTCACTGGCGTAGTTGTGAGCTTTCCTTGATGCTTCCGGTATACATGGCTGAGACCTGAACGGCAACAGGTATGATTTAGGGATTTAGTCTAATCCAATGCTGCTTGTGGTGGAATCACCCACTCAAAATGTAACGTGGTCTTTTATTCTTTTCTGCTCTGCAGACGAAGGCACTAGCTGGTAAATTACCTGGATGGGCCTTTGAAGAGTAAATCACTTATGATGTAGGCTGCTGATCCTTCCCTGGAGGAGGCTGGTGGTGGTGTTGGTGTAGAGCCCTTTCCAGGGAGATCATTGTCATTACAGTGATAATATACACATGTTCTGGCCGAGTATTGACTATAAAGGGGAATGAGATCCCTAGTCTGAGGGCCTTACAGACAATCCATGGAACTATTCTGAAGGAGGCAGATAGGTAGCCTTATTATCAAGAAGATCTGTGTGCTTCTAGCGTTAATGTAGGGCATGAACATGGGACACCTGGGTGGCTCAGGTGGTTAAGTGACCGACTTCACCTCAGGTCATGGTCTCACCACTTGTGAGTTTAAGCCCACATGGGGCTCTGTGCTGACAGCTCGGAGCCTGGAGCCTGCTTTGGATTCTGTGTCTCCCCCTCTCTCTGCTCCTCCCCCACTTGCAACTCTGTGTGACTGTCTCTCTCAAAAAATAAATAAACATTAAAAAAATTAAAAAAAAAATAAAGTAGGCCAGGAACCAGAATGAGGTGAGTGAGGGACTCATACTGGGCACCAAACTTAAGGGGCTCTGTAAACTCAGCCATCAAGATAAATAATATTTTAGTGCAATGTTTATTTTAAAAAAATAAGGGGCGCCTGGGTGGCTCAGTTGGTTAAGCGGCCGACTTCGGCTCAGGTCATGATCTCGCCGTCAGTGAGTTCGAGCCCCGCGTCGGGCTCTGTGCTGACAGCTCAGAGCCTGGAGCCTGTTTCAGATTCTGTGTCTCCCTCTCTCTCTGCCCCTCCCCTGTTCATGCTCTATCTCTCTCTGTCTCAAAAATAAATAAATGTTAAAAAAAAAAAATTAAAAAAATAAGAATTCATGCAAAAAATGCACACTGAACAAAATATCCAAATTTTGAATAAAGCCAGGATCAATAATAGTGCCCTGTTGAGCCATATTGGGGTCTGCACAAAAGGAAAAGCTGGAAATACTGATTTTTAATAATGAGAAATACAGAAAATAAATAATAAAAAGGAATGTAGCAAATAAATTTGAGATGAATTGCAGATCTAAATGTGAATGGTAAACAAGCAAACTTCTCAAAAGGAACATAAACTTCTTAATAAACTGAGAGTAGGCAAAAATTCCTTAGCACTAACTCAAAAGAAAAAAAATTTAAAAATTTAAGTATAATAATATAAGTACTTTTGCTCATCATAAGGTACCATTAAGAGGATGAAGAGGAGGGGTGCCTGGGTGGCTCAGTCAGTTGAACGTCAGACTTTGGCTCGGGTCATGATCTCAGGGTTCGTGGGTTCGAGTTTTGTGTTGGGCTCTGTACTGAAAGCTCAGAGCCTGGGGCCAGATTCGGAGTCTGTCTCCCTCTCTGCCCCCACCCCCACTTACGTTCTGTCTCTTTCTCTTTCTCAACAATTCAGGATGGGGAATATATTTGCAGTACGTATATCTCACACAAGAATCAAATGCTGAGTGTATTAAGAACTCCTACAAATGAAAATACAAAGACAGACAACCCAATAAAAGCAGGAGCAAAGGACTTTAACTGATACTTGAAGAGTGTACATCTAAGTAACCAGTAAACATATGAAAAACAGCTCATTTTCATTACTTACCAGGGAAATGAAAATCAGGGCCACAATGTAATACCAGCACATACATGGAAATAATGATAATAATAATAATAATAAAGCAGATAATGCCAAGTGTTGATGAGGATGGGGAATAACTTGGATTGTCTCACACTGCTAGTGGGAGGAAAAAAGGTCCATCCCTCACGGCTCAGCAGTTCCAAGAGAAATTCACATATGTGTTAACCTAAAGACATGTACAAAGATATTCGACGTCATTAGTTTAGTGGGGAAATACTTGTTAAAGCCACAAGAAGATACTACTACATACCTATTAGAGGGTCTAAGAGATGTCTGTAAGAATGGACTATACCAAGTATAATAAGGATAAGAAAAAACAAACTCTTATATATTCCTTCCTGGTGGAAATATAAAATGGTACAATCGGTTTGGAAAAAAAATTTTTAAATTTCCTAAAAAGTTAAACATATATCTGCCACATAACCTGCTAATAGGTATTTACTCAAGAGAAGGGAAAGCATATGTCCGTACAAAGACTTGTACAGGAATGTTCATAGCAACTTTATTTTCAATAGCCACAAACTGGAAACAACCTTAATGCATATCAGCAGTGAATAAGAGAAGCAAATTGTGGTATATCCTTACAACAGAATACTATTCAGCAATAAAAAGGGGAAAAAACTGATGCACATGACGTGGGTGGATCTCAAAATAATTCTGCTGAGTGAAAAGAGGCAGACAGAAAAGAATACATATTGTGTGTTTCCATTTATATAAAAGTCTAGAAAGTGTAAACTAAACCATAGTAAGAACAGGTCAGTGGTTGACTGTGGATTGGGATCAGTAGGAAGATGTGAGAGGGAGGGATTACAATGGCTCAGGAGGAAACTTTGTGGGTACTGAATGTTTTATGATCTTGACTTCAGTAATAGTTTCATGTGTGTGTATTAAAATTTATCAGATTGTATATTTCACATATGTGCAGGTACATTAAGAATATCACAATGAAAGCAATTTAAAAACTACACAAAAGGCTCTGCTCTCAAGTTGATCATTGCAGAGAGCAGTAGATAGATAAACATACCATTATCTTGCACATATTTGGCTCAATTACAGAAGATTTTGGCAATGTGCAGAAGCAGGCCCATCCAGGAATGCATTCTGTCTGGAAGAATCAGAAAGAATCCCTCTAGAGAGGGATGATTGGTGAAGTGTAGAGTTTTAAAGTAACGCAGTTTAAGACAGGGCTGGAGACGCACTTAGATACCAGATGGTGAAGGGCTTGTGTGCCACGTTAGGAAGATGTAAGTCAAGTAGAGAGATAGGACCAATGAATATATTAACAATATTAATCCCATTTTTTGGAGGAGGACCAGTTTTCTCAGTAAGATTTATGATTCACAAATCTAATTATCAGTGTTGGGGGAGCATAGGGGGGATAGGAAGATCCTGAACTCACCTCCCACGGGCACACCAAAGCTACATGTGGAAGAATTCCATCTGAAAAAGAACTGGAAATAGCTGAACTGCTCCCCTACAACAAAGAATAAAATGACCACATTTAGATGAGTAGGAGAGGTAGAGACATGGTCTCACCAAAACCCCAACCCTGGTGTGCTGACCCACAATAGGGAGGGATCTCCAGAGTCCAGACTTTGTCCTGGAGAAGCAAGGGGTTTGTGCCCTACGTCAGGCACCTCAACCCTTGGGATGTACAGAGGAGCAATGAGCTCTCAAATATCTGGCTTAGAAAACCAATAGGGATTACATCCAAGGGACCTAAAAAAGTGGTAGGGAATGTAGAGACACTTTTCAAAGGACTTGTGTGTGGTTTTACTTGCCATAGAACCCAGTGCAAAAGCAGTTCAGACACAGTTTGAAAAGCACCTGGACTACATGTGAAAGAGATTCATTTGCTAACCTTAAGACATCGGTTGAAGGGGCAGAGGACAGTTAGAACTCTCTCCAGAGACGAGGCATTGGCCAGTGGCATTTTTGCACTCTCCTTCTGGTGCAGAAAGGTGTGCAGACACAGCACCCCACCCCCCACTTCCTTGCTGGGGCTGAAGGGTACAAGTAATCACAGCATTCTCCTGCTGTCTTTCTGGAGCTGGTGGGTGCCTGCAGACATGACACGTTTCTGCCTCACAGAAGGCTGATGAGCACACACAGCCAAGGCATTCTTCCACTCGCTAAGGCTGGTGGGCATGCCGGCACCCTGCACTCTCCAGATGCATTGCAAAAGCCTACAGGCATGTGCACACTCCACACAAAGGATGCCTATTGATGCCTGGCCCTGGTAGCCATGGGGACTTGTGTTCATGGGCTCCATGGAACTGGAACAATTGGAAAGACAGTTCTTGGCAGACTCTCGCCCTCTGGGCACTGCACAGACAGTAGACTGAAACACATCCAAAGTCTTCCTGTGAAAAAGGCCTATTTACTTGTCTTGGAGTTTCAGCCTTACGGACGGGTTTCAGGTCTGCCACACACCTAGAGACTAGGAAGGAGCTCTCTTGGAATATAGGCAGGGAGACACCTTTCTTGAGCTCTCCCTGGCCTGGTGGTAGCTCACTGATACCTCACAGAAAGGAGCTTATACACCCATCTGGAGCCCTGAGATTTGCAACTGTCACCCAGTGGGTGCCTCCAGATCTCCTGGTCTGGAAGCCAGCAGGGTTTATGATTGCGGCCCCACAGGATTGTATATATTTGCACACTTTGAAAGTTGTTGCCTGAAAGTCTGGCTTCCAATCAGCCTGCAAGTAGATGCTAATTGAGATGCTTCCTCTTGGGACATAGACAGGTCTTGGCACATCCTCCACAACAGGTGCCTATCAAGAATAAATCAGGATGCGTGGACAATCACAAATGTTTGGGAGACAACCAAGAGCTAGGGCAGGTTGAACAATAGGTTTCACCACTTATGGAAAGCCAATCTCTCAAGACTGGAAAGGTAGCTCTTTTGTCTGATACATAGAAACAAACACAGAGCATCAAGAAAATGAATACACAGAAGAATATGTTCCAAACAAAAAAATAAGATAAAACCTCAGAAAAATACCTCAATGAAATGGAAATAAGTAACCCACATGATATGGAATTCAAAATAATGGTCAGTAAGATGCTCACCAAGCTCAGGATAAGAATGAAAGAACACACTGAGAATTTCAACGAAGAGATAGAAGATATAAGAAAGTGCCAAACAGAAGTCACAAGCCTGGAGAATACAATAACTGAACAGAAAGATACAGCAGACTAGGTGAAGTAAAAGAGCAAATCAAGGATCTAGAATACAGAACATGGGAACTCACCACAACAGAGCAGTAAAAGAAAAACGAATTTAAAAAGTGAAGATAGCTTACAGGACCAATAGCACACCACCAAGAGTAATAACATTCACGTTATAGGGGTCCTAGAAGGAGAAGAGAGAGAAAAGGGTGGAAAACTCATTTGAAGAAACAATAGCTGAAAACTTCCCTGACTTAGAAAAGGAACAGACATCCCGGTCCAGGGGGCCCAGAGAGTCTCAAATAAAATGAACTCAAACAGAGCCACACCAAGAGGCATTATAATTAAAATGTCAAAAGTTAAAGATAAAGAGAAAATATTAAAAGCGACAAGAGAAAACCAACTTGTTATACACATGGAAACCCCAATAAGTCTGTCAGCAAAATTTTCAGCAGAAACTTTACAGGCCAAGGGAAAAGTAGCATGGTCAAAGGGCTGAAAGGAAAACAAAAAACTTTAAACCAAGGATATTCTACCTGGCAAAATTATCATTTAGATTTAAAGGTGAAATAAAGAGTTTTTCAGACATGCAAAAATTAAAGGAATTCATCACCACCAAACTGCCCTTACAAGAAATGTCAAAGGGATTTTTTAAGCTGAAAAAAAAAAAAGGGTCCTGATTAGTAACAAAAAATATATGAAAGGGAAAATATCAATGTTTAAAGTAAATATATAGTAAAAGTAATGGGTTTATCACTTATAAAACTAGTTGAAGATTAAAAGACAAAAGTATTAAAGTTAACTATAACTAAAATAATTAGTTAAAGGGCACACAAATTAAAAAGATGTAAAATGAGAAATCAAAAACAAAATATGTTGTGGGGAGTAATTTTCTACCTACTTAAACAACTTAAAGTGGATGTTTTATACACACACGTATGTTACATATATATATATATATATATATATATATATGTAGAGATAGATATTACACATATATGGTGTTGCATATGTGTATATATATACACACATATACATGTGATATATATGTTATATGTTAAATAATGTTGATATTATATATATGTTATATATAATGTTAATGTTATTATATATATAATGTTATGTATATAAAATGATGTATGTGAACTTCATGGTAACCATAAAACAAAAACCTATAGTAGATTCACAAAAGGTAATAAGAAAGGAATCCAAATATAACAGTAAAGAAACTCATCAAACATGTGGGAAGAGGACAAGAGAAGAAAGGAGCAGAAAGGAACTACAAAAACAGCCAGAAAAGAATAAACAGAATGGCAATAAGTTCAAACCTACCAATAATCACTCTAAATATAAAGGGACTAAAACATATAGTGGCTAATGGATTAAGAAACAAGACTCATCTATATGCTGCCTACAAGACACTCTCTTCAGATGTACACGTATACACAAACTGAAAGCAAAGGGATGAAAAAATATATTCCATGCAAGTGAAAACGAAAGGAAGCTGGTGTATCTATACTCATATCGGACAAAACAGACTTTAAAACAAAGACTATAACAACAGATAATGAAGGGCATTACATAATGATAAAAGGTCAATCCAACAAGAAGGTATAACTTATAAATACATATTCACCTAACACAGAAGTACTTAAAATATACAAAGCAAATATTAACAGACCTAAAAGGAGAAATTGGCAGCAGTACAATAAGAGTGGGGGAATTTAATACCCCACTTACATAAATGAATAGATTTTCCAGACAGAAAATCAATAAGGAAATTTGGGCTTAAATGACACATTAGACCAGACGGCCTTAATAGATATATACAACATTCCATCCAATAGTAGCAGAATACACATTCTTTTCAAGTTCACATAGAACATTCTCCAGAATAGATCACATGTTAGACCACAAAACAAGCCTCAATAAGTTTAAGAAACTTATATCAAGCATCTTTTCTGACCGCAATGGTATGAAGTAAGAAAGCAATTCCCCCCTCCAAAAAAAAAAAAACAAAACACCCAAAAAACAGGAAAAATCACAACATAGGTGTAGATTAAACATGCTACTGAACAACTATTGGGTAAATGAAGAAATCAAAGGATAAATAAAAAAAAATATCTTGAGACAAATGAAAATGGACAAACATTTCAAAATCTATTGGATGCAGTAAACGTGGTTCTAAGAGGGAAGTTCATAGTGATACAAGCCTTCATGAAGAAACACGGAAAATCTCAAATAAGGAATCGAACTTTACATCTAAAGGAATTAGAAAACAAACAAACAAACAAAGCCCCAAATTAACAGAAGAAAGTTAATAATAAAGATCTGCAGAAATAACCACATTGGAGACTAAAAAGACAATAGGAAGGATCAATGAAACTAAGAACTGGTTCTTTGAAAAGATAAACAAAATGATAAATCTTTAGCTAGGCTCACCAAATTAAAAAAAAAGAGAGCTTAAATAAATAAAATGAGAAATGAAAAAGAAGTCAACAGTTACCACAGAAGTACAAAGGATTATAACAGGCTGCTATGAACAATTACATGCCAACAAATTGGAAGACATGGATAAATTCCGAGAAATATCCAATCTTCCAAGACCAGGTCATGAAGAAATAGAAAATCAGAATAAACCAATTACTAGTAAGTAGGCTGAATCAGAATCAAAAATCTCTCAACAAATAAAAGTCCAAGACCAGATGGCTTCACTGGTGAATTTTACTGAACATTCAAAAAAAATTTAATACCTATCCTTCTCAAACTCTTTCAAAAAATTGAAGAGGAAAGAAAACTTCCAAACTCATTTTATGAGGCCAGCATCACCGTGATGCCAAAACCAGACAAAGACATCACACACAAAAAAAATTATAGGCCAGTATTCCTGATGCAGGCCCAAATCCCCTAACCATAGGTGCGAAATCCTCAAAACCATTACAAAAGCAGTTACACCACAAAAAATCATAGGCCAATATCCCTTGAAAAGAAATGCAAAAATCCTCAGCAAAATATTAGTAAACCAAATTTAGTAATATTAGTAATATATTAAAAGGATCATACACCTTGATCAAGTGAGATTTATTACAGTGATGCAAAGATAGCTTAACATACACAAATCAATAAATGGAGACACAATATTAACAAAATGAAAAATAAAAATCATATTATCATCTTAATAGATGTAGAAAAGTATTTGACAAGATTCAAAACCCAGGTATGGTAAAAGCTCTCAACAAAGTGGGCATAGAGGGAATGTACTTCAACATAATAAAGGCCACATATGACAAGCCCACAGCTAATATCATACTCAATGGTGAAAAGCTGAAAGCTTTTCCTCTAAGATCAGGAACAAGACCAGGATGCCCATTATCCCCACTTTTATTCAACATAGTATTTTGTTTTAGAGAGAGAGAAAGAGAGGAGATGGGAGAGGGGCAGAGGGGGAGAGAGAGAGAGGGAGAGGGAGAGGGAGAGGGAGAGGGAGAGAGAGAGAGAGAGAGAGAGAGAGAATCCCAAGCAGACTCCAAGTTCAGCATGGAGCCAGAGATCAACGCCTGAGCCGAAATCAAGAGTCTGATACTTAATTGACTCAGGTGCCCCTATTCAACATAGTATTGGAAGTTCTAGCCACAGTAATTAGGCAAGAAAAATAAATAAAATAAAATTGGGAAGGAAGAAGCAAAACTGTCACTGTTTGCAGATGACATGATTTTATATATAGAAAACCCTAAAGAGCCCACCGCATAACTGTTGGAACTAATAAACAAATTCAGTAAAATGCAGGGTATAAATAAATATACAAAAATTGTTTGCATTTCTATACACTAACAAGGGACTAACAGAAAGAGAAATTTAGGAACCAGCCTCATTTACCATTGCATCAAAAAGAATAAAATATCAAGGAATAAATTTAACCAAGGAGATAAAAGACCTGTATACTGAAAACTATAAGATATTAATGAAAAAAATTGAAGAAGACACAAATAAATGGAAAGCTATTCCATGCTCATGGAATGTTAAAATTATTATTGTTACAATGTCTACATTATCCAAAGCATTATACAGATTCAGTGCAGTCCCTGTCAAAATTCCAATGGCAGTTTTCACAGAAATAGAACAATCTTAGAATTTATTCAGAATCATAACTGAATTATAGTCTGTGTGTGTGTGTGTGGGTGTGTGTATAAATGAAATCTCAACCTTTCATAAAATCTTTAATCTTCCAAAAACTCTTTCAAAAACAATAAAATCTTACCATTTGGGGCAACATGGATGGACTTGAGAGTAGTATGCTAATGAAATAAGTCAGAGAAAGACAAATACCATATGATTTTACTTACATGTGAAATCTAAAAAACAAATAAACAAAATCAAACAAAACTGGTCAATACAGAGAACAGAATGGTGACTGTACCAGAGGGGAAGGGGGTTGGGGGATGGGGTTCGAGAAGTATGAACTTCCAGTCATAAAATAAACAAGTTATGGAGATGTTATCATACAGCATAGTGACTATACTCAATAATGTACTCACGCATACTTCGAAGATGTCAGGAGAGTAAATCCTAAACGTGAGCATTGTATGGGAACAGATAGTAACTGGATTTATTTTGATCACTTCACAACAATTACAGATATTGAATCACTATGTTGTACACCTAAAACTAATATAATATTATATGTCAATTATACCTGAATTCAAAATGTAAAAGAAATAAAGACCAGTGGGCCTTGACTGAATGAATAACCTTGTTCATTTGCCCTCCACTCATATTACTGACTGCATGCCCTGAAAAAAAAAAAAAGCACAAATATGAGTGTACTGGTTCCATTTCTCATGGATCTCTAGTGTTTACACCAGTCAGGACCAACAATTTGTCTTTGTCTTTTTGCATTATGTATTTCAAGTTACTTTGAATGTAAGTAAAACATATTTCTCTCCTTAACAGGATAAGTTAAATTTTTCTCCTAAGCTTGGGCTAAATAATGTATCTTGATGAAATCAATTTGCTTAAAGGTCCGGGGAAAGGGCTTTTGTGGTAACATTCCCAAACCATTATGGTGAGGATCCCAAGTTAATTTTGCCTTCAGATGACTTTTAAGTTGGATGAGTAGGAGAAGAAGGAGAGGAAGCAGCAGTAAGAAAAGCAGAGGAGGAGGAGGAGAAGGGAGTCAATTGAGAGTTATGTGAAACCCCATCATTAAATGCTTAATAAATAATTTAATAAAATTGCTATCAAAGCCCTTTCTGGAATGTTTATTGGAATCCCTTTTTTAATGCATTTGTCCTGGATTTGTAATTGCAAAATAGCCAGAAGGAGATTTACTCTTTTTGGTTTTCATTCTGTATTATTCTCTCCAGAGTACAAATAAATCAGGCATATGGATTTTATTTTTTAAAGCCTCAGAAAGAAAATAAATTTGTTGGTGTTGCTAAAGGGAACAGGTTCTGACTCTCAATGTGTTAAAACAGCCAGGATTTTTTAGTACCTCTATTATCTTATTTGTCTTTTTGTTTAGTCCCCACAACAAGCCTACTAAGTAATTTTTGTTACACTTATTTAGAGATGAAGGCAATGGAGGGGTAGAGATTACCTAGACTGCTCAAAAGTAAATAGTTAATGATTAGGATCTACCAGCTCTGCTAACTTAAACCCGGGTCTGTTGTATTCAAAGCCCATGCTATTTACTTCACTTCATATTTACTCAGGTAGGTTTTGTATATTAGCGATTTTTTTTAATGTTTATTTATTTTGAGAGAGAGAGAGAGAGAGAAAAGCACAAGCAGGGGGCGGGAAGAGAGAGAGAGGGAGAGAGAGAATCCCAAGCAGGCTCCATGCTCTCAGCACAGAGAGCCTGGAACTCACAAAACATGAGATCATGACCTGAACAGAAACCGAGTCAGGCACTTAACTGACTGAGCCACACAGGTACCCCAAGAGATTTTTTAAGTATAGATGATACAGCCTTCATGTCAACCACTCAAAAATTATTATTATTATTATTATTATTATTATTATTATTATTATTGGAGGACAAGTTGGTGACATCTCCTGTCCTTTTTTTAACTTGTTTTATTTTTTATTTTTCTAAATTTACATCCAGTTAATTAGCATATAGTGCAACAATGATTTCAAGAGTGGATTCCTTAATGCCCCTTACACATTTAGCCCATCCCCCCTCCCACAACCCCTCCCATAACCCTCAGTTTGTTGTCCATATTTATGAGTCTCTTCTGTTTTGTCCCCTTCCCTGTTTTTATATTATTTTGTTTCCCTTCCCTTATGTTCATCTGTTTTGTCTCTTAAAGTCCTCATACAAGTGAAGTCATATGATTTTTGTCTTTCTCTGATTGACTAATTTCACTTAGCATAATACCCTCCAGTTCCATCCACATAGTTGCAAATGGCAAGATTTCATTCTTTTTGATTGCCGAGTAATACTCCTACACACACACACACACACACACACACACACACACACACACACACCGCATCTTCTTTATCCATTCATCCATTGATGGACATTTGGGCTCTTTCCATACTTTGGCTATTGTGGATAGTTCTGCTATAAACATTGGGGTGTATGTGCTCCTTCAAAACAGCACACCTGTATCCCGTGGATAAATGCCTAGTAGTGCAATTGCTGGGTCATAGGGTAGTTCTATTTTCGTTTTTTTGAGGAACCTCCATACTGTTTTCCAGAGTGGCTGCACCAGCTTGCATTCCCCACCCCCAATTTTCTTTTAAATAGAAAATGGACCTAATTTTCAGACTATGTGTTCTACGCTCCACATTCTTTTTCCCCTACATGTACTCAACCTTTATAAATGATTAGCTGCAGGGAAAAATTAAGGGATTTATCTTGTCTCCTCCCTGGATGCCCCCCATCCCCCACTGTTGTGTATCAGTTTGAGATGGTTTTGCTGCAACTTGCCTTTTTTCATCTCACAGTGAACGATACAAGGATAACCTAAGTGAGCTAATCAGAGTCTATCCACAGGATTTTTGTGACTGTATCTAAGAAAAAAGCTCTCTTTTTTTCTTGATTTTTTTTTTTTTTAATTTGTAAAAGTCAGCAGCTTTCCTCAGGTGGTGAGAGAATGAAGGTGATGGTCCGAGAAGGGAAATAGCAGAGCCCCTGAACTCTTAATTTTCCAGGTTTCAATTGTTTTAAGGGCCACATTCATCCCTCCCCTTACCACAATTTAATTCTTCAGTTGTACCTGGGATCTTGAGAGTCTGGCGATCTTTTTTTGTCAATGTGAGCCCAAGATGATTTTCTGTAACTTGTCACCAAAAGTCTTAATGGATGCAAGTCCATCAGAAGCGCAGTGTTTCTGTTATCATTTTAAAGTTGGGTTGACAATTCTGGCCCACAAAAAGGATAAGCGGCTGTGAAATAACACTTACTCATGCATTTTCAAAAATATTAAAATAAGTGGTATTTAAAAGTTCTATCTAAACAGTGTTTTCAAAAGGTAATACTTATCGCAATTGGATTTTAAAGACATAAACACTTGGATATAACTAGTAACTTTTACATCTATCTTAATTATTCATCAATACTAGTGCTAGTCCCAGGTTTTGGTTACAAAATTTTTAACCAGATCAATATACCTCATTTAAGCAGGAAATATGTCATTAAAAGGACAGTGCAGGCATTTCTGTAGCAGTAATGGTGGCATAGCTTGGGTGGGACTGTCCTCTTCTCTCAGTAACAATGACAAACTCTGGATAAAAAGAAAAAAAAAACACCCCTATTTGAAACCACTAGGGTATCTAAAAGGAGGCAGGAACTTGAGGGAATCAAACATTTGGAAGAAGGAAACCAAATTCGATGAACTCTCCATTTACATAGTTTTTCCATGAAAGCACACACCCCAATTCCCAGGGCCTGGGGGTAGCTAGAACTCAAGCAGAAAGGTATAGTTTTATTGGTTTCATGTTTCAAAGAGCTGAACTTAAGGCTAAGAGGACTGCTATGAATTAAGGGGGAAAAAAGGAGGGATCTCTAGAGGGTAAAATCCCTAAATATGTATATAAACTTCCATTGAATCTTTAACTGCATGTATATAGGAGAGGCTTCATGTGGCAGAGAAGAAAGAAAAAGCTGAAGTTTTAAAATCAGAGCAGAGATTTCAGCTGCTGTCTATTGTAGGGGAGGCGTTTTGAAGTTTGGATCCATCCGGGTAAAAGGATTTGATAAACAACTTAAGCTTTCTATTCAAACCCCAAAGAGAAATTCCCTAAGAGTGAATGCTCTTTCCCAGGTCTAAGGATTCTTTCTAAGACTGAGGAAGGGTGCCCAGATAGCTTAGTTAGTTAAGCATCTGACTTTGGCTTAGGTCATGATCTGATGGTTCACGGGTTTGAACCCCGTGTTGGGCTCGGTGCTGACAGCTCAGAGCTTGGAGTCTGCTTCAGATTCTGTGTCTCCTTCTCTTTCTGCCCCTCCCCTGCTTGTGCTCATTCTCTCTGTCTCTCAAAAATAAGTAAATGTTAAAGAAATTTTTTTTTTAAATAATGAGGAAAAATCCTAAGCAGATTCAGCATAGAAAATATAATACCAAGGCTCAACTAATTCAAGATTATCATGCAGTAGTTAAACTTCTGGCTGGATAGACATTTCTTCCACAATATCCAGTATACAATAATTTTAAAAAAACCATATATGCAAAGAAACTGAAAACTGTGACTCATAGTCAAGAGTCAAAGTAGCCAAAGGGAACAGAAATCAAGGTGATATACATTATTATAGGTCATAGAAATATATTTAGGGACTTAAAGGGTAAAACTGTCATAATGAATGCACTGATGGGGCATTTCAACAGAAAAAATAAAACTATAAAAACAAAGAACTAAATTGATATTTTGAAATTAAATAATACATTTAAAAATAACCTATAGATTAAAGTAAAAACAACATTAAAAACTATTTTAAACTGAATGAAAATGAAAATGAAATATGTGCAATTGTGGGATGTGGACAAAGCAGCACTAAGAAGGAAGTTTACAGTTTTTTCATGTTCATTTTATTTTTGAGAGACAGAGAGACAGAGCATGAGTGGGGGAGGGGCAAAGAGAGAGGGAGACACAGAATCCAAAGCAGGCTCCAGGCTCTGAGCTGTCAGCACAGAGCCCGACGCGGGGGTCGAACCCACAGACCTCGAGATCGTGACCTGAGCTGAAGTCGGCCACTTAACTGATGGAGCCACCCAGGCACCTGGGAATTTTATAGTTTTAAATGCTTATATTAAGAAGTAAGAAAGTTTTTGGAGCGCCTGGGTGGCTCAGTTGGTTAAGCGTCCGACTTTGGCTCAGGTCATGATCTCGCGGTCCGTGAGTTCGAGCCCCACGTCGGGCTCTGTGCTGACAGCTCAGAACCTGGAGCCTGTTTCAGATTCTGTGTCTCCCTCTCTCTCTGACCCTCCCCCGTTCATGCTCTGTCTCTCTCTGTCTCAAAAATAAATAAACGTTAAAAAATATTTAAAAAAAAAAAAGAAGTAAGAAAGTTTTAAAATAAATGACCTAAATTTTCATTTAAAAGATTTTGAAAAAAAATGAGCAAAGAAAGTAAGAAGAAATTGAAAAAGGTAAACAAAAATAAATAAAGAAATAAACAATAGAAAAAAACTAACAAATGCACAAGTCATTTATTTGTAAAGATTAATAAAATTGATAAACCCAAGAGAAACATAGAAAAAACACCAATGAAAGCATCCTTAAGAATGAGGAGGAGAGATCTTCTAAAGAAAGAGAAAGTGAATTCCAGACAGAGGGACCCACTTGTACCAAGGTATGAAAATGTCCAGATAAGTGTCAGTTGTTTGGCATCTGTGGAAAGGGTAAGAAGAGGAAGGTCTCCAGTAGTGAGGACACAGGCCAGGAAGTGCCCCTTTAAAACATGACATAAATTCTGGGTTGACAGTAATCTTCAAATAAGAATATGAAGGGTTTGACACCATATTCTTAGTATGTAACCAATGATTCAAAAAGTTCTTGAAGCAAATGTAGAACTGAGAAATAATTGCCCAGCTTGTAAAACTTAACAGAAGTGAAAGGAAAAAGGCCTCATCTCTAGTGTAATTCTCAGACTTCAGACTGCACGCTCCATTCAGACAGAAAGAAATCATTCTTACTGTCTTCTAGGGAGAAATACATTTCATACTCTCTCACTGCCCCCTCCCCAACTAAGACAGAATACGTAGGATTACTAGGCTTTCTTTTCACCTTCTTTTTTCATTTTGAAGATGTTCCAGAGACGGTAGGAAGCATCTCTGGCTCTCACCAGGCCCCAGAGGGGTCTCACCCCAGGGCTGATTGACATAACATGTTCAATGACTGGAGGGTAACTTGTGCTCTGTGCAACATCAGTATGCAGCACGCGTTCATTACATGTTCAACACAAACAACATCAAAAGGGAGTGTTCTCTTTCACAATGTTGATATAAATCTTGTGGATCAGTTGGGGGATTTCAAGGGATGTTCCCCTAAACCACACATGTTCTTGGGAAAGCAGCAAATATGTGTGTAGCTCAATAGCAAGATGTTTGAGCCAAAGGGTTGCATTTCCTTGGTTCCATTGAAATTTCACGTAGGTACGTATATTATTCTCTTGAGGAGAAAGGGGGTCAGCAGGCAGTATAGTAAAATCAAAGAATGTTAGATTTCAAAGAAAACTTAATGTTCACCTTATCTGCATATCATTTTACAAATGGGAACAGTGCTTTGTTCAAAGTTCATGCAGCTGGTAAAAAATAGCCCCAGAACCAAGGTCTGTTGACTCATGATCTTTCCTGTAGCTTAGCAAAACTTAATTTTTACTAATACCTCATCCAAATTACTCACAATGTTATTATTATTATTAACTCCCTGTACTTACTTAGATGTACTTACCTACTTACTTTTGTTGTTGTTGTTATTACTGTTTCCTGCATAGTGCTCCTAAGTTAGTTTAATTTTTTTCTTTTTTTTTTTTCAACGTTTTTTTTTTTTTTTTTTTTTTTATTTTTGGGACAGAGAGAGACAGAGCATGAACGGGGGAGGGGCAGAGAGAGAGGGAGACACAGAATCGGAAACAGGCTCCAGGCTCCGAGCCATCAGCCCAGAGCCTGACGCGGGGCTCGAACTCACGGACCGCGAGATCGTGACCTGGCTGAAGTCGGACGCTTAACCGACTGCGCCACCCAGGCGCCCCAAGTTTAATTTTTTTCTGATCCAAGTATATCCTTAAGTTAGAGTTCTATAAGTAAGGATCTATTGATGGTAAACTTTATCAAAATGTGCATGGAATTAACTTCATTTCATCTTGATTATTAAAAAAAAATTGTTTAACTGTGTATGGAATTTTGAGTATAAAATTTTAGGTGGCTATAAAAGATCTTTTACTTTCAGCATTTTAAAAACATTATTTCATTGCCTTCTGGTCTTTATTATCGCTGCTGAGAAGTTGCTATTATTCTAATCGTAGCTCTTTTGTACAGAACTGTCTTTTCCCTTTGGTTATTTTATTTTTTATTTTTTTAAGTGTATTTATTTATTTTTAGAGAGCCAGAGAGAGCAAGAAGGGAGGGGCAGAGAGAGAGAGGAAGAGAGAGAATCTCACACAGGCTCCACACTGTCAGCACAGAGCCCAATGCAGGGCATGAACTCATGAACTGTGAGATCATGACCCAAGCCAAAGCCAAGAGTCAGATGCTTAACCAACTGATCACCCACATGCTCATCCCTTTGGTTATTTTTAAGATTATATTTTTATCTTGGGGCTCTGCAGTTTCACTATTATGTATCTAAATAATGATTTTTATTTTTCTTCATTCTGCTTGGGAGTCAGCGTATTTTGTCAAACTGAGCGTTCATATATTTTATCAATTATGGAAATTTTAAGATATGACCATCTAATGTTACTTTTATCTTTTCTATATACTCTTGTTATTTTCCTCTGTTACTATTTTAAGATATTTTCCATTCTATAGAAATGAAACTTTTCATTCTATCTTTCATGTCTCTCTAAAACTTTCACACATCCTGTTTCTTTATTTTCTTCCCAATTCTAGCTTCCAGTGCTGTAATCCTCTCTTCACCTGTGTCTATTATGCAATTATGTTTCTCTACTGAGCTTAATCTCAGTAACTATGTTTTAATGTCTAGAAACGTCATTTGTTTCATTTTCAAATTTTCCTGATCATTTTTACTGTCTTGTTCTTTCACTGTGATTTATCCTTCTTTTATATCTTTAATAATTTTAAACATACATATTTTAGTAATATCTTATTGAATTTAGTTCTATGAATTTAGATTCTTGGGGTGCCAATTTTTCTAATATTGTACCTAGCATCTTCTTGGGTTTGTTTTCTTATGTGTTTTCTAATTTTTCATTATGAGCTCACTTTCACTGGGAAGAATGAATAATTCTGTGAAAATGAAATGCAATCATATTTGAGGCAGTGTTGCTAAGGTGTGGTTCTACATTTGCTTGTACCGGATAATTTGGGAATTTTCCCATTACATAACCAGTTTTTATGTCTAGCCCTCGGCATTGGTATTTGTACACCACAGAAACTAAAATCTTTGGAAGTGCAGAAAAATTTCATTTAGATTTTATTCTAGAAAAGGATTATAGCTAGTAAGGTAGGGCAGGTGAGTTGCTTAGAAAGGATATGGAGATCTACCAGATGCCATTTCTAGTGCTTTTGCATGGAAAACTGAACTTAGTATCCGGCATGTGAAATTTCGAAAATTCTAAAAGGGAGAGAATCTCATCCTGGCCAAAATGAATCTCCCTTCCAACACTGACAACAAGTAGCAGCTTGTATTCCAAAGGACGTAGAGCTGGAAGATTCACGTTCTGTACTTAACACTCCCAAAATGTTCAAGCTGCTCTTTCCTTCTTTGAAAACCGAATGCACAAGACATCCTTAAATATGGTTAGCATCATGGAATTCTAAGTTTTATCTTCCTGCTACAATGCATGCTGGCTTCCTGCAGATACACATGGCTTCCAGGAAGTACATCTCAGGTGGGATCAAATGCAGATAGTTTGTGGCTCTCATAGCAAGGGACTGATCTGAAAGCTCAGGACTAGGTTCTGTTGGTACTTGTTTGGTTTTAAGGATGAGAACAACGGTGACTAACATTGAGATTATTATGATTCACATGGGCCAGACAATATGTAATTTTTACATTATATCAATTATGTCACTTAATCATTCCAAACCCCCTAAGTCCTCTACTTTATCAATCAGAAAAGTGTAACTTGGGGAATTTAAAACTTGAACATGGTCATGAACTTCAGGGAATTGGGATTTGAGTTCAGGAGATCTGATTCCTACATCACACTCTTAAGCTCAATGCATTTTGCTGCTACTGCTATTGATAACCTGTTTTTCTAGCACGTAATGGAGACAAAACAATTTTTAAAGCAACAAACAGCTGCATCCAGAGCCGTTCCAGCATTTGAAGCATAATTATCAAACACAATAGTGTTCTATGGCCATTTCAATTTCAACACTTGTCCTATTTCCCTATGAACCACCAAAATGTTCCCCAAGTGTCACTAATTAGGTATATGTATTTTCCAGATCGCGCTTGCTCCCAGAGGCAGCTTGAAAATCCTTTGTTGGTTATTGTGTCCTGAGTTTCACTTTGAAAAGAATGGTTTCCATAATGCTTTTTAGTTACAAAAATTTTAAATAAGATTGAAAGGAGATAGGTAGTATTTTGGCAGTTGTTAGCCCTCCTAGAATTTGTCAGGGCAGAGTAAGCAACAGGTATTAACTACTTTTTTAGTCATTCAGCTTCCTCCAAATCTAAGTGTCACCTCCCAGTATCCCCATATTTTCTTCATCTGCTCAACCTTGTGTGCTGGCCTGGGTGACAGTTAACGGTGTGCCAGGAATGGCAGCTGATGCAACTCCTAAGAGAAAATAGTGGGGTTTTTTTCCAGCAAAAGCAGAAGAAAACAAAGTAAATTCCATCTTCTGAAAATATTTTTTCTATCGTAAAAGCACATGATTACTCAAAATTTGGAAAATAGAAAGAAGGAAGAAAACTCTACTCCAGTTTTACCAGCCAAGACAATTATTGTTAACAGATTGTGTATTTCCACCTTATCTTTTTTTTTAATTTTTTTAAACGTTTATTTATTCTTGAGAGAGAGAGAGAGAGAGCAGAGGAGGGGCAGAGAGAGAGGGAGATATAGAATCTGAAGTAGGATCCAGGGGAGGGGCAGAGAGGGAGATATAGATTCTGAAGTAAGATCCGGGCTCTGAGCTATCAGCACAGAGCCCGAGGAGGGGCTCAAACTCACAGACTGTGAGATCATGACCTAAGCCGAAGTTGGATGCTTAACTGACTGAGCCACCTTGTCTCTTTTATTTGTATAGTTTTGCCCTTTTGGTTTTGATAGTTAGGATCATACCATAGAATCAAATATCTTCAGGTTTTTGTTTTTCCTGATATTGTAACAAGTGCTTCTCCAAACGCTGTCTCTATGGAGACACACATGCTCCCCATGTTTAGTGTGGGTGGTTCCTGAATTGGGGGTGCCAAACGTTTACTGCTATATAGAGTCCTTAAACAGTAGACCCCCATGGAGTTGTGTTTTCTGGAAGGTGAGCCTGGAAAGTACCCTTCTGTTCTCTTCACATCTTCTCCTGGACTCTTAAAACACCTCCTACCAAGATTTCTTCTGGTTGCCTTCATCTAAGTTTTGGTTAATCCTAATGGATACCAGTGTTGTATAACACTGCACTTTATAATGGCAAGGGACCCTCACCAACTCTTACCTGCCTGCTAATCTTTTGTAAGCCAATTTCTTGAAGTTATTGAGTCATTGTGAAATAAATATTTTGACATGCTAGACAATATGCTTCATTTTCACTCATTCCTTCCTAGGCTCTGCACAATCATTTAATTACATTCTATTGGTCATTAGGGGTCAGAACTCTTTATCAGGACTCAAAATAGTTTTCAGAAGGAGAGGCCACTGAAGAATAAACCAGATGATCTTAGCAATCACTCAGGTTAGGGGAATGGCATTCAATGGCCAGGGTCTCATCTGCTTACATAGGTTTAATAGCAGTTAAAACATTAGTAGTGTTAATATATGTTTCTCCCATGTTTTAATTGCTATTAAACCTATACAAGCAGATGGGGCGCCTGGGTGGCGCAGTCGGTTAAGCGTCCGACTTCAGCCAGGTCACGATCTCGCGGCCCGTGAGTTCGAGCCCCGCGTCAGGCTCTGGGCTGATGGCTCGGAGCCTGGAGCCTGTTTCCGATTCTGTGTCTCCCTCTCTCTCTGCCCCTCCCCCGTTCATGCTCTGTCTCTCTCTGTCCCAAAAATAAATAAAAAACGTTGAAAAAAAATTAAAAAAAAAAAAAAAAAAAACCTATACAAGCAGATGAGACCCTGGTCAGTGAGTGCCATTGTGTGTGGAGAGAGAGAGAAGGCAAGAGAAATATTTCAGAGATAAATAGCATTATGACCAGTCAGCCCTTCAACAACATAAGTGCATTCCAACTTTAAAAAGAGTTTCCTTGCATCACATTCTAAGCTCCTTGATGTGTTTATATCTGTGTCCTTCATAGTGCTGAGCAGAATGCCTTCACATACATGCTCAGTGAGTATTTCCTTTCACCCCTCTGAAAGTCTTTCAGGTGGATCACTCATGGCTGCTGGAGTAAAAGTACCCACCCAAAGGAACAGGGAGGCACAATGAGGCCTTTATGAATGCCATTTGCCACATCCCTGGGCTGGATATAACATCATCCAGTTTTCTGTGACCAAATTGCTGATGCCCTTGAAGTTTCAGGAATCCACGGGGAGTCTTGGAACATATTCCCCATGGGTAAGGTGGGGGGGGACTACTGAAGTCATATATAGTCCATAATAATCCATATATAGTCCATAATATATTATACATAATAATCACATAGTTGTAAATAGTGGGTACATAATAGCCACATATATCATACAAATAGCATAAACGTTGTAACTAATGTTTGCTTGATATCTCACAGCCTGTAAGGAACTTGTATGTTTGTTTGTTTGGTTGGTCTTTTTTTGATATAACTCTAGGAAGGCATGGAAGGAACACTTAACATTTTTCATGAGTTGAAATAGCTGAGAGAAATATATAATATGATGAATGACAGAATCACATTTAAAACAATATTGGCACCTACCTCAACATCATAAAAGCCATATATGAAACGCCCACAGCCAATATCATCCTCAATGGGGAAAAAGTAAGACCTTTCTCCATAAGGTCAGGAACACGACAGGGATGTCCGCTCCCACCACTGTTGTTCAACATAGTACTGGAAGTCCTAGTCCCAGCGATCAGACAAAAAAAAAAGGCATACAAATTGGTAAAGAAGAAGTCAGACTTTCACTCTTCACAGATGACATGATACTCTACATAGAAAACACGAAAGACTCCATCAAAAAACTGCTAGAACTGATACATGAATTTGGCAAAGTTGCAGGATATAAAATCAATGTATAGAAATCAGTTGCATTTCTATACACCAATAATGAAACAGCAGAAATAGAAATCAAGGAATCGATACCATTTACAATAGCACCGAAAAACCATAAGATACCTAGGAATAAACCTAACCAAAGAGGTAAAATATGTGCACACTGAAAACTACAGAAAGCTTATGAAAGAAATTGAAGAAGACACAAAGAAATGGAAAAACATTCCATGCTCATGGACTGGAAGAATAGATATTGTTAAAATGTTGATACTACGCAAAGCAATATACACATTCAAAGCAATTCCCATCAAAATAGCACCAGCATTCTTCACAGAGCTAGAACAAACAATCCTAAAATTTGTATGGAACCAGAAAAGACCCCAAATAGCCAAAGCAATGTTGAAAAAGCAAAGCAAAGCTGAAGGCATCACAATTAAGGACTTTAAACTGTATTACAAAGCTGTAATCATCAAGACAGTATGGCACTAGGACAAAAACAGACACATGCATCAATGGAACAGAATAGAGAACCCAGAAATGGACCCATAAGTGTATGGCCAACTAATCTTCAACAAAGCAGGAGAGAGTACCCAATGGAAAAAAGACAGTCTCTTCAGCAAATGGTGCTGGGAAAATTGGACAACAACATGCAGAACTATGAAACTGGACCACTGTCTTACACTATACAAAAAAATAAACTCAAAATGGATGAAAGAGAGGAAACCATCAAAATCCTACAGTGCAAAACAGGCATCAACCTCTTTGACTTTGGATGCAGCAACTTCTTACTAGATATGTCTCTGTAGGCAAGAGAAACAAAGGCAAAAATGAACTATTAGGACCTCATCAAGATAAAAAGCTTCTGCACAGCAAAGGAAACCATCTACAAAACTAAAAGGCAACTGATGGAGTGGGAGAAGATATTTGCAAATGACATATTGGATATTGGTTGGTATCCAAAATCTATAAAGAACTTACCAAACTCAACACCCAAAACAAACAAATAATCCAGTGAAGAAATGGGCAGAAGACATGAATAGACACGTTTCCAAAGAAGACATCCAGATGGCTGATAGACACATGAAAAGATGCTTAAAACTTCACGTATCATCAGATAAATACAAACCAAAACCACAATGAGATACCACCTCACATCTGTCAGAATGGCTAAAACTAACAACTCAGGAAACAACAGATATTGGTAAGGATGTGGTGGTGAAAGGGGAACTCTTTTGCACTGCTGGTGGGAACGCAAACTGGTGCAGTCACTCTGGAAAACAGTATGGTGGTTCCTCAAAAAATTAAAAATAGAAGTACCCTATGACCCAGCAATTGTACTGCTAGTTATTTCAAGGATACAAAAATGCTGATTTCAAGGTGGCACATGTACCCCGATATTTACAGCATCGCTTTCAACAATAGCCAAATTATGGAAAGAGCCCAAATGTCCATCAACTGATGAATGGGTAAAGAATAGGGTAAAGAATATACACACACACACACACACACACACACACACACACACACACAAAATGGAATATTGGAATATTGGTGATCAAAAAAATGAAATCTAGCTATTTGCAACAATGTGGTTGAAAGTAGACTGTATTATGCAAAGCAAAATAAGTCAGTCAGAGAAAAACAAATATCATATGATTTCACTCATACATGGAATTTAAGAAACCAAGAAGATGAACATAGGAGAAGGGAAGGAAAAATAAGATGAAAACAGAGAAGGAGGCAAACCATAAGAGACTCTTAAATACAGAAAACAAACAGGGTTGCTGGCAGGATAGGTGGGCAGGGGGATGGGCTACATGGGTGATGGGCATTAAGGAGAGCGCTTGTTAGGATGAGGGCACTTGTTGGGTTCTCCTCCTGAAACCAATACTACATTTTATGCTAACTAATTTGAATTTAAATAAATAAATTAAAAATCAATCAATCAAACAACCCAAGACTGGCAGGTAAAATGGTGAGCAGAAAAAGAAACAATTGGAAATAAAATGTAACTAGACCCAAGTAAAGTCTTATGCTTAGGAGGGGGAAAAATTCAAAATTCTTCACCAGGATCCATTTATTCAAACCTTTATTGAGCATCTTTTATGTGCCAGCCACTCTCATAGGCTTTGGAAGTAAACAGGATAAAAAAGAAAAAAGGTGGAAGAGATGCCCAGTGAACAAATAAGTGTGAGCTATGATTTCAGGTAGAACTATGCATCTGCATTAAAGCAAGTCAAGCAAGGTGAGGGGTGGGGTCAGAAGGATGGGCCAGGGAGGTAGTGATTGAGTGGAGATCTGAGTGGACGTAGTGATCAAGGCAGGCAAGAGTCCTGGGCAAGGCCTCAGGGAAGTGCCAGGGGTTGGGACAGGGTGGATGGAGGTGTAGGACGGATGGAAGGCCAGTCTGGGGAGTGCAGTTAGAGAGCGCTGGAGGGAGGAGGGGCAGTTGGGAAGAGAAGGAAGGCCTGATAGGGGGACCCTTAGGAGTTTGGATTTTATTTTGGGTGTAAAGGGAATTTGGGGCAGTTTGGGACACAGCAGTGAGTTGATTTGACTTGTGTTTATAAAAGATGATCAGCCTGGTTGTTCTGTGGGGCCTTAATGGTGGGTGGGCAAGCGTGGAAGCATTTAAATGAATTTCTCTTGACTTTTGTACAAAAGTGCTATGGACTGAATTGCGTCCTCCTCAAATTCATATGTTGAAGTCCTGACCTCCAACGTGACTGTATTTGGAGATGGAGCCTTCAACTAAGTAACTAAGGTTAGGGCCCTAATCTGATGGGATTAGTATCCTTATAAAAAGAGAAAGAGGGACTAGAGAGCGTGCCCTTTCCCTCATGCACATAGAGAAAAGGCCATGTGAGGACAGGCAGGAAGATGGCTGTCTGCAAGCCAGGAAGAGGGCTCTCACTGGGAACTGAATGGGCTGGCACCTTGATTTCAGACTTTCAGCCTCCAGAACTGAGAGAAAATAAATCTCTGTTGTGTAAACCACCTAATCTGTGATATTTTGCTTTGGCAGCCTAAGCATATAACACAAAAGCCTTGTATGAAAAGCACTTGGGAAGATTCTTTATTTGTTTTGTTGACCCTACAACAATGCATGAGTGGTGCCGGGCTGAACTGTCAGAATGGCTAAAGCAACTTTGACCTAGACTGTTGGTGTTTGTTTCCTTCTGGGAACAGGACAGAACCCTTGCATTCTGCACAGGTCAAATCGCATCTGAAATCCATACACACATCTGCATTTCAAGACAATGGGTAAGTGAAATATACCCATTACAGCAGAGGAGAGGGCTCTGGAAATTGCATTGTATGTGGAAAAATTCAAGGAACTAAGGATGTCCAAAATGGAGAGAAGAATCTTGAAGGTGAATAGAAATGCTTACCTTCAGGATTGGAAGGGTAGCACCATGGAGAGGAATTTTTAGACAATCAGATTTTGCCTATCAAAGGCCTCTCTCGCACAATTATTTAAAAATGGGAAACATTACCCCAGAAAGAAATGTTTCCTGTCCCTGGAAGTGACCATCTAGGGCCACAAAAATATCTGTTATGTGCCCAGGACAGTGGATTTCCTTTTCCTTGAGGGGTACTTTAGTACATTTGCATGGCAAAACATAAACCAGAAAAGCAAACTGTTTCAGTGAGGCTGGGCAATAAGGTCATATTTCGGAGATAACTATTCACATCTCAATATTATGCACGAAGTCAAAGTACACTGCCAGGCTCCAAATGTGCTACATTCTTTATTCATTTGTGCAGTTCTTGACATGGAAAGTTTGCCCCCCAGGCAAACAAATATTCACATTATGGATTTTCATGCTGCTCTTCATATTTGTGAAGTAATGAGTCTGTTCCTTTTTTCAATATTGAAATCATTTTAGGAACAGAATACAAACAAATGAACTTCCATAAACAAAAAGGCATTCTCTTTATGATTATCAATGTAATGCATGTTCCTAGTAGAAAATACAGAAAAAGTATGTAAAATAAAAAATAGTCACTCAGATTCCTATTTCTAAGAGACAGTCATGGTTAACATTTTAGTGTGTTTAATGCCAGGCTTTTTACTATGTATAACCCTATGCATGTTATAAACTACAACTATGCATACACCCACATCTCTCTCTCTCTCTTTTTTAATGTTTTATTTATTCTTGAGAGAGAGAGAGACAGAGACAGAGACAGAGCACAGGGGAGGGGCAGAGGGAGAGAGGGACACAGAATCCGAAGCAGGCTCCAGGCTCCAAGCTGTCAGCACAGAGCCTGACGCGGGGCTTGAACTCACAAGCCGTGAGATCACGACCTGAGCCGAAGTTGGACGTTTTGCCAACTGAGCCACGCAGGCGCCCCCACATATCTCTTTTTAAATTAAAATTGGGTCATATAATTTTCACAATACATAATACATTATGAACAATGCCCTGTCATTAAACAATTTGAAACTGTGACTTTTTAATAGCCACATCGTATTCCATGCATGAATTTACCACAATCACAATAAATTTCAATATTTGCCCATTGAATATTTCCACCATTGCCGACACTTCCCTGTTGTAGTTAACATTATCATCAGCATCCTTGTACAAATACCTCTGTATACATCTTTGATTATATTAAGATAATTACAAAGGGTGGAATTAATGGGTCAGGGCATCTAATCTGCAAACTTCTTGATAAAAATTGTCAAATTGCCCTCTAGAAAGATTGTAGCGGTATATATTCCATTAAGGTTACAGAAGGCATCCAATTTCCAGCACTTCCATCAACGCAAAACCTGTTTTTTAAAAATTAATTTTGCCTCTTTTGACAAGCCAGAGTGTACTTTCAGTTCCATTACAATTTATTTGATGAGGAAGAATTATTTTTTCCCCTCTGTATAGTTATGTGACTTAACTTTTTTCTGCTGAGGGTTGTCTGTTCATGTACTTTGTTAATTTTTCTATTGGCATGTATCTTTTTCCTGTTAATTTGTAAGGGCATTCCATAATGTAAAGAAATAAACTCTTTGTAGTATTTGTCTTTTATTGAACTGGTCATTTTTCTCTCAATCTACTTTTCTCCATCACTGACTTGCAGGGACATCACCATCCCTGACAAACAGGAAACCTGTTCGGTTAAAACTATGCATCTCTTCTCTGGAAAACAGTGTGGAGGTTCCTTAAAAAATTAAAAATAGATCCACCCTAGGACCCAGCAATAGCACTGCTAGGAATTTACCCAAGGGATACAGGAGTGCTGATGCATAGGGGCACTTGTACCCCAATGTTTACAGCAGCACTTTCAACAATAGCCAAATTATGGAAAGAGCCTAATTGGCCATCAACTGATGAATGGATAAAGAAGATGTGGTTTATATACACAATGGAATACTATTTGGCAACGAGAAAGAATGAGATCTGGCCATTTGCAGCAACATGGATGGAACTGGAGGGTATTATGCTGAGTGAAATAAGCCAGGCAGAGAAAGACAGATACCATATGTTTTCACTCATCTGTGGATCTTGAGAAACTTAACATAAGACCATGGGGGAGGGGAAGGGGAAAATAAAGCTACAGAGAGGGAGGGAGGCAAACCATAAGAGACTCTTGGATACTGAGAACAAACAGGGTTGATGGGGGCTGGGGAAGAGGGAAAAAATGGATGATGGGCATTGAGGAAGGCACTTATTGGGATGAGCACTGGGTGTTGTATGAAAACCAATTTGTCAATAAATTATATTAAAAAAAAACTATGCATCTCTTCTTTTGCAGTTATTTTTCTGTTAAATGCTTAGAAAGTTCTTTCCAACCTTACAATAGATAAATATTCAGGTATTTTTTTATTCCAGTTTTTATGGCATTTAAAAACTTTTCACCCATTACATCTTTTAAATATACTGTGAGATATAAATTAAACTTACTTATTTTCCCGAATGGTTAATCATTTGCCCCACATTATTTACTGAATCTTCTTTTCTCCTCAGCTACCTGAGATTCTACCCCAAATGTATCAGTTCATACATTATTACTATACATTTATAATTATTGAAGCTCTACAATAAGTTTTATCAATCTCTTGAATGGTATTTATAAAGGATTGGCAACATGTTGGTTATTATTTTTTTATTTTATTTTATTTTAGAAAGAGAGAGAGCATGACCACAAGTGGGGGAGAGGGGCAGAGAGAGAGATAGAGAGAGAGAGAATCTCAAGCAGGCTCCACACTCAGCGCGGAGCCCGACATTGGGCCCCATCCCATGACCATGAGATCATGACCTGAGCCAAAATCAAGAGTGGGCTGCCTAACCGACTGAGCCAACCAGGCGCCCCATAATGTTGGTTATTATTGAAGCTGGGTAATGGGTATGTGGGGGTACATCGTGGGGGTTCTCCTACTTTTACTTTGCACTTAAAAAGTTTCTCTAAGAAAATGAGTTCATTACAGTTATAATTGTATGAAGTTTAAGCCTTCATATTAGAAACCCTCTCTCTTTCTCAAACTTGGTATCCAGTCCATTACCATCAAATTCTAACAGCCATTTAAACATCATCACAGCTTTAGCTCAGGCAGCTCTTTTGCCTTCTCTGGGCCTTTAGCCTGTGAGCTCACTGCTGCAGCTGTCCTCAGCCCAGACCTTTCTGCCATGTTCTTTCTTCTGCGCTTCCTTTTGCACTGGGCTCCTTCCAGGCCATGCCCCACTGTGGGCCCTGGAATCTGGCCTGAGCATGCTAGTTACTCTCCCCTAAACTCCATGCTGCATCTCACCTTGGTTCACTTTTACACAGCTTTCTCTGCCTGGAAAACGTCCACCCTTCTTGTCCACCTGGCAAACTCATGCGGATCTCATGTCAAACTCAAGGAGGGGGTGGAGGCTAGGGGGGAGCACCGACTGAGGAAGTCTGCCTTGGGTCTCCACAGCATCCCCAGCCAGAGCCAGCTGGTGGCTCTCTGCTTGGGGCTCTCGCCATTGAATACATTGCAGTGCATTTGCTCATCCAGATGGTCTTAAAGGGATCTGAGTGTCACATTTATTTGTATAACCTCAGTGCCTAGCAAAGGGCCAATGAATGGCTGATATGAAAATAAAAATAAATAAAAGGAAACAAACAAACAAATGGAAAATCTGCCCTGGAAGCCTACATGGAAAAAAAAAAAAAACACCCCAATTATCCTAAATTGGAATTTAATTGTGGTAATTTTTCTGTCTCTCATTTCCCAAGGATAGCCGGCTGACCCTCCGGGTTCTGTCCTAATGAGATGCAGATTTACCAGGAAACTAATGGACCTTGAGCTTCAGGGCCCCTTATTACACACACTCCTTCCCAGACACTCAGAGGAGCCTGGAAGCATGTTCACGTGGTCATATGATATTATAGTATTTGCAAAATATAAACCTCTTCCTTTCCTTGTTGGAAAAGGAAAGCATGTTCCTTTCCTCCTCTCTTGTTGGATGGTGGAAAGGTGAGCCTGGGCACTTTTGTGATTCAGCTAAGGGAAAGCTGAGTACTTTGGGTGTGGTAGGGTCTCTTTCTATGGTTTGCAGTGATTTCTGTGTATAGTTAAGTTGTGGTTAGCCGGCCTGGTGTGGGGAGGGCAACTCCCGTCCACTCCGATTCATCTGATCTCCTGACACAAAGTTGTAGGGCCAGATGACCTATGGCGACGTGAGTGTATCCCCAGGCACCTAGTGCATGCGTAGTGTGGATACTGGAGAAGAAGCATGGTTTGTAATCTACTGTATTAAAAGCTTGTCTGTGCAAAATCCTTCTAATCATCAGATATGTACCATTTGACTAGTCAAACAGATATTCTTGCCTCTCGGTACTTAAAATATGAAGAATACTATTATATTTAAATTTTTTAATGGGAATTGAGCAAAAGACAATTTCTCAGAATTCCTGTATTTGCAGGGCATAGCCCTGTGGTGATATTGCCACCAGGGATGACCTCCGTGGGAGAAGTCGAGACTTCACGCATGTCAGTATCCGAGGTTGACATTACCACAACAAGGACCAGTGATGAAACTAAACTATCAACAGCTAAACAATTTTCACCACCAGTGCTACAAGACTGAATTAGCTTCCTATTCTATCAGCAGAAAATGAGATTATTATGAAATTGTAGTTTCGTGAAGAGGTGATATGAGATTGTGTAGCCAAAACTATAGGGAAAATGTGTGTCTGAAAGTTCATCCTAAGAATACCATGCCATTTTTTTGGCATTTTGTGACATAGGTAGTATTCATCAACTCTTTAACAGTGTATAACTTGTTTTGATTGTAAGTAAATGATCATATTTGTAGTTAATTTTGTGTTTGCATATATTCTTTTTTTAAAAGATGGCCCCCTTGGTGCGCCTGGGTGGCTCAGTCGGTTAAACGGCCGACTTCGGCTCAGGTCATGATCTCACGGTCCGTGGGTTTGAGCCCCGCGTCAGGCTCTGTGCTGAAAGCTCAGAGCCTGGAGCCTGTTTCAGATTCTGTGTCTCCCTCTCTCTGACCCTCCCCCATTCATGCTCTGTCTCTCTCTGTCTCAAAAATAAATAAATGTTAAAAAAAAAATTTTTTTTTAAATAAAAAAAAAATAAAAGATGGCCCCCTCAATTTTAAAGGCACGGGGTCCCATGAGCCCTGGATCCATCTTTCATCCCTTCTCTTCTGTGTTTCTCAACTATTTGTGCCTCTCCCAATTTTACACGTACCTCATGACTTTGAAACTTGCTTTTCCTTTCCAAACCTTTAGTTTTGAGCCATGTGGGCCAGTTGGGTATTGCCTCCTGGTCATCCCTTATCTGGTCACCTCTTTACTTCCCCGGCTCATTACAGCCTTCTGGCTTCAGTTTACTTCCTTGACATCACTACCCCCACCTCCCTCTACTCAACTTCTTTTACTGCCTGGCTCTCACCTAATCTGTCATAACCTCTCGAATATTCTTCCCGGTGATTGCGCCATTGAACACCCTTTTACATTCTCGTGGTCACCTCTGAGTTAAAATCTCTATTGCCCCCCATGTAGACTATTGTAACAGCCCCCTAAATTGGATCTCTCACTCCTATGCTCCTATAAATAGTTCATTTTATTGGATTGCATTTTGCTTATACAATTGGAACACTAAATTGCTGGGATTCAGAAAACCTATTTCCCCCATCCATTCAAATCTAGTCATTGGTGTTCATTCTTCACCATCCTTTGGATGAAATTTCAGGCAGACCACATAGCCCATCGGCCTATTCTTAGATAATAAAAAGCCCTCAGATTACTTCTTGTCACAAATAGTCTCTGTTATATAATTATTGCACAGACTACTATAATAACTACAGATATATACACATATATATCTATTATGTATGTATGTATGTATGTATGTATGTATGTATGTATTGAAATGGCTCATGTGATTGTGGAGGCTGGAAAATCCAAAATCTAGGGAGGAGGTGATGTTGCAGCTGGAGTCTGAAGGCAGTTTTGAGGCAAAATTCTCTCTCACTCAAGGGCCCTCAGGCTTCTTCTCTTAAGACTTTCAGCTGATTGGATGAGGCCCACCCACAGCATAAAGGATAATCTGCTTGACTCAAAGTTTACTGATTCAAATGTTAATTTCTTCTGTGATCTTCAGAGAATCCCCCTCAATGGTGATGTCTCGTATATAATTCCTAGATATTGGGTCAGATCCCCTCCTCAGCCCCTGGAAGTCCAGGCTTCCAGGAGTCCTTCCTCCATTGAAGGCAGCTGTCTTGGATGGGGTTAAAAGGACCCAGCCTGATGTCTCTGTGGCCACATCCAGCTCACAGGTGGTACATCATTGCTCTGACAACCTCACACTGCAACCTCATTATAAGGGCCGAGAGTTCTTTCTTAAAAATAATATTATCTCCCTCCTGACCCCATTATGACCCAGGTGGGGAGTTAGGCACTAAGAGTCACAAACCTAGTTTTGGCCATTATCTTTGTAAGTCATACAAAGAGGTGTTTTAAGGAAAATGGCTGCTTCCAGGGGCTGGGGGTTGAGGGGAACAAGGAGATGTTTGTTGGTCAAGGGCACAAACTTCCAGTTATAAGATGAGTAAGTTCCGGGTCTCCATAGTCACAGCATAGTGACTATATTTAACAATCCTGAACTGTTGAAATGGTAAGAGAGTAGATCTTAAATGTTCTCACCACACACACACACACACACACACACACACACACACACACAAATGATAATTATGTAAGGTGATGAAGGTGTTGTTAACTACCTTGATTGTTGTAATCATTTTGCAAATACATATATATATATATATATATATATATACACACACACATATAAAATCATCATGTTGTATGCCTTAAACTTACACTATGTTTCATGTCAATTGTATTTCAATAAAGCTGAAAAAAGATATATATAGAGATTTTTTTTTTTTTTTTTAATAGGTGCTCAGGGCACCTGAGTGGCTCAGTTGGTTAAGCATCCAACTCTTGCTTTTGGCTCAGGTTATGGTCTCACAGTTTCATGAGTTTGAGCCCTGTGTCTGGCTCTATGATGGCAGCATGGAGCCTGCTTGGGATTCATTCTCTCTCTCTCTCTCTCTCTCTCTCTCTCTCTCTGCCCCTCCTCTGCTCATGCTGTCTCTCTCTCAAAATAAATAAACTTAAAAAAAGGGCTCCATCTCATGAACCATGAAATCATGACCTGAGCTGAAATCAAGAGTCAGACACTTAACCAACTGAGCCACCCAGACACCCCAACTCTTCTTACATTTTTTTAAGGGTCAGAAGTATTTGGTTCATTTCCCTCCCCTGCTCACAACCCTTCAGTGGCTCCTCACTGCTGAGAGTTAATTCTGAGTTCCCTCACTTAATCTGGAATGCCCTGCTCAGCCATCCTCTCTCCCTTGCTTCCCTCAACTGCTGGGTATTCTCCAACCATGCCTCTACCCCTTCAATTCCTCCACCCTACTGATGAAAATCCTTCCATTCATGATACCACCCAAATCCTACTCCTGTTATATCCCAGAACACTGTCAATCCAGGCAGTCTTTTTATATATTCACCTTCAGAGCACTTATTCTCATTACCATTCGGCTGGCAGAGTAGCCTAGTGAAAAGGGGGATGGGGATCCGGTTCTGTGCCCACCGGGTGTGGGACTCGGAGGAATGAGTCGATGTCTCCGAACTTCCATGCCTCTCATGTGTATAATGATGGAAATGCGCTATCAGAATGTCACATGGTTGTTGTAAAGATTACATCAACTAATGCTCGTAAACCTTGTAGCCCATTGCCTGGCCTTGTGTGCTCTATGGCTGCATTCTCGGGTCTTTTACCGAGTCTGTATGCGGGAAGGCAAAGCAGAGCCAGGTTCCGTGGCAATGTTCCGCTTTCTCCATTCCTGCTGCAGCAAGATGGTGATGTTCTTACACATTGAAATGGGGAACAAAAACGTGGAACTGAGCAACTTTGGCAACCCAGCCCATTTTATCAGTAACTTGTGTATCCTGATACCTTCTGAGAATTATTTTCCTTTGTGGTCGGAACCTCTTTCTGAGAAATGGTCTGCTGTGCGTGGGTCTGAAGTTTCTGGAACGAGAAGAGCTATGGACAGGGTCCTACCACATCTTATGACACAGGGTGGCCGCAGCAGTGCAAGGCAAAGTGGAAACTATTTGTAGGTTTTCTAAAAAATGTCTGCTCCTTCTCATTTTGCCTTTCACTCATATCATAGCTTTTTTTGCAAAGAATATTTTTTAACCTTTTGAACTGGATTGTAATCTCCCAAAGAAGGAAACTCTATGTGTTGCAAAGTCCAGGCAACTGACCATAGACTGGGTGGTTGCCCAGCTCCCAGTGCCTCCCCCAGTGCCATGTTTGCCCTACCCACATGGTCACCAGCCGTCACTGTTTGACCCAAACGTGAAGACACATGGCTCATGGTATCTAGCATGGTGTCTTACATAAGCAGAAACCTGCATACTTATCCCCAGACAGGAGATATGTATCCCTTCCAAAGTCTTATCAATGTTATCTGAATGTCTCTCATGTTTGTTTTCTTGTCTCTCCATTTATCACCAACACCCTCGTTGAAGCCACTGTCCTCTCTCACCAGGGCTACTGCAGTCACCTCCTAACTGGTCCCCTCATAAACATTCTAGACCCATGCATCTCTTTGTCAAACTGTACGTGGAATGATCTTTTAAAAACTAATCTGGCCACTACAGAAAATGGTATTGAGATTCCTCCAAAAACTAGACATAAAATTACCATATGATCCAGAAATTCTACTTCTAGGTAGATACCCAAAAGAATCAAAAGCAGGAACTTGTATAGATATGTGCACATCCATGTTCATAGTGGCATTTTCCACAATAGTCCCAAGGTGGAAGTAATCCTAATATCCATTGATGGATAGATAAACATTATGTGTTATATTACACATAATGCAATACTATTCAGCCTTAAATAAGGAAATTTTGACACAGGCTGCAACATGGATCAACCTGAAGATGTTAATTAACAAAAATAAGCCAATTATAAAAGAAAAATTCTTATAATTCCGTGTATATGAGGTACCTAGAGTAGTCAAATTCGTAGACATAAAATGCAGAAGAATAGTTTCCAGGGCTTGAGGAAGAGGAGAATGGGGAATTAGTGTTCAATGGATACAGAATTTCAGTTTGGGAAGGTGAACAAAGTTCTGGAGATGGGTGGTGGTGACAGTTGCATACCAGTGTGAAAATACTTACTGGCACTGAACTGTAACACTTAAAAATGACTAAAATGGTAAATTTTATGTTACATACATTTTACTACAGTTAAAAAATGTAATGTGGGGGG
Organism: Panthera pardus; assembly: GCF_024362965.1. Classification (NCBI taxonomy): domain Eukaryota; kingdom Metazoa; phylum Chordata; class Mammalia; order Carnivora; family Felidae; genus Panthera; species Panthera pardus. The sequence continues at coordinate 3,179,084 of NW_026526810.1, forward strand.
AAACAAATTTGATCATGTTCCTTGAAAATCCATCAAAGGATTCCTACTCTTCCCTTAGAATAAGATGAGAATCGTTACCTGCGTTGATTGGGCCTTGTATGGTCTGAACTCTGCCCATATCTTCCTCACCCTGCCCTCCATCTCTGTGCTCCAGCCTCTGGCCTTCTTAACCTGTTCAAGAAATTTTTCTCCCTCCTACTTATCATCTCATCCTCCCCTTGGGATGCCCTTCACTTAGACGTAGGGAGGTCTTGATAACATAGTAATGGTCTGTTGGTATACACAACCACGATCGTGAATCAGTTCTACTAATCAATAACTTCCTTTCCTTGAAAAGTCTGGGGTGTCACAATATGGAGTACTTTGCATCTCCCATGGGAAACAAACCTTCTGGCTTAGACTTCTAACATAGGAAGTCACCAGCCTTTTACCTTTACGTCTCTGCTGCTTCAATAAATAGAATCCCAAGAAACAGATCTTGTCTATATCTAAACATCTGATACTAAAAGATGACATGGAGTATTTTAGCCAAAGAACAAAAAGTGAGAATAACTGATTGCCAATGGGAAAAAATGTAAATTAAACAGCATCTCATGTCATGAATGGTTGATGAAATAAAAGCACTGTTACCAATTGGCCTCTTGGAAATCTGTGGAGCTTACATTTAAAAAGATTTTTTTAATTATCATACAGAAAATTGATCTTTGTTTGGATGTCAAATTCTCCTCCTTTTATAAAAAACACCCAACTATTTGTGCAGAGGGGTCTGTACCATTTTGCGTCCTCACCAGCAACATGTGAGAGTTCAGGTCGCTCCACCTCCTCGTCAGCACTTGATGTTGTCAGTTTTTGAAAAATATTTTATACTTTCTATAAGGTGCTCAGTGATTTCTCATCATGGTTGTAATTTACATGATCCTAATGGCAAAATGATGCCGAGCATCTCTTCATGTGCTTATTTATCATCCTTAAACGTCTTTGGTGAAATGCCTGTTCATTGTTTCCCTATGTTTTATATCGGGTTGTTTGTGTTCTTGTGGTTGAGTTTTGAGAGTTTTTAAAAAATATATTCCTAATGTGAGCCTTTTGTCGGATGTGTGATTTGGAAATGGTTTTTGCTATTGTATAAGCATCTTTTCAGTCTCTTCACGGCTTCTTACACAGCACAAAATCTTTTCTTTTGATAAGATCTAACTTACTGATAACTTTTCCTCTATAGATTGTGCCTCTAATGTCATTTTAAGATGTCTTTGCTTAACTCCAGGTCAGGAAGATCTTCTCCTACATTCATTCTTCTAAATGTTTTATATTTCACAATGAGATTTATGTTACATTTACATTATGTTTTATATTTAGATTTGTAACCCATTTTGGATTAATTTTTGTTTATGGTGTAAGGTTTAGGCAGGGCTATAGGTTTTTGCATATGAACATTTATTGATTCCAACACCATGTGTTGAAAACACCATCCTTGGTCCATTGATATATTTTTCTTGATAATTTCTAGCTTAATTCTATTATGGCCAGAGAATATACTTTGTTAAATTCTTTTAAATTTATCAACATTTGTTTTATGACCCAGTAACAGTCTCTCTTGATGAATGCTCTATGTGCAGTTGAAAAGAATGTGTATTATGCTATCATTGAGTGGAATGTTCTGGAAATTTTAATTAGATGCAGTGAGTTTATGGGGATGTTAAGTTTTTCTATATCCCTGCAGATGTTCTGTCTGCTTGTTTGATTGATGACTGAAGGAGTGTTAAAGTTTCCAATTATAATTATGACTCTGTCCATTTCTCTTTCCAGGCTTATCAGTTTTTGCTTCATACATCTTGAGGCTTTAGTGTTAGGTGCATACATATTTCAATTATTACAAAGCTTAATGAATTGACCTTTTCACCATCATGTTATGTCCTCTTCAGTCCTGGCAATTTTTCTTGTTCTGAAATCTACTTTGTCTGAAATTAATGTAGACAGATCAACTTTCTTCTGATTCACGCATGCAAGATAGATCTTTGCCCACCACTCACTTTTAACCTAATGTATAAAGAGGGTCTCTTGAAGACAGTATATATTTGAGTGTTGGTTTTATTTTATTAAAAAAAAATTTTTAGGGGTCCAGACATTCTCCATCTACCATTTGGCATGATTAGGCCATATACTTTGGGGAGCATGGTTATAATAGCTGCTTTAAATTCTTAATTTCAACATCTGTGTGACCTCAGGGCTGACATCTGTTAATTACCTTTTCCATTGTGAGTTAAGGCTTTCCTGGTTCTTTGCATGGCAATTAATTTTGGATTATAGCCTGGATATTTCAAAAATTATACTCTGAGACCTTGGGTCTTGTTTAAATTCTACAGAGAAAATTGGTTTTGTAGTTCTTGTTGGTGTTGCTGTTTTCGGCATTGTTTTGGTATGCAACCACCAGATTAGGTTTGGGACACAAATTCTGACCTGCTTCTCTGCATTTTGGTTTCCATGTAATTCTGTTTGTGTGTTTGCTTGCTTGTTTGTTTGTTTGTTTTAATTTTTTTGATGTATATTTAATTTTGAAGGAGATACAGACAGAGCACGAGCAGGGGAGGGCCAGAGAAAGAGGGAGACACAGAATCTGAAGCAGGCTCCGGGCTCTGAACTGTCAGCACAGAACCCAGCGCAGGGCTTGAACCCACGAACCGTGAGCTCATGACCTGACCGAAGTGAGATACCCAACTAACTGAGCCACCCAGGTGCCACCCCCTCCCCACCTCCCCCCCCCCCCCCCATGTAATTCTGTTTTTAAAGCATTTTCAGTGTTAACTCAGATCAGTCCGGGTGGCTTGTTTGTGACCCTGTGCTTAGTTCTCAAAGCCTGTGATATGCTGACTGGGCACAGGCACAGGTGGGGGGTGTACTCAGGAGTTCATATCCTGATTTACGAAACCACTCTACTGATCCTGTCAGTAATTCCACCAATTTCTCATTCTCCGGGATTTTTCTTCCCAGTTCCCTCACCAGAAATCTGGGACCTTAGTTTCCCTGCTGCTCCATGAATTTCCTGCAGCTGCGCCAGTGTCCAAGGCCAAGTGGTGGAAGGAGAAAGGGTCAAGGAATATATAGCTACATGTGTTCACTGCATACTCTTGGGACCACAGGCCTTTTGATCAGAGAGACGGTTCCCCTTCCTCTGCCCACTGCTATCTGTCATCTTGTTACCACTGGTACCACCAAAGGACTGCTTGGAGCCTGTCATCAGACGAGACAAAAACAAAAACAAACAAACAAAAACAACCCAGGGGATTTTCCTCAATCGCTTTGACGTTTTTCCGCTCCGTAAACAAGAGAGGGAGGTCTTCTCTTGATGCTCTTTCTGTCCATGCCTGGTGTGTATTTCCGGGCTTCAGGCTGTCTTTGATTCCTGGCTAGATATTAGAGAGAAAAAAATGGTAAATCCACCACTAGTTCAGTGGGACTTCAAGCTCTGGTCTTCCTCCCAGATCCACCTGCTACCATCCCTGGTTAGACTTCTCAAAGCCTCCTCCTTGCATGCTATTCAAGCTCCGTAAGTGTATTCAGCACGAGAGACAGGGCAAGTGTTCTCGTCCATCTTCTCTATAACCAGGCCATAGATTACACTTCAAAGATTTTTTTGCACGATTACAAAATTAATACCTAGTTGTTGTAGATAATGCAGGATATACAGATAAGGAAAAGAAGTGAAAATGACCCATAATATTAACATTTCAGTGTAACTTTTTTTAATTTGCATTTTGAGCAAACTTAGATCATGCTGTGCACATGGCTTTTTCTCTTTTCACTTAATGCACTGTAGACCTATTTGCATGGTAATATACATTCTTCCTCAAAATAATTTTTCACAATTACGTGGCAGGCATTCCTTCATTTAGATGTACCCTCATTTTTAAAACCAATTTCTTATTGTTAAGCATTTAGGTTACGCAGCTTTTATGTTGGTTGTAGCCAATGGGTAGGTATCTGGAGAAATCACACAGAAGCCAAAGTCCCTTAAATACTATTTAGTCTCCATTTGGACTTTTGTTGTTGTTGTTGTTGTTGTTGTTTGTTTTGTTTTGTTTTTTGGGGGGAGGGGCTTTCCATTTGGACTTTGGAAACAAAACTCTGCTATTTGACAAATCTCCTGCCCGCCCCCACCCTGAACTAGCAAAATTCATGCTCTAGAAAGAGGACCACACTTTCAACGCAATAGCTAGGATGCTTAGAGAAAAGGGTAAGGAAGAGCCATAGTATAAAAATAGCATCTTGCAACTAAGCACAGAGGGAACTCTATCTGGGGTTAGATGCCTGGAAGAGAAGTCAACAGTGCAGTGTCCTTAAAAATAAGTGCGTTGTCATTATTTTTATGTGTCTCCGAACCTCAGCTCCCTCCGCGCTCGATAAAGACGCGATGGTGCCTGCACCATAGAGATAAGATGCCAGGAGGAAGTGCCTGCAGATGGCTGTGGTTTAAAAAAAAAAAAAAGCCACAAAGCACTTGTTAATTAAGTCTTCCTTTCACCCTTATTAAAATTCAGGGAAGATTGCCATGGAATTTGTACTCTATCTAAGAAACAAATCATAACAATTTCATAAGGCTGCCATAGTGTGCCTGGAGTATAGCTTATTATTTCAGTATGGCTTGATAAATGGGAAAATGTATATGAAAACCTTCCACGCACACTTAGAAAGCCCTCGGTCCAGCCTTCCTGTCCTGCTGATGCTAGTAGAGAACTGGCTGGTAGTTGGACACTTAAATAATAATGCAAGGGAAGGTTACGAAAGCACATGTCCATAAACCTTCACACTCACATGCATGTATCTGTGTGTGTGTATGTGTGTGTGTGTGTCACAGTAGCTTTATCTATGATATTCCATCAGGCCTGAAACTTTAAATTCTCTCAGGTGTTTTAAGGCTTATTGAAAATCCCAAGGACATATTGTAGAACAATGTATGATATTTAAGTAGACAACAATGGAGAAAACAGTGAAATAAGTCAGTCAGAGAAAGACAAATATCATAGAATTTCACTCATATGTAGAATTTGACAAACACAACAGATGAACGTAGGAGAAGGGAAGGAAAAATGAGATAAAAGCAGAGAGGGAGGCAAACCATAAGAGACTCTTAAATACAGAGAGCAAACTCAGGGTTGCTGGAGGGGAGGTCAAGGGAGGGTGGGTTGAATGGGTGATGGGCATTAAGGAGGGTGCGTTTTGGGATAAGCACTGGGTGTCATATGCAAGAGAGGAATCACTGGGTTCTACTCCTGAAGCCAAGACTATACTGTATGTCAACTTGAATTTAATAAAAATAATCATTGCAATAACTGACCCTGACATTTACTTTTTTTTTTTTTTTTAATTTTTTTAACGTTTATTTATTTTTGAGACAGAGAGAGACAGAGCATGAACGGGGGAGGGTCAGAGAGAGGGAGACACAGACTCTGAAGCAGGCTCCAGGCTCTGAGCTGTCAGCACAGAGCCCGACGCGGGGCTCGAACTCACGGACCGTGAGATCATGACCTGAGCCGAAGTCGGCTGCTTAACCGACTGAGCCACCCAGGCGCCCCGACATTTACTTTTTATTGAACTCAGTGCCAACCAATTTCTCGTTTGTGCTTTTAACAGTGTAAAAATCAGTCTTATTATTTTTCCAGCAAGGACACATAACTTTAGAAGCATTAAATAACCTGCTTAAAGCCTTGCAGCTGTTATGGTCTAAGTGTGGGATTTGAATCTGGGTCTTCCTGACCCCAGGGTCCTATTTTAACCACCTGTTTTCCTTTCCCTGGCTTCCTTGTTCCAGACCCAGTATCCCCCCAGCCTCCATGTTCACTTGATCTCACCCCAGTTATGGTTTCTGGAGTTCGTTTCATTATGCCTCACTTGGGGACATAATTAAAGTGTGTATATATATGTGTGTGTGTGTGTGTGTGTGTGTATATATATATATATATATATATATATATACACATACATATATATGTGTATATGTATATACACATATATATGTATGTGTGTATATATATATATATATATATATTTTTTTTTTTTTAGGTCTTTCTGAATTTTTCCCTCCTTTTGCTCCAGATATTGAAACAGTTCCAACAAGTAAAGCAACTCTGCCTATGTGATAAAGATAAAGGAAAACACTTGACATGATACCCTTGACCTCTTCTCCCCTTCCCTGCACAATGGGGAAATCCTGCTTTGGCCTCAGAGCTCCTGTCCCTCTGCATCTTTCCCCGGGGGACAAGGAGCAGCCTGGCCCCTCGACTTTGGTTGGGCCTCATCAGAGTGATGGCCATAAAACATAAAACCAGAAATGCAAGGCTGAGAGCTGCTTTGGAAAGAACCGAAAATTATTTGTGGGAAAAGAAAAAACTGAAGAAAGGTGGAGGGAAACAAAATTGTGGAGTAATGTGTGATGGATGGGGAGAAGGCATTCTCTGGGGAGCTTGGGAAAAAAGAGGTGGCAAAGCTTGCCAGCGAGTGATGGAAGAGACAAACATGAGGAATAAGAGGCAAGAGGCCTTGTTGTGCTCATTCGTTAGGTCTCCTCGTGGATTCAGCCGAAGACGGACGAGACGTCTGGCAGCATTTTCATTATTTTCACGGCTGGCCTGTGTTTCTGCAAAAGTGACCCCAGATCAGGGCTGAGCTGTATGGGCCCCTGTTGCAAAGGTGCAAGACAAGCCTCCTTTTAAATGAGTGCTCTGGTTTATACAGTCGTTCTGTTTGTATTATTTGAGATTCAGCTTTACCTATTTTTTTTTTAATTGGATTCTAAAATCGGGGATGTCAGCTTAAAATCTCCCACTGGGAGCTCGGTAGTTCTAATGGACAGATCTCCCCATATGCCGGGGAGAAAAGGCGTGTGTGAAATGAATAAATCCTCCAAGGATCAGAAGGTTTTGTTTTTATGCAATTCTCTTGAAAAATAGAATGCTTCTGTAAATGATTTCTGAAGTCCCTTTAGTGTATTTAAAATGGATAAAATTAAGCAGCTCTATTGAAGTGAATAATTATCATTTACAACGGAAATGTCACACTTTCTAAAATGGCATGCCGATTGTTGAGCAGTTACTATGTGCCAGGCATTAGCCTGCATGCCTGCAATGCAATGATAAACCTATAAAATAATCTCTGCTCTCAGGCTCAGAATCTGAGAGGGGAACAGGCTTGGAATGACAGCTCAGCTCGCTTAGTCCTAAAATAGATTAACGCATGGGGTGCCTGTGGCTCAGTCAGTGAAGGGGCAGACTTGGGCTCAGGTCATGGTCTCACAGTTCGTGAGTTCAAGCCCAGTGTCAGGCTCTGTGCTAACAGCTCAGAGCCTGGTGCCTGCTTCAGAGTCTGTGTCTCCCTCTCTCCCTGCCCCTCCCCTGCTCACACTCTGTCTCTCTCTCCTTCAAAAATAAATAAACATTAAAAATTTTTTTAGATAGATTAATGCATGTGGTGGTATACCCTGTTCTGTGGTGATGGTTCTACTTCTAACAAACTCTACAGCTGTAATGTTTCCAACAATGGTTGGGTGCATAAAAGGGAGTTGGCAGAGAGTTTCAGACTTGCAAATACAATTACTCTCCCAAAGGAGTTTCTATGTGAAAAAGGTTGTTGCGGCCATAACCATAGAGTTTTATACCCAAATGACATCTAGCAAGTGCAACTTTGCATATTTATAGTCAAGAAAATAAACCACATGGGTCTGAAAGAAGGCCATTCCCAGTGTGGCCCTTCCTTGCCCTAACGCCTGTCCCTCCACATCCCCCTTGCTGTCTGATGCTCCAGGTGACCAGAGTCATTTTATCTCTGGCATAATTGAATGCATTATGTCTTCACTTTCCATAAACATAGGGGGAATGAATAATAAGCAAATGAGTTCAAGTCTCAGTTTAAATATTGCCTCCTTGATGAAGCTCCCCGTGACCTCCCCCAGGCAAGAAATTTGCTCCTTCTCCAATTTCCCACTACACCTGGATACATCTGTAGTAGGGCATGGACGTGGAATTTTATATACTTGAGTCTTAGTCTGCTTGGGGTGCTGGAATAAAATGCCATAGACTAGCTGGCTTAATCAATAGATATTTATTTCTCACAGTTCTGGAGGCTGGAAGTTCAGGATCAAGATGGCAGCATGATTGGGTCCTGGTGAGGACTCTCTTTCTGGCTTGTAGGCAGCCTTGTCCTCGCTGTGTCCTCACATGTCACAGAGAAAGTGAGCTCTGGTCTCTCTTGCCATAATGAAGGCCTCATCTTCAGGATCTCGTCTAAACCTAATCACCTCCCCAAGGCCCCATCCCCAAATACAATCACAAGGAGGGTTAGGACTCCTACATAGGAATTTGGGGGGGGGGGGGGGACACAAACATTCGGTCTACAATAACCTGTTTCTACCACCATTTGGTCAGCTCTTCATATGTCGTGTTTGTCTCCCATGCATCTTTGAACCCCAAGTAGCCACACTGAGATATTACCCAAATAATAAGTGAATGTTTATGTAATTATGGCCTCATTGCTCCTTAGAAATTTTCAGAGAAATGTGACCTTACCTTCATAAATGTTCAAGTAAATATTGTCTCCTACTCTACAAATCAAATGTCAGAAAATGAAAAAGGAAGAGATCTTGAGATTTTGATTTAAGAGCAAAAACATTTAGTCTTTTTGTTGTACAAAATGCTCAGAAAGTAAATATTAAGTTGGCATGTTATAAATTGCATGGGCCTAAGTCCTGAATCTCTTCTAAGACCCTAGACATTAAAGAACACATTTTTTACGTTCAGTCTCACAAAGTCCCCAGGACATCCGTTGGTGACATTATCTCTAATCACAGCTTTGGGGACTGAAGCACAGAGAGGCTGCATCAGTGGCTCGAGAGGCACAGAGGGATTTAACGGATACGTGGAGATTAGAAGGTATAATTCGAGTGTTTAATCCTCTCTTTTGCTCCCTGGCTTTCCACAGTCTTCAGAGAGCTAAGAACAGTTTGGAGAAGGTGACAGGGTTGGAAAAGCAGGGAGAGACAGTTTAAGCCACTCTGTCTTGTCATCTTCTTCTCAATCTTGAAGCAAATGGCCAGGCTCTGCTCCTGAATCTGGTTAGATACTGATGGGTGCAGAGGGAAGGCCTGGTGCCCTGGTGCATGGAGGCTGTAAGCATCTGGGGAAAGAGTTGCTGGCAGGGGATGCTTCTAGGAGTTCTAGGCTGGGGGTGAAGTGAAAATAAATGTACTTTCAGCTCAGAGACTAAAACAAGTGAGGAGATTTGCAATCAATCCTGGAATAAGCATCAGTGAACCCATTTAAGCACAGATCTTTTGGAGGACAGCAGTAGCCACCCAGGAGGCCAAATTGTAAGAGGGTCTCCAGGGGATGTGAACAATATGGGGTTTGGGGCCTCTGAACACCCCGATCAATGGGAATCTGGGCAAGAGGGGACTTAGGCAGCTCCCTCCTTGCTCTCTGAGGAGTTGTAATCAATTCTTACATCTCTGTAGCTCCTCTCGGCTCCCAAAGGGCATCCTTATTCATTTATCCTCACTGTGCCCTGGCCACGTAGGCATCACTACTCTCATTTAACAAGGAAACAGTGAGAAAGGTTGAGTGATTTGAGTCAGGAAACACAAGCAGGGAGCTAGGGGTTGAGTTCGGACGTTCAGGCTCACTGTCCCTTGGCACAGGGGTGAGCTAAGCCTTAATGCGCTGGGCTGTGAAAGATGCTATGAGAGTTGGTGGACTCGAAGCAGGAGCGGCCCAGGACCTGAGGCTCATTACGTCATCCGTTCAAATTATAATCTGGCACATGCTGGTCACCATGCTAGAGGCTGGGGATGCAACAATGAACCAGACAGATGTGATCCCTGACCCGGTGGACAGTGGGGCATTCCCAGTTCAGAATACAGTGAGCCAGAAGGCACCTGCGCCGGACTGCCCTCCTCCCCAAAATTCCGGAATAGAGGAATTTGGTGTGGAGCTGCGGAGGTTGGAACAGCTGTAGTTCTAAGCAACAAGATGGGCTCTTGGGAGCTGGCCAAGGAAGCTTCCCTGAAGCACATCACTCCTCCAGTCCCCATTCATTCCCTACCATCCCTTCCAGGGCACTCAGGCTATCTAGAACATGAGGCATAGGGGAGGCTCCCCATAGCTTTTTGCCACACACACACACACACACACACACACACACCCCTGAGGACACCTGCTGTGGCAAATTGCTTTGCCTTTACGGCCAAGCGGTGATGAGTGATGAGCGGTGATGCCATGGTTCACAGGTGGTCCATCTGGTTTCGTGAGGTGGGCTTCACTCTAATTTAAGACTTTCAGGATGAAATCACAAAGCTGCCCCCATGCTGCACCTTCTCAAACGTCCCCAGATAGCAACGTCTTAGTGGCCAAAGAACAGTGCCAATTTTCTTACTGTCAGTTTTCTAAGTTGTAAGAAAAAACTACACATGAAAACAAACATATATGTGCAAATGAGAATTTTCAGCCTAGGAATCCCTTGTCTGGGAGAGAAAATTAGAGCCTTGGGACTTAGACTGAGGAACTGCATCGAGTCTTGGAGACCCAAATGATGAGACTGAGAGAGAAAGAGAGCTCCAGGTACAAAGTATGTTTTAAAATAAAAACCCCTCCAGATCACTTGACCCTGTTTCCATGAGTATTCTTTCGGGAATGTACTTGTGTGGGTGTACAACCAAAGAGATGTCCAAAGGCAAGCACAAGACTACCATGACATGGAGCTCCCGTGGTTGAACTTGACCTGGAAGGAGAGAGCAGTTTTCTCTTTTACTCCCATAGCCAGAGACAATGCAGTGGCAAACCAGCAATTTAGAGGAAGTCCTTGTCACTGAAGGGCTTTCCTTCAGTGGGTAGGGATCATACCACACCTGGCTTCTGAGTCCTCCATGTTTTGTGAGTGCCTGTGGCCAGGTTGCCAGACATGAGTGGTTCTTAGACTTTAGCATCACCTGGAGGGCTGGTTGAAATACAGGTTGGTGGGCTCCGTGAGGGAGTTTCTGATCCAGTAGGTCTAGAGGGAGCCCAGGAATTTGCATTTTGAGCAAGATTCCAGGAGGTGGTAATGCCGAGAACACACTGAGAACGGCCGACTTCAACTGTTGATAAGAGGGCAAGAGGGGCAAGGGAATGGTCGGTTTACCCGTTTCAAAAGGACAATGACTAATTGCCAATGACAGCAACTAGGGCAGAAAATCAAGCAACTTTTGGTCTGGTGGGCCTGGGTGTGTGGTTCTGTCTTCTTGAAGTTGTGGGCACCTAGACTTGGGATAGGGCAAGGCTAGAGGATTGGGAGTTATCGTGTCAGGAAGAACTCTAGAGAGGCAAGAAAGACCCTCTCTCAACAAGCTGGATGGGACCCAATAAGCTGCAGGGAATACATCATTTCATTTGAATGTTAAAAGAAATTCTTGTATATGATGTGAGATAAGTCCAATTTCGTAATTCTTCACGGGAATATCTGGTTTTCCTAACACCATTTATTGAAGAGACTATCCCCTCCCCATTGTCTGTTCTTACAGATTGTAACTGGGATGGTAGATATGTTAATTAGCTTGATTATGGTAATCATTGCACAATGTCTACGCATATCAAAACATCACATTGCACACCTCAACTGTAATTTTTGTCAAGTTACATCTCAATAAAGCTGGAAAAATGATAATTGTATTTGTATGTTACTTGAGTAAATAAGTCATTAATAATTCAAAAAGAAAACAAATTGACCTCATTTTGTTCCCTAGACTGGTTGCATGAGACGCATTGGTTGCAAAAGTAAAATAGGTACAGGCATTTGCCAACAGGTACAGGCATATAATACATCCTAATTTGTTCTTTAGGACACTCAATGATTTTTATTAGCTTATAAAAACAAATTACATTGTTTTAAATTCCCTAGGGTTGTATACCTTTTGAAGTAAACTTATATGAGAATGAGTGTTTTCCTCTTTCAATGCAAAGCAATAGTTTTCTGGTTAGAGAATAAATATCCATGTTCCCATGTTCACTCTTATTCCATTTTCTAAAAGATGCATACTTTATTCTCTATTTCCTCTTATAATTTAAATAGGTCATCAATTATCATGACATCTTAAAAGCCGGCAGTTAATACTCTATGCATTCCATGATTTTTAAAATATAAGTTAGTTAAGCTATCCGCCCTCTGGATTTTCCATCTCACAACTCAGTCTGCCACATGAAAAAAGTTTTCCTATTTCATTTTTCATCAGTTACTCAGTTAAGCCTGTTGATCTGTCAGATGTTTTTCAAATCTTAGTTTAGTTTTAGCTTTACCAAAGAATTGCAAAGATAGTTCAAGAGTTCACCAGGTACTCATCACCCAGCTTCCCCCAATATTAACAGTTCTGTCTCCCTAACAATTCCCTTGTGTGGGCTATTTGTAGACAACCTGTGTCTTATCCCAGTGCTTGTCAACCACTGTTCTGTATCCCGTACCTATAATTCTGCCTTTTCCACAATATCGCATAGGTGGAATCATACAATATGCAGCCTTTTAAGTCTGACTTCTTTGACTCAGCAAAATATATCTAAAGTTGTTTCAAGTTATTATGTGTATCAATAGTTCATTCCTTTTTATTATTCAGTAGATATATGGGTATTTGTTTATTCATTAACCTGTTGAAGGACATCTGTGTTGTTTTCTATTTTTAGTGATTATGAATAAACCCACTATAAACATTTCTGTGCAGGTTATGGTGTGAATGTAAGTTTTCAGTTCACTTGAGTAAATACCTAGGAAGGCCAATGCTAGATTATATGGTAAGTGTATATTGAACCTCATAGAAAACTGCCAAATTATTTTCCAGTGTAGCTGAATTATTTTACATTTCCCCTAGCAATGAATGAGAGGTCTTAGAGCTCTGCATCCTGCTTGCCAATTTTCAGTTGTCAGTTGAATTTTCAAGTGACAATTTCCTTTTTTTCAGTAACTCTAATACATTTTTAGTGGCATCTCTTTGTGCTTGTAAGTTTCACTTTCTTTATGCCTAAGATGTGAACATCTTTTCATTTATTTGCTTTCTGTGTGTCTTCAGTCAAGTGTTCATTCAAGTCTTTTGTCCATTTTATTTTATTTTTTTAAATGTTTATTTATTCATTTTTGAGAGAGAAAGAGAGACAGAGTGTGATCAGGGGAGGAGCAGCGAGAGAGGGAGACAGAGAATTTGAAGCAGGCTCCAGGCTCTGAGCTGTCAGCATAGATCCCACTGTGGAGCTCAAACTCACGAGCCATGAGATCATGACCTGAGCCGAAGTTGGACTCCCAACCAACTGAGCCACTCAGGCACCCCTAGTCTTTTGCCCATTTTAAAAGTGGCATCTCTGTGTTCTCATTATTAAATTCTAAGAGTTCTTCATATAGTCTATTTTCAAATTGTTTGTTAGGTGACTTGGAAATACTTTCTCTATTGGATAGATTACCTTTTCATTCTCACAACAATGTCTTTTGTAGAGCAAAATATTTAATTTTGATAAAGTCCAATTTATATATATATATATATATATATATGTATATGTTTACAGATATAGATCATGTTTTTTTGAGCATTCCATCTAAATGCTCATTGCCAAAACAAAAGGCACATGGATTTTCACCTATGTTTTCTCATAGAAGTTTTATCATCTTTCATTTTACATTTATGTATTTGATATATTTTGAGTTAATTTCTGTCAAAGTGTGGGTTATGTGTCAAGGTTCATGTTTTGCATATAGATATCCAGATCTCCCAACCCTGTTTCTTGAAAAATCTATCTTTTCTTCATTGAATTGCCTTTACACCTTTGTCAAAAATCAGTTGACCAGGCTTCCCATTTTAGTTCAAATATGGTCAGAACTGACTAGATAGACAGCTGGAAGGAACATTCCTCCAATCCTACAACAACAAAAGGCTGGACAAACGAAAAAAGTCAGCAACATTTCTTAAAGCTATCAGAGAACTGATATCACAAAGTAGACAACTGAATTAAATTCTATACAGATACAGGTGCCTGCAGAGAGAAATACCCCCTGAGCAAAGCTTACCTGGGGCACAGAACACCAGCTACTGTGTAAACTGATAGGGAGATTAAACCAGAAATTTTAAACAAACTGTTAAATACTAAGCATAGGTTGGTAAAAGTGTGCTGCCCTTAGGGGAAAAAGATATGAAGGAGTTTTCTGCAGTCTTTTCCTCCAGGAACTCACAGGGAAGATAAGGTAGAATTCAATGGAAGCTCCCCATCACCTCCCCAACTGTGGTGCCTGTTAGAGGAGAAATCGTAGTAGCCACCGTCAAATGCAGCGGGCTCATTCCCCCAGAATAAAAGGCTCAATCTGCAGGGGACTGTTATTGAGGCTTATAGCTATGGGTCTGGTGAATCTCATTGCAATTTGGGGAGGGGCAGGATAGAGCCAATCGCCAAAGCTCTGCCCAGACCCATCTTTCTACATTGTTAACAATGAAAAAAGCCTAATCTGCAGGAGACAAGGTCAGGGTGTTAAAACTTTAGCCTGAGGATACGGGTGGATAGAGGAACTAAGGGCAAAACAACAACAACAACAACAACAACAACAACAACATTTTTACAGGAAGGGCAGAAACTCTTGAGAAGGCCACACCCCTTAGGACTAGGTTCCCAGCCCCTGCCCAAGTCTGATACTTAATCAGAATACCAGAGACTGTCCTTCTCCCCCACATCATGTGACTGCCATGTTAATTGGTGTCATGTAAAAAAAAAATAATAATAACAAGGGAATTCACTCAGACAGCTATAAGAGACAAGCTGTCAGTATAAAAAAAGACCCAAAGCAATCAGAGAGACAAAAGTAAAATATTACTGAAAAAATTGGAAGTCTCTTGTGCCCATGGTCAACAATAAACTCCAACTCTGGTAACCATAGCAACAACAAACTTCAAACACAGCTCAACTCCTGACTAGATTAACACACTGCCCATATTAAAGGACTACCAAAAGGAAATGTGTGCTCAATCATAAAATGTGCTTATGTCAGTATCCATTGTCATCTATCTATCTATCTATTGATCTGTCAACTATCTATCCATCTATTTATCTGTCATCTATCTCATGTCCAGGTTTCAACAAAAATTTACAAGGCATACCAAAGGGAAAGAAAAAATAAAATCTAACAAGAGTAACCATTACTGGAATGAGACTAAGACATGATATAGATAACGCAATTAATAGAGAATTTAAAATAAGTAGAAATGAATATGTTAAAGGCTCTAATAGAAAAAAAAACAGGCCCTATGCAAGATCAGATGGGTCATTCCAGTGGAGAGATGGAAGCTATAAGAGAACATCAATGAAAATGCTAGAAATAAAAAAAAAACAAGTAATGGAAGTAAACAATGCCTTCAAGATACAGCTTAAGAAAGAATCAGACAACTGAAGATTGGTCAATAGGAATTACCCTAACTGAAATGTCAAGAGGAAAAAGGTAGGGGGAAAAAAATCATGAGAGAGTTGTGAGACAATACTAAACTTCCAAACATACACACATATTTGGAATATTAGAAGGAAAATAAAAAGAGAATGGGCAGAAAAAATATTTGGAGAAATAATGGCTAAGAAATGATTAAAGTCAGTGGCAGACACGAAACCACAGAATCAAAAATTTCAGAGAACACCAAACAGGATAACTACGAAATCGAAACAACACACCAAGGCATATTGTATTCAAAAGGCTGAAAACCACAGACAACAATAAACCCTTGAATGCAGCCCAAAGGGGGGGAAAAATATTACCTACAGCAGAATAAGAATAAGAATTACAGCAGACTTCTCATCAGAAACCATGCAAGCCAGAGACAATGGAATGATATCTTTTAAGTTTTGAAAGTAAACAACTGTCAAACCAGAGTTCTACATCCAGTAGAATATCTTTCAAATATAAAGAAGTAAACACTTCTTTGAACAAACAAAACTTATGGGAATGCAATGCCAACAGAGCTCCTGTACAAGAAAAGGTAAAGGAAGCTATTCAGAAAGAAATTGATACGGATCAGGAGCTTGGATCTGCACAAATGACATAAACAAAAAGAAAATATTTTATCAAATCTTTATTGCTATAAAAGATAACTGACAGTTTAAAGCAATAATAACTATAATGTATAATACGTTTATAGCATATGTAAATGTGAAACAATGACACCAATGGCACACGGAATGGGAAGGAGGAATTGGGGATACACTGGAATAAGGTCTTACACTGCATGTGAAGCAGCACTGTGTTATTTGAAAGTGGACTTAGATTATTTAAAATTATATACTGTATACTGTAAACCATAGGGCAACCACTAGAAATGTTAACCAAAAAAAGAGGCATAAGAATCAATTGACTACGTTTGTGCAGGTCTACTTTTGGGCTATTCCGTTCTGTCGATATACGTGTCTCTACCCTTTTGCCACTGTCTTCGTTACTGTACCTTTATAGTAAGTCTTGAAAGCGGGTAGCATCAATCCTCTGATTTTGTTCTTCTCTTTCAGAATTGTTTTTCTATTCTAGTACTTTTTGCCTTGCTGTATAAAGTTTAGAGTTATCTTGTTGATATCTACACAAAGAAGCATGTTAGGATTTTGAGTGGAATTGCGTTCAGAAAAACTGACACCTTTACTATGCTGAGTATTCCAATCCAGGAATATGTTATTTTAGATCTTCCTTTATTTATTTGATCAGCGTTTTGTGGTTTTTAGTGGATAGTTCCCGAGCATATTTTGTTAGATTTAAATATAAGTATTTCATTGTGGGTTGGGTGGGAGTGTGCTATTATGAATGATATTGCCTTTTAAATTTCAAAATCCAACTGTTAATTTTTGCTATCTAGAAAAAGGATTGATTTTTATATTTCTTAAACCTTGTTAAATGAATTTATTAATTCTAAGGATATTTTGCAAGATTTTTGAGGAAGACAATCATGTCTTCTGTAAATAGAGGTAGCTTTTTTCTTCTAATCCGTATTTCATTTCATATTCTTGCCTGATCACACTGGTTTGAACTCTGAGCACAATGTTGAATGGGAGTGATAACAGAGGATGCCTTTGCCATGTTCTTAATCTTTTTTTTTTTTTAATTTTTTAATGTTTATTTATTTTTGAGAGAGAGAGAGAGAGAGAGAGACAGAGCATGAGCAGGAGAGGGGCAGACAGAGAGGGAGACCCAGAACCCGAAGCAGGCTCCAGGCTCTGAGCTGTCAGCACAGAGCCTGAGACAGGGCTCCAAGTCATGATCCATGAAATCGTGACCTGAGCTGAAGTTGGACGCTTAACCAACTGAATCACCCAGGCGCCCCACCATGTTCCTAATCTTACTGGGAAATGGTGAGTTCTCTCACCATTAAGTAAGGAAATATTTTTGGAAAAAGGTAAGTTCTTTTCATAATACAACATTGATATTGATTTTAAAGTGATCTTGTAGGAAAAAGCACACAATTTCTCCATGTAAACGTACTATATCATAACTTGGGACCAGTTTAAAATTTAAGTTGTAAATATGCATTAATATTCTGCTAATCCAGGAAAAAGTACAAAATGCTGTAATTATGAAGAAATACATGGAGTCAGTATAGCAAACAAATCAGGGAGCTTAGACCAACCCTAAATCATGTTTATGAGCTGAAAGAGAAGGTTGCTCTCTTGGGAAGTTCATGCATAACCTGCAAGGCCTTTCCCTATGGGGAAGCTCTTACCATATTGACAAGCCTGTACCTTGTGAAGTCTATGCCAGTCCAGGGTTAGTGACCTACTGCCTGGAGGTATACTGGACAACCAGGATGGTCTGGTAAAGGTTGGCAGAAGTATATCTCCCATCCTTGGCAAGGCCACATGATTTTCCTGCCCAAATTCTTTCAGAAGTAATTGAATCTGGTATTTGAGAGAGGTTTAGAGCTTCCAGAATGATCAGAAATGTGTTGGTAACCGGCACTAACCTTCCACTCGTAGAACAAATCAGCATTTAAGTACAGGATGCAGGGTGGGTGGTTTCCTATGTAAGCAAACAGAAGAGTAAGAATGAAGAAGCTATTGTTTGTATTTTGTCCTTCTTTAGGGGAATAATTCAGATCACTTTGCTTCTTTCTCATTCTTTTTGGTATTTTAAAAATTATTTCAACAAGTCTGTTTCATTTCTGTAATTAAATGATAAATAAAAAAAAGCAATTTCACCTTGAAAAATTTGTGGATAACCATCAGGGTTCCCCCCCCCCCCCACCCTTGAATAGTCCCACATACAAAAGAAATGAAGCCACTGTTATTCTTGGGGATTTGGAAATCTCATTTCACTTTTGTGTTTCTCCCCAGATTTATTGATCTTGAGTTGGAAATTTCAGCTCTATTTGGGTAGAAAGGAGGGAACACCCAAATACTGGCTTTTTATGCTGATTCAGTGAGGAGCCAAACTGGCATATGATGGGCAGTTTTCCAGTGATTGCTGATCCTGAGAGAGAATCTAGAATTCCTTCTTGTGCTGAAATAGATAATCTGCTATTCCTGTGTATAAATATACAGACTTGAAGGTCTGGAGAACTTTGTAACCTGTTCAGATTCCCAAGTATTCTTACAAGAAATTTCCAACACAGATCTTCAAATATACTCTGTAATATGGACTGTGAATTTCATAGTGCACTAATAGCTAAAATGCCTTTAAAAATAAAAACATTGAGATCATGGGGGAAGGGAAGGGGGAAAAACAGTTACAAACAGAGAAGGAGGGAGGTAAATCATAAGAGACTCTTAAATGCTGAGAACAAACTGCACGTTGATGGGGGGGGGGGTGCAGAGGAGAGGGGAAAATGAGTGATGGACATTGAGGAGAGCACTTGGGATGAGCACTGGGTGTTGTACGGAAGTGATGAATCATGGGAATCTACCCCTGAAACCAAGAGCACACTGTATACACTGTATGTTAGCCAACTTGACAATGAATTATATTAAAAAAAATTTATATTCCCATTATAACCTCCATTATCAGTATTTTTGTTCAAATATGACTTATTCTTGCAGCTAAACATCTAAATGATTTCTAAATTCATCTTTTCTCCAAATCTCTCCAAAAAGAGTTACTCCTGAGTCACTCTAGTCTATGAACTTTCTCTGTCACCTCTGTCACTTTGCTTCCCTCTTCTTGCCACAGGTTTCTCTTGGTTTAGTTGAACAAAGTGAACATTCCCCTTGTGGGAGCTTCTGTCATTCTTTTGACTATTGCTAGGGACCTCCGTCTTAATGTTTTGGAAATTCCCCAGCTGGAATCTTGTCGGGAGGCAGTTTCCCTCCACCATAAATGTCCAAAGGCCAGGCACTTTCCCAGCCCCTGGCAGGCAGTTAGGGCATCCCAGGAGGCTCAGGTTGGATTAATCAAATGCATTCACCCACAATTTTTAATAGGAACCTAGTTAGCGGTGCACAGAATTGGTGACACCGAAGAACCGATTGGATTAATGGCTGC
This sequence comes from Panthera pardus, assembly GCF_024362965.1. NCBI lineage: Eukaryota > Metazoa > Chordata > Mammalia > Carnivora > Felidae > Panthera > Panthera pardus. The sequence goes on from NW_026526810.1 coordinate 3,198,560, forward strand.
AGTGTCACCGGGCCCAGTGTTAAACAAATATGATGAGTAGAGGCAACAGGGCAAGATTTGCCATCAGAAGTTCAATGACAGTTCATAGATGGGTCTTGTCTGCTGCTTGGTCTCCCTTGTAATGGTCTGTTTCCCAAACCTGGTTCTCCTGCCATCCTGCCAGTTGGTGAACTATATGCAGGGCACTGAGAAAAGGCACCTCCTTAGGTAGGGAGCTCAGCTAGGGAGAATCCCTACTTTGATGAGCAATTTTGCCTACATGTCCATGTTGTCTGGGGCCCAAGCCAAGGGGAAACACCTTGCTCTTTCCTCTTCATCTCCATCACATTGCCCAATCTGGGGACCTAGGTCCTTGCAGAGCACCTTCACTAGCCTCCATTTCCCTTTGTTGATTCAGCCATCAGATCCTTTTCAGAGGATGTTGGGAACTTATGTTTGTAATATCGCCAATTAATGAGCTCAAAGAAGTTGGGTGAAAAGGAATGATTTGAGAATTTTTCTTGTTGTTCTCAGGTTGATAGCAATGCCATGATTATGTTTTCCTGTGGTTTAAAGGAAAAGTTGTTCTATGAGTCTTTTCCACTGCGAGCATCTGCCTGTCTTTCTCTAGCGGTTTGAACCACATCACTCAAAGTCAGTGGGCAATACATAAAACCTTTAAACAATTCTCCTACCACCCATCCAAATAAATAAACAGAATATATGGCATTTCCACCAAAGGCAGTAGGACAAGACATCCCATTTCATGCTTCAGTAATCTGACTAAGGAAACAAATATAGATTTTTCTTCCAATGCCTTCAGGTTATAAGGCAAGTTGATTAAGGCCTTCCTTTAAGCCTCACCAGAGAAATAAATGGATGATGGAGTTTGCCTACCCTTAAAGAGAAAAGAGGTCATGTCTAATATTGACTCTCCTAACCAGTTTGACATAAAGCATATTTCTCCCAGATGTGGCATGGCAACCCACCTCCTGTGCAGGAGACATGAAAGCCATATGGATTTCAGTTTCCTGTTAGCTGAGAATAAATTAAATCATGTTCTTTTCTCCTCTTTACCACTCCTTTGTGGATTCAATCTCCATGTAGACATGTCTGATATTTTTTTTAAGGAAGGAGTTAATGAATTGCTTTTTGATTTTTATCAAACTGATATGATTCTTTCCTTTCCTGTTCCCCACCATGCCAATGAAGGAATACAGAGGGGAGAGAGAGAGAGAGGACAGTCATGGATTGTGATATTAGTGTGACCTTTGAATGATTTCAGAAAGGCTGATCATAAATCTTGATGGTTCATGGGTCAGAATTCTTTCCAGAAACTCCCCAAGTGTGGTGGTGTTCTTAACAAAGAGACTTATTTTTGCAGTTTGAGTAGGATATTATATTAGTGAAGGTAAAGCTAGCTGTTGCAGCAAATGAAATCCAATGCCTCAGGGACTTAGCACAAAAAGCACAAACTCTCACTCAGGCTGGGTTTGTTCAGAGATGGGGAATGCAGGTGAGGCAGGTTGAGTTTGTTCAGACATGGGGAATGCAGGTGAGGTGGAGTGAAGTTGGGTGGAGTGGATTCTGGTTCACGAAGTCACTTAGGAATCCAGACTGATGAGAACCTTGCTGCTCTCAGCCTGTGACTTTCAAAACCCCCGTAGGTGTTCACTTCCAGTCTGAGTATAGGAGAAAGAGAGAGAGAGGCCTGAAGGCAGATAGAAAGAAGAGAGTTGCAGGGTAGGCTTTATGCATCAGACCTGGAGGTGGGGTGAATATTTTGTACCCATTTTATTGGTCAAACACTATTGCATGGCTTGGAGAGCCGGGAAATATTGGGTAGTCTGGGTTCTTTGGAGGGATTGGATCCGAGATCTGAGATCTAAGCTTTGGGATTTAGGACCCAGATAATCACTATTAGATTATATTGTTCATAGTATATGTTTTATCATTCACGAATATTTCTGTTGGCTTCATCTTATGGTCATATTTTTAATCATATTATATAGAGATATTTTAACTTGTTCCTATACCTCTAGTCTTTTTTTCCACTAGACTGCCCTATTTCTGTGCTTGTAATTTAAATTAATCTTCCAATCAGATGGACTATACCCTGAAGTAAGGTTGTTTTTTTTTTCCAGGCCCTTACCTGCCTGAGATGGCGTTTGTTTTTTGTTTTTTGGGTTCTTTTTTCTGTTGTCTTGACAACTCGACTGTGTCAAGTATTGAGGGCTGATTCTCATATACGGGCATCTAAAGCATGCAATAATTTCACATGTCTCAAACTGACAAGAATAAAGAAATTTCCATGCTTCCTACTTTAGGTGTCCACTAACAGATTCTTCTTTCAGAAGAATAACTGAGAGGGGCACCTGGGTGGCTCAGTCAGTAAAGTTACAGACTTGGGCTCAGGTCATGATCTCACAGTTCTTGAGTTCGAGCCCTGCGTCAGGCTCTGTGCTGACAGCTCAGAGCCTTGAGCCTGTTTCGGATTCTGTGTGTCTCTCTCTGCCCCCCACCCCCACCCCCTTGTGTTTTCTCTCTTGCGCACGCTCTCTCTCTCTCTCTCTCAAAAATAAATAAACATTAAAATAAATTTTTTAAAGAAAGAATAACTGAGAAAGGAAAAAAAAAATCACTGGGGAAGGAATATTTGCCTAAGGCAAGACTGATCTCTTTATGTTGAAAATTCCAGAAAATCCTGCATCTTATAGAATTGTTAAAAGCATAACACTACGTATGATTAAATTTATATTCGCTTTTCTCAGAGTCTATCAGTAGCCATTACACCTTGTAGGAACTTCTTATCAAAAGACTTGGTAATCGTTAAAAATATTCGCTCAGAGAGATTTGCTCCCACTTGAGAGGAAAAAAAAATTCTTTTAAGATATTTAAATCTCTATATGCTGTATGAACATTACTCCTGCTCTCCTATGGTATGTATTTTTTAAAAGAAGTTTTATTTTATTTGGGGGGTTGGGAAGGTTAACTAGCGGTAGCTTTCAAGTTTCAGATTTAGTGAAAAAGAATGAAGAAAGCTAGGCTCACCTGATTTTTCCCCCCACCTGAGCAGATGTCTCACTCATGCCAGAAATTGAAAGTATATGGACAAGAGGCAATTTTTAAATTTATTTTGAAGTTACTATGTTGTTGCGTTTATTGATCATATTTTTATCTGTTTTCTCTGTAATGTCCATGAGTCTGTATGTCTAGTCGTACTTTAACAGAACTTTTGCCTTTTAAATTTTACAATGTGTGAGATCAGGCTTTTTTAACTCTGGGGTTTAACATCTCTTGTTGTCTCATCTAGAACCATTAATAGGAATTCTTACAAGACTCAGATTGCTTTGGGAGACATAAATTGAAAGATAAATGAATATTCTAGTTTCTCTGAAAATGTCTAGTTATATAGAGTTAATTAGTTTCCATGACCCTACCTGACCCTGGTTAATGAGGTCAGTGGAGGTCTTACAGGAATCATGGACTTGAATTTAACTCTGGAGACAGGGATGGCGGCCTATGGAAGACACAGGCCCCTTGGCTTAAATAGAGAGCTTTCTTCCATGTCTCTTGCTGACTAATTTTTCCTAATCTTTTTCATTAACTCCTCTTCCTGTTTCAAAGCTAGTGTTGCTGAAGGTGGTACAGCAGGAGTGAGGAATGGCGCTTTTACATTGTTTTTGGCAAGGTAAACTGAGATTCCTCCAAATCTGTTTGGAGAAAATTTTGTCAGGTTGATCCAACTTTAAATGGACATTCCCTTTAACCCAGAAATTCCACTTCAGAATTATCCTAAGGAAATAATTGGATATGTGAATCAAAATGTATATACAAGTAATTGCTAATTGTTTGTAATATCAAAAAAGTAGGAACCCCTGAATTATGAGATATATGTACGATGATAATACAAAACAGACATTGAAACGGTCATGTGTGTTTATTTATGGAGATATAGCCAGTTGACTCTTATAAATTGCTAATAGAAAAGGGAAGGCTATAAAATGTTATAGATGTTATGATCCAAATTTTATAAAAAATATGTCTATGTGCATTTCATCATAAAAAGTCTGAAAAATTATACCACAGAATGCTAACAGTTATCTCTAGGTGAATCTGTTGGGATTACTGGTGATTTTCTCATTGTTCTCTATAATTTATTGTATTTTCTCATTGTTATTTATAACTTGTTATCTGAATATATATACAGTATGTATGTATCGCTTTTTTAATTAGGAAAAGCCATAAAACTATTTTCATTTTGAAAAATAAATGAGTTATCGCTTTAAAGAATAAACACAGGTACTTGTGGAAAAAATAAAAATAATCCATCCACGTATTAAAATTGTTGAAATGGGGCACCTGAGTGGCTCAGTCAGTTAAGTGTCCAGCTCTTGTTTTCGGTTCAGGTTATGATCTCATGGCCCGTGAGATCAAGCCCTGTGATGGGCTCTGAGCTGGCAGTGTGGAACCTGCTCAGGATTCTCTCTCTCCCTCTCTCTCTCTGCCCCTCCTTTGCTTGTGCATTCTCTCTATCAAAATAAAGCAAATAAAACATTTAAAATAAGAGACTCTTAAATACAGAGAGCAAACTGAGGGTTTCTGGAGGGGGAAGTGGATTAAATAGGTGACAGCAATCAGAAGGTCACTTTTTGGGATGAGCGCTGGGTGTCATATGTAAGAGATGATTCACTGGGTTCTATTCCTGAAGCCAAGTCTACACTGTATGTTAACTAACTTGAAAATAAAAAAAAAAATAAATAAATAAAATAAAATAGTTAAAATGAAGTCTATACATAACCCAGATCTTTCTCTCACATGTTCTAGTTTATTTTACTCAATAAATGTTTATTGAGTCCCTATGATGTGCTATCAGTTAGCTCAACTGCTTATTGGCCATTTCTACCTGGATGCCTCACATGCCCCTGAAGTCAATATGTCTAAAACTAAATTTACCCTCATATCTTGAAATCTGTCTCCTCGTGTATTCCTAACCTCAGTTGCACAGGATCCCCACCTACCTAAGTGGGAAATGTGGAAGTCATCATGAGGCCTCTGCATAACTCAACCACATTTAGTAATGTACAAATCCCATGGCTTCACTATAATCTCTTTCCTCTTCTCCATTTCCTGTTCAACAGAGCTAGTTCAGGTCCCTAATACTTGCCTCTTTGGATTGCTGCAGTTGTCTCCTATACTCCTATACTCATAAAATCCTAAAAGCACACCCCCATGTTTTTGCTTAGATCATTCCTTCTCCTTCCTACTCTTCTTCTTCCTCCTACCTTCCTCTCCAGGAGAATGGCCAGTCAACTTTCTAGGCTTGGTCCAAATGTTACCTTCTAACCTTTCTGCTGGAATTGGCAGGTCTTTCCCTTGTGGTCCCTGTTGGAAAACCCCAAAGAGGTTTCCTAATAATGATGGTAATGGTTAACATTGACTGAGATTTCATGGTAGGTTAACCACCATTATAAGGGCTTCATATGGCTTAACTCGTTCAATAATTACAATTCTATAAGATATACACTTTTATTATCTACATTTAATAGGTAAAGAAAGTTCAGAAGGTTTATGTAATTTGCCAAAGGTCAAACAATCCATAAGTGGCAGAGCTAAGATCTGAATCCAACCTGGCTTGAAAGCCTGCATAAGTCATATACATATGTGTCCTTAACCCATACTTTATTTTAGTGTAACATCTTACTAGACTTCTTTTTCTATCATTACCTGTGGTTCCATGCAAAGGTCACACAGACAACCTCAATGAAGGTTTGCAGACCAATTGATTAATTAATTAATTAATCTTTCTGAGATGGGAAGTCTAAACCAAAAGGAATTAGCATTGTTTAAACATTTTTGTGGCTCATTTTGTTTACATCTGGATGTACTCTGAGGTCCTTTTTATTGTTAGAATACAATAGTATTTTGTTCTCCCTTGCTTCTTGCTTAATAAGACTAGATCCTGCCTATTGATAATGAGATCACTATCCTCATGATAAAGAAAACATCTAGAAGAGAGTCAACTGATTCAGCTCATGTACACTGAGTGTAATGGAACTTGACCAAGAACTGGTGGAGATGATCCTTGTGGGAAATGTGGTTAAGTGAACATCCACCATGTCAGAGTTCTATAGGCACTAATGATGGCTCAATGGACATCAGGAGCCAAGTTCATACCTGGTCTATCCTATCATCTAGATGTCTTTTAAATCTCTCACTTGGAGTTCTTACTTCCTGAATGCAGACCAGGCAATCGCCTACTCATTGGTGCTTTTCCTCATCTTGTGCAACCTGTATACCACACACTGTCTTTCTGAAACACAATTGTCTCAAGTCTCACCCCTTCCTCAAATCTCTGATGTTGACTCATTGTCCCAAGGGTAAAAGTCATATTCTGTTGCCAGGTCCTTACAGTGGCTGCCGTCCTGCCTCAGTGACTCCTGACTTTACCTCTTGCTTCCACTAGTCACTAGTCCACCATATGAAAGGGGCTGCCATTCTCTAGACATCAGGTTTCCTCTGCCTGGAGTGTCATTTACTCTTCTTTACTCAGTTTCCAAAATCCAACTGTAATTTCTCTACATCTTCAAGGACTTGATTTTGTTTAGTTTTGCATTTTCTCCACTACTTTTCCATCATGTTTTGTGTACTTGGACCATAATTACTTGCTCACTTGATCCATTTACCTCCTTAGAATATGACTTACTTGAGGTCAGGGTCAATCTTATATTTTACTTTTGTCTTAAAGCCTTGGAAACTGGTGCTTGCCAAACTTCAATGTGCACACAAATCCCCTGACATCTTGTAAAATGCAGATTCTGATTCAGCAGATCTTTCATGGGGCCGAGCCAGCATTTCTAACAAGTTCCCAGAGGAAGACCAATGCTGTTGGCCTCTGGATCACACTTAGAGTACCAGGGCTGTGTATTTTGGGAAGTTGATTTTTTTAATGAATGAACCAAAAGGATAATAAATAAATAAATAGATAAATAAATAAATAAATAAAACATATTGTCAAATTATGTTCCGCTTTATTTTTAACTTTTTTTTAAAACAAAGGATTAACATTTTCATTCAGTCTATGGGTCACTAAAGCTATGTTATAGCTTAACATTTCTTCACATCTTAATACTGTCATAGTTTTTCTTCTTTAAATTTTCCCCCTTTTAAAATTAAATTTAGGATTTGTTTCAACCAGGGACAATATTACACAAATCTGTTACTATGGTGGGGCAAAATTTAAATTTTTAAATATAATTCATTTTTTAAAAAAATTTTTTCTCAGATGCTATATAGGTCCTATTTTCATCACAGCCAATACAACATGGAATCACAGCACAGTGGGATAAGAGGTGTCTTCAGAAGTTCATCAGTGTGTACATTCACTCAGAATGTTCTTGGTTATGTTTTTGAACGAGAGTTTTTTTAAAGAAGAGTTGAATTGAACTTTAAAGATGGGTACTTGCTTTTCCGTGGTCACTTCCTGTTCCAGTTAATATTTGATTTACAGGTATGCCCCACCCAGCAATCAGCTCGCTACAATTTGGCTTATTGGTGCCCAAACTTAACTTTTCCACATTCTCTTCTTCTGAACTCAAGAAACAAAACAAATGAGCAAAGGGGAAAAATAGAGAGGGGGAGACAAACTAAGAAACAGACTCTTAACGGTGGAGAACAAACTGGTGGTTACCAGAGGCGGGAGTGGGTGGGGGGATGGGTAAGACAGGGGCTGTGGATGAAGGAGGGCACTTGTCATGACGAGCACCTGACAATGTATGGAATTGTTGAATCACTATATTGTACACCTGAAAGTAACATTATGCTGCATGTTAACTGGAATTTAAACAAAAACTTAAAAAAATAAAAATAAATTTTAAAAAGAGGAAAACATTAAAACAAGAGAAAAGATGAAATTCAGTACTATATACCTGGAAAGGGTCCATGGGCGTTTCCCACCAATGCCGAATATTGTACTCACTGTCAACATCTCTACCTTGGAAACCAAGTAAAAATGCACAGATGAGTCAAATACATCATAAAAAAAATTCAGATCAATTGCCAATCAACGAACAGGATAACATCTGGTTATTTTGATGGTCATATTGACCAAACCAGTTCACTCGGATGCAACCCAATTCGAATCACAAATCTGATTCAGTGACAACAGCAACAAAAGATCGACTTGAGATAACTCATCATCTGACAATCTCAGGATTCCTTTCATTGTTTTGCTTAAGAACACTGATAGACTTTCTGAGTTTCATTGGAAAACCTGTGTAACAAGGACCTGTCAGGCTCTAAACCTCTGTGATTCAATGAATAATGTTATTATCTTCCCTGCAAGGTTTCAGTATCCTATTTAGATGTCATACTCTGCTTTCGCTGCAATTTACGGGTACTTTTAATTTCAAACGTAAAATCTTTCATCTTAAGGAGACATGCGTTATATATTTGTTTTAGTGTACCTCAGGGAACAAAGCCAATGTTCATTGAAGATTCAATTAGCAATAGTGAGGGTGGTGATTAAAGAGCTCCACTCGTCTGGCTGATTCATTTGGTCTCTTTTCATCTAATTTCTTAGGGACTAAATGTAGCTTGAAATAAAGTTTTATTTTAAATTAGTGTTCAGTGCAACCCAGCCAAGAAAGACTGTGGTGTTTTGTTTTGTTTTTTTTCCGAATCCGTTCCCTTTGTGTACAGAGAAATTCAGGATCAGCTTTCCACCATAAGCTGGAGTGTAGAAAGATGATCTGCTGCATTATTAGATTACCTTTCACCTCGCCTGAAAGTGGAAATCACAAACCAGTGATGTGTGGATTGGGTCAGTGTTTAGAAACCTAGGTTAGTTGGCAATGTCAATTGAGAGACGTCACATAATCTGGATTTCTGGCTTCCAGTGCCAGAGGTGAGTTGTGTCTGCCCCTTTGCATTGTTCACAGAGTCCCCTCCTGGTCAGTGGCACTCATTTCTGTGGCCTGCCTGGTGCCTAGAGCATCTCCTGTTCTGACGTTTTAGGTTATGCAAATATTCCCGATTCCACACAGCAACATGGAGGTGAGCGGTAGAGAATAGAGTGTGCACCCATTATGGGACTCGCCCATCCCAATTTAGACAAAGGCCAGTGCAACTTACTGAAAGAAGAGGCAGCAATGTAGGTGAGACCAAAGTTTAAGGCCCATCTAATAGTCATCCATCAGATGGAGGAACAGCAGAAGTGATGTGGCAGCCCCCTCCTCCCCCAGGTTAAGGTGGATGCAGAGGAGGGGAATTGTGGTTTGGAGTCATCATTTGAGAGGAATTTTAAGGAGTAGCAAGGAACCTTCCTGCAAGCAAGGGGCTCAGGGGCTCATTCCCAGGAAGGGTAGGAGGAATGAAGCAGAAACCTTAGTGCTCCAAGTGGAGGATCATGATGACCAAGATGTAGGACCCTGGGTGTGTTGGGAAAGCAAGATGGCAGCTCAGGGGTAAGCGCTGGGACAACCAGATATGCCAATTGGCCAATGCTGAGTTTCAGCGATTGGTAGTCTAAGGCTCTGAGCTTCTCCTCTAATTCTAGAATAGGTCCAGAACCAGAGGTAGGAGATGTCTTTGAATCTGACTTCGAGGATGTGGGGAAACAGACACACAGCAATTACAGCAGGTGCGGGGACTCTGGCGTGGCTGTAGGAGGGCAAAAACATCTTGATCTCATGCTTAAATTAAACCAAAGTAATTCATTCTTTGCTACTTCCACTCTTCTGCTTAATTAGCATGAGGTTAGAAAGTATATTATTCTAAAAATGACTCAAGGTGGAAATCTCTGCAAGCATGGTAAGAATGTGAGACGATAAAGGATAACCCCCTTGTCCACTGATCTCTGTTCAGCCTGTACTCACTGAACTCACATTGAGCAACCACTTTTATTAATTTTTTAATGTTTATTTATTATTTTTGAGAGAGACAGACAGAGTCGAGCAGAAGAGGGTCAGAGAGAGGGAGACACAGAATCTGAAGCAAGCTCCAGGCCCTGAGCTGTCAGCACAAAGCCCGATGTGGGGCTCGAACTCACAAACTGAGATCATGACCTGAGCCAAAGTCAGACGCTTAGCTGACTGAGCCACCCAGGCACCCCTGAGCAACCACTTTTATATCTGAACAGATATTAGGGTTTGAAGCCCACAGTTCACACCCTATCCCCCAACTTGGTCCTCCCCATGAGAAAAATGGCCTTTTGCGTCTTGAACACCTGAGGGTTAACTGGCCAAGAAAGGGGTTACTGCTTAGGCAGATGAAGAGATTAGATATGAGAGAATAAACATGCAGCCCTTGGCTGATATACCTCTGGCCCCAGATCCTGAGAGGCATCCCCAATTGATTCCAGCACTCTTTCCTGCTGAGCTGGGATGAGGCCTCGGGATCCCTCCCAATACCATGTCCCGGGAGCCAATCAATTAGGGTTGACACTGGAAATGAAATGCATCTGCCCTGCTTTGATTAGGTTTTTACTTCCAAGTGTGCTGTGGATGAAGTCACTGAGTGGGGTAGAATATCCAAGTCCAGGTTGAAAGCAGGCAAATTGCCAGCCAGGGAAATTTATTTCAGAATACATTTAAGGTATTAATTTGTTTTTGTCTCTCCTTCCCTCCCCACCTTTCTAGGTAGATAGACAAGTCCCTTATAGTCCCTTGCTCGTGGGATTATGGCTGGGCAAAATATGAGGAGTATAAGGGGAAACAACACCCGTCCTTTGTAAAAGCTTAAACTGAATGAAAAGATTCTTTGCTATGTGTTTCAAAAAGAAGGAAGGTGGTTGGGAGGTGGGGAGGGGGGCACATAGGCTCATTTGGGTGATAGTCCTACAGGAATGTAGGTGGAACTTGTGTCATTCATGGTCCCAGCAGGAAGGTGATAATGCCCTCAAATTAGGGGAAGGGAAACCCTAAGGAAGAAGGAAGTAACCGGAGTCTAATAACAGCACAGCTGTTCTCACCACCTGGCCCAAAGGGGTGAAGGGTGGCAGTGGTTGCCAGAGCAGGAAGGAGAGCGTGGCCTCAAGACGCTGATCTGGACAGTGGCCATGACCATGGGTGGAGGGACACACCAGCCCTAGGAAGCCAGGCAGGGAGGGAGCCAGTAAGGAAAATACCCCTATATCACCCCCTTCCTTCCCTCCTCTCTCCTGCTTCACCTCCCCGTGGCCCAAACCAGTCAGAAACCAAAGGGCAAGGGAGCCCATTGTTGTTCCTGTAGGTTAACAGGAAGCAGGGTGGAAAAGGGTGGGGTGCAAATCAGAGGACCAAATAGAGTGCATCTGTCATTACCCAAACCGTTTCCTTTCAACATTCGCTCTTGCCTTCCCCTGGGTGAGAAGAATTTGTACTATCACAAGGGACAGGACAATCCTATCTGCTACCATGTTATCAAGGGACGCTATAAATTCAGCCATACTCCCACCTGAAACCTAAAACATTAGCCACTGTCAGCAGTCTACTAGAAGGTATGAGAGGAAAATGGGGGAACAAAAGAAGTGATGAATATAGCTGCTATAGTCCCCAATGTGGTAGTTGGTTTGGGGTCAAATTTGGGAATCGTGTATCTGTGGTTTTCTACTCTCCTTTCCTCTACTCCTGCCAACACTTCAGATGGATGGAACTCTCTAGCTGATGAGGTGAACTCAAACTTAACCTCTTTAGTAGCTGAGCTCTTTATGTTTTTTTTCCCTTCATTTTGTTCCCACAATATTCCACTGATGAGATCTACTGGGCAAAGGGGTCCTGGGAGGCACTCCCATGAATCCCTTGGGTTGTGGCCGCAGACTCCCTCCCCCTGATGAGTAGCAGCACCTCAATTTCCCTTGATGATAAGTACGTGATGAGCACTGACAGCACAGTCCTGCTCTTCTCTAGAAGCATCATGAGAAGCTCAAATGGCCAGTTTCTTGGTTTTTTTTAAAGTTTTTATTGATTTATTTTGAGAGAGACAGAGAGAGAGAGAGGGGCTCGAGCTCACAAACCTCGAGATCATGACCTGAGCTGACATCAAGAGCTGAACACTCAACCGACTGGACCACCCAGGCGCCCCATCAAATGGCCAGCTTCTAATTAAATGCCACCCTCGTCGTCTTTCTTGGTGGAAGCATTCCTTCCTTGGCACTAGGACCTCTGACCCACCTGGCCCAAGGTCTCAGGAGTAAGAAGCCAAAGTCCTTCAAGTTACTTATTAGATGTAAAAGTGAGAGGGTCCCTCCCACCTCTTGATTCTCAGACCCACGCATCATGGGGAGATAATGCCATATATTTCGGCTGTTTAAGACACATGCCATGTCCAGCCTTGAATGGTGCTGTCCTCTAGTTAGCACCATAGCGGAGTCTTCACCAGGGCATTCCACTGTTCTGTTGAGCACACTGCTTCCGAATGCTAGTGCACAGAAGAAGACATCGTCTTCTGTATTCCATCCCTGCATTTCTTTGCTGTAAAACATATGCCGTGGATGGAGGTGAGGGCGTATGGTAACCCATGGCAACAGGTAATTGATTATGTAAACCCACAAATGGTACTGATAAAAGGCTTTTAAGGAGTATCTGGTAAACAGGTCAGAGAAACATTCCAAAATATAGCATACGTGACCTCCCAACTCCAAGACGTTGTGCGTCCCTCTTAGGCATGGGCAGAGTACCTTCCAATACCTTTTCTCTAAGAGTGAAACTCCAACGTTTCATAGATCAATAGACTTCTAGAAACTTGATCATCCTGGCAGGCCCCTAAACTTCTTAAAGTTTCTCTCTCATATTTTTGCATTCATATGCCTCAGTGAGCTATCTAGAATGCTTGACACCTTTTGCTCGCTAGATGCGATTAGTGTCAGGTGATCTATACGACACATCACCATGACGTTCTGTGAGCTATCAGAGTGAGCAATGTTCCTTTGGCTCATATTAGATGAGAGAATGAAAAAATTTACACAGCTATGAGACAGTGTAGTAAAGTTTTACACCACCGTGAAACAATACCATAAAAGTAAATTGTTGTCCCTGCCATATAAATACAAACTCCTTTTGTTTGGAATGGAGGAATAAAGCATTTGTCACGTCATTAACTGCATACCGGCTAGCAGGAGCTGTGCGGATCTGCTCCAGTAAAGGACCACATCTGAAACCATTTCTGTCATTGGCTTTATTACCTGACTACCTTTATTACCAGAATAAGCTTGTAATAATCTGCTGCCATTTTCTAAAACCCATCTTGCTTTTGCGCCAGGAATATAGGAAAACCAAAATATTTAGAGTGAGAATCACCACCTCTGTGCCTCTCAAGTCGTTGATGGCTGTGCTAATCTCTGCTTCTCCTCCAGGGATGAAATCCTGCTTTGGGTTTGCTATTATGGCAGAAGTAGCAGATCCAGCAGTCTCCATTTGGCCCTTCCTCCCATAATCGCCCTCCCTCCACTGGTAAGGAAACCAATGTGGACCTTCTATCAGTTACTAAGTGTCTACACCCACTATTCATTCCGAGACCTCAGCCCCCTATTCATTAGAACCCCTATTCTGAATGACAGACCATCATATCGATCATGTCTCTGAGGATGATCATAAGTTTAGAACCAATTTCTAATAACCCCTGGAGGTTCTCTATATTTTTCCTTCCCAGTGCACAGTGACTCTGGTAAATGGCCATGGGCTCCTCTGGGAGGGAACTGGTAAAGAGCCATGAATCCAGACCAACATGACTCATGTCAGGTCTCTTCCCACCAGACCTCAAAATTTTCCATATATATATATATATATATATATATATATATATATATATATAATGTCAAGAATTATCTCTTCCTTTTCTTGAAACTCCATAATCAATACACTATCATTGAATATCCCTGAGAATCAAAACACTCTGAGTCCAAGAGTGTTATATGGTGAGTTATATTAAATGTTTAAGGGATATATGGTGCCAACCATACATAAATCCTTCCAGAGGATTAAGAGTATAGACTTTCCAATTCATTTTATAAAGCTACAATAACCTTTGGTCTTCAGTAGAGACCAAAAAGATCAGTATGATAAAGGAAAAGTGTAGACCAATATTGTCATAGACATACTTGCAAAATTCACACAAATATTGCACAGAAAAATACACCAAGTATTAGTAAGCCAAATCCAGCAAAGTATAAATGGGTTAATATTTTATGACTAAGTTGATTTTATCCTAAGAATGTAAGTTTATGTTAATATTTAAAAATCAATAAATGTAATTTACCATAACTGAATATATAAAAGAAAACCACATGGGGGCGTCTGGGTGGCTCAGTCAATTAAGTGTCTGACTTCAGCTCAGGTCATGATCACACAGTTCCTGAGTTCCAGCCCTGCCTCTGACTCTGTGCTGACAGCTCAGAGCTTGAAGCCTGCTTTGGATGCTATGTCTCCTTCTCTCTCTCTGCCCCTCCCCCCCTAAAAAATAAACATTAAAAAAAAAAAAAAACCACATGGTTATTTTAATAGGTACAGAAAGTGTACATAAAATTCAATATTCATTCATGATAAAGAGTAGAAATGCAAGGGGATGCCTGGGTGGCTCCATCGGTTGAGCGTCGACTCTTGATTTTGGCTCAGATCATCATCTCACAGTTCATGAGATCAAGTCCCATATCAGGCTTCAGCACGGAGGCTGCTTGGGTTTCTCTGTCTCCCTCTCTGTCTGTCCCTCCTTCATGCTCTCTCTCTCTCTGTCTCAATAAATAAATAAACATTAAAAAAAGAGAATAGAAACGTAAAAATAAAACTAAAAAGTATATTGAGCTAAATGGCTTATCATACTAACCTTAGTAAGGAATGCATGATCTTTTCAGTGATTTGTATAAGGTCAGCTGGATATCTGTATTTAAAAAAGTAAACTTTGACCACTACCTTTCACCATAAAGAAAAATTCTTTTGATTTGGAGCACAGATTGTGTCATAAAGGAATTAAACTTATAAAACTGAACAGAGGAAAATATTTTCATCATAGAGGGATAGGCAATGATTTTTAAAACAAGGTACCCATATCCAGAATATGTTTTTTAAAACTTCTACAAGTTGGGGCACCTGGATGGCAAGTTGGGGCACTTGGATGGCTCAGTTGGTTAAGCGTCTGACTCTTGATTTGGGAACAGGTAGTGGTCTCACAGTTCCCTCTCTCTCTACCCACCACCCAAAATAAATAAATAAACTTTAAAAAAAAAGACCTTCTACAAATCAATTATAAACAAATAGACTATAAAAATGGGTAAAAGGCTTGAACAACACTTCACAAATAGGATATCCGAAATGTCCTCCAAATATATGTATGTGTATGTGTGTGTGTGTGTGTGTGTGTGTGTGTATACACATACAGAGAGAGAGAGATGCTCTATATTATTAGTGATTAGCTAAAATGGAAATTGAAAGCACAATGTGGTCAGGTTAGGACCTGAATAGACATTTTGCCAAAGAAGACCTACAGATGGCCAGCAGACATGTGAAGATGCTTAGTACTGCTAATCATCAGGGAGATGCTATCCAAACCACCATGAGGTACTACCATACACCTGTCAGAGTGGCTAATATCAAAAACACAAGAAATAACAAGTGTTGGTGAGGATGTGGAGGAGGTGCGCTGTTGGCAGGAATGCGAATTGGTGCAGCCACTCTGGAAAACAGTGTGGAGGCTTCTCAAGAAATTACGAATAGAAATACCATATGGTCTGGTAATTCCACTGCTAGGTATTTACCCAAAGAAAATGAAAACACTAATTCGAAAAGAGAAATGCACCCCCGTGTTTATTGCCGTATTGTTTACAATAGCCAAGATATGGAAACAACCTAAATGTTCACACATAGGTGAATAGATAAAGAAGATGTGACACAATGGAATGTTACTCAGCCATCAAAAAGAATGAGATCTTGCCGTTTGTGACAACATGGATGGACCCAGAGGATAATATATTAAGTGAAATAAGCCAGTCAGAGAAAGACAAATACCATTTGATTCCACGTATATGTGGAATCTAAAAAGCCAAATGAACAAATAAACAAAGCAAAACAGAAACAGACTCAGATACAGAGAACAATATGGTAGTTGCCACAGGGAAGGGAGATGGGGGGATGGGCAGAATAGAGGAAGCGGATTAAAAAGTACAGAGTTCCAGTGTATAAGTCACAGGGTATAATGTACAGCACAGGGAATAGAGGTAATAATGGTTTAGCAACTTTATATGGTGACAGCTGGTAGTGAGATTTATCGTAGTGATCTCTTTGTAATGTATGTAAATGTTGAATCACTATGTTGTGCACCTGAAACTAATGCAATATTGTTTGTCAACGACACTTAAATCTTAAAAAGGTGAGGATACCTAGTTTGGCAAGGATGCAAAACACTGCATCCTTGCAGTGTTTTTGCTACTATTAGCTGGAGGGTTCAATTGGTACGCTTTATAGAACTGTTTTTCAGCATTTTGAAGGCTAAGCACATCCTTACTGTATGACACCCAACCGTATTCCTGTGTATATATTATAAGAAATGAGTGTTTCCATTCACCGAAGGACATGTTTAAAAAAATAATCAGAGCAGCTTTATTCATAATTGTCTAAAATTGAAAACAACCCACTATCCATCAAAACTATAATGGAGAACAAATTGTATTGTATTCATAACCATACAATTACACACAGCAATGGAAATAAAGAACCCAGACTACTTATATACCCAATAACATGGATGAATCTATCACATTGAATGAACTAAGTCAGAAATGAAGGTTCACATGGTGTGTGATACCATTGACAAACCTCAAATACAGCCAGATTTATGGGGAGAGAAGTCAGAAGAGTCATTACCTTTGGGGGCAGGATATTGAGGAGGAAGGGGTTGTGGTGGAGCCATCCACCTGTAAAAATGATACAGAATAGAAATATTCTAGGGGCACCTGGTGGCTCAGTCGGTTAAGCATCCGACTTCAGCTCAGGTCATGATCTCACAGTTCGTGAATTTGAGCCCCGCATTGGGCTCGGTGCTGACAGCTCAGAGCCTGGAGCCTGCTTCTGATTCTGTGTCTCCCTCTCTCTGCCCCTCCCCAACTCATGCTCTCTCTCTCAAAAATAAATAAACATTTTTAAAAATTAAAAAAAAAAGAAATATTCTAGATCTTTTGATGTCTGGTGGCATATATATTATATATTATATTTAAAATTCATCATCCTCTGTGCTTAAGATTTGTTAACTTTATTGTAAAATTTATTTGTAAACTTTTCTGAGGTTATAACTCAATTTTGAAAATTGTTTTCAAATGTAGAAGGAGGGGGTGGTGGGTGGGAGATGTGCTAAGTAGGAACGTTGACTGGGTCCATAGACATTAGCACAGGGGCAGCCATATAGCAATACTGCAATTTCTTTGCCTAACAGCTCTGCTCCTATTAAAACTATGTGGATAATGGAAAAGCAGTAGAGCGAGACTCCCCCCTCCTGCTTTTTTGTGTCAGTCACACAGCAACTAAGTGGTGAAACCAAGTTTTGAACCCACCTTATCTGACTCCAGGATCTGTCTAGGAACACACACTAAGATTGTTTTTCAGACCAATGTATAATAAGGCTATGTGCATTATTATTATTATTATTATTATTATTATTATTATCATTATTTAATTTTAGAAAGAGAATGGGGAGAGGGGCAGAGAGGGAGAGAGAATCTTAAGCAGACTCCACACTCATCACAGAGCCCGATACAGGACTCGATCCCATAACCCAAAGATCATGACCTGAGCCAAAATCAAGAGTCAGATGCTCAACCAACCAAGCCACCCAGGTGCCCCAGAAGATTATTTATAATCTTCTGAATATATGGTTGACTTTATTAATTTCTAATAATATTATTACATAGTATGATTTATTTCTTTGAGTTGTCTTTATAAAGCCCTAAATTAATGGAGTCACTTCAGGTGTAAGTAAAAAAAAAAAAAAAAAAAAAAAAAAAAAAAAAATCACTTAAATTTTGAAACCTGGTCTGATATTTGCAATCATGTGGCCCAAATTGGGCAGACCAAATAAGTTATCATTTTTCTTTTTGGAGAAGCGTATAGTCTTGTGCCAAGAGGTAAAGTGATAACCACTCTCTGTGACGGTGAAGTTCTCTGAGCCATAAACTGTTTCAAACTACAGTATTTTTGAAATATTTGTCTTCCCTGGAGAGTTTTCTCCCTCTCTCCCTCCCTCCCTCTGTCCCTCCCTCTCTCTCTCTCTCTACCTCTCTCTCTTTCCCACCAGGGCAGTGTTCCCAAGAGTTCTTTCCTAAATTGAGAAAAGAAATAACAAAACCTCAATTTACAAATGGCCTGTTGTGCAGATTTCCATATACGAATGCATTCCCACTCTGGTGCCCTCAGAGTAACCCTCTTCCTTTCTGACCAGATTCTCTCCGATTTTAAGTGCTCTGGGCTAATGGTACCATCTGGTGCCTGGAGCTGGAAACTGTTCTTATCCATGTCTTTTCCATACCACCTTCTTTCTTCCTCTCCAAAACCAGGGTACCCAGATGCGGGGCACTTGTTTCCTTTGTGTTTCAGGATCTGAAATAGTGCCAACGTAGCTCATCCTACTTCCGGCAAATTGAGCAATACCCCCATTCCTGCCTGTACATGTTCTCTTTCTTTCAAATTTTCTGTAGTGACTTTTTTATTATTATTATTTTTAATGTTTATTTATTTTTGAGAGAGAGAGAGAAAGTGAGCAGGGGAGGGGCAGAGAGAGAGGGAGACACAAAACCCGAGGCAGGCTCCAGGCTCTGAGCTGTCAGCAGAGAGCCCGATGCAGGGCTCGAACTCAGAAATTTAACCATCAGGTCAGCCGACCTGAGCCGAAGTCAGAGGCATAACTGACTGAGCCACCCAGGTGCCCCTAGGTAGGGACTTTTAAAAATGGTTCCATCTTAACCTTAAAATCAGGGAGACTGAGGATTACAGAAACTTAATACATTTTCTTACTGTCACACAGAAGCAGAAACAGGGCTGAAATAGTAGTAATGGATTGTTCGGAATGGCTTGGAGGGACAACTTAGAGAATTTGGGGCAAATATAAAGTGAGAATAATCTATGTTTTTTATTTTCAGTCATGTGAACTTTCCTGGAGAACGTGGTGATACCTTCAAATAGCAAGTAAGTGAAGGTACTTCTGTTTTATAAGCATGTGTTACTGAGGGTTTCCTAATGTGTGGGTTTGTTTGATCTGTCTGCCATCTCTTTTTCCCATTTCGTGTTTCTGTATTGGGCCTTCTCTGCTGACCTGAGAAGCGGTTGGTCTTTGTCAGTTGAATCGCATCAGACCTTTGAATTTTCCCCAGAAGCATCTCCCTGTTCCAATTGCCGTTTTCTACAGGCCAGAATAATATCCCATCATCTTTGTGCTTACAAATGATAACACCAGATGGATGTTTCAGCAGAAATGATATCTAGATACCTAATTATCACATAAGTGGCACACAAGATACAGAGTCAACTAAATTTAAGTCCACTGTGATTTTGGTAAATTTACCAAATCAAGAGGGTGAGCTGGTTGCTTTGTCTACAAGCCTTTTTTTTTTTTCCGTTTGATTATGACTGGTAAATTTAAGGAAAATTAATTTTGGATTGCTTAAGTTTTGGGCACAAATTAAGCATAAAAAAGAATAATGACCTCAGTGGATTAAAATATATCAAATATGTAAGAATTTCATAAAAATACTACGTTAATTGGTCACCTCTGGATGTTGCTAGGATACCAAGTCACTGTTCTAAAAGCCAGCAAATAGAAGTAAGAAATCAAGTATTTGTCTTGCTTTCTTGTACAGATTATATTTCTGGGTAAACCAATAGTTTACTAAGAGAATCTCCTCCTCCTCCTCCTCCTCCTCCTCCTCCTCCTCCTCCTCCTCCTCCTCCTCCTCCTCTTCCTCCTCCTCCTCCTCCTCCTCCTTCTTCTTCTTCTTCTCCTCCTTTTTCTCCTTCTCCTCCTTCTCCTCCTCCTCCCCCTCCCCCTCCCCCTTCTTCTTCTGTAAGAGAATACTCTTTAGAGGTGAATTGCAGCTAAGAAATGCAAAGTGATAGGGGTGCCTGGGTGGCTCAGTTGATTAAGCATCTAACTTAGGCTCAGGTCATGATCTCATGGTTCACAAGTTCGAGCCCCATGTCGGGCTCTGTGCTGACGGCTCGGAGCCTGGAGCCTGCTTCAGATTCTGTATCTCCCTCTCTCTATGCCCCTCCCTCGCTCGCACTCTGTGTATCTTTCTCAAAAATAAATAAAAACCACTATTTTTTTTTTAAATAAAAGAAATACAGAGGAATAATAGAGTTAGAATTCACTATTTGGCAACTCATAATTAAACACTGTTTGTAGTTAACACTCATCAGAAGGGTTGATAGTGAATTTTATAGTGGATAGATGAGGCTGGTAAAACCAGACCCTGGAGTGCCTGGGTGGCTCGGTCGGTTAAGCATCCGACTTTGGCTCAGGTCATGATCTCACGGTCCGTGAGTTCGAGTTCTGTGTCGGGCTCTGTGCTGACCGCTCGGAACCTGGAGCCTGTTTCAGATTCTGTGTCTCCCTCTCTCTCTGCCCCTCCCCTGTTCATGCTTTGTTTCTCTCTGTCTCAAAAATAAATAAATGTTAAAAAAAAATTAAAAAAAAAAAAAAAAACCAGACCCAGATATCATGGGCCCCTGGATGTAAGGTGATAAGAAGAACAGATCCCCAACTATGAAGAGGTTTTGCAAAGAAAAAGCAAAATCTGAATTTAATCAACCTTCTAAATCTAACCAGTGGTTTACAGGAATGATAAAGGATTAGCATTGCATTAAAGGCACAAAAATGCAATCGGTCAAAATCGTAATGGGGAATCTCTTAAAAATGAGTGATCTTAATTCTTCAACAAATATGTGGCATTAAAAAGAGAGGAAGAGCTTTAGAAGAAACATACCAAACCCATATAATGTGTGTAAGTAAGAATTCTGAATAGTAAGACTCTACGCTTAATAAGATTTCTGAGACTCTAGTATATGGTATTAAGGATTTATAATACATTTTTATGTGCAATAATAATATAGTCACTATACTCACAAAAGAAAGAAGCAAGTCCTTGTTAATTACACATACTGAAAAATATGGGTGAAATTGGATGCTTGGGATTTTCCTGCTAACACTCCCTGTCTTGGTTCAGGTCCCCAGAAACTGACCCTGATGTCAGATTTGTATGCAAGCCACACAGTATGGGATGTGTTTCCAGAAGAGATTGTTAGTGGGGGCAGAGGTGGGCAGGGAAGCAGGACAGGAGGGGTAAGAGGTCACCAAGGAATGCTTTCAGACATTGTATTAAAGGGTACTTTCAGCTTCAACCCTCAGGGGAATCTACCAGGTTAAGTTACGCCTCAAAGCTGCTTTGCCCAGAAACCAGGAAGCTGGCTCTCACTCTTCCCACCCATCCTTTAACTCGTTAACTCACTAAAGATCAAGACGTAAGCCCCCAGGCACTGCCTGGGAAAAGCGGATCCAGAGCCCACAGACAGGCTTTGGAAAAAGAATTCCAGATGCAGGTATTTGTGGGAAAAGCAGATCCAGAGCCCACAGGCAGACTTTGGAAAAAGAATTCCAGGTGCAGGTCTTTGGAGACAAAAGCACCCTGAAACTTGGAGGGGGGACACAGAAATTGGTAAAGGGATCTGAGAGCATCTTGGTGGAGGGAGGCATCAACAGTGCCCACTAAGGATGCTCCAGTAGCGAGAGGAGAGACTGTGGAGTAATGGAGGCTGAAGCAAGGTGCACATAATATTGCAAACTATGGAAGCAAAGTGCATATGTTTGGAAACTTGCCTAAAAACTTGGAAAAGTATGCAATCATGACTCACTCACCTGTTAGATAGAAGCATTCTGATCTAAAAAGAAAAACAACAAAGATTCATTTGATCAGAAAGTTTGTTTCTAATTCAGTTGTTGAGAACTTGAAAGTGACTGACATTTGGAAACAATGTCATATGCTGGTGTATTTCTCAGATAACCCACACTTTGGCTCATAATAGGGAGGAATATTATGTGCTTACAAGGAAACAGTAGAAAACACCACAGAGGTAACACAAATAATTAAAGCCATGCTTCTGAGAAACTGGTTTGCTTGGTCTTTGATGTTCCAGGGAAAGCAGCTGTTCTTGGAACTCCTTTGGTTTTAGCTTACTCTCTGCCAAAGGGCTGCTTTACAACTTTACCACTGGGTAAGAGATTGTTGGAGGTATGTGTTTAGGAGGAATGCTTACTTCTTTTTTTTTTTTTTTTAATGTTTATTTTTGAGACAGAGAGAGACAGAGCATGAGCGGGGGAGGGACAGAGAGAGAGGGAGACACAGAATCTGAAGCAGCTCCAGACTCCAAGCTGTCTACACAGAGCCCCATGCGGGGCTTGAACTCACAAGCCGTGAGGTCATGACCTGAGCTGAGGTCAGATGCTTAACTGACTGAGCCACCCAGTCACCCCAGGAATGCTGACTTCTTAATGATCAAGGAGTTTCTATGGCTGCTGCTGTTCCAAGTTATATCAAACTCAACACTCAAAGCACAGGCTTCCTAACACAAATTATTCTTTTTTTCCCCCTCCTGATCAAGGTGAGAGTTTCAGTTAGAAAGTAAAGTAGAAGGGGAGACTCCCACAAAGTGAGCTTGTTTATTCTGGCATACTGTAGTACCCAAGCATGAAGGTTTGATGAAATTATTTTTCATGCAATCCAGTCTGTTATGAATTCATCTTTGATGTGCCATGCAAACTCCTTTTCAGATCTCCCCATAAGGGTGAGATGTCTTTACCATGTGTTTTTCTGCCTCAGGTTCTATTGACTTCCTTGTCATGTAGATTTCCTCAATTCTATCATATCAGGAGAGAAATGTGTATTACCAGGGTGCACACCCAGGTCACTCCACCAAGATTTCAAAACATTGTGCAAACTAGCTCAAGTTCACCTTGAGCTGGATGCTCCTTCAAGAATGCACTTAGGATTCATATCATTGCTATTAGCTAACTCTGGTGCCTTTTTCTACTCCAATACGTATTTCTCATCTGTGTGCTACAAAATACTCCATCATGCACATTATTTAATTCTGTGCTCTTAATAACCCTCAGCCCCCTTGTGTGCATGATGTGATTTCCCCAAAGTCACAATGTTACTAAGGAGAGCCAGGATACAAAGTACAAATGTTACTAAGGAGAGCCAGGATACACACAAAGTCCGTCTAACTCTACTACCTACATTTTTTCCCATTCTTTTCTGCATAAGAAGAGCCGAGGAGAAGTGTCATGGTCGCTGTTTCCTTCTTCAGATCATTTCCCAGATTTCCTTTGGAAAAGCTGTCACTCTTTTACTGAGAACCAGGAAAATTTGCTTCCCATCAAAAGAAGCAATAAATGTAACAAGAAATAAAAACAATGGTTAACTTGCTGACTGTGTGTTAGGCACACTCATATATTTTGTAACAGCGTTATGAGGTTATCTCCTATTACTGTTTCTATTTTATAAATAAGCACTGGCGCCAAGGAGTTCAATCCCTAGCCCAAAGTCACGTAGATTAGTAAATGGCAGAGTTGGCCTTTGAATAGAAGCACTCTGACTCTGGGGACTTAACTGCTATGCAATCAGCCTCCTGAGGACCGAGGGCTTAGCTCAATGGCAAGGCAACAGCATTCCTGGTGAGTCCATCGGTGAGTCTATCCGGAAACTGGTCCAGGCAGCGCTTTTGTGGCAGATTGTATTTTCCAAAACTAGTTGCAACAGTCCTACCCATCCTCTGTGCTCTGTTTAAAAGATGACCTCAGTGCTCCTCCCCTTGAGCGATGGGGTCTATCTCCTCCCCCTTGGACCTGGGCACACCTTTGCAGCTGCCCCCATGACCGGCCTGAAATGAGTGACTTTCTAGGCTGAATTGTAAAATACCCAGCACTTCAGTCTGTTCTCGAAGCACGCTTATCCTTATAGCCCACCAGCACGCCGTAAAGAAGCCTAAGCAGGCCACGGAGGAGCCCGTGGAGAGGAAATCAAGGTCCCCTGGCCACGGTTCTGGTTGAGCTCCCAGTCAACAGGCAGCACCAACCTTTCAGCCACATGTGGGTGCCACCTTGAAAGTCACCCTTCCAGCCTCCAGTGAAGCGGTCTCCTAGCACAGTAGACATTGCACAGAACAGAGGTGAGCTGATCCTGCCCAGCCCTACCCAAAAGGCAGATGTGTGAGCAAAATCAATGATTATTATTGTTTTCAGTCCTTATGTTTTGGGCTGGTCTACTTTGCAGTAGTAAGTAATGGAACGGCTTCAAGAGCAATGTCCTCTGAGCATTTTGTTGGTGGCCTAGCAGTAGTGGTGGTGATGGTAAGGAAGGAGTGGGCAAAGGAACTAATATTTATATGGCAGGCATCTTACCAGGCCCTGCCATATGCCTTATCTGCTCTGTTTCTGAAATTGATTCCATGAAGGAAGGACTGTTGTTTCACATTTGCTGGAGAGGCCAGCCACGTACTCATTTGACAATCCACACCGGCAGACACGCAGTGGATTCAACTGGAGGGCTTTCTGAATCCAAGCACGTGTCTTCTCACTAACGTCTTATCTCTACATCGAACCGAACCCTGATACCCTAAAATCGAACTGAAGGCGTCGAAGTAAAAAAAGCCCAGAAGTGAAAAGGTTAATGAAAAACTTAAGATTCCCTCAAGTCTCAGATAGCAGAGTGAACATCCATGAGCATCAGGTAAACGTCTGTGATTTCTGGGCATCTGGGTGGCTCAGTCGGTTGAGCACCCGACTTCAGCTCAAGTCATGATTTCACATTCTTGGGTTCGAGCCCTGCGTCGGGCGCTGTGCTGACAACCCGGAGCCCGGAGCCTGCTTTGGATACTGTGTCTCCCTATCTGCCCCTCCCCTGCTCACACTCTGTTTCTGTCTCTCAAAAAAATAAAAAAATAAAAAAATATAAATAAATAAATAAATAAATAAATAAATAAATAAATAAAACGTTAAAAGAAATTAAAAAAAAAAAAAGCCTGTGATTTCCAACTGGGAAATAATAATAGGGGTGGTCATGGCAATGATGATGAGAAACTGGCATTTATTGAGTAAAAATTAAAGGTATGCATACTCTATGAAACAATGAGTCAGTTTCTACTGTCAGGTGCTTCATGCCCAGGATTTCACCAACTATCCTATGATGCAGGTATTTTTTAACTCCTGAGATTCACACACGCCAAAGAATCATCTGGAAGGCAACAGTGAGAGACCATCTGACTGTGAAACCCCACTCCATATACCATCTGAGAGAAGGAGCCTTGGCAAACATACGTACAATCCTGACGAAATGCATTCCCTTGTCTGACAGTGAGCAGACAGATGGGGGACAAGGCAGGATGGACACGTTTCCCAGGAGCTGGATATCAGATGGATTCGAACTGGGGGCAGTGGGTGATTGCGCTAGGGGCTCTCAGAAAGCTACAGGCTGCTACAGTGAGCCTGTGTGATGTGAAGATCTCACCTGCCATGCCCCATTCTGCATTTGGTAGCTGGTGCAGCCCCAGGGGGCATTTCTTAGAGGTCTGATGCTTGAAAACGCCAGCGGTTGAGGCCCCCGTGCTATTGGACAAAGCGGGAGATGTGAAAAGTGGGATGCTTGATCCTACTTACACAGACACTCCTTGTGTCTTCTCTTATTAAAATGTACACGGCATCTCTCTGTCAACCTGGGCATCTCTGATCTGTTCTGGAGAATCTTCGAAGGGGCCAGCCGGCCTTGAAGGGCTGTTCCACCCCATCCCAAAGCAAAGTGTGTCCCAGTAACTGGACAGCCGTGCAGCCAGGCCCAGCTTGTAATTTCCCCAACAGCAACTATTTCAGAAGAAAATTGAAGGCAAGGGGGAGAGGAGGTTGTGAAAAATGTTTCCCCTAACCTGATGGTAAGGGACGATTTGTGGAGGAAAACACGTTTAAAAATAGAGTCACCTGTTTCCACTGTTTATTCCAATTCCGAGGCGAAGGGTATCTGCTTAGATTTTTAAGACGGAGGGAGTAGGGAACAAAACCCTTGTTGTCATAGGAATAAGAGTTCTCTTCCAATCAGAGGAGGATGAATTCAAGTGAAAAATTGGAATTGGGAGAAGGTGAGATATTCTAAAGGAACAATCATCCATTGTCCTGCAAAAATCTACAGCCAGAGAGAACAAATAAATGCAGAAGGAAATGTAGAATGCAGAATTCTGCATGTCTGCATACATTTTCAGTAGCAACGGGAATCTTTGGCTGACGTGGTTTAGAGGCTAACTCCAGTATAATTTAAAATCAATATCAAAATGACTTTTCGTCAGTTTGACTCATGTTGCAGAAATGACTGGGGACCTGACAGTGGCTTGCAAGCTTCAGAGAAGGTCTGTGGCTGTTGAAAACCCAGCAGTAAAGGTGCAAGATTTCTGATGTCTTTGAAAGAGCTGGTAACAAATGTTTGATTCTGAGCTTTGGAGTCAGACAAGTTTGCAGTTGAATCCTGCCTCCGCAGCCAATTGTCTAAAGTAAGCTGGGGCCCGTTCTTTCTGAGCAAAATGAGGACAGTCATACCTGCTCATGGTTAAATAACCATGTGTTTATAAACTCAAAACCACGCCTGGCACATAATGGAAACCCACTGACTGACAGTTTTTATGGCTGTAATAATCCCACGCGATTCGGTCTGGTTGATGGGCCTTCTCACTTCTTCAAATCCATTCAAGCCACATACCTGGCGTTCAGGTATTCTGAACATGGATTACATGGGATATCAGGTAAGATTCAGTTTGATAGCATGTGACAGATACCCAAAATAATAGTAGGTTAAAAGAAGATAGAAATTTATTTTTTCTCTTACGTAAAATAAGACCTCACACCCTTAGTTCAGGGCTGGTGATGGCCTCAAGGACCCAGGCTGCCTGTAGCCGGAGGTTCTGTTTGTAAGATGGGCAGGAGCAGAGGTGTTTCTGGGTAGTCAGCGATCTGTGCTGTATGTGGGTTCTGTGGCGCGTCTTCCTCCTTAGACCTGATTATGGGATTTCGAGCTGTAACATCTCTCCCCAATGGAAGGAAAGGGAGAAACATGCAAAGTGGCCACACTAAATAGAACTCTTTTTTCTCTATATTGTAATTCTAGTGTGCTTGCCAACAGAAAGAATTCACCAGCATGGTACTAAGTGCATTGAGTGTTGCCAATGCTGGTATCATTGATATTGTAGATCACATTATGTATAATATTTTTTTTTCCCATGGTACAGTATTCTAAAGTCAGCCAAGCAGTGCACCTGTTCCTGGCCCCGGAGCCTGGGTTAGAATCCCTTCCCACTGTAGGGAATCCCTTTGCCGCACTCGTGACAGTGTTAAGGTGCAGTGGCCTATTGATAAGCCCGCTGTCTCAAGTGCACTGTGTAGAGTCAGGCCCTGGTGGCTATAACTCTACGGCACTGGTTTGGTTCCAGGTCACTTGGAGAAAACAAGCCAACAGAACATGGACCATCTACTGGAGGAGCTGGGGGAGCGGGTCAAGGGGGCATGGTTTACAACCTTGACTTGCTGACTGTGGCTTGGGAGAGGACAGCATTTTGTATTTGTTCCACTAATGCAGCTTACCACCACATTTCAGATAGTCATGGTAAACCTTTCACAACCTGGAAGATGTCGAAAGCAGCCATGCTTACTTTTTTTTAAATTAAATCCTGCACAAGTACCCACACACACACTATTTATATGTAGATAATATTTTTGGATTGATATAGGATTTTATTTATAGGATATTGGATTCATAAAATCACATATTCAATATTTTCCACTCTTATTTGAAGTTTTCATTCTCCCCAAGAACAAAGAAAGATTCAGGCTAATTGTTCCACGAGGTCTTTTCCAGCAATGACATTCTCTGAATGCATGTAGTTAAGTACGCTATACAAGGCATTGACAGTCAGCCCTCTTGACTGTGTGAATGTGGTCACTCTACTTAGTGAGTCACTTGAAAAAAATGCAGGAATTTAGGGTCATGCAGTCTGAATCTCTAAGGAACTTCTAAAGTGGATAGAGGGCACTTCGTACTATAAAACTTTCTCATGAGGCAGGAACCAGGAAGGATCGTCAACATCAGTAAGACTGATGCTTGCAGTAAGAACCAACCAATTACTTAACGAAGGGGTGGAAGTGAGAAGCAGAAGGTAGGATTTTAGGATCCCTTAATAAATATTAACTAGTTTTACCCTGTGACTTGGGTGTTGTTTGTTATCTGTACCTTGACGGTAAAGAAATGAAGTTGAACAAAGTTAAAATGTTTCACAATTACCACTATTTGAACCCAGCTGTTTGCCTCCAAGGCTTGGGCAATTTCTTCCATGTAAAAAAAAAAAAAAAAAAAAAAAAAAAAAAAAAAGACCACCTAAGCATTCTGTAAAAATAAATAAAACATAGTCATAGAATAAATTCAAAAAGCAAACACTAGGAAAAAGCAGAATATATTTTATTTAGAATAAAAGCGTAATTGTGGGAAAATGAAGCAAAAAGACTGGAAATAAACCATTCTCGGGGGTTTTGAGAACTAGTTGTTAAACTGGTGTTAGCTTGATACCAGCCATTAAGGGTGTATTTACACCGTGGAAATAGTATATAAATATGGCTATAAGTATAAAAAAGACTATGAATACGGCTTTATTTTTCCTCCAGAAAGCCAGTTTGCAGGCATACTACTCACTGCTCATGCCCTCCATGGTTTGTGCATCGTGTTTCGTATCAAACCGTTTCTACAATGGCATAAATTAGCTTGTAACCCAGAAGAAATGACTATGGCAGGGTTAATAAAGGATGAATGAACTCAACCAAAACCAGTAGCTTCCAGAAAACCTGGCTTTCCAGACATGGCTTTCCCTTGTCCCTGCTGACGTCTTTGAACTCAAGAATTGCCTGTGGGTTCAAAGGAAAGGTCAAGTCCCAGATGTTTTCTGCACGTGCAGGGCCATTCTCAGCTCCACCTTGCTCACTGGAGAGGGTGTGCACACAGGTTAACTAAAGAAGATGAGCTGTGTGTGCTGGGCTGTGGATCACACAGCACATTTTCCCAAAGGGTCCTTGCTGGAAATCGACGCATCCTTTTGTCACACGTGGTCTTCTGGGACCTGGTGTGGCTTAGAATTTCCTTCTTTCTTTCTTTCTTTCTTTCTTTCTTTCTTTCTTTCTTTCTTTCTTTCTTTTCTTTCTTTCTTTCTTTCTTTCTTTCTTTCTTTCTTTCTTTCTTTCTTCCTTTCCTTTCCTTTCCTTTCCTTTCCTTTCCTTTCCTTTCCCTTTTTATTCTCCCTCCTTCTTCTCTCTCTCCCTCTTCCTTTCTTTCTTTCTTTCTTTCTTTCTTTCTTTCTTTCTTTCTTTCTTTACTTCCTTTCCTTTCCTTTCCTTTCCTTTCCTTTCCTTTCCTTTCCCTTTTCATTCTCCCTCCTTCTTCTCTCTCTCCCTCTTCCTTCCTTCCTTCCTTCCTTCCTTCCTTCCTTCCTTCCTTCCTTCCTGTCTTTCTTTCTTCCTTCCTTCCTTTCTTTCTTTCTTTCTTTCTTTCTTTCTTTCTTTCTTTCTTTCCTTTCTTTTCATTCTGGAAGCCCACTTCCAGGGAGGAAAAATACTCAATTTAGGAAGGTCTGTAAGAGACCATTGATCTCCTCAGCCTGCTTGTGAAAGATGCACAGCAAAGAAGTTGAACCCCTCTGCCCGAGCACTCGAAGGCTGCCCACTCCCAACCCAAAGGTACATGGTCATGCTTGGCTGGTGCACCCTGCACACACCATTAGGCACGTGAAAAGGGAGCTGCATTCAGCAGAGGGCTTCGTCCATCTTCCATAGTCCTGACATGGATATTCTGATGCTCGATGGCAAGTGCAATTATGTCACTGGTGGGGGCTAAGCCAAGGCTGTTACAGGACACCTAGTGCAATTGTGGAGTAATGTGAAAAGGAGGAGACCAGATAAAACAGGCAGCTTTCAATCCAAAGTCCAGAAGGGCACACAGAGACTTTTTTTAGGCCGTTGCCTGCCTGGTGTGCTGAGTCACAGCCCTAACTTCTTTCGTTGGAAAGGTTGCTCGTATCAAATTATCCTGCACCCAGGGAGGTAGAGCAGCCCCATTTGTCCTGGTAGCCTTGTTCCTGTTGAGTCACTGAAACTACAGACTGAAAAGACCTGTTAATTCCTCTGTCCGTCCTCTGGGGCCTGATATAAACCAGATTATTATATGCATTGCCTCTGTTTCTTCTTCCATATGGTTCTGATTAAGACAGTTGAGAGGATATCCAGGGCCTGATTTGGAATCTGCAAAGCCTAAGAATGATGGCGGTGTCCAATCAAATTACCCAACTGTGATTGAATCACTACACTTGGTTAGGCACCGATGCAAAACTCTATTTACGGAAATTCTTCTTTGTATTCTTCTCTCAGCAGTTATACTTCCTCAGCTAATTCATTTTCTCCAGAAAAGGGTAATTTATTGATTTGGGTAAATAAAAAAAGTAATGTACGTAATAATAGTTAGATACTGTTTATCGATCCTGTGTCCCTGATGTTATGCCATGTGCTTTATACTCAATCTCATTCAATTCCACTGCCCCAAAACTAGTCATTATTCTTTCATTTTCTAAGGAGGAGAGAGAGACTCTGAGAAGTGAAGAGCTGGGTAATCTATCCCAGGCCCCCTTCAGTGGTTATTCAGAGCCAGAATTCACCTGGGCCATGCTTTTCGCATCCTGCCTTGATGCTCCCCTCAGTGACAGCTTTATCAAGACCTTTGCGCCCATCTCCCCCAGTGTGATTTTCAGAAATAAATTTGTAAATGTTATAATCATTCTTAGTTAGGGGGAGAAGAGGAAATCCAGATATCCTCGGGAAAGCAGAGATTGGCAGGAGAACCCCCCGCCCCAGCTCATAGTGAATATCAGAGAAGCACCCACCAGGGTATCACAGATGCCCCTGTCCCTTACACGCTCTAAAGGCCTGGGGGAAACGGTTGTCCACAGACACAGAAGGCTGTGGTGCTTGCCTGAGTAAGGGAAGGGCAAAGGTCATGATACCGGCCATTTTCTCTGGAAACACACAGCACTCTGTGTAGGTAATCACTCTGGTGATAGCATAATGCTTCAAGCAGAGCCACACCATAGGCGTGAAGGCATAAAACACTTTGCTTACTCTGTTTACACCCTGGCAAATAAAAATGTATTCCCAAATCAGCTTTGTCCTTCCCATTAAACACATGAGGTAGGGAAAATTCTTCATGTACAATGTTTTTCTCCAGCACGCGGGTCGATAAATGCTATCACTATGGAATTCATCACAGGATGTGTCCTGCATTATCCACTGACATCAAGAGACTCTCCTTATTTTTTTTTTTAATTTCACCATCAAAAGCATGTAGCAAACACTGCACATTTGTTTTGCTCTTTCTCTCTGTGTGTCGAAGGTTAATCACATAGTAAGTCTGAAGGCTCCGTTTCCCCTATTCCTTTCAATTTTATGAGGTATTACATTGGCCTTCAAGGTTTAAATCAACATATATCAACCAGAATTATAAACCAAACTCCATTTGAGCTTTCTGATTGCATGGGCTTTCTGCCAGACTCAGTGACAAACGTGACCTCCAGAAGAGATGTAAAGAGCTCTCTAGGAAAGATTGGTCAAGAGATTTATAAAAGTAAAATATCTTCAAATTTAAATTCTGAAGTTATAGATTTTATAGTTTCATCTCCTAGGAAAACACATCTACTGAGTATTTTCTTATGTTCCAAATATTCTCAGGATCTCTCATACACATCATTTTCATTTATATGTGTGATCTATTATCATCCTCCATTTTTCAGCAAAGGAAACTGATTGAAAGGTTATGTGAGAGACACAACTAGAGTCTGAAATAAGCCTTGTCTTGCCCTGAAACTCATGGTCTTTCCAATACTCTGGGCTGTAAAGCAGGGTCAGCAAACTATGGTCCTGTGGCTCCCCACTTGTTTTTGTAAATAAAGTTTTATTGGAACACAGCTGTGGTAATTTGTTTATGTATTGTATATGGCTTTTGCAATACACATGAGAGCTGAGTAGCCATGACCGAGATCATATGTCCCACAGAGACTGAATTATTTATTGTCTGACCCTTTACAGAAAAAGTTGCTTGACCTCTGCTGCAAAGAGTCTTGATATATTCCAGAATACACAGTGATGAATAAACATGGCTCCTACTTCGCAGTAACTCAAATTCTAGTTGAAGAGAACAAAAATCACTCTGTAACAAAGTGACTCTGTAACAGAGATATTCTACCTCAACAGAGTTTGGACTTCAAAATAAAGGAGCATCTTTTTATTCTTGTCAATAAATGGCTCAAGTCTCATAACACTTTGGCAAGAATATCATTTTTCAACCTCTACAATTGCCTCTCCTTGAACATCCCAAGATTCCCAGAGCCTCCACAGTCCAGGGCATCAATCCTAGATACAATTAAAGTTTGTAGAAAGAAAATTGGGGTCACTGATCAGTGCCTCATACCATTGTGACAGATGGAATGTTACGATGTCACTGCTGAAATGCAGTTGTCTGGTCTGGAGAACCGGTGTGTATGGGGTACATTCCTCCACAAAACCTGGTGTCTTCTTTTGTACTAATTGCTACTCATTGACTTAGAGATCCTTCTGAGTTAAGGGCCTTCCTTTGTGTTGGTTGTAATTCCTCTAGCACAGGGTCTCTTGTTTCTTTGATTTTTGACACTTCCCAAGGACATCTGGTGCTGAATCAGCTGGCTCCAAGGCCACTTGTCAGAGTCTAAGTCCTGAGTCATTGGACCAGTTGGCTCCTCGGTCTGGGATGTCATAAATGCAGGCTTCTAAACTGAGGCACCACCCTGTTCTATCGCGCTTCCAGTGAGGCTTGACATTGCATATTTCTGTTTCTTCCCTAAGAGTTTTAAATGCCCCAATTTCCATTTTCCAGGCTTAGTGGCAGAACGTAAGCCTTTCCTTCCAGTCTCCCGAGAGCAATAAATCATTTCTTTGACCCTTTTGATTTGGCCAAATTGGAGACACTGTCAGTCAATCTGTTATATCATCCCCGTTGTGATGCTATTGAATGGGGGCAGTCTTCAGCTGGTCCAGTACTTTGTGCAAGTTAAACTCATTACTTGATGACTTAAAATATATATATATATATATATATATATATATATATATATATATATATGACAAAAAAAAAATATATATATATGACAAAAAAATATATATATATATATATATGGGCTTTATTGTTTAGAGCAGTTTTAGGTTCACAGCAAAATTGAGCTGAAATTCCAGAGATTTCCATATATCCTCGTGTCCACATTTGCATGGTCCCCCCACCCCCACCACTATCAACATCTCCCAGCAGAGTGGTACCTGTGTTCCAGCTGATAAAGCTACATTGAAACATCATTATCACCTGAAGTCCATAGTTTACATTAGGGTTCACTCTGGATGTTGTGCCTTCTCTGTTGTACCTTCTTGATTGCACATTCTATGATGTACATTCTATATATAATGACGTGTATTCATTATTATGGTACCATACAGAGTGTTTTCACTGCCCTGAAGATCCTCCGTGCTCTATTTATTCATCCCTTTCTCCTCCCTAACCCCTGACAACTTCTGATACTTTTGCTGTCTCCATAGTTCTGCCTTTTCCAGAATGTCGTAGAATTAGAATCATCACAGCATGTAACCTTCCCAGATTGGCTTCTTTCACTCAGTAATGTGCATTTAAGGTTCCTCCGGTTCTTTTCATGGCTTAAAGAGTTTCTTTCTTTTTAGTACTGAATAACATTCCATTGTCTGGATGGACCAACGGACATCTTGGTTGTGTTCAGGTTGTGGCAATTAGGAATTAAATGGGTGTAAACATCCGTGGGTGGATTTCTGTATTGATATAACTCTTCACCTCCTTTGGGTAAATGCCAAGGAGTATGACTGCAGGACTGTATGGTAGTGGTGTGTTTGGTTTTGTACTTGATGCCTTTTGAGAAGCTCTCGTCTTCAGGTGTAGACATTACACCTGTGTATGACTATTGAAGAGAGATGAGATGTAGCTAACTGAAAACTTGCTTAGATTTGCCTGTTGCTTTACACCGAGAGAGACTCCCCAATCCCTCGATTCCCTCTCATACCTCGAGGCAGAGACCAATGGATAATTCCATTCTTGCTCAAACATGGAACAGGTAACTATTTTGAGTCATGCAGGGAACACTACCAGTTCATTGTTATCCTTATTTTTAAAATATTTTTCTATGGCTGTAATGCTCTTAGCTAAATGTTGTTTGGTTAAATATTTCACTTGAAGGTCCCTTTGAGGGGAACAGGGTATGATCCAGGACATTTTTACCCCAGCTAAGTGGAATACTTCACACAGAAGTAGACTCTCAAAGTCCTTCCATAATCAGAGTGGATGCCATAGGAAACTGATTACAGAGGAACATTTATCTCAATAGGCCTTGGGTTTTTATTTTTACTTCTAGTCCCTGAGTCTCTAGTAGGATAAGATTCTGCATAGCAATTGAAGTGATAAATCACCACAAATGTGTTCCCAAGGTTTCAGCTCATGGGTTAAAAAAACAAATAAACAAGCAAACAAACAATGTTTCCACACTTAACTGGACCTATCTGTGTTACTTCCACATGAACTTCCCATGTTATAAAGTTATTCTGCTGTATGATCTAAGACTTACCCTCACAGTTGAAATGATGTCCTCAGATCTCATGTCACCCCACCTCCCACCCCAACCCAAACATGTTGCATTACTTACTGGTTCTTCGTCTCTTCAGGTGACCAACACAATCAGGAAATTCTCCGTGGGCCCTGAGATGATTTTCCCAGGCCATCTTCCAGCTTGAGTGGGGAGTGTGGTGGGGGGGGGGGGGGTGGAGTAGAGTGAGAGAAGACTCCAGTCCTGATAGAGAATTTTAACTCGAATGAGTGAGTTTAAAGCCTGAACCAACTGAATAATTACCCCAAACAGACAATTTGAAACTGGGAGGGATTGAGTCACCTTCAGTGGAGATTCCAAAATTACTGCCAGGAAGGGCTAGAGATTGCCATCTTTTTGGAAGGGAGGAGTAGAGAACTATGAATTTTGACATGCGTCAAACTTCTAGTGACTCCTTCTAAGTGCCAAGATCAAGAAATGCTCAACATCAGAGAAAGTGGCAGCATCAAAGTTGTGATGGTGCATAAACATCGCTGGTGTTTATGACAATGTCTGGTCATTCTCTCCTTTGGGATACGTATTCCTTTAAAGCTGTGTGTGTGTTGGGGGGGGCATCTGACTTGCTTTAAACAATCAAATATGAATGGAAATGATGTATATCATTTCGATCTGGAAGCATTTATGGAGTGCCACACATACAGTTCTCCACATTTTCTTCTTCTAACTCTGGCAAACCCTGAAGACTTCTGTTAAGAAGCTGATGTCATACGATGATGGAGATTCTATCATCCTGGGATTGTGAGTGACTATTATGGATTCATATTGAACGTGTATCATGAGTGAGAAATAAATCTTTGTTATTTTAAGCCATTGAGATTTGGGGGTTTTTACTACAGCTACCATATCCTGATGAATGAAGAAATTCAATTATAGAAACATAAAGTTCTGTACATGCACATCTAATTTTGTTTGTAAATTTCAAACCTGCTACCCAGAAATTTAATTTATATGAATTTGACTATAGCTGCTCAGCAAGGAAAATAACAAGGTTGAAAAGTGTGGCTGATTAATCCTGATCTCTTTCAAGGAACACACGTTCCAACCTGTGATATAAACCCGCTGCTCTTTCTGGGGGTGTGGGTCCCCTACTCTGCACATAGTTAAGAATCTTCACCCTGAGGCACTCTAGCCCTTAAAGGAATATATTTTGGGGGCTCCTGCGTGACTCAGTTGGTTAAGGGTCCGACAGGTCATGATCTCATCGTTCGTGAGTTTGAGCCCCACACCAGGCTCTGGACTGACAGTGGGGAGTCTGCTTGAGATTCTCTCACACGCCCTCTCTCTCTGCCCCTCCCCCACTCGCTCTTTCTCTCTCTCTAAAAATAAATTTAAAAAATAAAGATATATATATTTTTTCAAACAAGATAACTCAAACACAAATGAATTCATTACTTCATCTGGAGTTTTATTTAAAAAAAAAAAACCTCTTCCCACATTGAAGCAAAATACAGGCTGTGCCACTGGTTCCCCATGTTAACACAGGGAATGCAGTTTGTGAATGGGGTGTCAAGTCTTACTATCAGGCAGAAGTCTGTTGGTGAAATTAGGGGCTTCCTGAACCTACCATAGATCATTCTGTAGGTCCTCAGATCTGTTGTTCAAATACAGGCGAAGGGTCAGTGGGATCAGCAAATGATGCATTAATCAGGCCACTGGGGTCCCTGATCACTTGGCCACACGTGAAGGCTGAAGACCCACAAAGTGCTCGGTGTTGGGAGACTGGGCCCTCCTCTGGTCCTGGGCCTCCCCCTTCCTTGTTGGTATTCCCAGTAAAAACTGAAGTTTCGAGGTTATGTCAACTAAAGAATTTTAGGAAAATGGAATACTTTTCCACAAACGTCCTAAAATACTCACCAAACCTTAGGAGGTCTTTAATTCACTTGAACAGGGCCAACTGGTAATTGTAATGGTTTTAGGGGACTGTTGCCTGTTCATTCTTTTTTTATGATACCATATGCCCTACAGATTTAACTGAGGCCACAGAATTGACTTATCTGACAAGGGCTCATTTCAGAGCTCTTCCTCCCAGGTAGTTTAGTGGAAGGATAGTTCTAAGTTCAATTATATCATCCAGATGTAATATAACAAGATACAGTTATAAGATACCAACACTTCAGGATGGCTTATGTCCAAATCACCTTTGTGATTCACACCAGGAAGGGAGAAGAGGTTCCTAATTATTTTTTTGAAGGGTCTCCTTTCAAATGGTTAGAACTCTAAGTGAAAGAAAAATACTTTCTTTGTTCTTTTTCGTGATACCCATTTGATAATACATACTTCTTAATCCTTTACTGGATAGTTCACTCTCTAGCAGGAAGTCCAGAACATTGTACTGTAAAGTACCTGATAGAGTTAGATAATCCAAGCATGTCTGGATTTTACCTGTTTTTGTTTGTCTGTCTTCTTGTTTGTTTTTAACGAGCTCAATGGGGGAAGCATTTGGACATGGAATGCCAAAGCGTATTGTTCTGTTACCCAGTAGATTTTAAGGTCTCAGAAATGATCCCTCTCAGGCTCCAAAATGTTCCTAGGTCTTGTGGCCCTATTTGTTGCCATTTGCTCTGAACGCACGCATTTTTTCCTCCTATTTTCCTGGTGCTAGGCCTTCACAAAATAAAATCTCTCTGGATTAAATTTAAGAGCCCAGTTGGGAAAGCTTCAAGATGTGAAGCTAGAGAGGCCATACTTGGCTCCTCTCCTTTCTATTTTCTGTAGTCTCTGAACACAGGTGGTGCAGGGGAGGATCCCCCAGAAAATTTGGCTCTGGATAAGCATGTTAAAATCCTGAAATGAATTCCTAGCAATGCAAACATCTTTTGCATATTTTCTGGATCAAAGCATCTAACTACTGGCCCCACCTCTCTTTAAAGTTTTCCATCTTGGCAATCAGATAATGAGGAGAGGCTAACACATTCCAATTTGGTAAATTTTTGTAATGGGAAAGCTTTACGTGATTCTTTTAAAATGTGCCTGAAAGCAAGGGATGAGGTCGAAAAGGGTAAAAAGGACTCAGTCTCATTAACCGAGTACCTTCTGTGTGCCGAGAATGGTGCTGGATATTTTACTTACTCCTTCTGGGGCTCTCAGTAAGTACCCTGTGCCTAAGTTAGTGTCTGTGATAGAACCCTACATCCTGAAGTCCCAAGAAAGTATGGGAGTTAGACTTTGAAAACTAGAGTAGTGGTTCCTTTGTGCTCCTATCTAGGACATTTGGGGTGCTTCTTCCTAACTCAGAACTGGCCATTTGTATCAACCATAACTCCCCCTCTCCCAACCCAAGTATAGCTGTATTTATTTCTAGTGCACAAAGGGAGGCTGTGAAACCACACCGTTACTATTTTTAACAAACAAATCCGAACATATACTTCAAAATGGATGGTGTTGCCTATGACATAGTTCCTATCAGATACTAGATATTTGTGCCAATGATGTTTTCAGGGCTCAGGGTAGTACCAGGGCCGGGATGGCCTTTTGGGAATTGCCTCCAGAGTTTTTGTGTCCTTTTAGGATATTCTCAGGATCTGCACATCTTCTGCTGTGGAGGAACCATGAAACAGGAAGCTGGAAGTTAAATAGACTCTATCATTATGAATTAAAAGGATGGGGTGAATGAAACCCCCTCTGAGTGTCCAGACATGGCTTGGCCAGGACTGGAAGACAGAGTCTCTGGTTACTGAATATGCTGGTTAGGGAGGAAGGGCTGACGACAGTCAAGAGCTGGGGATTGGAAGTAGGTAAAACTGAGGACACAGATAGGACTGTGTTAGCCTGAGTCCTCTGAGAAGCAGGTGTTGAGATAAGGTGAGGGGAAATACCTATAGGAGAGAAAACAGGAGGCTGGGAAGGTCATTGGACCTCAGTACAAGCCTGATCCCCAGTGATGGAGAAAAGGAGGGAAGGTTGGGCAGAAGTTTCCTGGATGACCATGTAGTCTAAGGGAGGTTTAAGAGGTTATTGGGAGTCCTTGAGCCAAAGCTCACCTATCATTGGCCATCAGAGGAGTCCCACATCTGCTTGGTGTCCCTGCCTTGCTTTGTGATATGCTGGGAATAGCTGGTGGAGAACACTTTACTTCCATGCAGAACATAGAAGCTGGAGCCCTTGGGTAATTAACGCTGCTGTTTACTGTTAATAGAAGCCTTCAAGGCACTTTTCCACAGTGTCCAAAATAGTGAAGAAGAACCCTGAGAAGGAAGAACGACAGCCAAACAATATGATGCCTGAGGCTCCTAGTGAGTCGGAACTGAGTTTTGAAGCCAAAATGATCACTGGTTCACTGATGAGGTGGGAGGTGGGGGACCCCAGGTGTAGGGGGGATAGCATCGACACTGGGCAATTAAAATGGAAGACGCTGTGGGTGAGACGCTCCTCAGCAGCTGCCCCCCATCTGAGCCCAAGTCCAGGCCAGTGCCTTCCTGCTTCCCAAGGGAGCTCTGGAAGCTTCTGAGAGATACTCAAGCTGTACAGAGTTGGTTCTGATTATGAAGAATGACATGAGATCCTCAAATGAGGCCCTTTTCTGGTGTGACTAGTAAACTGGCTTGAAAGATAATGTCCCAGTTCCAGAAATAGTTTGATCGACGGCAGCATTGTTGGAATAACTGTTTATTTTCCCGAAAGGACTCCTTTGAAAGAAACAGTGCTCATTTGTACACATAGGGTCTTTGTGGTTTTGTTCCAAAAAAGTACTTATTAATACTTAACTAGCAACTGATTCCTCTTGAGGGGTGGTTCACGACTGTTTTTATCTGCCTACCCATTTAACACACGCTACCTGTTACCATCAATAACATCTTTTACTATTTCTGGTTATTTTGGGGAGCTGGCCCGGAGAGTGTTCAAAAGCCACTCCCCCAGTGCACCCCTCCCCACCATTCCTGATCCATCACCAGCACCAAGGAGAGGCCTGATGTTAACTATTGGGAGGTCTGAGATGGCAAATGTACTTCATTCCTCCTGGGGTCAGGATGGTGCCAGAAGACAGGAGATTTTCTCCAGGACTCCTTTGTTCCTTTCTTGCTGTTTAATTGGATAAAAATTCTCCCAACCTCTTGTAGGTACTGTACTAAGTGATAGCATAGCTTCTAGTAAGGTCTCTGTGGGTATAAGGGTCTTGGGAAGGATGAAAAATGCATACTTATCTTGCTGGCATATAATAAAATCTAGAATTTACAATTTTGAGATGTTTGATGTAAGGCACCATGGAGGCTGGCTGTTCAGAATATCAATGGATGAGGCAGACTCTCTGGAGAAAGAGCAAATGTCCCCAGCCCTCCTTTGTCACATAGATGGCATAGGGCTCTGCTGGCATGGAGCCAAACTGGGGGGATGGGCATCAGGAATTCTAGTTCATAAAATAATTAGGGAAGGGCCTCTCTGTGTCTGATGTTTGTTCTTGCACATGATTGGGAGTGGGGAGTTTGGAGTAGCCGCACATCCCCACGAGAGAGGGGTATCCTGTGGCCAATAAAATCTCCCAAGATTCTGAAAGACAAAACCTTTGCCTTAAGTGACCATACATCTGAGTCCTGGGGCTCATAGCTTCTAGGACAAGTGTGCACGCACGTGTGTGTGTGTGTGTGTGTGTGTGTGTGTGTGTGTGGTAGTGGTGGTTGTGGAGGGGAGATATGTTTTTTCTAAAAGTCCCCTCCCCTTTCACTCTACTACCCCTTCTAACTTTGAAAATAACTACTCACATATCAGATTGAAAGTTACTCAAAGTAAGACCTGGGTTATACTTTCTCATTTTGCAAATGGTAAAAACTCAATTAATATTGTTTTATTTATTTATTTTTATTTTTTTAGCGTTTTATTTTTGAGAGACAGAGGGAGACAGAGTGTGAGCAGGGGAGGAGCAGAGAGAGAGGGAGACACAGAATCCAAAGCAGGCTCGAGGCTCTGAGCTGTCAGCATAGAGCTTGACGCGGGGCTCGAACACAAGGACCATGAGATATGACTTCAGCCGAAGTCAGCTGCTTAACTGACTGAGCCACCCTGGCACCCCTGATTAATATTGCCTTTACGTACATTTCCAGGTTGACCTTGTTACTACCTGGTAGGTGATTTTCCATACCCATGAAAGGTGAAATTCAGGATCCTCTGTCTGGGAGAGAGCAGGATGCTCCACATAATATCTCACAGTTGTTGGCAATCTGTCCAAAGTAGAAAGTTCTAGGCCAAGGATGCATGTTCCTTCCCTTGGGAGAGAGCTAGTTTGGGTAACCCAAGTTCAGAAAACTTTTAAGAGATAAGTAAGAGGTGGGAAGTTGGGAAGAGGTAAGAAACAGCCTAAGCAACTCACTGCCTTCCCCAAAGCTCACGCTTCCTGGTTACAACACAGGTGCCTAGAGTTTTGGACTTGAGAGTGATGTTCCGGGGAATGTGTGCAACAGGACCAGGATTGTACGTCTAGTCCTTCTCAGAGATAGGACCGTCAGAGCATCTGGACGGAAGGGAGATGAAATTTCAGTCCCTAGCAAGGATGAGTATTTGCTGATATTCAACATATTTGGGCCTTGGTCCCTTTTCTGACCTGCCAGCCCCTGAGCCATCAGTGATAAATCACCAACATTCAAGGAACACACCCGTGCACACCACTGCCCAAAGCATTCATCACTGTCTTTGGCAAGGACTGGGGCCAAAGCAGGTGCTCAGATTGCATGGCAGAAGGGTAAAGGAAATGAGGAAAACCCTCCAAACCAAATTCCTCATCCTTTGTCATTTTGTCCCCGACAAGGTCTTCTTATTAAACAAGTCCTTGTGTTTGGTTTCCAGAAGTCTTCTTGTCTTCACCATCTGAAGTGCTGGCATCTCCCTTTCTCTCACCCTCCCGTGCTGCCTTTATATTTCCATCATTGTACTCGTCACTACGAGAAGCTATCTTCTTCACTTCTTTGCTTATTTATTGTATATCTTCATCTTCTAGAAGATATACAGGCAGAGAAAACAAGGACCATATCTGCCTTGTTCACTGCTCTGGTTGGCATCACACACACCAGACAGTAATTACACGTTCAATGATCACCAAACTTAAAGCACACAGTATTCATCTATTGGAGAGTTGTTAGATGAGCACTTAAGGTCCCTCTAAATCCTGAAATCCAGTGACCCATGGCATTAATTTGTGAGCTATCTACATTTTTTAATTTTCTCATAAATACTCCATATTTTTTAAAAACAATTCCTTGGATACACAATGGAGTACTACGTGGCAATGAGAAAGAATGAAATCTGGCCCTTTGTAGCAATGTGGATGGAACTGGAGAGTGTGATGCTAAGTGAAATAAGCCATACAGAGAAAGACAGATACCATATGTTTTCAATCTTATGTGGATCCTGAGAAACTTAACAGAAACCCATGGGGGAGGGGAAGGAAAAAAAAAAGAGGTTAGAGTGGGAGAGAGCCAAAGCATAAGAGACTCTTAAAAACTGAGAACAAACTGAGGGTTGTTGGGGGGTGAGAGGGAGGGGAAAGTGGGTGATGGGCATTGAGGAGGGCACCTGTTGGGATGAGCACTGGGTGTTGTATGGAAACCAATTTGACAATGAATTTCATATATTAAAAATAAATTAATTAAATTAAATTAAAAAACAAACAAAAAAACCCAATTCCTTGGGAAAGCCTAGCAGCACACCCCCATTTTAAAGATCAGCAGCGCCTGGATGGCTCAGTCGGTTAAGTGTCCAACTTCAGCCCAGGCCATGATCTCACGGCTCCTGTGTTAAAGTCCTGTTCAGGCTCTGTGCTGACAGCTCAGAGCCTAGAGACTGCTTCGGATTCTGTGTCTCCCTCTCTCTCTACCCCTCCCGTGCTCACACTCTGCCTTTCCCTCTCTCTCAAAAATAAATAAACATAAAAAAATTTAAATCAAGGGCCACAGGGATATAGCACTGACTATTCATACCATACCCTTACTTTGTGGTGTGTTATTAATATGTTGTTTTTTCCTGTTATGCTCTTACTTTTCCACTAGTCAGTTCTCCTTAAGAGAGGAAGTAAGCTTATCTTCTCTACATCCACAGCGCCTGACACATTCTCTGCAACGCATAGGCATACTCCATGCCCAAGTTCGACAAGGCTTGCAGGGATGTACCAAGACACGTCCATGGTCTTGCTTTGCTGCTCTGCTTCCATCTCCCAGAGCTTTCAAACTCAGGGTCCTGGTCTATGAACTGTCAGGTGAGACAGAGCAGGACTCGGACTCTTACTCTCTCCGGGACGGAGCTTCTGGTCGCAGGCCACTGAAAGAGCCAATATGTCCATTTCCAGGTGTGTTTTGTTTCCCCCAGCATGTGAGCGTGCTGGCATCGCACCAGGGCACTCGCTTTGCAATCATCATCCGGGTCAGTCGGTGCCAAGAATAGTCACAGAGAAACCACTTCTGGGACTCACAGGGCGTATTGCTGACATCATGTTTGTCAAGTGCCAGCAGCTCCACGTGAGCCCTCCCCAACCAAAAACAAAAGTGATTGCGGTAATGAGGACGGCAGCAGTACCAGCATCCATAATCAGGGCAAAATTACAAAGTTAATAGTGTTAGGTTCAGATAGAGGCGGTGACACCACGTGTGTTCTTTCCATGTGCACTCCCAAACTCAAGGCCTCTGATTTCCTAAGAAGATTCTATTTTATGAGGCTCTCAGGGCAGCAGACAGGAGTCACGTGGTCTCTTGGCTTCCCCCGCCCCGTGGTGGAGACTAAGGCTTCAGAATCACTAACAGTGAGTGTGTAAGAAAGTAGCTGATATTCAGGCTCAGCACTCCACACGCAGAAAACACTTGATACAGGGCACCCGGGTGGCTGAGCCGGTTAAGCGTCCAACTTCAGCTCAGGTCATGATCTCATGGTTTGTGAGCTCAAGCCCTCAATGGGGCTCTCTGCTGTGAGCCCAGAGCCTGCTTCAGATCCTCTGTCCCCCAATCTCTCTGCTTCTTCCACACTTACACTCTCTCTCAAAAATAAATTTACAAAATCAAACTTAGAAAATACTCCATAGAGACTCTTAAATACAGAGAACAAACTGAGGGTGGTTGGGGGGTGGGGAAGAGGGGAAAATGGGTGATGTGCATTGAGGAGGGCACTTGTTGGGATGAGCACTGGGTGTTGTATGTAAGCCAATTTGACAATAAATTATAGTCACAATTAAAAAAATAAAACTGTTGATAATAAAAAAGTACTCTATACAAATTATTGGCGGATGATGTGTGATGTCTAAAGATTTTGCAAATTTTAATTGATAGAATGGTCAAGTATTAATACCATGTCTTGGAAAACAGGTTTTTCCTGTTGTAAAAGGATTCTCCCTGACACATACTATGAGAATTAAAAACTAGCGCATGAATAAAGGAGGCAATCTGTCTACTGGAAGTCGTTGAAGATGTGGTAACCAGAAATTGAGTTTAGCTTCCCATCCTGTCCTCTACCAAGATGGCAGTGTCCCCATCTGAAACCCACAATGGGCTAAAGTAAAGGCAGGATTAATCTACATGATTTTCCCTGTAAATAGGCATCAGTGTGGCACTGACCATGATAATAATGCATTTTGGAAATTCGGTGTGG
Source organism: Panthera pardus (assembly GCF_024362965.1). NCBI lineage: Eukaryota > Metazoa > Chordata > Mammalia > Carnivora > Felidae > Panthera > Panthera pardus. The sequence continues at coordinate 3,242,872 of NW_026526810.1, forward strand.
CCTTTGGACATGCAAAACCAACGTGTGTACTTTGAGTCATCAGCTGTTAGGGGTATAGAGGATCTTACGTATTAGCTTCCTACTTATATAAGTATCGTTCATATAAACACCATTGAAATGCTCATCTGTATTTAATAAGCAGTGTTTTCAAAATGAGATTTTTTTTTGGATACCATTAGGGTGGGGAGACTGGTATTCTTTGAGGCAGACATTCGAATTCTGGGCAGAAAGTTTTTCCTTATAGACTCCCTCCCACACTTGCGAAGAGGTAGCCCTGTTGGTCCAGGTTCTGACAAACAAGCCCTCATTCTCTTCAAGGTTGTGAAGGTTCTGAATGCCTGACCAAGCATCTTCTCCTATCTAGCTTTTTCAATGTTTATTTTTGAGAGAGAGAGAGAGAAAATGAGTAGGGGAGGGGCAGAGAGAGAGGGAGACACAGAATCCGAAGCAGGCTCCAGGCTCCGAGCGGTCAGCACAAAGCCTGACACGGGGCTCAAACCCACAAACCGTGAGTTCGTGACCTGAGCCGAAGTCGGATGCTTAACCGACTGAGGCACCCAGGGGCCCCGCATCTTCTCCAGTCTAAATGGAGACAGCTTCTTCCCCCGTTAGTTACATGGTAAGATTTCAGTTCCTCTCACCAAGCTGGTCATAATTTTTCTGGGTAGATTCCAGACTTTTAGTGTCCTTCTCCAAACAAGATGCCAGAAGCAAACTCAGCCTGAACGCAGAACAGAAGGGAAATCCGACCTGTAGCCCTTTTGACAGCTAGCACATCTCAGTCTCCCCATGCCCCCCTTTTAAAATTATATTAAAAACGCTTCCATAAGATCTACTCTCTTGACAGGTATATATGTGTGCACGACAGTGTCATGTACAGGTACAATGTTGGGTTCTCTAAAACTTATTCATCTTGCATGGCTGAAATGTTATACCCTTTGATTAACAACTCTCCATTTCCCCTCCCCCCGCCCAGCCTCTGGCAGCCACCATTCTATCCTGTGCTTCCAGGAGTTTGACTTTTTAATTTTATTCTCATTTTGTTGTATACAGTCAGTGTTTATTTGGATGAAATTACATATACATGTACATGGCTTTACTCCTTATTTCTTCCTGCAGCTCAGATGTTTGTTCTGGGCATGGCTCCTTCCTGAAATACATACTTCAGATGTTCTTTTAGGATAAGATTTGTTGGTAAATCTTGGTTTTTCTTTTCCTGAAAAAGCCTTTATTTCATCTTTATTCTTCTCTAATTGTTTTAGGTTGGTTGTTTCTCCCAGCACACCGAGGCTGTCCAGTCTGCCAGAGTCTCCACCCGTCCCTATTAGACATCGGCTGGCTGCACACATCTGTACTACCTGCCCTGTCCTGTAAGTACAGTGATGAACTCCTAGGGAGCTAGTGCTTCACTTATTCTTTTCTGTGCATAAGCAGCTCAATGATATGTTTTAGTTGAATAAACAAGTCTGCATTCACTGCCTGGTCCCCACACATTCCCCCTTCTGCCACCGCCCACTCATACTGTAGCCATCTGCTGTCCTAATAACCGCAGTGTCCATTGGTCCAGGTGAGCGTGGAAAAGGAACATAGTGGGACATGGCTGAGGGAGGGAGATGGGCCAGGAGGAAGACGTGGCTGAGGATACGGGCTGCAGGTGACACCGAGGGGTATGCAAATGCCCTCCTGGCATGGAGGAAATCATCTTCCCCCTTATACGATGCCTCCCTAATTGGCTTAATAAGATATGTCCCAATTCCCCTCATTCCTGTTGCTAAGTATTCAGATCTCAATGACTTTCAGGTTTGAGTGGTTAAGTGTCTTAGAGCTGGGAGCACGGTCCTGCCGGTCGGCTACTCGGAGTTAATTTCCCTTCCCACATCCCCAGACGGCACCGGCTTGGGCAGAGCGTCTCACAGCTCTGGCAGCATTGGAGGGCCCGGCTCATGATTCTGTTCGCTAATGGGGAGGAAATGGCCCAAAAGCTGCAGATCACTCTTACCCTTCTGGCCCGCTTTAAAAAAAAAAACAACACACACACACACACACACACAAACAACCAAAAAATTCAGGCCTGGCATTCTATTATTCCCTTCTTAATAAGGGCCTGGAAATGTCAGCCTCAGTGATTACACCAGCAGGTGCCCAGACTTCAAAGTGGGCACCTGTCACTGGAAAGATAATTGACTTCATTCAACCAATTGTCTCTTGGTTGTAATCAAGCCGTTTCATTCAAATGGATCTTTCAAACTGTTCTTTTGAGTAGGTGGGGGAGGCCGGCAGCCCAGTGGATCACAATTACTGCGGCCAGGGAGGCGGGAAGGAGAGCTAGCGCAGAAACAGAGGTAGCAAAGAGCGGTCAGCCTTTCTGAAAGCGGTGGCTGGCCCGGAGGAGAGTTTGTCGGTGGAAACAAACCCAAAGAGCGATTAGGGAGAGGCGGGGGAGCCCCCACTATTCAGCTATCCAAGCATTCTTGTGTTTATTTAGCTTGCCTCCTGGCTGCAGACAGACACTCCCGAGTCTGCACACTGTTTTCAGCAGCAGGTACCCTGAGGGGATGGAGGGGAGGACGGAGCTCTGTGCCCAAAGCATCCCTTTCCTCCTCTGGGGACCGAGAGTCAATGTAAACGTCAAAGAGGAGAGAGTGTCTGTGGACAGAAACAGGGTAAGTGTCTCTGCTCTCCCACAAGGAGCTAAAGCCTCGTCGGTCATAGGGTGTGTGTCTCTGAATTTGACAGACCTGGTCATCCGCGGCACAGAAGGCTAAGATTTGAGCCAAAGGGAGCCTCGGGCACCCAGCTATGGAGTTCTGTGGCTCCCGATTTCGTTGCGGTGTAGACAAAACCAACGTTGGCTTTTGATGGGCCATGGGAGGGTGGGACCGCTGAGTTCCAGCTGTGAGGACTCGGGAAGTGCTACGGGGCCGGGGCCGATCACCAATTTTAGAGTAACATGGGTGAGGGTTGTTCAGTCTACGAGACTAAGCTCCGTCCACAATGAGAAACCTTAGCTGACCTTGGTTCCTGGCTCAGCTGCTTAGTTACTGTCTGGCCTTGAGCAAGTCACTTAAGTCTCTGAGCCTCAATTTTCTCAAGTAAGAAAAGGGGCAGTTAGCCCATAGTGAGATGGAAGGAGATGATATGTTAAACCACGAAGCTCCATGACTCAAATGAGCACCCACTTAAGTGCTCAGGGAAACAGAGGTCTCTTCTCTCCAAAAAAACAGGGTGAAACAAACCCCACATCCTGCGTTCCTGCAGTCCCCTACGCTGGTTTCACGCTGATGTGTGCACGGGGACACGATGAGGGTCTATTCCCAGACGCAACATTGAATAGCAGGTTCTCGCTGATCCCACCAACACCAAGGATCTCTCCCATCATCATTTCTGTCTCCTACAGCCATCATTTACATACCAAACATCATCTCCTCCGATTGTCCAAGTCCCGAGTGTCCTTGTGTAACACCCAGTGTGGTGCTTTGTACACGGTAAACGTATAAGTGAAAACATTGGTATGCCTGGGGCTCTGGTAGTGTTTTAATATCCCTGGGGAACCAGCAACATCATCCTTCGTTGCCAGGGCTGATTGACTCTCACTGGGAAAAATATCCGATAAAATTACAATTGATGCTACCAAGCCCTAGGCAGGTAGACCTCAGTTAATGTATCCATCTTCCATTATGGAGGCATCAGTCACTGTTGACTGAGATGCAAAGATCAGAAGCATCTGGATGGCTTAGTCAGTGAAGTGTCCAACTTCGGCTCAGGTCATGATCTCAGAGTCCGCGAGTTTGAGCCCCACATCGGGCTCTGTGCTGACAGCTCAGAGCCTAGAGCCTGCTTCCGATTCTGTGTCTCCCTCTCTCTCTGCCCCTCCCCTCTTCATGCTCTCTCTCTCTCTCTCAAAAATGAATAAACATTAAAAGAAGAAAAAGAAGAAGAAGACATGCAAAGATCAAAAGAAGCTCTTGTACAGGAGGAGAAATAGCTTCCTGGGAAGCTAGTGTAAGGAACTGAGTTGTAACCACAAGTGGGTCAGCCTCAGCCAGACCCCAGGGAAGAGGGAAGGACAAAGCAGGGAGAGGGTCCACTGTGTGGTTCAATCAATGACATCTTGTGCGAAGGACTGGGGAGGAATCTGAGAAAAGTTTGTAAGAGGAAGAGAATGATGTCTGGAAGGGGAAGAAAGGGGTACGCTGGGTTGAACTCTGATTTTCTCCGTAAATTTGCCGCTTGGTTTGAGGAAAACAAAAGCAGTTACGTATTGAGAATGTCCAGTGCTCAACCTAACATGTGTAAGAGTAAATCGGAGCCTCACCTCCAGAGTTCTAGGCACTGAGCCCTGGACTGTCTGAGTTATAACATGAGAAGTCGTGTCAAACAGGGGAGTGCTGGTATTTTAGCCCTTGTTGGTATTACTATGACGATAGACCTGTTTTCCTCACTGACTCTGGGGAAGGTATTAGAAAGAATCATGGACGTTGTCTCTCAAAGCCATCACCGCTGAAAAGAGCCCCCAGAAACCAGAGTCCTGGACAGAGGCAGATACCCACCAAGGCCAGAGTCATGAGCGTGCAGCGAGTAGAGTCCGGCAAGGCTCTGCTTCCAGCAGGCCTGTGCTTAGGGATAGTGGTCCACCGGTGCTGTCTGGAAATTCTTAATAATTTTATCATTGAATTTGGGTGATGTGCGTGTAGCTCAATAGGATAATGGAGCATGTGCCAGAGGCTGGAAGCCTCACCCCCTCCCTGACGTGGGTCTCTGCTGCCTGCTGCCCTGGGGACAGGATCAGGGAGGAATGAGCTCGGCAGCTGTGCACCGAGGCACAGGGAGAGGCCTGGGCACCTGCAAAGGTCAGCACTCCTTAGGTGTCCCCATGACGAAGGGGACCCAAAATTAAATGGCAAAAAAAAAACCCCAAAAAACAAACAAACAGAAAACTAGGCAAAGTTGAGGTAGAGATAACAAAAGAAAGGAAAAAAAGGCTCTTCCCACTTTTGGGGGGCAAGAGGCCCCATTTTTATTTCATTTCATTTTCACTGGGCCCTGCAAATTATGTAGCCAGCTCCCATGCTTGGTCTTTGGACACCATGTGTAAGGATTCAGGGCCATCCTTCTCATGTACTTTGAGACGTGAGCTCCCAACGGTGGGCTCACGGAAAGAGAAAAGCAGAGTGTGGAGGTAAGAGTCTGCAGTCAGTGTCTGCCTTTGACATATTTGTTGTGACATATGTATTATGTTTCAGGTAATGGATAACTACTCATCCTCTTTAGGGACTTGATAGTGTTCCATATAAAGAGGAAACACCTGAAACCATGGCTCGAGATATGACTGAACATTCAGATTTGGGATGACATCCTTGTAATTCCCTAGATTAGCTCTGGTTTATAGGTCCATTAACTCCAGTGTCAGGTGAGACTTTCTTGTGGTTTGTTTTACTTTGAATATCAACCATTATAATACAATATTGCACTGTATATTAGATCACAGTGTTCTTTTTTAACATGACTATTTTCTCTGTAAGCCTTCCATCAGCCTTACTGACAGAGAAGGATAACTTTAATACTGGCTGTTTTATGTGGACGCACTCACACGACAGCGTACAGAATATACTGTTGTTTTGTTTATCCTTTAGCGATGGGGATGGGTAGGTAACAGTTGAGGTACTCTTTCAGGATACACACTCCAGAGGTAGTTTTTATTTTAATGAATTTAACCAGAAGCTCACATTCCAGGGGAAGCTATTCCAAGCTTTCGACTATCTTTAGAACATTTGCTGATTAGCATGAATGATGTTAGAAATGATTTTTTTTTCTTTTTTTACTGGTGAAATGAGCTATATTCAGTTATGTAGACTTACTAGAAATAATTCTAGAGAAACAACCTCCCTTCCACGTATGAGTTATGAGACTAGGGTCCCAGTCAGACAACAACTACTAAAGTGGTACCCTGGCCAAAGGACTCCGTCAAATTCTGTGCCTACGTTCCCTTAGGACATAATTTCTTGTTCTCTTTAGATCACAGTGGTAAATACTTTTTCCATTATGACCTAATACATACACATGCACATTGAAAGGAAAAGTTTCGGGGCTCTTGGGTGGCTCAGTCCATTAAACGTCCAACTCTTGATTTCAGTTCAGGTCATTATCTCACGGTTCTTGGGGTTCAAGCCCCACATTGGGTTCTGTGCTGACAGCATAGAGGCTGCTTAGAATTCTCACTCTGCCCCTCCCCCACTTGCCCTTGCTGTCTCTCTCAAAACAAATACATAACCTTAAAAAGAAAAGGAAAAGTTTCCAGACAAAGCACTTCTTACCCCCACTTTATATAATGCATTCTATTATTTTCTATCTGATTCAATTCTACTATATTTCATTTTGTTAATTGCTGGTTGCAGTCCGCTCCGTTTATTTCAGAATACCCTAGCGGGATACAAATAACAGTTCTGAAAACTCTAGCCCACAGAGCTAGCAGAATCCTGCCACTAGAATATTGTTGCATATGCCATAGTGAGACTTTCCTGCAAGGTACTCATTAGAGGGCCTGACACGGCCAGGAGCGAGGGAGTCATGGGGTTACAGGACAGATGGGCACATGTTTCTGTGTAAAGGAGCTAATGAATGTTTGTGTGTGCACCCGAATGTGGTCTGGGACTTGTTTGCATCGTAACATAACAGCCAGGTAGCGAACAGGTGGAAGAGGAGACCTCTGTTCAACCTGTGTTCTCTCACCTATGTTCAACCACTGGACATTACCAATAACTGCCAGAAGGACCTAGCATTGATGGACAACTACATTGGTTTAGGTCAGTTTGCAAGTACAGTAAAACCTGGAGTGTTCTGCAAGGTGAGCAAACATTTCTAATAAATTTTAACTTGATAAACGAGTGATGTCTTGTAACCCAAGTAGTACATGATGCCGAATGTCACATGATCATAACTGAGCCAATGGTTCTTGAAATTCGCTTTGATGTACAAGTGCTTTGGATTAGAAGCCTGTCTCTGGAATGAATTATGCTCACAAACCAAGGCTTTACCGTGTTACTTTTAAAAATAACATCCCTCCAAAGGGAGATCAGAGGCACAGAGTCACAGGCCAAGGATTGTCTGGAGCCACCAGAAGCGTCAAGAGGCCAAGATTGGATTCCACCCGAGGGCTTTCAGAGAAAATGTGGCCCTACTGACACCTTGATTTTGGACCTCTGAGTTTAAGAACTGTGAGAAAGAAATTTCTATTGTTTTAAGCTACAAGCGTGTAGAGATTTGTTAAGGCAACCCTAGGAAAACAATACAGATGTTACACAGACTGAGACTACAGACGTCTCTTTGATAATCCTGTCGGTTGCCCGATCCCAGCCAGAAACACCTCCCCCTGGAACAAAGGAGTAAAGATCAGTTATGTATCCTTTTTGCTAGCTTACGTAGAATCAGCTTTCAGGAAAATATTACATCTTATCTGATCCAAAATATTTCAAAACACCACTCACCATCTCTGATGGTATTTATGGCTCAACATTCTTGATAGCAACCATATAAAATTTATTTCAAAAAAACGTGATGGGGATTCTTAACTATACACAAACTTTTTTGAGAACCAACAAGCAGATGCATATGACCAGGACATTGCTTCTAGAAGATTTTATTTCTTTAAGCAAAGGTGACCCTCATTGGGCATTGTTGAAAGGTGGAAATGCTATCCGCATGTCAGTTAAGAAAAAGAGGCAGCCTATACATCAGGGTGTAGAAGTTTGGATATGCTCCTGAGACAAAACTGCTAACATCCTATTACCAACAACACGAAGGAGAGAAGTGGGGGAACAAAACCCTAGAAACCTAATATTTGCTTGAGAACATCAGAATACATCAGAAAATCAGAGTCCTTGGTATAGATCTTCTTAACTTTTTTAAACTGTTTGTCTCCAATTACAATCCTAGAAACTAGAGATTTAGAAAAAATTCTTCTGATGCAACTGTTTCACTCCCACAAACCACCTGCAGAGCAAGCTTCAGGCACAGAGTGACATAGGTGTATGTTGTAAGGGCAAATAATGATGGAAACAGAGATCATTGTATTTATCTTCGACGCTTACTATGAGAGGGTAAGTTGATCATTTCTACTGAATCATTCAATCAGAAAGCTTGCAAAACATCTTGAACATTGCATATGCAAATTACCTTTGAAAACACCAACATGCAGTTGTCTCTGGAATCTAATAAAGCAAAAGTTTTAGGCCTGCCCAGCAGCATTTATTTATTAGGGCCAACGTGAAACATAAACATTATGTTTAGGAAGAATTTACATGACGTGAAAGTCGTTAACAATATGATAGTATTATCACGACCTTATTAGTAAGTGCTGTGGACATTTTTTGAGTATTCTGTTTATTAGACAATTTTGTTTCATTGAATTCTCTTTTTTATAATTTCTTTAAGGTTTACTTATTTTTGAGAGACAGAGAGAGACAGATCGAGAGCAGGGGAGGGGCAGAGAGAGAGAGGGAGACACAGAATCTGAAGTAGGCTCCAGACTCCGAGCTGTCAGCACAGAGCCTGATGCAGGGCTCGAACCCACAAACCGTGAGATCATGACCTGAGCCGGAGTGGAGGCTTAACTGACTGAGCCACTCAGGCACCTCTGAATTCTTCTTTAAATCTTTTTAACCCTGGAAACAGCTTAATTTATTATTAGGGTTTAAACTGAACATGAGCAAACATTATTCCATCTCAGCCATCTAGGTGGAAAAAGAAACTTTCCCCCTTACAGGCACTTACTCTGTTCCTGGGGACAGATTCAGACTGGGCTGGCCTGGGTCCCATGACCATCTGTGCGTCAATCACTGTGGAAGCTGGGGGGCTGAGGTGCTTTGACTAGCAGAGCCCCTCACGTCTGTGTTGTGGGGGTCGGGAAGCATTGCTTCTCCAAAGCAAAGGTGGTTATGCTATTACCAGAGGGAGTAAAGCAGAGTTATTCAGACAAACAGGTGTTCACACATACATGCAAATACATCCACAGATGTGTTGAGACAAACTGAAAAATTACTGGGAAAAAGTGTAGGTAGCAATGTGTGTGTTAGCCACTGTTCTGGATGATGGGATTATGGGGATATACAACCATGCCTTGCTTACAAGTTGTCCAGCCTGTACCATCTCACCTTGTTGTAAACAAAAGTGTTTAAGCTTCACTGACACCGGGTTTGTTACTATACATGAAGGTTTTGGCAATATAAAGCTTTGGTTGAGCCACTGGGGGTAAGAAGAATTCCACGCAGAAAATTGTGGGTGCTCTGTGACTCCAAGAAGTCCACCTGTGGGTGGGGAATGGATTCCTTTGAAGTGTGTGATGTAAATTAAATGGTCGACCAGTGACGGTCGACCAGTAAGAACAGCAGGGGGCACCATGCGGGGAGCAGCACTGGACATGGCTTTCCTCTGGGGCTGCGAATTTGCTTCCTCTCTTCTCCTTCCATCTCCCAGCTTACCCTGAACAGGGGCCCATCTTTCTCCCCTATGGTACCGTCATTCTCCGTCCTGGATTGCACATTTTTCCTGACTAATTCACCCATTCAAGCTCAGTTGGGCAGGTTAAAACCTCTTCCTCTGACAAGGAATCCTTCTTTAAGTCACGCGATCCTCCTACCCATGAAAATCAACACATTATTCAATTACAAACAACCCTAAAAGCTATCATTTTCTAAGCATTTATCATATACCCACATGATTTCATTGAGTTCAATAAGTCCTGGGTTACTGTTTCAAATTTCAGATGAGTAGCGGAATTATGGGAAGGTTATATAACTTGCGAAAAGTCACATTGCTTGTAGACGGCTGTCCTGGGATTCGAATGTGAGCCAGATTCTCAGCCCGTGATCTTGAAAAGGGATGGGCTCATGTTGCTTGTTGGGGAAGGTCATTGAGAGGATGTGACAGCCAGTTGACCCGTGCGCTGGACCTCAGCAATGAAAGGCTCCTCACTTCCTCCCCTGTCCTTGGAATGTGCACTTTGCTTGGCTTCCCTGCTCCCAGAAGCTTCCCCAAGGATCTAGCCTTGAGAGAGTGATGTGGACTTGAGACCATCTGGACAGTGTACGTGATTGAACATAGTTAGGGTCTCTGCATAGTAGAGGTGGGCAAGTAGAGGGTGGGCAAGTAGAGGATCTACTCCTCTTGAGGCCACCCAAGACAAGTCTTGTCTGCAAGTTCCCTTGCTCGTTGAACATGCCACCTTCCGATCTGGAGTGGCCTGCCTCTTTCGTTGGTCTCTTTCTGACCTCTGAGAATGGGGGCCAGTTTCAGATTCTATCTGGAAGCTCTGAAGGAGGTCACCAACCACCACTGCCACACCCTGGCTGTGACATCTTCAGTAAGTCACCTCCGCCTGAACCGTCATCTTATCGTCTATAGTCAGGATATTTCTAAATCCTGCCCGGCCTATTCTGTCGTCTCTTGGAAAGTCCTATGAGAAAGAGCTTTGCGCATTATACGTCACACATGCACACGTGGGGTGTCATGGATTGAGCCTCTGGGAGACTGAAGGGGAGAGGCACGTCTAGTGAGGCTCGGGGACAAGAAACTTGGAGGTTTGCACACCTGGTGGGGAGGCATACAGTGATGAAACATACATACTGAGGCTCCAGCTGTGTGTAGGCATGGAGTCCAAGTAAGATACGGTCAAGTCCTGGTTTGCCCATGCCTGAGGGCTTTCCTGGGACATGGGACTTTCTGTGCTAACCAAGATCCTGAGCAAACCAAGATGAAGTGGTTGCCCTGGTTAAGGTAAAAATGGTTTCTTAACAAGAAGTGCGTGTGAACCGGCTGTTTAAAAGCAGAAGGGAAAATCGCCCCACGGTAGCTGGGCTTTGAGGACATGGCAGCCCTGTTGCTCCAACGATGCCATCTGTCCAGCCCCTCGGAAGAGCAGAGGCACGGGGTGCGTTTTCCACAGCATTGAAAGATCGGTGGGCCACCCGTTCTTCTCCAAACTCTTGCACTCTGGCAGTGGGCTCTTCCCCTTCCCTGGGCTAACAGGCACGTGGTGGTCCATTCCCGCCATAACACCCAGTCTTCTCCAGCATGAAAGGGAGAGCCCTGCCAGGAGTTAAGAGCCAAGAATGCAGGTGTTTTGCAGTTTATGCTCAGCCTTGCTTTCGAATGATGTCCCTCTAACTCGCTCTTTCCTTAGAAGGCTGTCTCTCCAGGGTGTTCCTTAGTCTTCTGACTAGCGAGTTTGTGACCTCTCCCCACCTTACGCAGTCGGGACTGAATGCCCCGAGTGGTCCTAGCTTCAGAAAGAACCTGGCTCATGTCTTCCTGCCCCCACCCAAAGCATTCCTGCTGGAAAACCCTGCAACCTCTTCTAGCTCCTTGGTGCTCAGCCAGACTGCCCAGGTTCCCAACCTCTCACTACTATCTCTCATCATCTGTGTCATTTAAAGCAAGGTACTTTGCCTGCCTTTCCCTCATTAAGAAAGTGAGAATGATAAGTACGTCACCTAAGTTAACAGGCAGTGAAAGGTTAAATAATTGAATACATGGGAAGGGCTTAGAACAGTGTCTGGAAGCTAGTAAGTGCTCAGTAAGTATTCATGTTCTTCCTTTTTACCCAGCCTAAGGTGGTATTCTCACCAGTTTCTGTAGAAAATGAGGTTTCAAGCTTCCCTTCCTTGGTGTGGTACAAGAAGCCTAAGCTTTGGAAGTGTGCGATTATCTCCAACATTATGTAACTCCCGTACGTTCAGTTTCCTAGTCTGCTAAAGTGGGCTAGGAATCAACTAAGGAGGGTTCAAAGAGATGATGCGTGACAACCCTGTCCTTTGGAACCCCCACATAACTTACACTCTATCTACAGTATAGCGCCGATCCCCCTACTGATGTTATGTTTGTCCCTAGACTGTGAGCCTCTTGAAAGAAAGGGTTGTGTCTATCCTACCTGCTCATTTCCAGGGCTTACCCCAGTGCCTGGCATAAAAGGAAAATGAATGCGTGTCTGCTGAAATGATGGCAGCTAGCAAAATACTTGGCTTGTCTTTGGTGATCAGTGGATTATAGTTTCGTTCCTAAGGTTACAGAGCTGGTTAGTAGCACATGGGGACTGATCTTGACTTTTTCTTCTCCTTAAGCTGATTAGTAAAGGTG